>NC_084906.1:13711067-14311067 GCF_949316345.1 Pungitius pungitius | reverse complement strand
TGAGGACTACTCAACAATACCTTTAATGTCATAGCTCAGTGACTGTTCTTTGTGAGCAGGGCGGCGCGCTGCGAACCACACAAAAACTCAAAGGCAAAATGGATTAGAATATGAGAGAAAAGATGACTGAATCAAAACCAGTGGATTGTAGGAGATTAGCTGAAGGGATTAGAGGAGAAAATGACACACTAATTACTTTCTGTTGGGGCAGAGGATGACTTTGATTTTTACATATTTTTATCGCAGAATGGGCACTCACTGGATATTTTATTTAAATTAAATTTGTATAATAAAACTATTAATTTAATTTGAGACAGTATTTGTGTTTAAAGGCAAAGGTATTGATTATTCTAGAAAAGTATCTGATTATACAATTTTGTAGACAAAATATCTTGATACTGCATAATGTGCATTTTGAATAACTGATAGCTTTGATATTTATTACGTTATGTTATGCAAATTTATTTGAAGGCCCAAACGCCGCAAAGCTTTGACTGTGCGTCTGATACTTATTCTCAAAATGGTCCATTCTCAGTCCATTCTCATGTCCAACACTCTGAGAGAGACAACAGCAAGCCACTAAGACCTGCTATCTGACACTCGTGTTTTCCCAATGATTCTCTCTTGCTGTTAATTATTTAACCAAACTGGAGTCAAGGAGCTCAGAGAATGTCTTGTTTGGAGTTTACTCTGCTCTCCAGGTCTCCAATTAGACTAAAAAGACCTCAGGAAGGATTGCAGGGACAAAGACATAGAAAAGCGTTTGGGATGCCAAAAGAGAAACAAAACACAACAATCAACAAGACCTCCTGGCGTCGTTGTGGGGGGAAGGAGCCCACCCCCCCCAACACACACACACACACCTCCTCCCAGCCTTCACAAACACTGTGGGGTTTTCAGAGCTCAGTCGGTCACTGTGGAAACCTCTCCTACACACACGCACACACTGAATCCCCCCCCCCCCCCACCTCCTCTGTCCCGACCATTCACGCCCTCCCTTCTTCCAGGGATAAAACAAAGCGCCGGGCTGAAAGGGCTCTGAGGTAGGTAAATGTATTCAGTGACAACGGCCGGATGATTCCCTTCTGCGGCGGCCCTGTACCATTTGTTTCGGGCCTTGTCTGAGGGCAGGGACAGCGTGTTTGGCCCTTTGTCCCACGTGCCCTCTGCACAGCCCTGCAGTTAATGGTGGCCTTGTCCTAGGCTGCCGGAGCAGAAACCTGCAGCCCCACTGGGGACGGGCGGACGTGGGGACACGGGAAGTGGGAGAGAAACGCGGGGGAAGCGGAGGAGGGACGAGGGGGCTGTTGGGGTGCGGGAGCTAACCAGCTGGAGCGCGGGCCTCTGAGGTTTCCACAGGTTTCCCTCGGTACCCTGAAAAAGGAAGGGGAAGGCCTTGCAGGACGAGGGAGAGGATACCACTGATGCTTCATGAACGTTACATGGACGAACGAACGCAGTCGGTTCACCCAGCATCAACTTTATAATATCTGTTCCTCTCCTCTTCCTCTCATCTCCTCACAGCTTATCTCCTCGTCTCCCCTCTCATCTCCTCCCATCTTACCTCCTCTCCTTCCTGACACAATACCCGCAAGCCTTCCCTCTTTTTTCACCCGCTTTAAGTGACAAGCGGCCGAGTGGCCAGGTGCTCATTGAGGGGGTGAACTTCATCCATGGAGCAGTGGGGGGGGGGGGGGGGGGGGGGGGGGGGGGCAGACATCCTGCTGTCTGAAGAGGGTCCCCAGCATTGGGGGGTGAGGGTCCTACCGGCCGCATGAGAGAGCATCTTCACTCGTGTTTTGTGCTTCCCTCTCGCTGAGAGAGGAGTGGCCTTTAGGGGCAAAGAGCTGTTCCACACTTGACTTCAGTAATCTGCTGCAGCAGAAGAGCCAGGGCGTCTGTTGATCTTAGAGGAGGGCGTAGCCGTGGTGTTTTTTATCAAGCAACTGTTGTTGTTGTTGTTTTTAACACAGCAACAGTTGCCTATCATCTGCCATGGGAGGCTAAAAGTGATCAGGGTTCAGTTAGACAACCATAACTCGTTGGCTAAACTTTGCTGAGGTGCTTCTTATAATATCAGTTGCTGCCTTTGCTGAAAATGTGATTTATTGTATTATTTACATGTCTCACTATGTATTGGTTTAAGATTTACGTAATAATACCGCAGTATAAAGTTATTCTAATACTCAAAGTAAAAGGTATTTGCAACAAAATGTACACGCAAAGTATCAAAACTAATGACAGTCATAATAAAAATACCACAACAATGAAAGTAATGTTTTAAGATATTTTGCTGTATTGATACTGAATTAACTATATTCATTTTAAGGTAGATTTCTAGTTTAATGATTTAAAGTAACAATAATATAAGTATAATATAAAATGAAATGGAAACTCTAGTACATCCATCCACATGAGTAAACTGTTGCATTCCATCACTGACATCAGCTAATATGTTCAGTGTTTCAGGTATATATTTTTATGCACTAAGTTCACATTTAAATTCCTTTACAATCATGTAAACTGGTTCCTTCGCTTGGGGCAATTTCACTCAATGTACCTAACTCGCTGTGACACCTAGTGAACAATTTAGTATTAGTATATATGTTATTTAGTATATTTAGTATATTGGTATATTTATTTTGTTTGTCAAATGTGTTTTACATTCTTTTAACTTCAGAAATGTAAATCTCTGTGCATTTGCTGGTCAAATGAGCTTGTCTTGTTTCTCATTATTCCCCTACAAGTCCCTGTTCTTAAGTCTTAACTTCTCTGTATCGGAAAAATGTTGTTTTTATAGAAAATGACTATAATGAATAAATTGCACCTTTCTACAACAGACCACAGTTGATTGTTGAACTAAGCTTTATTGAAAATGTCACCCGTCGTTCTTGCTTGAGTTTTTATTTCAATGAATTCACTCAGGCATTGAAATGACCTTCTGCCAGGAATCCCAGGATTCCCACAAGAGTTTTTGTGCCTTTGTGTGTAACTGTGTGTGTATGTGTATTCATAAGACCCAAAACTCAAATCCACATTGCTCTCTCTCAATGTTGGGCAACAAAATCAGCTCTTGTGTTGGGGGCCACCACTACAAACTGTCTGTGAGGGGATTAGGGGCTCCTTGACCGCTCCTTCAAACACACACCCAGTATTGCCGCCTCGATTATGACCATTAGATGCCCAGAAAATGAGACTGAGATGAAAGGGGGGGAATACGGAGGGCTTTTCCCAGGGATGAATTTGACCACACGTCAAGCAAAAATGAATCTGTAATCCAAAACCCTACAAAAGCCGTAGTGGGAGCTGTCCTAGAGTGTTGTGCTAGCTTGCTGAGAGAGGCTTTATGTTTCTATTGCCTTCATTGAGCCCGAGAGTGCCATAATAACGATTAAAGACTTTAAAGGCTAGATTAAAGTGACGACAACGCCAGCTTAGTCTGTGAAGTAATTTAGAGCAGTTGAGCAGGTTCTTTAATGGGAAAATTCCTCTGAACAACAGTGAAAAGGACACAGGACTCAATCCATGAGGACAAGGGTGTCCTCAGATCAAGCTGGCACTTTGATATACAACCAAGAAATGTACGCACACAACACACACACACGCACACACACACACCACAACAGCCACCACTTTCACACGCGGCCTGTCAGGGAGCAGCTCATCCGTTGAACCTTCCGTTGGTTCAGCGGGGCTGCAGGCGGTGCAAGGTGATCCCGTATCATCCGGGCGCCCTTTACTCGGCAGGTGAAAGTGCTGTGAGGCAGAGGAGCCGCTGTGCACTCACCAGCCGAGGAGGCACGAGGGCCCCCCACCCCCGCCCCCCAGGGAGCAGCACGCTTTATTAGTCACCTAGCGTCAACGCCGCTGGCGACCGAGGCGTAAGGGCTGAGACAAAAACTGAGTTATTTAAAGGTTCTATATACTTTGCCAAGTGTTCATGTTTCCAAGTTGGTTTTCTGTGCATTTCTCTTCAATTCATGAACTGGATGGTTTTTTTTGGAATATTTAACTCCGTTGATTATTCTGTGTTACTTGAGGCGCTATCAACACACACAATGCCAGGACAATGGCATCAACCTCAGTTGATTGAATCATTGAAACCTTTTATCGAATGGTCCTCTTTGAATAGCCGGACTGAGTTTTACAAGTGGCTCCCATCATCTGCACTGCATTTATAGAGCAAATTACAACTTGACTCTCATCACTCATTCACGTACACTCGGGTTCACATATGGCCTGAAGCTACTATATAAAGCACCGGCTGTTTTATTAATATGAAAATGAGGTTTTAAGTCTTGCTACAGGACACTTGAACATTTGGAGCAAGTGATTAAACCACCAAGCCGACGACCAGCGGATGACCTCCACCCAGCCACACTCACAGAGGGAGTTGAGCCATAAATCAACCTTGTTCCATTGCATGATCACAGGTTTTGGGCGGTAACTGAAATGAATAAAATTGTGGATAAAAACCAATCATCAGGTCTGCCAGATGAGGTGATTTGGGGACAAAGTGAAAAGACCTCTTCCTCTTACACTTAGACTCATTTATGAGAGCCGGCGGTTCAGGATATAATAGAGGGATGTGTCCACAAAGGATATGTTCTCACATTTAATAAACGTACATGATGACATCACTGTGTAAAAACTCTTTCAATAAAATATCTAATCTAAAAACAGATAAATATATAGCAAAGTTGAAAAACATCACACAAATGTGTGAAGGCTACAGATGTTTAGCACCAAAGCTGTTCAGAAAATGCAGAGGCGCAATTGAACATCTTTTTCTTAACCGTAAGGCGTAATCAGCATTCAGCACGGTGCAATAAAAAATGGTTTATAACTCAAATACTACCAAAATGAAAAGCATATTTCACAAATACTGACGCAAATCATACAACTATAACAAGCCTGAACACAAATCAAATGCACATTTTACTTACATTTTACTGCCAAGTCTACCCCACCCCACACCACCCGCAGCCCAGGATTCCCCTCGAATATCCCCTAATTCCCAACTGGAGCCGATAACAAAGCCGGACGGGATGCCAACAAAGCCCCAGGAGATTCCGAAATATCCAGCTCCCTCTCCCCCCTAAGGCAGAATCACTCCCTCCCCAGCCAGAACTCCTTATTCGTTCATCTCAGGCCAGACAATATGTGTTGCAGAGAACGTGAAACTCTGCGCTGATGGGCCCTCGGGGACATGTGCTCATCGCAGGTTTGGGATAAAGGGCGACGGCGAAGGTAACTCAAGCATGGAAAGGAGAGAAGGAGTGAGTGTTAGAGATAGTAAGGCTGTAAGTAAGTCTGCACGTGGCGCCCACACCTCCAGGCGTGGGTGTGTTTTTCCTCTCTACTGGGAATTTTTTCCGAGTGCATCAGCACCGTTTTCACAAGGTCAATTCAGTGAGTGGATCTGGAAATGTGTTAAATCCGCACATCGTGGTTTTGTTATTTTTAGAAATAATTGTAAACTAATTAATCCTTAATAATCGTCCTTTGGAATTTCTTTCAAACTTTAATTATTTTGATATGTATTTTCCTGTCATTCAATGCAATGTAACTTTCATAATGATTTAATCAAAATCCTTTGATCTCTTCCAGATGGTCTATTTTTCCATTAATATCTTTTAAACTTTCATTTGGTTTTATGCAATTTAGGTTGATCTTAGTGGGACTTTCTAAATGAGAGGAACTACGACAAACACTACATGAACATGTCTGTGTGCAGCGTCTTTGTGCAATTTAAAAATAGAATTAATATTATATAATGTGTTGAAATGAGAATGAGATCTTCCAATGTGCTCAGTATGTACTACTGCAAAAGCCTGTCAAACACGATGCAGGGATCATGCTTTCAAGATTCAAGTGTTGACAATTTTATTTTCACATCAAATAGCAGCATTAACACAAAATCAAACCGACATGATTTAATATATGTAATGAACTGGTTCACTTTAAAATAATTGCGTTACATGGAGTAGGACTGTAATGATGATGTACAAAACTTATCCTGCCACTGGAAATTGTAGAATTGAAGATGCGGTTCGAACCTTCACCACTAGAGGAAGGTGTTGCCTCTGAATGCTTACGCTGGAGGCTGGAGGACTCCGAGGAGCAACTAGTGGACGTTTCCCCCCAAACACAGCAGTGTGCAGTCTTCAGCAGATAACATCATGTGCACATGAATGTAGAGCAAAACTTCACAAGCACAAAAACATTATACATAGAAACCATTGATACTGTAATTTGTTAAACGGAAACTGCTCAAATTGCTGTCGCAAGTGTTAATCGGCCTTGTTGTTAGTCGGCCCGTAAGCTGCTGTCATGCAGACATGAAAGTGTTACTGTAATATGTTGTTCTCTTGTTATGTGAAAGTCAAACAAACATCATCTTCCGTTTTTCTTGAAAACATCAGCAAGACTCCACTCTCACCTGTTTATGCCTGCAAACATTAAACCCTTGTATCAATATGCTAACACTGAAGCTGACGCACCACTTTTGCAGTGCAAATGTGACTTCCCTTTCCCTCCCATGTTCCCGCCATGCAACTATAATCAGCTACGTGTGCTGTTCTAAGAATAAGTGTTCTTGCACATCTTTTTTTTGCTGTCACAGATGTGGACGGTCATCAAAGCGTGCTTCTCCCCCCTGGAACGAGGCATCGGCACAGCAAGCTGCACCCTTCAGAAGTCAGGAGGCCCGTGTTTGCTCCAAGGATTACATTACCACACCAGAGGCCTTCCAGACAGATACACTGATCACCACCCAAGGTAAAGCCTCCTCCGCTGGTGGGTGCAGTGCACAGGTCAGGATAGGTTCCAGGCACTTCCTCCTTCTGTGGGGGGGGGGAGGGTGGGTGTTGACTCAGATGGGACGAGTAAACAGAACCCGGGGAGAAGCCATGTGGGCGCTCCATTCTCATGGAGCCCGGGTCCACTGGATTAGGCAAATGCTGGCCCACGATGGCGAGGAAGGGATGGTTGGAGGGGGGGGTTTCGGTGCTGCCGTTCCGTGACAGGAGGTGATGGATTAGGGCTTTGTCAGGGCCCATGTTGGCCTGAGGAACCCAGTGATGAAGGAAGGAGGGAGGCAGAGGGGAGATCAGGGCCCAGGGCGAGCCCAATCCCAGGATCAGCAACATGTTGACAAGGGATTATGCCGTTTGGTCTGTTGCTTCATCTCATGGACGGCCAGGAAGACAGATAGCGAGTGTACGCACAGGCATCGAGACCACGAGACCTCCATCGAGTGGCACGTGAGGGGAAGGGACTGGTGGCACAGATGGTTGTTGTTACAGGTGAAGTAATACTTGGACATGTTTCTCAAAGCTCTCAAACATCAAGACAGAAAGAAAGTGCAGGTTTTTGGTGTCAATTAATGACTGCTCCCTTTCCTCCCCCCTCTGACTTATGAAAAATCTGTAAAATCCGCCGCAAGAGTCGTAGGAATGTAAACCTTCATCATTTTGGTTTCACTGGCACAGGACCGAGAACGGGCCGATTTAACAGCAGCCATAAATCCCCCAGGCTTGAACGGGGATTGAGTTACAGTAAGCGCTGGCGATAGCACCCCTCCCTGGAAACGGCGGCGGCATGATATCTCGGCCACGTTTGCCTCCTTTGTCGAAATGTGAAAACCAGACAGAGTCTTTTTACGGGCTCCCTTTGATACCCGGCACACTTGACCCTCCCTCGGCTGTGATTTAACTGCATGCTCTGGTTTATTTCTGGAAACCTCCTACGCTCCTCAGCTTGTTTAAGACGCCTGCCTAAGTGTGCCTCTTGTTTACTTTTCCAGTCGGGACAAACAGTAAAGTTAGGTGATTAAGCATTTGTTTGAGGTCTCGCGCGCCGCAAGAAAACCACGAGGAACATTTGGAGGATGTTGGTTCTGATGAGTAGTGGGGTGTGGAGGAGAATAAATGGCCAGCAATATCAAACCCTGGCACCGTCTCCACATCTGTGCTTTGTCTCAAGTTATTAAACGCAAAAGTGTAGTTTTGCCCGCCGAGGTTATTACAAATGATACAGATAATGAGGAAATAGATATTCGCCGTTTTAACTGCATCCATTGGCGCTTACACATTCCTCAGAAGATGTGTTTTTTTTACAGAGGTGTCCATGAAACATAACCGATTAGTTTAACATAATCACACGCTGAGAGAGGTGGGGGGGAGATAAAGGGGGAGAGTGCGCTAGTGACTGACATGTGGCAAGGAGGCACCGATCCGTCTCTTGACGAACTTGTCGCCTCACCACGCTCCATGTGTCAGGGCCTGGCACTCTCCCGATGTCAGGCGTGGGTGGCCTCCTGACAAGCGTTTGAATGTGTGTGTGCGTGTGTGTGTGTGTGTGTGTGTGTGTGTGTGTGTGTGTGTGTCATGTCCGTCTGGGCTGAAACCGCTCCTGAACACACACCCCCGTAATGACACTGACACGGTGCCATCAGGCCCAGACAGTCCCGGGCAAACTCACCCTTTCATCTCCCTCCTTCTCTCAGCCTTCCCGTGGCTTGCTCTTCCTCCCCGGAGTCTATCACTCATTGCTTAAGTGCAACCACAGTCATTAACTGGCAATTTATGCCAGAATGATTATATTTAATGAAATTATGACTGTTAAAAACAGACCGAGGGCCTTGGGAGCGGCTCTTGGACTCGTTTCGTCTGAAAATGAAGCCCGTGCGGCACATTGTAAGTACCTCTGTGAATGTCAGTGAGGAGAGTGCCAGCCAGTGCTACGCGAGCATCACTCATAGACCCCTCTCGGTAATTGCCTGCTAGCTGGAGCTGCTGTGTAATTTTTGACATGGCTATGTGCTGGTGGCGACGCTGACAGAGTAAAGGACTGGCGATTTAATGCCCCGTCTCAACTTTCTCCTGAGCTTCTGCCGCTCTTTTTCTGCTTCATTGGTGAACCTTTTTTTTTCTTTCTTTTTTTCTTCCTATGCCTTCAATTATTTTTCTAGGACTGTTCGGGGCTGTACTCATGCTGCCCAGGTCGCTGAGAGTCTACGGCGCAGTGTGGCATCAATTAAGATCAACCAGTGTCAGAGCTGGATCTGGCCCTGGCAGGCAGTCAACACACAACGCTGTAGCTCCTCCCGGGCGTCCCATTAATGCAGTGGCAAATGTGGAGTAATGTCATTCATATTCACCGAGGAAGGCCGTGTGTCCCCACATGGCAGATGTCCATTTGCTGACTCGCTACATATTCATTACTGCACATTCCTGCAGGTGTGTTTTGTAGGCGCTCATCTCCTGATGATGCGCTCGCTCAGTATGAAGAGGAGGAGGAGGAGGAGGAGGAGGATGGAGGCTGAGTCTTTATTGACAATAGTCTCCCTCTAGGTGCTCACCATGGATGTTAGAGGGGGGGTATTTAAAGGCCATTCAGCCCCTAGCAAGACCCCCCTCCCCACCCATAGACGCCCCCACATTCTGGGGATGACTACCTGCCCAGGAGCTCTCTCTCTGCCCATCTGTCCCCTCCAGAGGCTGCCCTCCTCTTCCCTCCTTCAGCACAGTGCTCCTGGAGAGGCAGCAGCCCCCCCCGCCCCGCCCCCTCTCCGTACACACACACACACACAAACCAATGGTTGATTGCTGACTAAGCCTTGCATCAGGCTGACTGTGCAAAAAGGGCATTGCAGGGGGTAAAGAGTGTGTGAGCGTGGGTGTGTATGTGTGTAGGAGGGAGTGGGCTGCTGTTGTATTTGTTGGAGAATGAGTCGGTGTGTGTGTGTGTGTGTGTGTGTGGGAGTTACTAGGTGGGAGATTGAGCATTCATTAATGTTGATGGATGTGTGTGTGTGTGTGTGGGAGTTTGTGTGGAAGGACACATATGTAGGAGGTAGAGGGTGTGTGTGCAGGGTTTGTATGGACGAGGAATGTGGGTGGGGGGCGGTACACTAGTGGCACTATTCATGTTTTACCTCTCACCTTCATTACAGATTCATTTTTAAGTATTATAAAAACCAAACAGACATTGCATTACAATATGAAGGAGAACTTTTTTGCTTTTACTGGAACCTTTGACAGTATTTTATAGTCCTGATCATCATGTTTGGTTTTAATCAGTCATTGTAATATATTTATAGTGTAATATAGACGTTTCAAAATGTTCTTGTATTCAAAATCTGCAAATATATTTTGTATTTTTTAATGATGCCAATTTTGTATTTTCAATTTAGCTACAATATTTTTGTAGCTGAAAGTTTGATGCCAAAATGTGGGTAGGTTTTAAAAAAAAATGTTATCAGCATATGCATGTATCCAGAAGCAGTTTACAGCCATATTCCCACAAGTAGGGCTGTAGGAACGGGCGAGATGTAACCTTCATCCCTGCATGCTCACCCCATTAGTCCAATTTACTCAGCTGTCAAACTCCCAACTTCACACTCTTAACCAATCTGAGAGCAGGAGGTTAAAAGAAGAAAGGCGCTCTGCATTCCTTTCACCCTCTCCGTTTTAAACCTCACGGTCTGCACAGAAACTCGCCGAATAAATCTTCCTCTCTGTTCGCCCCCTGAAACCCGCTCCCTCTGTCGGAGGATGACTGTAGATGAGTTAGCTAAACACTTTCTGCTTTCTGGCGAGCGGGCACGCCGCCGGCTGCACCCACGAAGCCTGCAGGCGTGGGAAAGCCCAGGCTCTGATAATAAGCCGCGTTTGGCCCTCATAACCTCTCCAACCGGTTGTCCATTTCTCCCTCCCCCCCCTCCCCCCTTTTCTTTCTCTCTGCTAGAGGAAGAGTCACAGGAGAGGAGGTCAGCCAGGGAGAGGCCCACAGCTGCCGCTGCGAGGTCCTGGTGTGTTTATTTGGTCAAGCCCAACCCAAATAAGCTCCAGCCAGGCATCGCTCCCGAGGACTGGGGCCGCCGCCGCCGCCATCGCTTTTCATCCTAACTAACAATGGGGGAAAGGGCCCCGACCGAGAGGAGGGAGCCCTGCACGGCACAGCTTACCGTACAACAGCTGCCTCTTCTGTGGGGGAGGAAACGGGCCGCAGATGTGAACAGGATAGATGGTTCGCGTTCCCACACCTACTCCTGTTGTACAGTTGTTCACCCGGTGCTCAGCGGTCAGTGAATGAGTTCCTTTGTTTAACGTGGCCCGCCAAGGG
This sequence comes from Pungitius pungitius, assembly GCF_949316345.1. Classification (NCBI taxonomy): domain Eukaryota; kingdom Metazoa; phylum Chordata; class Actinopteri; order Perciformes; family Gasterosteidae; genus Pungitius; species Pungitius pungitius. Next base: position 14,299,937 of record NC_084906.1, on the reverse strand, counting down.
GAAACACCGAGGGGTGTGGATCCACAATGACTACGGTAAATGATATTTACATGGAGACGGCACACGCGGTTTATCATGATGAATCCATGGAGCGGTGTCTAAGGCCACTCCATGTGAAATATTTCCCAAAGTTCACATTAAGTCTTTAGGTTGGTACGTCAATGTTTCTGTGGACTGGTTCAATGATAATGAATCATTGGAAATGTATTTGCTAGTTGCCCTGTTTTTTTTTCCAAGTTGGGACTCCTTTTGTTATCTGTGATCGGAGAATAAAGGACTTTAAAATAAATAAAGTAACTGCCTTTGTCAGCTGAGTGTAATTATAGGTGTTACTTCTCAGTGTTTGATACAACAAGCCACGTTTTGAAGGGCCATAAATTGCATTTTAGTGGCAACAGTCCCTTTGATCCGCTGACCTGCTCTGCTATCACGCAGGTGATCTCTATTGAGGGACAACGGCCCTTTTATATGCTGAATAACAACATCCCCAACCTGCTTTACTCATCACACTGACCTGCACTGACCCACACACAAAGGGTCGTCAAGCCCCAGGCAAAGGTGCACAGGTGTGCCCCGGGCCTCGGCGGACCAGATGACTGACAGTTGCCGGCCCACCGCCCCCCTCTATCTGCCATTCAATCCTCTCTGCCCCCCCGTCTCCCCCTACACCCCACCCCGACCACCTCCTGCTCATCTGTTATGGGCCGTAAAGCTTGACAGTTGATTAGCTGTCCTGCTTGTTTGCTCCACCCATCCCGCCCACTCCATCCATGCTGTGAGAAGTCCCCGTACCTGTTTGCCATACCTGGCCCGTGCCTTAAACATACCTCCTCACTTTGACCTTTCAACTCCCTCTCCAGGACTCAACATTTCAAACATCATCCTTCCTTCATCAACAGCCCCTTCCCACCTCTCCTCACATTTAGCCTCTATCGCTCACTCAGCGGCCTCGGTAAGAGCCCCGGATCTGTTTGCCTGCTGACGCCCCCCTCGGGTCCGATGGTGGGGGAACTGCGTGGGGCCACAAAGAGGGACACGTGTCAGCCGAGCCGGCAAACAAAGCAGGTGTTGTGGCAGGGGCTCGAGGAGGGACAGCTGTCCGTCAGACCTGCTGCACGCAAACACTGACTTCATCCCTTATGGCCACTAAATCAGAGGCTGACTGAGTGACAGCCAGGCTGGTGGTGGGGGGGAGATAACACTGCTGACCTTAAACTGACCATTTTTTACTTATACTTCTGATATTGCTTTAACTTGTGCTATTGTCTGACTTTGCAGTGTTCATTTCAAGGGCCAATAAGATTCCCTTTTTCGGTTAGAAGCTGTTTATTGCTCCATATCCGTGATGTAAGAACTGCCTGTTGCTGTCCACCTGGTCGCAGTTTGTTTCCGACTCATGGCCAAAGCCGAAAGCCTCCATTTTGTGGGCGTAAAATTCATAGAAATTGGCAGTTGGGTCCGCAAGAAGCAACAGATGCCACATCTGCTAGCTCTGCTCTGCCTCTAGTTTGGGCTACCTGCAGGATGCTAGCGGCCAAACACCGCCTCCAGAGGGTCCCGATTCTTAGTCATTACCCCCCACATTCTCTGAATCTAAAATGCAAAAATGCAGTCTGCCCTATGAGATTCCTCTACATAATTTGCTGCCCTCCCCCCTCCCCTAACCCCTAACTTCACCAAAGCATCCCTCCGAGGTTTGACAGCAAGTGGGTGATACTGACAGGTCGCATTGATCCCCCGGCTGGGAAAGAAGTTGGCTTGACAATGGAGAACATGTGTCCGTTATGGGACAAGCCTTAACTTGTCTAATCCCCCCCCCCCCCCCCCCCCTTTGGGATGCGCCCACAGAAAAGTCATCCCTTGTTTAAAGGAAACATTCCCATATGCTCAGACAATGTGGATTTTCTTGCTCTGATATTTTTCAAATGAAGGAAACATGATTTTATTTTCTTTAAAATAATAAAAGAAGCATTGTTCTTTGATTCAATAATCTTCTCCCCGCTTGGTGGGATGTGTTGGGGGGTCAGACTTCTCTCAAGTTCTTTTAAAGCGGCAGCAGGGACAAATGTGTTATTGTCTGTGTGTGATTAGGTCGTTTTGTTCCGTTGTTCCGATTCTTCCATCTGAACTTCAAACAAGAGCCAGCCCACTTCTGAAATGTCTTTGATAGATGATATGAATAGCTAAATGTCATTATACAGCTTTGAAATGGCTCATTTTGGTTGCGTTAATAATAAAGACGTTTAGTTTACGCTTGACTTTGGAATTCAATTCTTCCATGAGGAATTCTGTTGTGTTGGACATCACATTGATTGTGGGTAAACCGCACAGTGATGTGCACTCGCGTGTGTGAAGAATCCCCAAATGGCTTCAGTACAGGGAGAGAGATTGGAGACTGGCCCCATCCGTCCTAAACCAAGTCTCAGAATATATGTCGATTCCCCAAAAAACTAAACTTCACAATCTGGCCGGTAGAAATGTGTCCTACCGGCCAGATTGTGAAGTTTAGTTTTGTGGCAGCAGCTTGTTCTTAGTGCTGTTAAACTCGTCCACATTTGTCTTGATTACAGAACCCTTGAATGCAACAGACAGTGTGTCCTACGGGGGGGGGGGGGGGGGAGTCAAAGAATGAGCTGCTTGCATCTTTCTGCAGTACAAATAGAAATTTCCGCCATGCTGACCGACCTTTCTGGTTTCAGGATAAGCAGTGCAGCCCAGTCCCTCCTCAGCCACACCTTCCGCCTCCAGCTCACATGACGTTCCCAGGCCAGAGGAGATCAATTGTGATCACATGCCCGGGTCACCTCAACAGACTCCTTTTGACACGAATGCACAATGAATGCAAGACTCTGTCTCCGCAGGTGACCCCAGCAACCCCAGGAAAGGACATGTAATTGTCTAAGCTCACATTATGATATGGCTATGGCCATAAGTTTGTCATGAAAATGGTGAAAAGTTTGGTTCTAAAATTACAATTGCTTCTGGAAAATAATCTGCAAACCTTCTCAAATAAGAAGTAGAGACCTGATTATGCAGTTATGCAATGCTGTTAATGCAGTGACTTTCCGTTGAGGGATTAAAGCCTTATGGTAAAAAAAAGAGCAGATTTGGTGTCATAGTTCTTTTGATGAAAACAATTTTATGTAAATATCAATGTCCTTTCTTCCCGTGAGTTATAAGCATATTTGGTTTTATAGCATTAGCAAGACCTTCCAAAGAGTCATAGAATATGACAAATGCATATTCATGCTGGCCAGCATGTGCTCTTCAGTTTAATAACCAATAGAGGGCAAAAAATGGTTTAATCTTAACATAGTAGTTTAATATGGCCATTTGGGCTTGCGTGTTGCTTTGTTTTCATGGTCTCCAGTTCTCAGATATATTTTGACACTGCTCTTTTTGTGGAAGTATGCAAGAAAACAATATTTTGAGTCATCTGATCTTTTAAGGGGCCGCAGTTAATCGACGACATCCCTCCCTGCGTCACTCACGACACCACAAGCTGAAGTGTGGTGAGTGTGTCTGAGTGTGAAAACGACAGCAAGTGTTCGAGTGAAGAGTAGGAGGGTGACGAGAGTGCCTTTCGTACTCATGTGAAATGAATGTGTGTTGCTGAATAATGCATCACAGCTCGCCTGATGAGCCAAGCAGCATGTGCTGATGGCTCAAATCTGCATGTAAGCCACCAAGAGAGACGCTTATATTTCCATAACACGTGTCTAGATGCTTCAAATGATGTCTTCTTCAGATTGAGCTGTAACTAAATATTTTTACATTCATCTGATTTTGTTGAAAGTGTATATCATTACTGTGGGGTTTTTTTGGGGGGGGGGGGTTAAGTAACTGTGCATATTACTTGCAGTTCACACAGTGTGTCTTTACAGCTCAGTATTTATTTAAAGGCAGTGGAACAGGTTTCTTTTCTGGATTGTTTATTTTTTTGGTTCCGGATAGGTCGTCATTGTTTCTGGTCAGTTGCATCTTTGACCTCTGATAACAAGGGCACATTAACGATCCATTGTTGAGTGTTGAGGGTTATAGTGAAAAATCAATACCTTGTTTTTTTGTCTGAATAGGCGAGCCACTATCTACTCAAGCAGATGCTTCTAATTGGTCTGGGAAAGAGTGGATCATTGGGTCTTAGGACAGTTTATAGATGTTTTCTCCACCTGACGAGAATTGATGTATCCCTGTGGGCCATAGTATTACTGAATGACTTGCTTGTGCCATCTGTCATCATTGTATTTTTTTGGATACTTGTAGATCCTGTCTTCTGTCTCAGAAATGTCCAACACCGAAGTCTAATATTTCAAGCTCACCTGTGAGATGTCACTTTGGAATTTCCGGCGGTGATATCTACAAAGCGTATTTTCTCGGACTAAAACATGCTTCTCAAGGATACCATCAACTCACTGCTTCTTCCCGTGATCCCCGTGCATGGGGACAGATGGCAAGCACCATGCTGCAACTCCCTGCAGTTGCTCAGGGGTGACGAACTGACACCCAGCGACGTTCTCCAGCTCCTCGCCACCACCGACTAACACAGAGCTGCACGCTTTCCTTGCACAGTTAACATTCACCCCAACTGTGCTGCTCCTGTTTGAGTCCGTCAGGGCTTTGAAGTAGGCCACGTCGGGTGTGACCCGGCGGGGTCACTCTGAATGGCTTCCACTGTCTATGAAGTAGAAAAAAAGAAAAAGAAACTACACACACACACACACACATGATCATTACAACAGGCTGCTGTGGCTGTGTGTGAAGGCATTCCCACCTGTGACTGGGCCCGTGAGACGGGTGGAGGGATGTGTGAAATGTCAGTGCGAGAGGTTGGAGGCGGGGCAGCAGCTCAGAGAGGCTGAGGGAGCGGGCCAGCTGTACAGCTAATATCCCCCATGGGCCTGCCGGCTGGGAAGGCCTGCCTAATATGATACACATGTGCTACATCCTGTCTGAGTCGCTGCCTGGCTTTGTGACGCTTATAGCAGGGGGGGGGGGGGGGGGGGTTGTGTGTGTGTCTGTTATGTGCGTGTGTGAGGACAGCTAGACAGCGGTATTCCCACGTATTGATCTTCCAGACTGCAGTGTTTATGGCATTAGCTTTGAGACACATTGTCAGCTTTCATTTGAATAGCGCGAGCGTTATGGGGGGAAACCGAGCTGCTGATGTGTGAAGACAAAAGGGCTACTTTATGTGATTTTCTTGTGTCATTTCGGGATGCCTTAATGTCTGTTTTTTGTGTTTATGTCACGGTTTGGGTCTGCTTGTCTTATTTTGTAGCTTTCTTGTGTCTCGTGTCTCTGGGTAACTTCACTTCCTGTCCTGTGATTGCCTGATTGATTCCACCTGTGTCCAATCACCTGCACCTCCCTTGTGTATTTAAGCCCTGTGTGCCAGTTGTCCTTTGTCGCGTCACTGTCCATGTCAGTCCTCGTTGGTGCACGTTCTGCTTGAGTTTTTGTTGAATAAATAGCACTTTGTCGGAAGACCCTGCGTCTGAGTCCTGCCTGCCTGCCTGCCTTCAACCTGCACCAGCCGATCGTGACAGAATGACGCGACCATGGAAGGACTCAGCAGGGTTCGATTGGGTACACCCAATATTGGGAGCCCGAGTCACCTTTGCGGGTTCCCGCAGGAATCCAAAGGTGGTTCGGCGGGGCGCTTGCCCCCCAGCCACTCACGAGCCCTGGTTCCCGGACCTTGAGACCCGACAGCGGCGGCGCCGTCCAAACCGTCCGTCTCCGCCCGTCCTGGTTCCAAGACCCCCGTTTCAGCCCGAGTGGGCCCCAAGACGCCCGTCTCCGCCCGAGTGGGCCCCAAGACGCCCGTCTCCGCCCGAGTGGGCCCCAAGACGCCCGTCTCCGCCCGAGTGGGCCCCAAGACGCCCGTCTCCGCCCGAGTGGGCCCCAAGACGCCCGTCTCCGCCCGAGTGGGCCCCAAGACGCCCGTCTCCGCCCGAGTGGGCGCCGAGACGCCCGTCAGCGCCCGTTCCTGCGCCGAGACGCCCGTCAGCGCCCGTACCGGCCCCCAGAGTCCAGTCTCCGCCCGTTCCGGCCCCCAGAGTCCAGTCTCCGCCCGTTCCGGCCCCCAGAGTCCAGTCTCCGCCCGTTCCGGCCCCCAGAGTCCAGTCTCCGCCCGTTCCGGCCCCCAGAGTCCAGTCTCCGCCCGTTCCGGCCCCCAGAGTCCAGTCTCCGCCCGTTCCGGCCCCCAGAGTCCAGTCTCCGCCCGTTCCGGCCCCCAGAGTCCAGTCTCCGCCCGTTCCGGCCCCCAGAGTCCAGTCTCCGCCCGTTCCGGCCCCCAGAGTCCAGTCTCCGCCCGTTCCGGCCCCCAGAGTCCAGTCTCCGCCCGTTCCGGCCCCCAGAGTCCAGTCTCCGCCCGTTCCGGCCCCCAGAGTCCAGTCTCCGCCCGTTCCGGCCCCCAGAGTCCAGTCTCCGCCCGTTCCGGCCCCCAGAGTCCAGTCTCCGCCCGTTCCGGCCCCCAGAGTCCAGTCTCCGCCCGTTCCGGCCCCCAGAGTCCAGTCTCCGCCCGTTCCGGCCCCCAGAGTCCAGTCTCCGCCCGTTCCGGCCCCCAGAGTCCAGTCTCCGCCCGTTCCGGCCCCCAGAGTCCAGTCTCCGCCCGTTCCGGCCCCCAGAGTCCAGTCTCCGCCCGTTCCGGCCCCCAGAGTCCAGTCTCCGCCCGTTCCGGCCCCCAGAGTCCAGTCTCCTGGCCCGTCCCCACGGCCCCTGATCGTGCCCCCTCCCTCCCATCCCTTGGTCCTCTCCCCCCCACCCCTGGGGGCCGTCTGGGATCCGGCCCTTGAGGGGGGGGTGGGGTCAGGGGTTGGGCCGCCGCAGCCGCACTGCTCGGCGCCCCCCGCCACGACGACGCCGGAGCCGCACTGCTCGGCGCCCTCCGCCACGACGACCCCGGAGCCGCACTGCTCGGCGCCCCCCTCCACGACGACGCCGCAGCCGCACTGCTCGGCGCCCCCCGCCACGACGACGCCGGAGCCGCACTGCTCGGCGCCCCCCGCCACGACGACGCCGGAGCCGCACTGCTCGGCGCCCCCCGCCACGACGACGCCGGAGCCGCACTGCTCGGCGCCCCCCGCCACGAGGCCCGGTCTCCGACCCGGCAGGCCCCCCGAGACCCTGAGGCCCGGTCGCCGACCCGGCAGGCCCCCCGAGACCCTGAGGCCCGTTCGCCGACCCGGCAGGCCCCCCGAGACCCTGAGGCCCGGTCGCCGACCCGGCAGGCCCCCGAGACCCTGAGGTCCGGCGGTCATCCCGGCCGGAGGGACCCGACCCCGTGCCGCCGACCCTTGGAGTCCCCTGGGCGGCCGGGGGTTGTCGGGTTCCCCGCCCTCCCCCCCTTGTCTGTTTTTCTGGGTTCCACCCTCCTTTAGGACCGTCTGGAATTCGGTCCTTGAGGGGGGGGTTCTGTCACGGTTTGGGTCTGCTTGTCTTATTTTGTAGCTTTCTTGTGTCTCGTGTCTCTGGGTAACTTCACTTCCTGTCCTGTGATTGCCTGATTGATTCCACCTGTGTCCAATCACCTGCACCTCCCTTGTGTATTTAAGCCCTGTGTGCCAGTTGTCCTTTGTCGCGTCACTGTCCATGTCAGTCCTCGTTGGTGCACGTTCTGCTTGAGTTTTTGTTGAATAAATAGCACTTTGTCGGAAGACCCTGCGTCTGAGTCCTGCCTGCCTGCCTGCCTTCAACCTGCACCAGCCGATCGTGACAGTTTATGTATTAAAAAACAGGCTTTTGAGTGACAACCAACCCGTCATGAAACAGCCTTTGTGTAAAAGTTGGTTTGGTGTGTAGGAATGTGCGAGTGAAACAAGGCCTTTCCGTTAACATCCACTTTATCTCTAATTAACTCTCCAGTGGTTACTGATTGACCCTGTTACACCTGAGCGGATATACCACAGCTTTTAGCGGCGGCGGCGGGGGAGAACAGCTCTTTTGATTTAAATCCACCATTAGTCTCCAACTTAACCATCGGGTAAAAAGAGGTTATAATGTAACCCTGGCTGACAAAGGTGAGCTGAGATTATTTCAGAAGTGGAGCGGTGTTGAGAGGGAACATTAGTGTATCTCAGAGTCTTTCCTGATAATACCAGTCTGACTACCTGGGATTCAATCAATATCCCTCAAGGACCACAATAGCCAAGCTTTCATGGCTTAAAATGAATTACCAATTTGGAAAGTCCATACCTTTACGTTCAACTTCTCCTTAAGCCATATATTGAGATCTGGGCTATCATCAACCAATTTGATAGTTAATTGGGAGATGATGCCTGTCCAATTAATTTAAGTAAGGTGCACAAGAAAGAGGCCAGCTTGGATGATTAAAACACGAGGAACTTTCACATTCAGTGCTCTTAATTAAGAAGGGCTCCTTTTGTCTGAAGTATTCTAGTCTACGCTGGTTCTGTACTTAAATTATTAAAGGGATCATGATTCTTTTCTCGGGTAGTGAGCAGCCCTACGCTGTGATTACCGGGGGCTCAGCAAGGGATTTTGGAAGCCACATGCCTGGCTTGTGCAGAGCGCTCGTATCCTAGGTAGAGGTTAAGGAGACTGCTACCTACCTCCCTGGAAGTTTTCAGACTTTGCTCTTTGCCACCATGTCATCCGTCCCGAATCCTAATCGAGTTATCAAATCAACAAATCTCCCACCAGGGGCCTCGCAGCTGACACTGTCAGAAAGACACCCACAGTGGGGCAGCTAATTTTGAGCAGCGGGGCGTTGCTAAGCGAGGCTGAGGCACCTGTAAAGGTCCTCTCTCCTGCCCACGGAGAGGCCTCTCCCGCTGGGCATCACACTGATCTCTTGCCCCTGGTCACCAACGGAGCACAAGAGCAGGGAAGCGGGAGCCATAGTTAATGCCGCTCACAATAGGTTGAGGACACAAAGGAAGCACTACATCACCAAGACTGTCAATGAATTTAAAAGCAACCCACAAACAATTAGCTGAAAGGGCAGCGAGGTTTCATGGCCATAGGCTTGGGCTCTGCAGGCCGGTGGAGACAAACTGTCCACCCACGTGCACATGGCAGCTGGTGATCCTGCACAGAGAATACAATCACACACTTCTGTGGATTACCGCCTGACCTTTAAGTGTGTCCCCCAAAAATAAACCACATGCTATACCCTTCCTCCGGTTCCTCCGGGATAGTTTATGACTCCTTGAATGTGGGAAATGTCTCCCAATAGTTTGTATTTGTGGCCATATGAAATCACTCAGTTCATTCGGTCCATGGTTGACATTGTTGGCCAAATGAGCCAGTCGGCTCTTTTCCATGATCTTTCACATGTTGATGCTACACGTTTTCTTTATGTTATGACTTAAAGAAAGTCTAGCTGTGTACGCTGAAATGGTCTGACTTTTGAATGTTGGTTGCACAAACAACATTTTCTCATGTTCTCACGTGGTTTAGTTGAATAAAGCCTAAAGTGAGCCACAAGCAAAATCCTAAACAACATAATGCATCTCCTGATTTGATTTTTTTTAATAGCTTTGTAGTCGTAAAATCATCCAATATGAAAAACAAATGCCATCTTAAATTTGGACAAGTGGTATGAAGTCCATCTGTTCACAATACCCTAACAGGAACCAAACACCCTCCGGGGCAATCAGAGCTCGCCTGCCTTCCATGACATGAAAACTTTTGAGGCTCTAAACTTACCCCTGAAGTGTCCCTGTTTGACTGAATCACTTAAATAGTTTGGCAAGCGATAAACAATTCATGACAGAATTGCAGATCAAGCATGTCTTTTACTTTTGGCAAAAAGACCGTTTTAAACCACATTGCTAAGATGTGAACTAGTCCGGGTTTTCTTCATCAGCAGAAGGTTTCAGGGAAACATATGCAACGGATAAACAAATGACAACTCATTCTTTTAATTAAATGTATGAGAAACTCTACCAGTGTAAGTAAAAAGTGCTGATGGAAGGGGATCAGCAAACCTTGAACATATTGTGCCTTTTGAGAAAATCCCCGGCCAAATTTAAGCGCAGCCTCTTAGCATTCTCTTCATCCAGCACATCCATAAATCATTCGTCTGACCACCACTTCTCCCCAGTACTGACCAGCTCGACCCATTGGCCAGGAGTCCGAGCCTGTGTCCGTACAAGCCCCTGACCCGTTAACCTTGGCCAGAGCCCTTTGGGCCAATAGGGCGACACAGTCGGAGCTGCAAACCCCAGCAGCCAGGGCTGCCTGCTGCTCTGGTATAATGCAATTGGACACAGCCATCAGAATGATGGAGCACAGTGGATTCTCCACGCTGACCACTCCAATTGCTGCTGACCACTGCGGCCAAAACTGACTCCATTCCCTTCAGAATGTTGGAAAAATGGCCCTTTTGATATTATGTCACAGATGCCTTTTTTTGTGTTTTTTTCGCCTCCCATCCACATTGTGCTTGCCTTAAGTTTGGGCCGAGGGCAGAGTCAAGAAGGTACTTTGTTAAAGTGACTCAATAAATTTTCAAGCCATATTTCTGCTTTGTGTTTGTTAAAGTAGTGAGAAAGGTCCTAGTTTAAAAGTAATATCTTAGCAATTTTAAGTTTCGGGATATGGGCCTCTTTTAGTTTATTTAGTTCGAGTTTTAGTTAAACTCTGTTTCATTACCTGAGCCATTCATTACTTAGTTTACATATTCTGTAAACCTTGCGTGGTCGCCCCAGGTCTTACTGATTCATTCAGGTTGTCATATTCTAAACTCAGGCTGCTGCCGACAATTCCTCACTCGGGCTCCACCTCTGTTTTGTTAATGGCATGAGGTTCACACTGGTAGCATAATTACTAACATTAGAGCAAACTAAGAAAGGCTCTGCAGGGCGCTCACCACATGGAGCCTCAATTGCTGTTTGCCTCTCAAGGAAAAAAGGTGTCATAGGGCTTCCCTGCGTGCCTGTTAAAAAACACTGAAGGCACGCCAGTGTATTCATACAGGTGCTCCTGCCGAACAAGCCCACACCCGAGGCACCCCGCTCAAAATCAACAGAATTAGCATCCTCCATTCCCCGCAGAGTTAAACTCTGTGCAAACAAATGCACCTGACTGACAGGCAGCTTAGGCAAATGCCTTGTTTGGGGAGCGGGCTGAGACTCTCGGGGCTTGCAGAAAGGCTGAGTGAATTTCAGCTGGCAGCGTCTGCGCGTTACAGAACCGCGTGGGAAAGAGGAGCACCTGAATACAGCTCACCTGAGTTGACAGAGGATGTTTAGTTGAGAGTGGGATTTTGTGTTCCCTTTAGGTTTATACACACCGAATGGGACGTTAGAAGATGTATCTAGAGAGGCACAATGTATTGGAAATAATAACGCAACACTAGTAAAGTCACTTTTAGTGTATGGAATGAGTATTATTATTGTGTGATGTAATGTCATATTGGATATAATATAAAGGCGCCATAATACTTCACATTCCTAATTTGACCATCTGTCACACATTCCATTTTTTTCAAAAGATCATAGTATGGTAATTACACCACAGTCATACACTTTTTTAGTATATGGAGGAGACTCCTAACTGCAATCGTCACATTAAACTAATTCCAGTTACAGTTTGTTTCCATATTATTACACCAACATTTTGCATTGTGAGAGGCTTCTGCTTTTCTCTCCTTCTATTTCAGCTCTTTGACAAAATAATAAAAAGTGATAGCATTTATTTTCTCTGATTAAGCCTTACATGGTACTCAGTTGCCTGTAAAGGCAGACGCTAATTCCCAATTTATTTAATTAGAGGCCTACTTGTCATTATTTTCTGTAATTCGGTAAAACTGAGAGGCTGGTCATTGGCCCAGCTTGATCTCGTCACATCTCTATTGTTTGTCTAATTTTGACGGACAAGAATCTTTGTTACATTTGATGCCACTTATTTCTCATATCTGTCCGTTCAAGAGTTTTGGGCTTATCCAAAGCGAGAGTAATGAGGGAGGGTTTTGTACGGTACAGATTTGAACCCCCTCGAGGCATTTGTCATATTGTCCTTTATGAATTAAATCGAAGGGACCTCAGGCCACTCACTAACTTACTATACTCATCATGACGATTTGATTAGACCTGAGACGGATAGTAATATTTATATAACTTTTGGTTCTAATCTTTGGAAAAGACTGGAAGTTCCATAACAATCTCAAAATTTTGGGAAGTTTTGGAAATACTTGACCAAAGTCCAATTGAAGTAAAGTGTATCATCAAGATCCAACACAAATTATACTAGATATCTTCAGTCCCAAGGCATTTGACAACATGCGCAGCAGGCATTTTATAGGAAGATTCTGCATTTAGCATTAAATCCCAATTTTAAATGTAGTTTTCAATAAGACATTAGCTTAGTGTTTAGTTTTGACAGTGATACTAATGGCTTTGATTCCATCACAGATGGATCAGTCAAAAGAAAAACTAAATGTTTATTTCATTATTCAAGTTTCAACTTTTCATTTCTCATGTGCTGTTTTGTGAATAAATTAAACTAAATCAATGAATGAGATTCCTCCAATAGAAAAAAAAGCGGTGTCCAATAAAGTGCAACGTTTGACCTCACTATGAAATTAGCCATTGTGTTATCTTTCAAAACCCCAGGCTTGTCTTCAAAGCATATCCAACGTGGGCCAGTAGATCCCATTACTCATCTCCAGAGAAGTTTAGTTTGGGGTCCTGACACTTTGAAAGGGGCCGGAGGCTCGAAATGATCCTCCACGCCTCTTGCGATGGACCAGGTTCTCTAAGCTGCACGGAGCCGGGAAGCGAGAGAGAGAGAGAGAGAGAGGTGGGCGTGATAATATGTCGTAATAGGCCAAATCGGACAGACAAACCGATAGCATCTGCCGCCTTTGTCAACGAAGGAGAGTTTAAAGGACGAGCGTTAGGACAGAGATGAGGACAGAGATGGATGGTTAAGTTCTTCCGGCCATCGGCTCCAGCTTCTTATCTCTGAGCGTCACTGGCCAATCGATTGGTTGTGGGGCATTAGTCATCAGCTAAGCCCAGGTCACAGTTTTTTTTTCTTCAACTTTGGACCACGGGCAAAGCATTCCCAGATGGATTAACATTCAAGCTAATATTTTGGTCAATTGCAGACCTACTTCTACGTCTATCCGATAAGTTACAAAGGTCATCGTGGTCTGAAACTGAGCAAATTTTAAGGGATGTGTAGTGTTTGACTTATTGATTAGTTTTTTTGTTCTTGTGTGACTTTTGCAGTTTAATATTCAGTATTCACTTATAAAGTGAACACTTTGGCTTTGCATTTCATATTTGTTACAATACAACTGCTTTTCTAAATGCAAAATGAGGGACTTGTCCAAAAGACGGTCAACGCTTTCATAAATAACCATGGTTGAATCACAAATGTACTGAGTTTAAACAAAAATGATTATATTGTTGCTGTCAAAGCTCTTTTCATAAATTTCATTGCTCTGCAAAATTCTACATTTTTGCCAATTTGAAAAAACATCCAAGTCACCTTTCTGTAAACGGAAAAAAAAGGATTCCAAGAAACACATTATCTCCTACGTTAACTCGAATTTTCTGTACTACCTTGTCTCACGGCTTTGATTCCTGTTGTTGTCCAAATACTTGTGGCTCTATCCCTAAAATTCCTTTTACGTAGAACTTTGCTGCGAAACCAATCAGAACATACCCCAAGATAGCCGTGTTGATAAAGTCCAGCACATAATACCCCACTGCTCACCAAGTACAAGCTTGCTTGAAATTCTGCAGCAAACATAAAGTGTTTAACGATGAGATAAACAGGCCACATTCTGTAAGGCGTCCCGTGGAGGTTTGAGGGTGCAACTGGGCTTTGCTTGGCTCGAGGGGCTGCAGACAGGGGCCCTGCGGGGTGGCCATTAGGCCACAAGACGATGGGAGCCAGGAGGATGTGTGCACTCCAGGGATCTAATCCGGGACACGGGCTCTGCTTTGGTGAAACAACTGCAGTTTTGCAGTTCCTGAGCTCCCTCGGGTTCTAGCAGGTGCCTGTCCACCAACAATTAGCCATCTCCAGGGTCTGGCTACTTTTGTGGCTTAATTAAGCCCATAGGAGCATTAGCTCCACTCACATTGGCCCAAATAGAAAAGTCAGCAGGGGCACCTTTTTTCGGCATGGTTAACTTAATTGTTTTATTTTCTTGTTGGCATGTTAATACATCCAAATCCAGACTTTGTCCCAAGGATCTTTTCATACAATGTCAATAACAAAAAGGTTGAAAAAACTCTGCTTGTGCTGACAAATTGCTTTGACTAGCACAGTCACTCCGTCACTAGCTAATTCAGGCTTCTGTCGATACTACAGGGACGCAGACTCCATCCTTTACACACTTTTGCTTTTTCTCATCATTGCCCCCTCTTCAGTTCTCGGTTCTTTGGTTTGGGAGCATCTGCTCTGAGCTCTTCTTAGTAAAGTCTTTACTGCCTCACCTTTTAATCTCGGTTTTGGAATCAGCCCTCTTCTCATCGCTCAAGCTTTGAGCTTCTGCATGAGAGTGAAATTAATTGTGTGCTAAGCAGAGTGGAATTAATAGCTTGCACTGAAACCTGCGGCCGAGGCTGGCTTAGCCCTTAGCCGATCCCCCTGATCCTGCTTGTTACAGGAGCTTGGCCATTGTAGATGGTGAGATGATTGTGTGGTTTCGGCCTCTTGTCTCCGTCTCTTTTGTCTTTTGGGGGAGTGCGAGGATCTCTCCTTTTGTCCGCCTCCATGTTCCTTTCACGCGGTATCACAGCTGGCCCCTTTAATTCACTCAGGACATGGCATGACCCTACCCCCCAGGAGGCTACTGTAAACACAGACACCTAAACGGGTTGCTTTCTACATTTTAATCATTTTGACATTTGTAAAGCTGAACCTTGTGAATGCACATATTATTTATATTTTAACAACTACTCTGTATTGGGAAAGTACACAATATATTGGCATTCATGTTTATTATATACTTTCCTTGCGCAACCGTTATCCACAAAAATGTGTGAGTATGTCCCTGGGAATCCCCGGCATGTGTTGTCTAGCCATCTGCCCACTCTAAAGATGGCGACTCATTGAGCTTCACAAAAAGAAACTACTATATGGTCAAACAATTACACAAACAGCTCGGTAATGGTTTTATGGTGTCTGGAATGATGGCCTGCAAAATAAAACGACAGGATCCCCACAAAAACCTTACATGGCTGTAAACATGTATTAACCACAAAATGGGCCTTGTGTGGCATCATTTAGACGAGACAAAGACTGTCCCTCGGACAAAGGGGAAAGATGCAGTGAGAAAGAGAGGATCCTACATAGCTAATGAGTTGCACTATAGAAATGTAAAGAGGTGGGTCTTTAGGAAGAGTGGTTGCCCCGCAGGTTGGGCCTGACGGACTGTAAAGTTTGGAGGTCCAGCCACTGTGCCCACTGTCCATTGTGTCCATTCTAAGTCACCCAGGCCCCAAGTTATGTGGCAGAGCTCTTTTATTGTGGCGGGAGGTGGAGGGGGACCTTTTCGGGAAAGTAGACTCTCCGATAAACCAGGGATGAGAAGGAGGCTTTGTTGATGGTTCACTCCTTAGGAATCTCAAAGTGGAGCACCCCTCCTCGAACCACAAATAAAAATAGAACTTCTGACAGTTTACGTCAGGGTCCTTCAGCGTCAAGGGTCATGTCAGACAGTGCTTACCCTACATCACAAGAAGTGGTCAGCCATTAAGAGGAATTGACTGGGAAACTCAGATGAGCAGCAAAACCTTTTTTCTTTTGTAAATTTCACAAGGTGTGAGTTTAGGTAAAAGGACTTCTTAGAAATAATGAACAAAATGAAAAATAATTCCCACTGATGCAATTTCTCCACTTGGAAATGCAATGAAATGCAAGACTAGAGCAACTACTATATACACATAAAAAAGCATTAAACCATAAGTATCTGTATCTAAAATCTGTATCTCAGAAATGTTCTATATAGCAAACTGTAGGCCAATCATTATCACATCTAAATGGCTGAATTAGGGGGGTATCAGTGTTTTTGTGTTTGGGAAGATGGGGACTTGGAGATTATTCCGCCGATTGAAATGTAAAACAGCTATTGCAATTACCCATAACCTCGGCACGAACCTTGCTTGAAACAATGCAACTAGTTTCAAAGGCTGTGAGGCAGGCGCATCCCTGAGAGGCACGGCTAGATAACAAGAAGGCATCATTAAAGGTAAAGGAAGGGAAAAGGAGATTTTTATTTTATCTTTCCTTGCAGTGATATGGTCAACAGCGGAGCCCCCTCAGCCATAATCTGCTTTAAATCCTCTTTGAGTATGAAGCAAAATCATTTAAGATAAAATGTGAGGTTAGGTGAGCTTGGTTTCTATTTGTAATTTATTCATTTCAATATCAAAGTGTAAAATAAAACGTGTGGTAAATAAACCAGAGGGATTCAATTCGCCGAGGCTGCAACGTGCTATGAAAGAACTTCACACAAAGTGTAATCTTTATCCAAATAATGTAAGAAAAGTTAATGGAAGTTACAACTCCTCTTTTTGTTGTGGTGTCCGATGTGCAGAGGTGTCACGATTTGGTTGTGTGTGGATTACTCCTCCCTGACCTGCAATGTTCTGCTGCGTAAGAGCCGTGAAAGACCCGTTCAGCCTCGGACAGAGCTGGATTTAGCAGATATTTGCATGTTAATACAATCCAGTACACAGAACAGATATGGGATCAGAGCGACTGCTACCTTTTAAAAAGGGTCTTGTGTCCCTTTTTTCACGGGAGGTCTTTTGACTGTTGGAATTAGCAAAGTGCGCTTTTTCAGTATGTGTGTTGGAGGGGTCGAGGTCTGAAACACACACACACACACACTTACAGCACACTTAATCTCACCCTTCTTCATTGCCCCAGATGGATGGTTTCTCTCTCTGTCTTGATGTCCTCTGCCGTCCCCTTAATTCCCCGCATTTAATCACCCTGTGTCTCTGCACACAGACCTCAGCTTGCCCCTAACCCACTTGAGAACGACCCCGGTCACTTTTCAAATCTGCTGTGCCTGCAGCCCCCAGCGTGAGGAGCAGATGTGAGACATGAGCCAATCTGCCGCTCGAGGTGTTTGCCATCTCCATCCTCTCTGTCAACACTGCGCTTTCTCTGACGCGCTGTCGCTCTCTCAATGAAAGAGGCAGCGCTCTTTGTGCTCAGATGAGCTTCGATGGAGACGGCAGACTCGGTCCAACACTGATTTAGTTTGGTGGATGTCAAAAGGGGTTGTTTGATCGTCTGTTGCCGTTTGCGCTTTAAAGGCCTGAATGTTTGGGCATTGAGCCAATGTGTCCTATAAGTATTCTTTAGACCGGTGCTTGCATGGATTTGCATACTTGCCTGCAGATGAGCTTTAATGAAGAAGTGGGATTTGAATGACTTGTTCAGCCTGTTGATCAATAGATGACTGAGGAGCTCATCGGGAGGGGAGAAGTGTCCAGGGCTTTCTTTTCAATCATGTGTAGTTTTAGATTTACAGTTTGCATTCCCGAGGAGTTGGGCTGAGCTGATCAGAACTAGTTTTCATATTGGTGGAGTGTATTTGATAGACAATGGTAAAGAAGAACAGTCAGCCATATTAGATCTGAATGAACTATCATGTAAAATTATTATCTATTAGGAATAAACTAATTTGCCCTAAAAGGATCTTAGCCGTAAAAAAAATAATAAATAATGTTTTTGCATTAATAGTGAAATCACATTTTTAGTTTTGTCCTGTCGGGTATTTTACACCATTATGTGCTTCCAAAATAAAGCTAAAAGACATTACATTACATGTCATTTAGCGACTTGCAATGAATGCATTTCAACCATAAGGATACAAACTCAGATGAAGAAGAAACAAGAAAGAGCAATTTCATCAAATACAACTTGTTAGATAAGAGCCATTATAAGTAGAATTAAAGTGCTACCATTCGTTTAGTATTTTTAGTCGAGTTGGAGTCTAAAGAGGTGTGTCTTTAGTTCCACCATTTCGGAGCAAAGGACAGCAAAGAGTTGTGATCTTGTCGCGTGTTTTGCTCTCAGTGAGGGAGCAACAAGCAGCTTGGCAGATGCAGAGCGGAGATAGACAGAAAAAACATGGAAACTTGCTCAGTTTTAATTTGGCAAAAGTAGTTAGTGTTGACTGTGGCCTGCCTCATCTGCGCTGGGCATCCAGAGTTCCTCCACTTGATCCGCTGCCACGCGGCTTTTGTGAAGACAGAGGGTTAAACACAGTGTCATTTGGACATCTTCTCGATGAATTATCAGCAGAAAATATATTCAAATGTGAGTGAACCCTCTTTCCTTGCTGGGCAGCACAAGGCCCCTTATTGAGGCAAACAAAGCCTCAGCAGAGAAGATAGGTGCTACTGTTTGGAGAAGGAAGCTGTGACTCAAATTACTCCCTTTAGCCCAAAGGTGTGAAACAAATTAACACCTCTTAAGCCCAGTGACAGAGTAGCTCATGTATATGGTAACTCCTCAATGCAACAGCGGGAGCCTTCATTCGAGCCGCTCTCCATTCAGGGCCCGCACACACACACACACACACACACACGCGGTGCATCAGCTGACCCCGGTTTCATGAGTAACGTGACAAGCGGAGGCTTGTGCGTGATAACATCTGTGGTAATGACCGTTTCGTCGATGAGGCTAGTCTTGTGACCCGTGTGGGTTCTTTATGGCCTCCCCCGTGCTCCAGTTTGAGGATTTGTTCGGCATTGGCCAAAGGCAATACGTTCTGGTCATGCGGGCGGGTGGGATGAGGTGGAAGTAAAGAAGGACCATCACGGCGGTGCCTTCCCAAACGAGACCACAAGTAGCTGTAACTTTACACATCATGGACACATCATAATGCACATTCATGGCAATAGGTCATTTGTTTAGTCCAGATTTGAGGACATACTACGTAGATTTCCTGCAAAGCTCTCAGTTCTTTATCATTTTCTACACAATTCAAACAACAGTGAGGAAAGAAATAGAAGTCACGATAAAAGCATCTTGCATTCTCCAAGCATTGCTGAGGATGAATTTGGAAAGACTATTGGAAGTTTTAAAACTAATAGGACGTCTTTTAGACGGAAGGGCCATACATTGCTGAATGAAATGAAATGCCATATTCAGAGCCTTGATGAAGCACAAAACAACTATTTATAACATAGAGATATAGTGGAGCGATGTCTGAGCAGACAATAAAGTTGTTCTCACCAGGTGTGGGTTTTAATTCCATGTTTCTTTTGTGCAGTGATTACATTAATCAGCTTCTACGTTGGTCACAGCCCATAACACCGTCCTGACGTGCCCCCTGCGGTACATTCTCAGCTAAACACTGTAAACTCCCAGAGCCAAGTCAAGCCAATAAATTGGCTATGAATTTTGAATTCAGCACCTTTGTAAGCAAATTCAATGTTGCACTGCCACCTCGCAGCTTTGTCATGTCCACATCTTTAATTATATTGTGCGCAGGCAGAGGCGTCACACGTGTTGAAGAGAAGATTGTAGCAAGTTCTGGGTAAATAAAGGCAATGAGATGCACCTGCACCAATTGAACCTCACCTTAATGTGACCATGCAATTATACATG
This sequence comes from Pungitius pungitius, assembly GCF_949316345.1. Lineage (NCBI taxonomy): Eukaryota > Metazoa > Chordata > Actinopteri > Perciformes > Gasterosteidae > Pungitius > Pungitius pungitius. Next base: position 14,280,377 of record NC_084906.1, on the reverse strand, counting down.
GTGCAAATCTGACACATATTTCTCAACATTTAAATGAGATGCTGTTATCTGACATGACTCGAACAGAGCAACAATCATTGTGATATTTACAGGCATATGTGATCATTTCACATATTCGCAAAAATGTAACTGCAAAGTTGCACCTGTTCTTACACCCACATCTGATTTGATGAGCGGACTTCCTCACGTTCTCATCTGTGCCTTCCTCTTTAGCAGCAGCTGAGAAATCACAAATGACTTGAGGTGCTATTCATCGTGGTTATGGCTGGTCATAAAGCCCACGATAAGTACACCTTTAAAGTGTGTCCCATACTATTGATGTAATGGTTGTTTAATGTCGGTGTCCATTCCAAGTTTAGTGTAAGTGGCTGCTGATTGCCCATTGCGGGCCGGGTCTCCTCCCCACGGACGCGTCTGGAGGCTGGCGTAACACGAGGCCACGACCTGGCTGCTAAAGCGCCATCCATTCCGTCCTCCTCTCCCCTGCTCCTCTCCTCCAGTCTCCTGTCATCCATTTCTTTGTTCTGTCATTGTTTTATGAAGAAGTGTTGATGATGGTCATTTCCAGGGAGAGGTAGTCGGATCAGGAGGGGAGCGGAGTGTGCCGTCCATCAGACGGCTCGTCCCTCGCTGTCTCCTGATGATGATATCACTGGAGCCAGACAGGCAGCACACACACATTCACAGATGCACACACACGCTCACCTACACACACACACACACACACACACACACACACAGGATCACATCTAGCGTCGCCTTGCCTAAGGCTACATGTCTACCAGGCGACTGAGTCACAGTGTCCATGATGGAGTGTGTCACCGTGGAGTCTGGTGTCTGCATGACTGTGTGTGTGTGTGTGTGCCTATGTACAGCCGAATGCATTGCTGAAATGGAGCATGATTTACCCAGTCCTCCCCTGGAGTGCGTCTCTCTTATGAACTCATCTGTGACTCAACTAATAGCAAAACCTTGCACAGATTTAGGTGTAGCCCGAGCACCCGACGACCTCGCTGCAGCTTTATAAAAGTCTGCATCACTCAGCGAGGATCCAGAGAGAAGCGGGGACTCGTGAACTCATAGTTTCTGTGGCCTTTAGGAGGCCTCACTCAGTGAAATCATGCGGCATGTGTGAGCATCCTTTGATGGCAATAAAGCCAACAGTCATTAATAGCCTGGAGCCCTCGGCAGAGGACATCACTAATGAGTGATATGTCTGTTTTACAGCCATCTGGTGACAAGGCAATCGTGCTGCTGGAGCTTCCAGTGAGCAACACTTTTTAACGTTTTAGGCTATGGAATGGCAGTGACGTTAGATTTAATTGCGACAGACAGAATCATATTTGACTTTATGACCCGATTTTAACGCTCTGTGCGTGTGTGTGTGTGTGTGAATTAAATGGTCGGTTAGACTTGTGACGGGTCAAAGTTCTGTCTTATCGCATAGTGCGGGTGAACCTGCCCGCCTGCTGTTGGATGATGTTTATAGTCCTTATCAGGCTCCACAGCAGCCAAACGCAAACACACGCACACACACACACACACACACACACACAGACACGCACACTAAAAATACAAGCCCATGCCCTCTTGATTGCTTTGGTGGCAAAAACTAACAAACAATACACTAGCATACACACTTCGGATTCATGCACGCAAGCCTCTGGCCTCTTGATTGCTTTAGTGGCAGAAACTGCATGCAATCCAAACAAACGTGTGCACACACACACACACATAGGCACAGTTCTGGTCTCTCAGTCTTTCCCACACTGATAGAGATCTGGAGCATGCCATAAAGCGCAGTCTTGGATCACAGGGCACAACAGAGGGCCTCCTCTCCTCTCTCAGCCCACTTTAGATCACTCACAGCTCCCAGGGGCGATAAGATGTCTGTGGTGCCTCCCTTATACTTCTCTGCAGCACCTCCCCTCTCTGGTTCTCCTCACCCACTCCTCCCACTCTCCTCAGCGACACCCTGTCTGCACCTCTCTGCCCGGTCACCCTTCTGAAACTATTACATATTTCCTATATCCCCTTCAGCTTTAAGTGCACAATAATTATTCCAATAATTGCAATAGCAGCTATTAGTAAAAATCGGAACTAAGTCGATCTGTTGGCTTGACATTATATCTGTAACTTCAAACCGTATTAAACAGCCTATCACCAGCTATCACTCTTCTGTTCTCTTGACCTCTTCGTCACATAACCAGCATGACCTCGACGCCAAGAGAAAAACTTTCTTCCCACTGGGACCTCCTCTGCCTCCCCCAAGTAGATTTTTTAGTTGAAATAGCTTAGATATTTCTATGATGTCATGATTTAATGTCCAATTAATGGATCGGTGGAAACTAAGATTGTTCAAATGCTGTTCTGCAGATTATTTACTGGTGTTTGAGCAAGTCCAACCCTTTGCTGGTTATAAATCATCCGACTTCTCTTGACCCTTACAGCTCTATAAAGCAGCGCTTCCTCTGACAGCTAAATGAGTTTTAATGGATTCTGTGAAGCAAGTTTTACCCTTCAAATATAATTACTCTTATTGTTTCTTAAGCAGGCAGGTGTTTGTCTAAAAAACCAGACCACCAGGAATGTACATTACTTATTAGGGAGTTTTAAAATTAGAAATTCAAAATGCAGCATTTAAAATGTCCCCAAAAATAAATTGTCTGGATTTTATATGAAACATAATAATAATACAATTATATGAAAATACAGATAAAAAGTGCAGTTTCGTTGACATTTTACACTCCATTTCTGCTGTGGACACGATGAGTGAATGGTTGCAACTTTCCCACAGACGTTAAAAAACCTCGTCTCTTTCTAACACAACAACATCAAACAACTAAAAATAAACCAACATCCCATTCTATCTGCTTCGCCTTGTCTGGTTGAAATGCAAACATGTAGCATAAACAAAGAGTAATTTGATGAGACAGATAATCACAGCTAGAAATGAGTGGCTGAAGAAAAGGGAAGGACCACCCTGCATTGATAGTGATGGACGTGTGTGTATGTGCGTGCCTATGATGACTTGACTGTGATAGAAGTGTGTGTGTGTGTGTGTCTGGCTATGATGATGGGGAATCCCAGCGCTAGCCACAGAGCCAGATATGGGAGTGTGGGAATGGGACTGAGGGCTGGCAGGCTAACAAGGTCTTACACAGGAGGGGGAGACCCAAACCAATATGGCAGAGAGACTGCTTATTCAACCAACAGAGAGAGCCAGCACTGTGTGTGTGTGTGTGTGTGTGAGAGAGAGAGAGAGAAACCCATGGCCACTTATCTTCCCCGCTGGCTCAGTTAAATTGCACCCATCCTTGGACTTTTCGTTGGTATGGCGTACACACACACACATTATTCTTCCTCCTGTCCGTCTCTTTTTCTCCCCCCAGGGATATTTCTGTTTTATTTCTGTGGGGGTATTTGGCGCGGCCTGTGCGTTAATGTGGAGACAGGAGGATTGGACAAATTGTGGATCTGCTCCTGGCGCCTGGCTCGCACTCAGGATAGCTGTGTGTGTGTGTGTGTATGTGTGTGTGTGTGTGTGTGTGTGTGTGTGTGGTATGTGTGTGACATGGCAAGGAAACTTCCCCCATTAACAAGCTTGAATGCGCTTACCAATATTTCACCCACTTGATGGTGCGAATTACTGTGTTCTGGATTCCCAGCTTTAGAAAGCGGAGACGGAAATACAGACAGTTGTCTTTTTGTTCCCAAATAGTTGGGATGTTACTAATAGACTGAGCACAAGCTAGGGAGAAGTGTTAGGTTTATTATACATTTATATTATGCATATGGTGTGCATTAAAGCGAGTGCATGAAAGGTGACTGCAGAGCCGTGACATGTTGGCGCTACCTCAGCAGGGCCATGTTCAACGGGCCTAATCTTTCATCACCAGAGGTCAGCTTTATTTTGGCGACACTCTAGATGTCCTTGACAGAAAGATCAGTAGATCTCCTCTTCTTTTCCCAGCTGGAGGACAGATCCGGAGTGTTGAAGATTGCTTATGTCACCACTAGAGTGTTTCACGAGAGAGAAAGTGAGCGCGTGTCTCAGCAGACATGTTTTATGACATGCGGGTCGGCCGGGAGAAGCAGGTGTAAGGAGTGTATTTTTAGGCCCTGTTGCGGAGGAGTACAGGATGATTGACAGAAACATTGCTCCGTAAAATCTGCCAACCGGAGTCGGCGATAAAAACACAGATAAACCAAGACAGAGTAAAAGCGTGACTCTGTTGGCGTGTTGAACAAGTGCAGAAACATTTCCAGAGAAAGCAGACTGTGTTCCAACCCCATGCAATATTATATGAGCATACAAGTGAATTGAACTTCCTGAACAAAAACAAAAATTACTGGAGGAAATATTTATAGAGAAAGCAAATAAATGTAAAAAATGACGTAAATATTAGCAAACCTCGGTGTGACAGACTGGACTGTGGTAGATTTTGGAGGAATTGGTATTTTTGTTTATCGGTATAATAGTTTTACTTATCATTTTGAGTATATTCTCAAGCAGGATAGGTCCCTTTATTCACCAAGGGGCCCCTCTTGAGGATTTAAAGTGTTTCTCAAGTAAAATGTTGCCAATAAGCAGTAACCCAAGGAAGCAAGCGATGACAGAAACCATGTTGGAGGATTCTAGCAGGAGAATATGTTAGTGAAAAGTGTGCAAACAAACTGTATGCAGAAGTCTTCACAGAAGACTGCTGCACGCTAGGAGCATGAAGACACACCTTTAAAGTTCTGGGTTTCAAAGTTGTGTGCACGTGTGCACTGGATGTTGGGAAGATGTGTTTTTGCTGAACAATTTGTTATTCATAGCAAAATATCTGGCAGCCCCGGATCCTCGAAGCGATGGAAGCAGTGTACACAAAGAGAGACGGTGTCAGCGTTTGTGCTGGGGAGGAAGAGACAGAGAAGGGGAGACGGGATACAGAGATAAATATACAGAGAAGAAAAAGCAGCCTCCCTCCTTCTCGAGGCGTCTTGGCTGTTCCTGACGACGCGTTAAGGAGGTTGCCTGTGCAAGTGTGAATGTGTGTGTGTGTGTGTGTTGTGGATGGCTTGGTGTTGGCATAGAAACTGTCTGCAGGAAGCGTCAGTTCCAGGCGGAGCTCCGCTGGCACGACTCTCTCCGCTCACTTCCTGTGTGATGTGAGGCAGGCACACGAACAATCACACACACACACACACACACACGCGCATAGGGAGCGGGCCAGAGCGCTCGCCTGGAGAACGGTCCAACGAAATGAGAGAGCGAGGGAGGGAGGCATGGAGGGAGGGAGGGAGGGAGGGAGGGAGTTCAGCAGAGAGCAGCACTTTCCCACAGTCTGGGGATTTGACACATGGCTCTCACACATTCCTCAGCCCTACGGCCGACCGACCATTGGCGCTCAGGGAAAAGAGAGAGAGAGAGAGTGGGAGAGGAGGAGGAGGGGGTGGGGTGGGGGGGGTGGGGGGGGATTCAAGGTTCCAACCATGGCGCTTGCGAACAATATGGAGTCATGGAGGACGGGGAGTGTGTGTCTCAGCATGTGTTTGCCTCATGCACCGCCATCAAAGCCCTTTCATCGTCCCGTTTGGCTCGTACGACGCGATCGGCCGGTGGCGGGCGAGAGCTGACGGGTGGAGAGACCCTTGCGCTTGCTTCTTTCTGTCGAGTATTAATGACACAGTGACTCGTTGTCCTCCTCTTTGTCCTCATTAAAGATGGTCAATGACACATTTTGGACGGGATACGTTTCTGTCAAATGAACCTGCGTTGACATCTTTTTGGAACACAACCATCCACGTCTGTGTTACTGTTTGACTCACGGTTTCACTACTTCTTACTTACCTCGTAGTAATCAGATTAGCCGAGATGTGACAAACGGTCTCAGCCTCGCTGGAGTGTTTGACCCCCTCTGCTCTACGTAGTTTCAATGAGTGTCCCTGTGTTGTTTCTTCACCCCCATACAGTCATGGGACTGGGCGATATCATCCCGTAATGCTTCTCTGTGGCAATCCATTTAGTTTACTTGATTATGGGTAAGACAGGACTAATCTCACCGAAATGTACAACAACAATCCGGAACGAGAAAAAAAAACCGGAAGGAATGTGGTCTTGTGGTTTCCCGTCCCTCATTTCCCCTGTCACCATCCCTCTCCTTTCTGCTCTGCCTCGCATTGTTACGGCCTTTGATGTTGTGGCCATGAGTCCGTTCTGTCGCTCTCCCAACCGTCACCTCGGCCCCCCTCCTCCCATCCCGCCCCCCAGTGCTTCCTTATATAAATGCTGGGTTTTAAAAGGAAGCCAAGGTCGCCCTCCTTGACAATTACAACGCAGCCTGGGAAGAGTTGCTCTGCAAAGCTGCCCTGGCTGGCCCCCGCCAACAGACGTACGGACCACCCGTACATGCTCATGATTGAGTGTGGGTGCGTGCGTTAGTGTGTGTGTGTGTGTGTGCAAGCGCTGGTTATAGACCTGACGAGCAGGAAAGGGATATCGTTGCAATACAAACCGGGAATAGAGGCGGGGTGGCATGAGGGGACGATGTTAAGATGAAAATAGCCAGGCCTAATAATTTCTAACCCGAGCAGCCATTGTCTCTTGGAGATCCACATTGGCCGTATCACCCTCTCCTCTTCTCCCAGCATTCAAGCACAAGGTCCAAATTAGAACGTCGGTGTCTCAAAATCACAATGTTTTCGATTTACAACAGAATACAAACACAGCGGAGAAGGAAACGGCTGCATTTCAGGCTGTGAGCGGCAGGCCGGCGTTTTTATGCCAGGAAAGCGACAACAAAGCATCAACAGACGAGAACCGCTATTCCGCACTACACTCCCGTGACACCTTGACACCGCAACTTCCTGCTTATTAAGAGGAGACAGTCTCTTCCATGCCAGCACATCCTCAGCGGGTCTGTCTGTCTGTGTGTGTGTGCGGGTCTGAGGCTACAGAGGTCAGCTGGGCTGATGAGCCGGGTGCCTTGCGATAGGAAGGGATGGGTGGGAATGAAACTTTGGGTTTAGGTGCGTGTGTGAGAAAACCCCGTCCCGAGGTCATGTACACTGAGGTCTAGGTGTGGTTTAATAGTTGAGTGCCTCTCATCTTTTGTCAGTTTTTTGTGTGTGGTTTTGTCAATGGAGGCATCAGGAGCACAGCTGCCGAGCAGCTTAGCGTGGAAATAAAAGAGAATGAATGATATGCTGACGGTGGGCTCTGTTCCATCGTCATTCAGAGGAGCTCGAGGCGGTTTGAGAAATCACCTGCACCTTTGCATGTCAGGGATCAAACCACAGATTCAAGTTCATTGTGTGGGTATTACACTCATCTGTGGTGGACTCCAAAAAGAGAATGGCCTATACCTGTCTCCTCAGTATATCACCAACTGTCATTTTTACAGTTAACTTAATCAGTTTTTCTATATGACATGAAATAGATATGTACGTGTGTGTGTGTGTGTGTGTGTGTGTGTGTGTGTGTGTGTGTGTGTGTGTGTGTGTGTGTGTGTGTGTGTGCAGCAGTGTTAATCCGTTGTTTGACAGCCAAACACCTGTCCGGGCATGACATGATGAGTGCACTGCATTTTTTCTATTGGTTTGAGTGTAATTAACTAAAGGTGCTACAGGGCAATTTCCAGGGCAGAGCAAACTGTTAATCTCATTTTTTGTTTGCCAAGTAGATTGTTTCTGTGTCATTTAGTGAGTGTGAATGTGTGTCTGATTTTCAGAGGCAGCCCAAAGTGCTTTGTTTCCAGACGACTTGCAGAAAAAGAAGAAAAAAAAAGAAGGAAAGTCTGTGTTATTCAGACGACACCATGATCAGATAGCGATGCTGCGGCGAAGAAGGACAAATAGCACACACATAAGTCTTTAATTTCGGGGACTCGGATGAGGAGGGCTTTGATGTTTCCTCAAGATGTTTTGTTTTGCGTGGCGGACGCCTTGCACCACAAAACCGTTCTCCCCCTGTGTGTGAAGGCAGGGGATTAGCAGTTCCTGGAGTCCTTCTAATGAAGCCCGTTTGATGTGAGGACCCAATTATTGTATGGGGGCCTAGAGAAAGGGCGGAGTGTGTGTTTGTTTCGTGGAGTGGGGCAGGGGGGGGTCCATCTAACGCAACATTTCAGATGACCTCGCCATCCATTACTTGACTCTCTATTATCCCATCCCACAATTTGGCCTCCCTGATCCATATATTATTCATTTACAGATTTCTCTTTCGTCATCTGAATGCTTGTAACAGACGAAGAAAGCCAAATGCAACCCTTTTAAAAGTCCATTCAATACTTAATGAAGCTGGTGAAGCATATACCCATGATCTTCTCAAATATGTAGCTGTTCATTTTAGATTCATATATGGCTTGAAGAGAAAAGAAACAACAATGTGATGTTTATTGTACAATATTTTCTCAATCTTTGGACTGCAGTGGTTACCATGCGACGGTCGTGGTCTCTGCGCTTCCTGATGTATCGCAGGCAGATCTGTTTTACGTCACTTGTTCACAGATGTTCACAGATGTTCACAGGTGCAGACTAGGATCTAAATAGAAATCCCAGATTTGGTGAGGACCCCAGGTAAATCAGACCTGAACACACCCTAAAGGCTAGCAAGGCCCCATCCAAATGCAGTTGATCCAAATAGACCCTAATTGAGAGACAGCAACAAGCAATATGTGTTAAGAAATATATGAAAAAAATATTTTGCTCCATCTACACTACTATGTTTGTTTTGAACAGACTGAAACATCCACAATGGTTTTTTTGAATCCTCAAAAATGGAGGGGTTTAGAAAGCTGGAGTGGACTTTTTGTCTTTAAAACCCAGTTTTAAACTGTAACATATTGGTGTGGAACTAGTCTTTGTATGCTCCAAACAGTCCTATTTTCAACCCTGCAACCCCTGAGGATGCTGTTTTTTTTATGCTGTAGCAATGTAGGTGAGGTGCAGTTCACTAGAGGCAAGAATAGGAGGGTTTGAGAATGAAAGAGACCAAATAATCTACTGAAATGCTGCTCTGTCATTCATCCCCGTATCTGAACAAGAGCAAATATTTGGTTTGTGGGAAGGGAAGAGATTGGATATGTTAGCACCGGTAGTGTGGCGGATGTGCTTTGTACGCATGCTGGATACAGTCAATGAACAGAGACTTTGTCCATAGTGACAACTATGGAATTAGGAACGTGGCAATGAGTTAATGTAAACATGTAACTATAAACATGCATGCGCACGTGTAAGGGGGTGTGTGTGGAGGTTTTATTTTTCCATGAAGAAAGAATTCCTCTCGTAGTATTTTTTGTTGGGTGGTGTCAGCATAACAAGCACCTCTTTTGATGAATTTAACCACAAAAACAGCCACTTTCTCTTTGTTTAGTTTAATATTAAGCATATTTAGCTTCATAGACAAATAAGGCATTACTGCATAATGCGAACCACTGACATTATTGGCTAAGTCTGTACTATTTTGGTCTGAAGATAAAGCTACGTTTATTTTTACTAGGAAAACTTGCCTCTCATAATTGCTCTTCAAATATAAGACAAATATTCACTTGAACCGTTCAGAACTACAGTAACGTTTATGCACGTCATGAAAACACCGGAAACGGTGCATCTGTGGATCAGCTTTTGGGATTGGCTGACTGAAACACCAGTCAAAACAAGTGAGTCACAGTCGATCAAGAATATACATTTAAAACAATTAAATCGCTATGTTTTGGAAACTATATTTGGGATCACCTTTGAGGTCTGAATGCATGAATTGCAAATCAGAATCTTCGCTGCTAAGAGTACCGCGTGGTTTATCTATTGCGTGCACGAGCAGCAATCCAAGCTGCACAGCAGTCAAATGAGTGGGAGAGAAGAGATGTCTTCGCTGTCTGAAGAGCAACACAACATTGATAGATGTGAAGCACGCTGGACACTTCTAACCGTCAGCTCATCTATTCTTAGAGTAACTGGCCCTAGAGGAACAAAGGGGAAGTCTGTGGGTGCGAGAGATTTCATAACATGGCAACCGAGGAAGTGGATGACACGCACTGTTGTGGCTGTACTGGGTCAGAGTGGGTTATTGGGGGCAAAGAGGATGTATGTGTGTGTGTGTCTGTGTGTTTGTGTGTTTGAGTGTGAGTGTGAGGGGGGCGGGAGGGTGGGGGGGGGGGGGGTGATACTGCGTGCCAACAGGGTCTTGTTTGCGTCTCCAGAGAGGCCCGGGGAGGCAGGATCTTATCTGGCGCGTGCCTCAGCCTCTGTTTCCCACAATCTGACTGCTTCAATGCCAGGAGGGGGGCGGGAGGGGGGGGGGGGGGGGACTTATGATTGTCTGTGCGCGTGAGTGTGTGGGTCTGCGTGTCACACGCGCACACACAGATGGGGTCCCATCCGTCAGCTTTACGCTGTCTTGACTGCCATGACATAATGTGCCTCAATACAGTGCCCCCCCCCACCCACCTCCCCCTCTAAACACACACACACACACACAACCTCTTTCCGCTGTTTTTCATCTTCAAAGGTTCGGCACATCAACAAGGGCCTCTTTTTCTGTGAATGCCGCATATTTGGCCTTTCATCAGTGGCCCCATTCCTCTTTTTATTTCCAAAGACCCCCCACCCCCTCCCTGTCTTTTCCCTCGCCTGTTTTTCACTTTGATTGGGACTTTTCTTTGGATTAAGATGACCCCCCCTCCTTCCTCCAGTCCACCACCATTACCACCATGGCATGTCTCTCCTATGAATGAGAAGTGGTGAACCATTACAGGACATATTGGGGGGATTAAATGATGACCTTAGAGGTGTTGTTGAACGGGGCATCTCTTCAGAAGGCAAATTGTGCAAGAAACACACACACACACAGACTTGTGCCACAGAGCGCACACACATACACACACTCTCACTTGCTAACACTGGCCTACTGCTTTTTTACATTGTTAAAATGTTTTTTTTTGTTACACTTTTTTAAATTCACATTTTTGTTTAGTGTCCTATTTAAATTGCAAATGTAATATTTATAAATTGTCAATAAATGTGCCAGTCCTGCAAGACTTGACAGCCTCAAATGGTAGGTAGCAAGAGGAAAAAAGAAACCAAGAATTTACATATTTGCTAAAACATCTTGTCTACACATTTATCTGATTATTTGCATTATCCATGTAAACAATAAACTTCATTAAATTAGTGTAACACTGCATGCAAATCAGCCACTTTGTCCGTCTGTGTTGGTTTGTTCACGTATTCCTGGCTGTGTGCGTTTGGGCGATTAAGTGTTTGTGTGGGTGCACACGTGGGTTTTTTCGACGAGCTTCCAGAGGTTAGCCAAAGAAGGCCTGGAAGATTTCAGGGTGTCACACCAGGTCAAACCCAGAGCCCCCTTACATCCACCGCCACTGCTTCAAGGTTAGGAACCTGATGTGTGTGCGTGTGTTTGCAGCCGCCCCCACAGCTGGGAAAAGATCGATGCAGCCTCCACCAGCAGGCTCCTGGCCCCCGGCTGCTACTGTCTGAGAATGAGAGGCGGCAGTGTGTGTGAGAGGGAAAGAGAGGGAGGGGGGGAAGGACAGATAGAAGGATGGAGGAAATGAATGAGAAGCAAAAAGAGCCAAAAGGAGGGATAAGGGAACAAAATGAGAGGTGAGGAATGGAGGGAGTGAGGATGGGGAAGAGACAAAATATGCCCAACCTGCCCCCCCCCACCCCCCCACCTTTCTCTGCCAACACTCCTGTGCCACTGCTCATATGCGTGGGGGGCCCTGCAGGCAGTCTGGGCCCTTACGTGCCCTCTCTTTACACAACCACACAGATGCACACTCACACACACAGGCACACAGAGGAGCTGATGTGTAAGACACGCTCTGATCTTGCATGCGGATGATGAAAGACAGGCAGCCGGGCTCCTGTCTTAGTGCCAGAGGGCAAGACCTGATAGGAACCTGCTGATTCTTGATCCTTCTCCTCCTCCTCCTCCTCCTCCTCTTCTGTCTTCATCATTGTTGGAATAATTTCAATGCACTGTTTTAATGTGCACTTAATTTTGCTTTCTTATAACTTGAAAAGCATCCACCTGTTTTAGATTTAGCTGAATTTTCGGTAGACACCAGCAATCCGGCGGTCTGAGGGTGAGGTCTAAAGTTGACGATTTGGGTCGTTTTTGTAATGGCTCTGTGTGATGAAGTGCAGTGTTTCATGTTTTTACGTGCATAGCCCCCAGCCTCACACCTGGCCCAGCAGGCGCTTCGGTCCCACCCCCTCTCCTCTGGTTCCTCGATTAAACCAGCAGCTCCACTCATCCAAAAGAGGGAGGGAAGGGACAGGGAGGAAAGAAAATTGCCCCTGGGTTCTTCACTCACAAATAGCACTCTTGGTTGTGAATGAAAATGAATGACGACCTGTTTCTCACATTCAATAGCAACGTATTGAGAGAGGATGTATAATATGTGGAATTATGGTGCAGATGGCCTGGGTGATGAAGGTATAAATTAGCTTGTGCAAGGAATGGGTGATCCCCCATTGTTCCGATGCATTGCCCGCACACACACACACACACACACACACTCATGCACATGCACACCAGCCCTCTGAGTCTGGCTCAAGCAGGAAGATCACACACACTCTGTCACAGCCTCTCAGATCAGGCTGCCCAGAGCTTCCTGTAATCCCTCCTCTGTAACATTAATTATAAACTGGTGCTTTGTGCCCCGCGGACCAACCGTGACTTTCCCAGGACAATTAAAGTTACTCAGCAGAAGAAGGGGGATTGGGTAGAAAAGGAGGGAAAGGGGATCAGGGAGTGAGTCGGGGGATTTGACTAGAATTGGGCGCTGAAATAAGGCAATGGGTGAGATGAGAGTGGGAGTTTCGGTGCCGGTCATACAGGATGTCTACCTTCAGTCGGAGCAGGGATAAGTCATAGGCGCTGGAGCTTTTATATTGTTCTTTAAGTGAGGATTTTAGCATAAGCTTTGGCCCAAGAGTCGAGGGTTGAACAGCGTCCGGTTTGGGTGGGCGAATGCCGGTGTTCAACATGCCGTTGTTTTCCTTCTCCCCCCCCCAGTAATAAATAAATTATATTATTATATACTGATACAAAGTGTCCAAACACCTTTTTAGTATTTTCTTGGCTCTGTCACCTGCAGTAGCTACAACGCCAAGGTGGCGGCACTGTGCGTCGGGAGCCTCGCAATGATCGCCTGAATAACTATGCGACTGACCTCTGACCTTTAACCAGATGACAGATACAAAATCCTATTTTAGTGTTGTTGTTTTTTTACTTCCTGCTGCCCAGCTGAGAGCACCTGTGCTGGACTGTGCTGGCCCTACGACAAGTGGGAGGGGGAAACGCATGCAGCAAGCAAGAAAATGCCTCTCTTCTGATTGAGTGGCTGACCAAATGTTGTCCCTGCCCTGCCCTTTGCCTTCTGCATAGCCCTGAGAAAACTTTCCTTCTTGCAACACAGTGTGCAGAAAGCAAACCCTTTCAAGTGGCTCGCGATCTGTTTGCAACAAGAGGGTTGATTTCTAGATAAGTGGAGGCATGATAGTTATCAGGCCAGCCAGTGAAGTGGTTCATTTGACGGATGTTGTTAACCCAAACGGATCTGATAGGCGGCTGTTTAATCCTGTTAAGACACCTTGAGGACATGGGCTTCCTCAGTGAACTCTTGACCCTTCGCCGGGACTGCTAAGTTCAAATACTCTGAATCATAAAGATTATCAGACATGTGGCCCCCTCCCACATGTTCCATTCATATGCAACCCCTCTGGTTTAGTGATTCATGTTCAATGGAAGCCTCCCGTACCAAAACGGGTAAAAACAGCTCATCAAATTGAGTGGGATAGTCGTCTTCCGGAACGCAGCACAAAGCAATTTTAAGTGTGTGATGGGCTTTTAAAACATTCTTTTTGTCTCTTCCATTTACATTGTTTCTCATATTTGCCATTGCTGGTAGCATTTCTATTACTACCCTATTATCACAATCTTTTATATGTGTATTTAAAACAAAGAGTAGGTTTGACATTAGAAACACCCACTCCAGAACTGAGAGAGTACATATTCAGTAATGATGTTCTGTATGTTTTTTTTTTTGATAGGTCCGTAAGCGGGACCTCACTTCTCTGTAAATATAAAATGAAAAATATAAAATGGCAGTCAGAGGACAATGCAGTATGTTGAAGAAGTGTGCCACAGGCATAATAGCTGCATAACAACAGATGAGAATATCATCTTACATGGCTGAAGAGAGCAAGGACAGGTATTGCCTGTGTCCACAGAAATATTTTAGAATTGTAAACAAGGCCATGGCATAATATTACCGCTTTTTTTGTTTGCTTTGTGTACATACCCTAGATACATGGCAAGAAGGAGAGTAGGTTGTTTTTGTATTTTTTTCCTTAACGTCCACAGATAACGCTTGTGGTCATTATTTATTTTTCGACCCGTCTCAAAAAAGTAACAACTGAGTGTTTATGTATTCCTCCAAGGAATCCATGCTGTTCTACATAATAGAAAAGTTAAAGGAACAGTCGTCACCAAAATGAAAAGTCCATATCCCGCTGCATTAGATTGTCCTGTCAAGCCGCATTATGTTTGACTGGAGTTTCAAAAGAGAAGATAACGATTGGTCGGCCTATAATGCTTTCAGCTTCTCAACATGTTGACGTGGTCAGTTTACCTCAGCCCAGTCTGTGGTTCATTTAGGTGGGGTAAAGGGGAATTTCTTATCCAACGTGGATTAAGTTAAGTGGAAACGTGGATGGAATGAATAGAGGTAGTTGGCGCAGCGTGGCGTTGTTGAATGAATAAAGATTATGTACACTAGATATCATTCTCTTCATTGTTAGTCCGTTCTCTGACAAAAGTAGCACCTAATGGCCCTCGAGGAGCTGCAGGGAGGAAACTGGCCCTTTTTTAATCAAGGAAATTAACACTGCGGCAGACTTCACTTGACTTCAGCCCAACCACTTATATGTCAATGGCCTTTCCCACAATCCTTTGCCCAGTGGTGACTGTGTGCAGGCTTGAGTGGGTGGAAACTGATTTCTGAAACTAGTGTGATGCTGAGAGCTATAGCCAGCAGGCCTGCCGTCTTACAGCGGCTGCAGTAAGCTCATCTTGTCATTGAAAGCTGAAGCTCTCAGATGAGGAACAATGGAGCCTGCGATAGGTGTGGCAGTAGGGGAGTCGAGGGGGCAGCTAGGGTGTTAAAGTGACTGACACCACGGCAGGGAGGGGGGGGTAGCAAGGTGAAACCTGGAATCTGCTGGTGATGAGGTCATTTGTGTGTGTGTGTGTGTGTGTGTGTGTGTGTGTGTGTGTGTGTGTGTGTGTGTGTGTGTGTGTGTGTGTGTGTGTGTGTGTGTGTGAGAGAGAGAGACCACTCGGATTGGGTTCGCAGCGCCTTGAGGCCTCATCAGTAGTGATGTCATGGGAAACCATTACGGAGCCTGTTTGTAAACTTCCTGCATATCTTCGTAGAAATCGTGGGGCCACGCTAACTTCTGGATAAAAACACATCATGTCTGACGACAAACTACTGTAACATTACCAGAGCTGAGTAAAAAAATATTGAGTGCAAAAGTCACTTTCACTTGGACTTTCCCTTTGATGTCTCTTCCTCTTAGTCTCAGTCTCCCTCTCGTCTTCATTACTTATCATATCTCTCGACCATAAACATTGAGAACTGATCCCCGCTGCTATCCTGCGGGAACACGGGGGCCCCTCTTTCTGTGCGGCGCGGTGAAAACGGATCATCTTGGAGGAGCTTGGAACTTGAAAGGAGGGAGCTAACTACAGGGGATAAACACATTCCTCTGCAACCCGGCCCGCCACCGTCGCTGCCGCCGCTGGCCGGCGGCGGTGCAGGGGAGCTCGCAGCAAGACGCATTGTTGCCTCAAAGCGGGGTGGGGGGGGGGCAGCTGAATATCGCTGAGCTCCCTCAGATCTCACAGGCAGCAAGCAGCACTTGACCTTTCCAGCACTAAATGAATATGACAGCCGTGAAGC
The DNA here is from genome assembly GCF_949316345.1 of Pungitius pungitius. NCBI lineage: Eukaryota > Metazoa > Chordata > Actinopteri > Perciformes > Gasterosteidae > Pungitius > Pungitius pungitius. The sequence continues at coordinate 14,264,400 of NC_084906.1, read as the reverse complement.
CGACAGAGAGAATGGGAGGGGGGGGCGGGGGGGTGGTGGTGGGGGAGAGAGGGGGGGGGGAGGTGTTAGAAGCAAGAGACAAAAGCCACACAAAGTGCAGGCTGCCACCAAAACAGTTAGTTTGCAATCAACGTCAGTCACCTCTCGTGTCGGGACAGTTTGATTTTCACTTTTCAAATGAGGTGTTTATTTTTGGCCTCGATAACAGGGCTGGCTAAATTGAAATTGGCAGGATGACAATTTACAGATAATAGTCATCTACGCAGGAGATTATGTGTGCAGCCCTTTCTTCTGCTTTACTTGGGCCCCCACCCCCCCACCCCCCCCCCCTCTCTCTCTCCTGTCGAAGACGAGAAAAGAGGAAACAAGGGAGGGAGTGGGAGAGAAAAAGGGCTAATCTTAGTCACAATCAGTGGAGGCTGAGAAGGCAAAAAAGGACCTAAAAAATGAACAGGAGGATAGAGAAAGGGGGGCACAGGGAGTAAAAAATAGAGTAATGTCCCGGTGATCGGGAGGAGGGCTGGAGGGGCGCTGAGGTGGGTAGGGGGGGTGTATAGGAGCGATCAGGGCAGGGAGAGAAAAGAAGGGGAAAGAGGGATTTTCTTTAATGTTTCTGGCAGTGAACCAGCTGAGGTCTCAAGGTTATCCTGGCTTTGCAAACTCCCACGGGAAAGGTGGAGTGTTGAGGGCCGAAGGGGGGGGGGGGGGTAAGGGCTTGAGGTGAAAGAGAGGAGGGAGAGATGGCTGCCCTTTTTCTCCTGGAGGGAGGCTAATGCACTGAGGGAGTAATCCTCTGGGCCCTCTTGTCTGATAAGGTTGGCCTTGGCCCAGGTAGGAGGAGAAAGGGGGGCTCCGGGGCCTCCCAGGGCACACAGCTTTGCACAGGAGTGAAAAAGTGTAATTATTACTCACGCCATTAGTTATAGTCATATAGTGATAACAATGTAACACCCCATTGATTGCCAAGGTAAATCAAATTCTTCCCTAAAGGGAGGCCATAGGTCAGGGGCAGCTATTGTATAGGACAGCTGGATCCAGTAGGAGTTCAGGGCCTTGCTGCAGGACACTTAAGTAGAGCAGGGCCTTGCCGACATCTGGCATCATCCTGCCGAAACATGACAACATGCTGCTGTGTTGACTTATTTATTTCTGAGCATGCATTTGTTGTAATATCAGGCTCACCTCCTCCCTCCGCATCCTTTTTCAGGACTTAGACATCTTGCCCATTTGACTCATTCTTCAACCAGCCGGCCAATTTGAAGACAAGTCTTTTTCACTTCTGTCATCCTCAATACAACCCGTCACATTTCCAAAGTATTTCAACCAAACACCTTCATGCAAACCTAAAGGAACCCCGAATTAGACGTTTCATCCTGGGTACGATGCAGTGGGATCAGTGATCGCATGAGAAAGATCCGCATCGATACTCTGTGTGTGTTTGTTTACACTAAACCGGGCCTATTAGTGATAATGACGCTCAGCATTGTGTGTGTCTGTATGTGTGCCTGCCTCTTCAAAGATTGTCCTTTTTATCTACAGTCAACAAACAGCCTCCTCGGGAGGAAATGGGCAGGCTTTGTGCGCAGGTAATTCAAATGTCCCAGTGCTCGCTAAAGAGTAAACAAGCCACACTCACAGATTGTGCACTACTTAGTTTCATGTGGGCCCTGTGGTTAATGGAGAGACAAAGGCAAGGGCAGAGCTGAAACTTACGGTTTCAGCTGTTTTTTTTGTTTAGGAAAATGTATTGCTTGGCGGAGGATCATTTTCTTAAGATCGTTCCTGTTTGGCCAATGATTCTTCTCTAAGCAGCTAATAAGTAAATACAGAGTATCCCATTCATATTCAGCCAAAGAACCACAACCCGTAGATACTCGGGTTTATGAAATGTAACTACAGGTCGGAGCAAATAGGGGACATCCGACCCAAAACTGACCCTACATTATCTTTTTTTCTTTCCTGTAATTCAACAGTTTCAGCTCTGCATACAAATATGTCTACAGTCAGAACTTCTAGTAAATAGTGCTTGCACTGCATTTGCATAAGTGGCCCTCACCCCCACCCGCACCACCGCTAGCAGCAGAAGCAGCCGTGTTCCCAGTTTGCTCCAGCCTCAGGCGAGCTAACTACAGACCCAGGCCAACTCGCTGGTCCTCTCCCCAACCGCTTCCTCTCAAATCGCTGCTGGGTTTGACTCACCGTGACCTCTGACCCTCGGCGCTACACCGCCTCCCCCACACATGCAAATATCGCCAGTCTGCTCTAGGAGGCATCAGAGAAAAGGAGCGGGTCGGACCGAGGGGAGGAAGAGAGACTAGGAGGAGTGACGTGGAGATGGATGGAAGCTAGCGGGGCGGTGTTGGTGTGGTGGGGTGGAGTGGGTGGGGGGGGGGGGGGATGCAGAAGAGAGAGAGACCCCTAAAGGAAGTGCGAGCGTCTTCGCCTCTGAAGTGAAAGGGAGGCTGTGGCAGCTGCCTGGGGAGGCCCCCGTCTGCCGCCCAGCGCTGAGGCCTTAAAACATTTCTCTCTGTTTAAGCAAGCCAAAACGGACCCCTGTGCCTCCGTCTACGAGGCTTACAGTGACCCATGCTGATCTTTGTGTGTGTGTGTGTGAGAGAGAGAGAGAGAGAGAGAGAGAGAGAGAGGAGGAGAAACAGAGAGAGAAAAAAAGAAAGAAAGCATGAGTACATTCACTGTACTTATTGTTTTCCTTGCTCCCAGGCAGCTCCAGGCACCTCAGCGTGTGCGTGTGTGTGTGTGTGTGTGTGCGTGTGTTTGTGTGAGGGGAGGTAAACGATGTGTGCGGCTGTATCTGGAGAGCCTCCAAACCCCCTCATCTCCTCTCCTCTCTCCTCCTTCTGTTCTCTCTGCTTGGAGGATCTGTCAGTTCTCCTTCTCTCTCTTTGTCCCAGCTTTGATCCTGCTCTCCAAGCCTTGGCTGGCCTCGCTAACAGCAGCTGAGCACAGGTCCTACTCCCCTCCCACTAATAACACACATTCATGCCACGCTGGGATGATGCATGCGCGCACACACACATACGCACAAACACACACACGCGCGCACACACACACATAAACGTTCTCATTTGTTGTTCCACTCACTCCCCCTCTCTGCTCTCACACACACACTCCAAAATCTGTAACAGCTCTGCTCATTCGGTGATTTTCTGTAAGTTGTCAGAGCTTATCGCTTTCACACAAGCCTCTGTTTGCCGTAACCCCGTGCTCACACTATGAGCAACTTGGGTGATGGGTCACTCTATTCTGACCGTTTGTGGGTAGTGCGAGAGCCTTTGAACGCATGCCATGTAGTGGATTCTGGTAGATACAGTATATGTTTCTTTTCACAAGCAAATGTAGGCTGTTACACAGGTTGTTATTGATTGACATTAGTGACATTGGTGTGCAATCGTCACCTTCTCATACTCTTCTTATACTGGTGCATTGCTCCGTTTGTGGAGAAAGTTACTACCAACAACAATTAGAGAAATCAGAAGAAACATATGATATAAGTAAACTATATAAAATAATAATTTATCATTTCCCACTTGGTTTTGTGCAAGCACATCTTGGTGTTCATGACTATAAAGTCAATTATCTAAAACCTCTACACTTGCAGTGTCGTCTTTGCAGTCAATTTGAAAACCTGTTCTCATGACACCATGAGACAAGTTTGCCGTTTACACAGAACAGAGCCATCAAGCCCGATAAATTGAGATTATAAATATGGAACGCAACTATTCACCAGCATCTTCACTACTGCGATGTTGCCCAAAGTGGTCGAGGACGGGCGACAGTTGACTGTTTGTGAAAAGCTCCTTGTGTAGTTTGCCGTTTCCAAGCGGAGCTGCAAAGTTCGTAGGCTGTTGACACGCAGTGACTGTGCACACATTGGCCTCTCAGCTCTGTAGGAAATGAAAGGATGTCTGGTGACTTGTTGACCATGCTAATCACAGTGTGAACTGTCGGATAAGTCCAGTCAGTCAACCACAGTGTGGCAGGCTCTTGGGAAAGCAGGCTGCGTCAACACAGTGCCACCCTCAGTTTGGCAGCGGTAGCCAAATGACACCTCAAGGCTGGCCTTGATGCATCCTGTCTGACTGCCGGCCTGGACTTCCCACTCCTTTTGCCAGCCTGTAATGAAGCTCATATGCCAGCATAGGCATTTATACTTCACCTCCAACCCCCTGAACACACACACGCGCGCACACACGCACACACACATACACATGCACAGAGTCAACCGTGGCACCCTGGTGGCATAGGGAGTGCCTACTGGCAGAAGCTCCTTTCACCAATGGCTTACACATTAAGGCATGAGCAGTGGGTGACAGGCGGCCAGATATTTTTTTTTTTTTTTTGTCCCACACTTTCACACACACTTTAGCCGCACAATCGCCCTGCCTAATTGCATTATTGCTGCATTATTGCAGTGTGTGGAGGTCAGTGGGCGAAGGGGCTCAATAAAGATATGAGTCCTGGGAAAGACAAGGAGCGGTGGAATGAGAAAAGAGGAAGAGGGAGATAAAAGGAGGAGTGAGGTAGGAGGGGTGCTATAAAAAGAGAGATAAAAAGAAGAGAGGGATAAGATCAAGAGGGATGGGGGTCGGTGAAGTGATAGAGGAGAGGGGAGGGGGGGCGGGGGGTCACAGGTAAAAAGAGCGTGAGAAATTGGAGTAAGGCCAGTGTGTCCAAAATATAACATGCAAAACACTCATGCTTGTTTACTTTCCAGCCCGCGGGCCAGATTATTTGTCTTTTCATCCGTTAAGTATCTCTAAACAGTCTCCGTGTGAGCAAACGCGTCTACAACGGAGCGCCGTGTTCCTTTTTAGTCGGCCTGTTTTCCCACACATTTCTTGCCATACAGGGGTTGAGACGTGGCAACAGGTAACACCCGGGGGACCGACGGCCTCCAGGTGCACCTGGTAGACCCAAGGCTCTGTGACTCAGTTCACCGGCACAGACCTCTTGCAACATGAGCGTGAGAAAGTCGCTCAGGCGGAGAGCGATTCAAAACCAACACTGCTTCAACATCACCACGTTTGTTTTGGAACTCCGTCAGTGCCATTGTGCGGGTAAAATGACTCAGGTGTGCAGCGCACAACAATGAGATATGTTAGTGATGTGTTTGACATGGGAGCGCTGTTGCGCATAAAGGATGTGGGATTATAACAGGTTAAGGCACATGCACAGACCAGACTCCCTCCTGCCAAAAGCAACGTTTGCAGGACGCGTGTGTGGTGTCACTCACTTGAATCCTAATTTTAAACCAGCCGTTTAACGAGTTTATTTTTTGGAGACGTAAATCTGGTCATTTCACACTCAACAATAGCCAAAATATGATATGTGTATGTGTATCGTGTTTGCAGTCGTGCTTAGTAAACAAATGCTCTATCCGCCAGATCCCATGAAGCCATTTATACATTTATACAAATCCTAATGCTCAAGTTCCGTCTCGGAGACCGTTTATTAGCCCCTTTCCGGCGCCTCTCGCGCGTTCAGCCGAGCTTTTGGAGCGGCGTGCAGCTCTGTGTTGCCTATCAAATTCGCGATCTTGCGGCCAGGCGCCGGCGACGCCCCGCAGATCCAGGCGGCAAGCCGGCGAGAGGAGCGCCTTCCCCCGGTCGCCTGCGCGCCACGTGTCGCGGTCTCTGCAGCAGCTGGAGGTGCGTGTGCTCCGCGGAGAGCCGTGCTTCCAGCTACTTGTTAAGTAGACGAGTACATCGCAATGGATGGCTTTTCCCGTTATATCAACGTCATCGACACGTTTGTTTTCGTGTCAAAAAACCTCCACTATGAACATGTTTTTATTTTAATTTTAAACTTTTACTCGGAAAAAGTGAGCCAGAAAAAGTTCTTCCTCGCTTGTACGTTTCTCAAATTTAGCATATCGATTCACTTTTAATTGGTCTACTTCAGTCTTTTCTTTATGAGGAAGTGTTGTTTTCCCCTTAAATTAGTATAGTTCAGTAAAAAAAAGCACAGTGATATTGGGGAGGAGGCCCAGGGGATTATCGCCTCCGTCTTCCCACTTTGAATACTTTGAATACCCACAGGACTCCTAAAGACGGTGTATATGTGTCAGAAAGCGCGTGTTTGTGATCACAGTCAATACAAATGACACAAGTCCTCGTTGCGTCTCTCCGAATGCAACAGCATAGGTGAAACCAAATCAGCACCTAAAGTCTTAAAAAGCCTTGAACGCTGTGGGGCGACCATGGGCGGGGAGGAGGAGGAGGTGGTGGAGGAGGAGGTGAAGGAGGAGGAGGAGGAGGCTGCGGTGTGATCGTGTGAGCTCTCCGGGCTCAGAAATATCTCTGCTCTGGCTCACATTCCGATAAGGGAGCCCGCTCCAGCTCTCTCTCTCTGTAGGCGTGGTTTTCCCAGGCTTTTAAAACAGCAGCTGCTATTTACCTTCCCCTCTAATGTAAACCACCGCCGCCGCCACATACCCCCCCCCCCCCACCGCCCCCTCCACCCCCCCTCTTGGCCCGGCGGCCCCCCGGCAGCCCGGCGGCCAAACCTCCAACCAGCGCGCTCATAAAACATCCTGGCACGTGCTCCACATTCACAACACCGACGGATGATTACATGAAAAAAAAAAATCTAAAAAAAAAAAACGTGTACCACAAAGTCGGGACCTGCAGTGGTAAAACGGCGTGGAAATGGAGTGTGCGCATTTAATGTGATTTTGAGTTGTCCCCTAAAACTTGTTTTCCTTTACTAAAGTCACCGTAGCACAGCGAGTAAGTGTCTGTGAAGTTTGGTAGAAAGGAGAACAGAACTGTGGCCGCCTGGGCACCCTTGCCACATGACTGAAACTGTGATTGCCAAACAGCCTACCACTTCCCGATGGTAGTTTTTAAACGGCTAATAAGCAGAAACTCCTTTTTCCCATTTAATGTAAGACACTTACATTCAATCCAAGTAAGAGGGCGACTCTTATGCGTATGGGCCAAACCATAATCAGCCCAAATGACTTTGATTGTGGGTGTTAGTGAGATTATCATTATTATGTTACTGTTTAAATGTAGATGTAGAGTATTTATAACAGCTACTATTTTGTGTATTCCATGTCATTATGTTTTTCTGCTGTTATCTCCTGTCTGCGAGCTTGTTTTTTTTTTAAAGAAAAAAAAAAGAAAAACGGTCCCCCTTGCCCGCTCCTGGTGGCGATGCCAGTCAGCGGCTTCGCTGTTAATATGTAAACGGTACGATGATTGAAGACTGCAGGCGGTTTCCCCGGCAGGACCCCCGGACCCGGGCCTCGCACCATTGGCCGCCAGCGCCAGCGTGCCGAACAACCAATGGGAGGGCGCCGACCACGAGCCGTCCTCCCTTGGGCCGCGTGTCCCTCGCCCTGATTGGTGGAAAGTTACTGTGGGAAAGAAAGTTTGGGAAGTTTCACACGAGCCGTTCGCGTGCAGGGCGAGGTATAAATAGGAGGCACACGCGGGCAGACCGACAGAGAGACTCTTGCATCCGCCCGCGATAGCTGCTGTCCGCCGCCGCCGCTGCTGCCGCCGCGCGTCGCTCAAACGGATTTTAACTTGATACCACACATATCTCAGGATTGGTTTTTTTTAGGGAGAGAGGACTTTCGAATATTGAAAAGCTGAAAAAAAATATTCAGCATCCGTTTTTCCTACACCACTGGATCGTAATTTGCTGTGGTTTTGTTGGATATTTTTCCGATAAAGAAAATGCCTTCCGATATGATGGAAAAAACTTCCTCTTCTCCGGTCGCTGCAACTCCGGCGAGCATGAACACTACTCCGGATAAACCCAAGACAGCATCCGAGCACAGAAAGGTTGGTATATGTCCCCTTCATCTAAAAAAAAAAGCCTTAAACATTTCATTTTGGACATCGTTTTGGAGACAATCCACTTTTCAGGATGGAACAAAGTGAAATCAATCAGATCCATTTTAGCACAGTCAATCTAATATTTTATTTCATCTTCAGTCATCCAAGCCAATAATGGAAAAGAGGAGAAGAGCCAGAATCAACGAGAGCTTGGGGCAGCTGAAAACTCTCATCCTGGATGCGCTCAAAAAAGATGTAAGTACTCACTTAGCGTCCTGGTTTATTATTAGATCTCAAAACGGACCCTGTCAAACATTGGGGAAAGTGAGCTCGTAATCCTAACCATGTGTGTCTTCCGACCTCTCAGAGCTCGAGACACTCCAAACTGGAGAAGGCGGACATCCTGGAGATGACGGTGAAGCATCTCCGGAACCTCCAGAGGGCTCAGATGACCGGTGAGTCGCATTTTCGTACATATCGTGCCTCAAGACTGCGCGTTTTAGAAAACATCTGGGCTGGTTCTAACAATCAGTGCACACTTTCCAAACAAGTCAGCATGTGCATATCAATATCCCGAGTTAAATATAGTTTTTTCTCCCCCCCCCCCCCCCCCCCCCCCGCAGCTGCCTTGAACACTGACCCCACTGTCTTGGGAAAATATCGCGCCGGTTTCAGCGAGTGCATGAATGAAGTCACCCGGTTCCTGTCCACCTGCGAAGGCGTCAACACCGAGGTCAGAACGCGGCTCCTCGGCCACCTGGCCAGCTGCATGACCCAGATCAACGCCATGAACTACCCCAGCCAGCACCAACACCCGCACCAGCTCCCCTCCAACGCCGGACCGACCCACCCGTCCTTCGGCCCCCCGTCCATGCAGATCCCCAGCTCGTCCCCGCAGGTCCTGCCCATGAACCCGGTGACCTGTAAAGGGGGCTCGTCGCCGGCTAGCTTGCCGTCGGACGGCACCAAAGTGTACGGCGGTTTCCAGATCGTGCCCGCCACGGACGGACAGTTTGCGTTCCTCATACCCAACGCGGCTTTCGCGCCGAACGGCCCCGTCATCCCCGTCTACGCCAACAACGCGGGCACGCCGCTGCCCCTGCCGGCCGCGGTCTCCCCCGGAGCCCCGTCGGGCAACGCGGACTCGGTGTGGCGACCGTGGTGAAAAGTCGGAAACCACGGTGCCACGGAGACGTAAAAAAAAGAGACACTTATTAGTTCGTTGTTAGAAAGTTGTTTTTCGAATCTTTTTTTTTTCTTCTCGTAAAATGGAAAGAGAATGCACTATATTTGTAAAGCTAACTGGGGAGTAAAGTTCATATTGAAATGAGTTTTGTATTGTGGAAGTCCGTTCACTGCATTTTTATATATTTGATTGTCTGTTTTTTTTACTGTGTGATGCCAAAGATATGTTCAATGCTCTTATGATGTTCTTCGTTTTGGAAGACAAATAAATTTGTAAAGATATTGAAAAACACGCGCTTGAGTTGTTTGTTTGATGAAACCAAATAAGATTATTGCCTGAAACTGAAAATAATGTGAATCTCCTCCTGTTCCATGCATGTTATTTGTTGTGCCTCTTTTTTTTTAAAGGCAAAACCTCTGTTAGGTGAGAATCACTTTTGTGTGTGCTGTTCACACTCAACATCAACAAGTGTATATGTTGGGCCAGAAATGGATATAAGAGAGATTATAATGTTGAGCCTTACCGTTTCAGTAGTAACAGAGAAAGTATATCTTGGTGTTCAAGATCATCTGTTGCAGAGTGGTTCACTCTGTGTTCTATTATGACGCATATATAGCAAAAATATTGAGGAAAAAACACGTTCATGCTCAGTAAGTGTTACTGAACCAGACAGTCAGTAAACAGGAACTGTTGTAATTCTATTTCCCCAGTAATTGAGTCAGTAATGAGACTGTAGCTGTTTAATTTACAATGCAAACGAGTTAAACAATCTGCTGCTAATAGGCCAGCGGTTTCACAACTCGTGGTTGGAAGCTTGAGCCTTCCAGAGGTCACTTACGCCATCTAGCAGTGCAGAAGAGCGTTGCAGCGTGATCGCTTTAGTCAGGGAATGGAGCACAAGCGTTTGCTTTGGTTGAGCATTCTAGATGAGCATCTGGCGTATTAAAGAGATGCCTGTGGAAATTTGAACATATACTACTACTACTACTACTTTTTCTCTATCTCAAAGACAGTATTTTGTTGGAGAGACGAGGGAATCATCTGTGAGTAAAATAAGCTTGTTTTAGGATTTGATTAAAAAAAAAAAAACCTATTTCAGAAAATGAAGCCACTCAACAACGATGACTCTTTCCAATCAAAAGCTGGAAAACGATTAATGGAAATCACAGTCAAGGGTCAATTTGAAATGATTAAGCTCAAAATGCAGGAGAGTCATCTTCTTAAACTTTAACGTAAACAGCGCTATTCCCTCTCCTTGAGAGCGCCGAGCAGAGAGGAGCCTCTGGCTGTGTCTTTAATCAGAGATCAGGGAGTTCCTCGATGCCAGTGATGCTGGGCTGACAGCAGAAGGACACGTTAACCACCTAGCCACGCATGTGGTAGTGCTCTGCGCTGCCCAGGTGCGTGTGCCCCCTCCAGCAATCCGAGTGTGGCCTTTTCTTTGAAGGGGGTGTGGGGGTGGGCGCAGGTGTTTGCAATTATCGGTGCGCTAAGAGGCACAAAGTGTGGATAAGTGCCATCATTTTGAATTTCCATCACACCTTTTTACGGGGGGGGGGGGGCATGCATCCTTGTTTGATTGAAGCCATGTGTGTGCTCGTGCCTGTGCGTGCGTGTTTGTGCAGGGTGTTGGGTGAGGACATGCCTGGCCAAAGGGCACGATGGGTGAGGTAGTGGAGAGTTAAGTGTTGAGAGGAGGTGGAGGGCGGAGGTGGGGGTTGGGGGGGGGTTCAAGGAAAGGCCTACCACACAGGATAACAGTCGGTCTCCTGAGCCAGAGCTTCTCCACTCAAACGAGCACAGTCGCACACGCACATTAGCACAAAACGTTCCCACAGCATTCCAGCTGTACTCGGACCAGTGTCGAGCTTCCTGCCCCTGAGCCCCGGGGCCACAGCTGGACGCAGGACGTCTGGGAGGCACGTGGTGTGACCCGGAAGACACCCAGCTGCCGAGCCCCTCCCGCCCCACCTCACAGCCGTTCGCCCTCTTCCTCCCCCCCCCCCCCCACACACACACAGACCCACAGACATCTTCAGAGGTCTCTTCCCCTCTGGAGAAAAGCTTTACGAGCCTCTCCAATTACCCAGTGCACTGGCCGAGCTGCCGGAGTGACCGCACACATGTCACAACACGACCGGGGGGTTAGCTGCCATGCGTGTCCATTAACTTTTCCCACACTCCGCGTGCATGCAGGGAGCGAGAGGAGGGAAGAAAAGCCCCCGTGCTTCCTCCTTGGCTTCCTAAGTGCTACCATATGGTCGGCTCTCTCCCTCTCTCCCTCTCTCCCTCTCTCTCTCTTTCTCTCATGGTTCTTCTTTCTCTCTCTCTCTCTCTCTCTCTCCCTCTCTCTCGGCCCGTCACTGGGGCTGTCTTTGATTGCGGCCCAGACAAGCGAGAGCTTTATGATTTAAGCCCAGGGCTCGCTGTACCAAGCCCTGGACTCATTTAGAAGCCAAACTCCTCTCCCTCTCCCTCCCCCCGTCAGCCCCACCCCCCCTCTCTCTCCCGCCTCCCCCTTCTCCTCCTCCTGCAGTTGCAGGGGAAGGCTAGTTTCTGGCAGGAAATGAATAGCTCCCAGATGAGCGCAGGAACTTGAGAGGTCGTGAGAAAGAGGCGAACCCCCCTCCGCAGGCCCGGCCTGCTGCCAGCCGCCGGGGGAATGTGGGAGAGCGCCTCTCTGACACACGCATCAACCCCTCTGCCCTCCACCACACCGCCTGACTGACTGCCTGCCTGCCTCCGCGCCGGGCGCTGAGCCTGGAAATAGACTGATAGACAGGGCAACCGCCACCGAGCCCGCCAGCCAGCCAGCGGAGCGGCCAGACGGGGAAAGGGAAAGCTGTGGGAGGGGAGAAAGAAGTGTTGGATCCGTGTGGGGGCGGAAGTGGATCGGTGTGTATGAGCAGAATCCTGATCCAAGCATACAGTACAATGGAAAGTTTGAATTTTCAGACTCAATGTACTTTGTGTATAACCCGGACTGGGCGTTTCGCACTTATATGCACGTTTATAAGCTCACTCACATGCTTCCCTTCTTCTCTCCCAGAGGCTTACACTTATTCTAGAGTTCACTCAGACAGGTGTTTCTTGTCAGGAGCGGAGGGGTTTTCCCCTTTGGTTCCCCGTGTGTTAAACTAACATTTATTCCTCCTGAGGTTGACTCGCTGTTATGGTTGGACGTTGTCAGAAGTTTAGCTGCAGCTGTCTGGGCGTATTTTAGGATATTTTTAAGTCATTGTTCTGCATGAGTGTGACACGTTGAGATAAAGTAATTAGAAACTCAAGGCCAGAAATTGTATTTGCCAAGTGCAACAAATGCACTTGGTTCTGTGAATTGGCTCAGAGACATAACAGCTTATGCAGAGCAGTGGTTTCCAACATGTTTGGTTTATGACCCATATGACCCACTCAACAATATTTATTTCTGACCTGCAACACCGCCTTTCGCAGCGCAACCAACACTTCACCTAACAGTAAATCAAGATCATTCCTTAGGTTTAACTGATGATCGTATTGATATCCATTTAATAAACAATAGGGCTCACTACACGCTGGGAACTTGAATTATATGTAATTGTGTGTGGAGAAGGACATTTGGGTTACATGGAACCAACCTCCACTACACTGTTTGGTCTCTTACTCATGTGAGTTGTTTGGTCCTCTGTTTTCGCAGCGCACACAGTGACTCGGTACCCGTCTGACTATACAAGGTGTACCCTTCGTGGGCTTCAAACTCCCGATCGCCTTTGTCTCTGGAACACTCAGTTTGCGCGGGGCTCCTATGGTAACCTGTGGGCCTCGTAAACAGGACAAGCTGTCTACACACAAGTCCCAGCAGTGTGCGTGCCCACTTTCCTTGGCTCACCAAGCATGGCAACAAAAACCCCACCAGAGGCTCCCACCACCAGTCCATTCAAATGTCAGCCACCTCGTTTGAAGTCGCAGACTGCTATGTAAATCTGCAGTGTTTCTCACCAGCCCAGCCTCTCACACACACACTCACACACTCTCACACTCTCACACTCTAGCAAAGGTGGTCCTGTGATGCTGGATTATTGTTTCTTTTATAGTCTTCAGCCTTTAGAAGCTGTTTTTTTTTCTTCATCCCTACCGCCCATCCTCCCAGTTTTGGTTCGTAAACATGTTTTTGGTGTATAGTCACAGGGCATAGTGACTTGAGGGGAGCAGGACGTGGCAACCATACGACGCCGTCAGTTACAAAAGTTGGCACATCCCCCAAATCTGGGCTGTGACAGAGATGACCCCTTCACACTGCGCCTTTGTATGACCTGTCCTCCAGTTTCTCTGGAACCCAGGGCCAATTGAGTGGGAGGGTTTCCCCCCTCAGAGACCATCACAACAAACAAGTAGACCAGGCAAACAAGTTCCCACAAAACCAACGTCCAAACAACTGCCAACGGTGACAGTTTGGTTGCTTTTGATATCCCACAAAGAGGTGCTTCATGAAGCACTTCTGAGACTCTTTTCCAACCTTAGGGTCAGCCCCCCCCCACAGTTGTCCCCGAAAAAAACAGGAAAGTTTATGATAAATAACACGCAAACATTTTTTGATTGTGTAAAATGGAAGATACGCATAAGATATTAATACAAACGTGTATTTCTTACATGTTATTCAACGTGCGCTTTAAAATTGATGTCAGCTTATTCAGACATACTGCGTCAATATTTTCAAATTTATTGGTGTTTTGCAGGTCCGAAAGAACCATCATTTCTGAAATTTGGTGCTGAATTGGTAAAAAAGAATGGTTGTTTCTATTGTCGGTCTCGAAAAGAGGTCAGGGTCAGTTTACATGATATGCAGCTACCATCTGGTCATATGCCATAGGTATGTTTTCATGTGACAGGATGTTGAGATGATTTGCTGCCGATAGGAGAGAGGCTACATTAGGTACGTGCTCCGTCTGCAATATGTCTTCATGTATATGTTTGTGCATGCTTGCAGCTTGCCAGCACCCACTTTCCTATTACAGCATCATTTAGTGTGGGGTTTTGCCTCTCTTTACACTTGCAAGCGAGGCTGTGATCAATTAATGTGGCCTAGGGAGACCCATGAACTCCAGCAGGATGAGAGCAAAAACACACCCCTAACGGGCCCAATCTATACACTGTTTGGCTGCATGATCTACGAGCTCTGCCCTCGCGTGGCTAGTTTTATTTTCCTACTTTTAACAGCCCTTCCACAGAGGCTCGGGCCCCTCTAAGATGAAGGCAAAGGGAAACCAGATTTTTCGACCCATGAATACATCAAACGGTTCCTGATGTCCAGCTCTTTTTCACTGTTATGGGGCTGGGAATGGAGTCAGCTAGTTTGATGTCAGTAGATCAACACACTGGCTTTTGTTATTGTAAGTCACGAAGATGGTGTTAATGATGCAATGTTAATGTCAAGGCCACACGTACAGGAGTAGAGATCCAGTGGAGGCCGTGCCTGCAAAGAAACTGATGGATTAAAGTCTCGGCTATGCAAACAGTTTTGTTTGTGTTCTTTGATTCAATGGCTCACTTCAGCATGAGAAATGATAGCAGTGCACTATGTAAGATGAAACTCCTCCACAAACGAGATATCCTGCAGAGACACTTGCTGTGATACTGTCAGGCGAGTGCAGCTTTGCAGAAAGATGTATCACAACCGACTGTGTGTCCAGATCTATATTTTCACCACTCAGTCATCAGGTACTTCTGTTTTTATATTTTGTTTCTAATTAATTTAAATCATATTATTGCGTCCCTTGACTAAAAGTACGTAGTTAAGTTAAACTAATTATCAATAAATATGTGTACGAAACAAATATAATGGCCGATAACCTCCAGGTGTACTCTTTGGACATGAATTAAGTTTTATTCAGTTTATTTATTGTGCGTGAGCGTTTTAGATATTATTTTTTATTTTCATAAAATGTCCATAAAAAGTGAATAACGCAAACCCAATATAAAACATTAAATCTGTTTAGTGTAAAAAAAAATTCTGAAAAGTTTCTTTACGGCCTCATTGCAGGGATAGAATTAATTGCTGACCAAAAAAGACAACAAGAAAAGGGATTGAGGGATGGGTTTTATTGTCGACATTTGTTCCCCTGCACCAAGTGCTTCACCACTGAGGTACATTGCATCATGTCGCTGCTCAGAGACATGAAATGGAATTATCCCACCTCCCTCTGCTCCGTCCACGCAAAAGCAGCCTAAACTGTGACGTGGACCAGCTGCTAATCCTCTTTCCCTTTTTTCGGAGCCAGTGGCGGGAGCTGCAGAGGAGCTGGCCACAGAGATACGACCACGAGACTCCGTAGACACAAAGCAAGCCGTGTGTGTGAGTGTGTGTGTGTTCGCAACACAAGAGTTTGACAATGTCCCTCGCACTGAGCTTGTGATGGCGAGTGTGTTTGTGTGTCTTTGCTTGTCTTGTCTCTGCCATCCGAACCCGTTGACAAAGCCTAAGTGTGGGTTTATTCAAGACTGAGTGTGATTTTCTAAGTGTGTGTTTGATGCCTCCCACCTCGTTTGTCTGTGTAACTTCACCTCTGCGGAGTGTATTCTTAAACACTCCCACTAGACACTGTTATCTCAACTCAGGTTTGCATCATGAATGAGACAAACTGTGTAGGTTTGTGTGTGTGTGTGTGTGTGTGTGTGTGTGTGTGTCTGTGTGTGTGTGTGTGTGTGTGTGTGTGTGTGTGTGTGTGTGTGTGTGTCTGTGTGTGTGTGTGTGTGTGTGTGTGTGTTGGGGTGCTGGCAAGTTTGTCATGGACATGTAAAACCTGGTTGCTCATGGAAATGGGTCCAATGTGATTATCCCTGAAGCTCTAAAGTAGCCCCCTAGAGTGGGCAGAGGACTCGCGACGTTGGAAGAATACACAACATGTTCCTGATGGTGATGTCTTGTGTGGTCAAAATACATAAAGCCTCTGGTTCTCTTTGTTTACCTCAGTTGCAGTGTGTCATCCCTGGAAGCTAAGATAAATTATTGAATATAAAAGATGACTGACTGACTAAGACGACATGGCGATCGTGTATTGTAGGGGAGCTTTGTCCGACTTCTGCTACCAACGTTTGGTGCCAATGCAGGATGTAGTGCGCCCTTTAATTTGGGGCACAATCCAACATATTTTACTGTAACAACAATATTCCCATTCCAAGTGTCCAGGCCGAACAAAGCTTAATACTTTTTTTTGCCATGACCACCATCTTTCCCCAAAATTAACCAAAGCTAACAGGCCACCGTCGGCACAGGATGGTCCAAACTGACTGCAACTTGACGGGTGGATTAAAGTATTTTTTTAATTGCTAGTTGTTAAAATGACTGGAAGAGAAACGTTTTCAGGTCAGATTAAAAGTAATCACTTTCCTTGCTGCCATCCAGACTATCTAACGCATGCATACAAACACAGCTCACACAGTTATTTTTTCCATATTGAAGGCGGGGCATCTTACAGGCCTTTTCCGCAGGTGTGGTCTGGCTGTCATCAAATGTTAAAATGGTCCTAAATGATTGAGGGTTGGGTATGGGTATGAATGTTAGTCAGTCCTCATGAGCAAAAAAAAATAATTCGATTTATTTTGATGTGAAGGAATTGCAACCTCAATTTACCCCTTTAGCAAGGAAAAACAGTCAGACCCGTCAGTTACAGTACAAGTGAGAACATGTAAATAAGACATTGTGATCTTGGGCAGATGCGCCAACACTTTTGAACGCCTATTACAGACTGTTGTCAGCTGATGACTTTCTGTTAATCATAAGAACTGCTTCATTGCGGCCATTTCGTTATACTTTCCGTTGAATTGGTCTGAAGCTTGATTGGTCCCTAATGGCCTCCGCCGCTTTCTTTCTTAGAATAGATATACCGCCCAAAGACCTGAGTTGAAACCTTGCGAATCATCATAGGCTAATGTGAGCACATTAGTAGTAGACAGTAGCTGTCATTTACGATTTACGATACCGGATGATTCACATGATCCAATGATCCACAGCTGGCATCTCCACTTCCACCCAAACTATACCTTCTCCGATTTTCCCACGTGCTCCACAGATATAACCACCAGTTGCTTTTCCCCCTTGCAGCGCTGGCTGTATGCGACCCTCCACAGGCGATATCAGGGTAATTGACAGTGACTGGAAATATGCAGCATCATTGAGCCCTGACCCGTGTGACTAACAGGGTTAGGGCCTCCCCCCTTCGAGGCCGACCCTTCCTCCAAAGCCATCAGTGATTTTCAATTTGTGTTAAAGCTCCCTTTGAGGGGCCCCCAGGGGCCCGATTTGATTAACATATTTTATGGCAAGGCCCTTGCTTCAGGCCCGGTATTAATAATAGTCAGAGCCCATTATGGCTCACCATGTGACGACAGTGACAGTGAGGCCTGACAGTGGTTGCTTAACGCCTCTTTAGTGAAGCGGAGAAGTGACTGGTCTTTAATGGGACGGGAATTGTTGATTTTTGGGAGGCCTCTGTGAGTTGCGCAGCTTCACTGACGGCTCGGCCATGGCGGCTTGAGGCTAATCAGAAGTGATTCATGTAAGCGAGTCACAACGCTGTATTGGATTGAATTTGTTTCATCTACGGTTCTCTCCATCACTTATCAGCGGAATGAACCGCATCGCAAATAAATGGGGGGCGGACAATAGGCGGCGTTTGTAAGGGCACTTTTCCCACAGTCCTATCTGTCATGAAAAAGGACACACACTGACACGAGGACAAAGCGACAGACAGTCGCACCCTCGAACCCAACTTCCGAGAGTGTCTACAGTAAGGACATTCCTGCGCCCCACACGCCTCGATCATTGTCTGCTGCAGCCGTACAGCAACAAAAGAGGCGTCCTCTCTGCCTCCTGCGCCTCAATGCCACTGAGCAGTTAAATGTTACCCCATAAATGAGACTCCTCTCCCCTCAGTGTTTGTAGCTGGCTGATGAAATCTGTGCGTAGGAGAAGCCCTTTTCACAGTCTCCGGTTAAAACCCGCAGTCCTTCAATAAATCCATCCGTGACAACGTTTATTTCAACAGGCCGGCATAATGGACAATCGCTGTAAATCAATGCTTTTGTTTAAAACATAAATAAAACTAACCTGATACTATTCAGCAGCAGTGAGTCTTGTGATGCTTGTGCTGAAAGTGTAAGACGTATAGAAACAAGTAAGATAACCCTTTTCTGTGTTTTATTTTCCCTCACACGGAGACGGACACATGAGCAGCCTTTGAAAGGTTCCCGTATATGTGGCGCGGGGCGAGAAAGACATTTTCAAAAGCTCAAGTTTTGCCTTTGCCCTGTAATGGTTTGTAAGAACGTAAATCCCATGACAAAAGCCACTATACCATGAGAAACGGGGAACAGGTGGCCATCGCTGCGTCCCCCGGCCTTGGCCCGCAGACATGCAATCAGCCGGCGGGTTAAGGTTTCAGGGATAAAGACCCGGGGTTTTGTTTATTCTCTATGTCTGCAGAGATGTGTGAAAAGATTCCGGACCTCTAACCTCTGCCCAACTCTCGCACTGGCCTTGGAGCTGGGAAGAAGAGATTGAGGATCACAGCTCACAGGAAATCGTCTGTCGCCGCTCGTTGGCGAAGGACAGATCCGATACGTGGGTTGACGACGAGGCCTTGGATTCGGCCAGTATTCGTTTCTGCAATACTGATGAACCATTTATTTGATTTTTGAAATAGTGTGGTACATTGACTATCTCAGTAAGAAACATTATTAATGTTTATGTGTATTTTTTATGTATTATTGCAAACTACGTTTATGGAAGTACACTCTGTCAATGCATCAACAAAAAAAAAAATACACAGGAACAAGAGCCAATTTTCTGCAGAATAATTTATGGTTGTTTGGCGTTCAGCTGTTGTAAAATCAGCAGAGAGAGTAAACGAATAGTTAAGGGATGAATGGAGAAGCAATTACACCTCAATTCCTCCACATACAAGCTGAGACGGGCTGAGCTGCCAGCCAGGGGCCATGCAGTGTTTAACTGTGCATGTGTTTGACTTTCAGTGTATGTATGTGTATAGCCATGTGTGTCCTCTCCTTATCGATCTCCATCTCTGTGTGCCTGTGCGCGGGCGTGTGTGTGTGTGTGCGTGGTTGTGGGGTTTAGGGTTGTGTAACTATAGGGGCGTGATGACAGACAAGCGGAGGGGAGGGCATGCTAGATAATCAGGCAGCAGGCGGCCTTCAGGTGTGTGGTAAGGTTGAGGTGGGGTGGAAAGGATGTGGAGGGGCACACCATACGGGAATTTTATGGCAGTGGGTTTGGTGTGTGTGTGTGTGTGTGTGTGTGTGTGTGTGTGTGTGTGTGTAACCGAGTCCTGCTTGGGTGAGCTTGAAGAATGCCCGTGTGGACCCTGGCAGTGAAAGAAGAAGCTCCTTTCATCTGGAGTAGCTCGGTCCCCCAAAGCCCAGCCCATTTTTTTTCCTCCTCCGTCTTCCAATGACCCTCCAGCCCCCCAAACCCACAACTTTTCCTCCTGTGAACTTCCTCCTTTATTTGTAGGAAAACAGTTTGTAAAAGAATGAATGAACTCATGCTTTCCAACAAATTCCCAATCCCCCTCATCCTACTTTTTCTCCCCCTTTTACCTCCCTCTCTCCCGCTAAGCGCTATCTCCTCCACCCCCTTCCCTCCTCCTCCCGGCTGCTTTGTAGCGTGGGAGCTGTCAGTGGCGTTTGCTCTGACACACACTCAGGGGCCCGGCAGCAGGCAGGTCCCTCTGCCTTAAAGGGCAGCAGCTAATTGGCCATAATGGCTTCCATTTTGTCCCGGCCTTGCGTCGTGCCTTTGATGCCTTGATTGGAAGCGCTCAGGGGGGAATACCAGACAATTTTTCCATGTCTGATCGGTTTGAAGGGAAAGTGGTAACAATGATGTCAGGGTAAAAGAGAGGCCGTGTTAGTGGTTTCCCACCGAGCGATGTGGACGTGGTCCTTGTATCTTAGGGTAGGTTATTGTAACGGAGGTTTTTGTTTCCCATTCTGTCTGAGTGTGGTGGTGGTGGTGGAGGTGGTGGAGGTGGGACGGTACAACTTGCTTACACACCGTGTCGTTTTCCCTCATAATACAGAAAGTTTTTAGGTTCTTTGATCAGACTATTCGGGGTTGTTTGAAGTTTTATTCACAGTTAGCATACAACAGATTTGACTCCCTAGTTAGCACATTGCATTCAGTTTCCCAGCTGGGGTGTATTTGTTTTAGTTTTCTATTTTCTATAGAGTATTCTACCTGAATTATAACAAATGTACGCTGTTGGTTAAGGGGTGAAAGTTGAAAGTGTCCCTTGCTACCCCCCCCCCCACCCCCCTTTCCCTACCAACCCCCATGGATCAGGTTGACTGGTGAACTATAGAGGCAGAAGCCTTTGAACCTCCTCAACACACACACAATCGCACACACAAAAGACCAACGCACGTAAACACAAGAAGACACACACCACTGAGGTGCTAATGGTGCTTGAAGCCCAGAGCAGCACTGCTCTCCCTGGGAGAAAGAGCAAGAGGGAGAGAGAGAGAGAGAGAGAGAGAGAGAGAGAGATGAAGGCAACAAGGGGAGGAGAGGCGGGAAGCATCAGGTTCCCCCTCGGCATCTCGAAAATAGGTTTATCTCTGCCAGGGAGGTGTCTCTTTGTGTCGCCACGCCTGGGACTGAGGAGGGAGAGGATGCAGGCAGCCGGGGAAGAAAGAGAGACAGGCACAGGCAGAGGGTGGGAGAAAGAGAGAGAGAGAGAGAGAGCCTTCACTGGGATTGGACCACCTGCGTCGCCTCCTTTGCTCAGAGATTATGCGGGCGCACAAAGCGGTGCTGGGAGGAGGGCAGGGGCACCGGGGGAGCGCGGCGTCAGGAGAGTGAGCAGCGTGGAAAGTAGAGCTGGCGTGTGTGCCAGCGGTCCGCCACATACTGTACCAGCAAGCCGCAACCCCCCCCTCCCCACACACACACACACACACACACACACACACACGCCCAGGACCGCCTCAGTATCTGCCGTACAGCGTCAGATGTGGCTGTCGCCCTGCACACGCTAGATACCATTCAGATACGATAACTGGAGATGAGATTCTTACAAGGATCTGGGCAGTAAAAAAAAGTTTAATCAGAAAGGTTTGGAACATTTTAAACAAGTTTCTCAATTTACATCAAGAAGCTAATTAATCAAGGCCAAGGTAATCCTAATGAATGAACTTGTTGTGTGGTTTGGATTGACACGCATCAAGGTAAACAAATGAATGCGCTTTAATGAAGCAAGAAGTTGAAATAGAAAAATATATTTGCAATAAAATGTGTGGATGTCTCCCGAAACTCTGTAGTAGTTATTTGCATATTTCCTTCAGCCTGCCCGACTCTCCTAAAGAGAACATTCATGTGGATGTAATCCTAATGTGTGAAAAAGTTTTCTCTCTATGCCGTAGTTAACACCATCTTTTCTGGCTCGTCATGACTCGCAGTGAGTTCTTTGCATGAACACCAGAGAGTGGCAAATTCTGACTGGCATACTTTCATAATTACGTGGAAATGAATAAACTTAGCACTGAGGGTGTGGAGTTGCTACTTTCATGTCTCACTAGTGGATTTCACACCTCGCCACTGCTGCTCTTTTCCCCAATCGTTTCTGTCACGGCGTTCAACATCGCTCTCTCTCTCTCAACCTTAATGTTAAGTTTACATACAGTGTCTATTGTTGCATGACTTTCCAGGCGGAGAACACAATACCACCAAGTGTCAGCACATTTTTGTTAATTTTCATCTGTGAAAAATGCTCATCTGGTTAAATTGTACTTTGCGCTACTGTTTTAGCAGTTGTATTTCATTTAAACGGCTAATCTGGATTATTGAAAAAAAACAATATACATATATATAATAAAACCAGGTCCAATAGAAAACCTGAATACTTTTCAGGGCTTGTAATTCTGTGATTCATTAAACAGTCCTGTGTTATTGTCAACGTCATACAAAAAACAAGTAAATTGCATTGTCAGCACAAAGTAAAGAAGTAATGTCTTTCCCACTGGCTTTGTGAGACGTGTTTTTCAATTACTTTCTTCATATAACTGCAATTCATCCATCACTGTATGTAGTGAAGTTGATATATTGTAGTTAAACTACCACGGCTCCTCCCACCCAGTGTCAAAATGTTCTCCCGCTGTGAGCCGAGGTCCCCAGAGTGAATGTTACCATCAATGATTGGTCAGTGCCCATTGTTTCAGACACTGTCATTGGCCAAGATTAATAGCTGTTTCTGGTTAATTATTCCGGGCCTGAGTATTAGTCTGGAGCTGAACCTCAGCTAACCCCGAACTCTTCCATCAACGTACAATGACTTCATTTGGATTTCCCCATTCAACTCTGCCACCCTTTAAATCTAATAATTGCCAAGTTCCTTTTGTCTTTCTGCTGATGCGGGCTATTAGCGGAGGGGCACGATCATCTCGGGCCAGGTCTGGACCACGCCAGCTTTGACGAAGCTATTTTGTTAAAGTCCTGCCCCCCCCGCCCCCTCCCACCGTGTTGTCCATCTTTTCCTTTCTAAGAGGCGTCTGAAGAACCCGCAGACATCAGCAAATTCTCAGCCCAAGGTGAAGAAAGCGAGAGGAGGAGAGGAGGACCGACCACAGAGGCAACCGGTGTTTCTCAAGGGCCCCCCTGAATGGGTGTTTTTAGGTATTCATTGTGGCCCTCTACTCTTTCCAGTGCTGGCGGAGCCCTGGCTTGGCGTTCGGGCCACACTGACGTTCTAATCTTAACCCGGCGGCAGCAGCTATGTGCGGAGCGTTGGAAGAACTGCGGACTGGCCTCCTGCCGCTCACGATCTCTTTGTCCCACTGGAAGGGGTCGCGGGGGCCAGGATTAAAGCCGGCAACAACAGAGGACACCCTAAAAATCTCTCTCTCTCTCTCTCTCCCTCTCTTACTGCTGTTTCTGGAGGGTGAAGAGGTTGTGTGTTTCTCTAGATTTCATGTAAACATGATGATTGGGTGATTTTATCACCCAAAGCCACTTAAATATTGTCTGGCCTGACCCCAGAGACCAGGTTTCATGTCAATCACACAGTGAATAGGTGGTTGTGTGTTTATGGTAATGGAGTTATGTTGTCTGTACAATCATGAAAACCATAACATTTTGCAAAAACATCTTGCACACAACCTCATTAACGTGGCATTCAATTGCAATGACACTGACTAATTTCTGCGTCTGTGCCGGAGCTTGAGACAACCAAGTGACTTGAAAACCTCTGGAGAACACCACTGTTCTCCACCCACGCTGCCTTTGTCACCAAAATATCCAGGGAAACAAACCCTGATGACATTATTACATTTGCAGTAGTCAACCTTGTCTTTAGGGAGATCAACAAGATAAAGTTTATTGTAGAATCCATGGTTGAATACAATCAATATGATCAAAAATACAGGTGGTGGACATTTTTCAATAACACGTCCCCATTACAACACCAGAAACAATTCCTAAAACAACATGATCACTGAGTGTATTAAAGCCTCTTTGAGCACAATGGAACTGTTTATCGCAGGGTTGCAATATTTAACGGTTGTTGAGTTTATTATCTTGAACCTTTGCATTTGCTGATAAACTGCACGTAGTCAGTTTAATATAATTGACAACCCATCAATATGCGTAATCTTTCAGGAGGGTAAAATAATAGTCATTCCTTCAGTTGAAGTAGAGACATTAAGTTACAATAATCATTCATAATGAAATAGACCAGTACCCCTAATGAGACAAGATTCTGTTATCTTTATCACTTGCGTTAGTTCTGAATCGGCTCCTCTGTGAAACGCGCGTGCAGCCGTGGCCCCCGTGACACTGACCAAGTGTCAGATCATAATGATGACCCTGAGGATGAGCCCACATTCCTCTCTCCAGCACGCTCCCTCTCTCACATCTCCACCCTGCGGACCCCCGGCCATCATGTAATAAATGTTCAGTGCCATAATCAATTTGCAATGCTCGAGGAGCATCTCTCTTGATTTAGCCTGTAAAAAAAAGGGGGGGGGGGAGAGAGAGAGAAAAGGATGAGGCAGAGCACAGAAGACAAGAGAGGTCCCTGTGAATGTGACGAGAGCGCGAGGCGAAGAAGAGGGAACTGGGGGGGTCCATTAGAGAAAAGACTTCCCGTGGCGTAAATAGTATTCATGGATGACAGAGTGGTCATGGGGGATTGACGAGGGTCTTCTTCTCTGTGGAGCCCGAGCTGACTCATTCTCCGCCCGGCCTTTCTTCCGGACGCGGCGCGCCAAGGGGCTCCTTTGTGTCTTAGCAGCAGGTAGCAATGGAGTGGCAGGTCAACTTTTGGGCCAACACAAGTACCCCCTTCCCTCGACGACCCCTGCTGCGCGTTTCTGTGTGCAAGTGTGAAAACGTAAGAGGAATTCATCGGATAACATGCATTTCAATATATTTCTTTTAAATAAACAACTCTGTACTTCTATGGCACAGATTCTTACAGTGGTCTTGTTTATGAAGTCTTTCCCTTCACTTTGTGGGAGAGTTGCCTTCGCAGCAAATACATATAAAAATGTAAAAAGTGACAATGTCAATTATTTTGATGATTTTTCCTCCCTCCAAAAAATGTTCACGCACAGCAGTCTTGCTTTCATATTGTAGGTTTTCTTACCGATCGGATGCTTTTTTATCTTCCTCTCCCCATGGTAACAGTTTTCCCAGTGGGTGGTTCACTAGGCCACGAGGCAGCAGAATGGAGTTGCCCGCATAGCACGCAGCCTAATCGAATAACCGCCCCAGCATGGCGCCCAGCGTGAGTGTCGTCCCCACGGGGGAGCTTGACCGGAGGCTGCAGGTACTTTACATGGCCGCCTGGCAGGCCGGCGCCTTTCCCTAGCGTCCTGCTGCTAAAAAATTTGTTGGCCCCCTCTGGGTTTCTTTTCTGGGAGTGTCAACCGTGGGGCCCCTGGCGGGAGATTTGTTGATATGATAACTCGATTAGACTACAGAATGGATGACATGGTGGCAGCGAGCCAGTCAGCAGCACACAGGGAGGTGTTGACTCCTCTCCTTAACCTCTCCTCAGGAGCCCTGCGTTCAGCACCTGCCCTCAGCCAATCAGCCTCACTGTCTAGTGTGGTGGACAGGGGGGAAAGGTTGAGGTCAGTGGCTGGTTTGATGTGAATGATGGTCCAAACTGACATTGGCCTGCAGTCCCGTTAGTCTCAGGATATCCAAAGACTTTTACTTAGGGCATCTGAAACATCACGGTGTCTCTGACGTATACTGAGGAGAAGCAGACAGCCATTCAATAAACGTTCTATTTAGGTCTATTTTGTGAGTGATTACAGTTCTAGTGGTATGTCATGTCAGGGAGGCCTCTGTGATTGCATCTACCTTGGTTTGGATGCAGCGTTTCTAGCTCCCTGAAGAAGGAAGCTTTGAGGTCGTGTTCAGCATGTCATTGCTCTACAATCCTGACCAAGTCGAACGACATTTTGCACTTAAGATCAAATGGTATTAAGTTCTCCAGAGTTCCATTAGCTGGGATCGCAGGGGTCGTAAACTCTCCACACAGGTTTTCCTTTCAGATTCACAATACGTTGTATCTCCTGCAGGTTATTTGCGACAAGGTGCACTGGGGCCACTCAAGTCAATTAAGTTCAAATCTCCACTTTGGCCAAACAAGGGATTGTGGTGATATGAGGAGCGCTAAACACCAACAGGATCCTCCCCTTCCCAGCCCCGGCATTGAGGAGCAGCAAAAAGGACACCAAACAAAGGGCGGCCCCTCTGTGTCTCAATGACTCCTCTCTTTGTGGCCTTCTTGGGCCCCATAAAGGAAGAGGGACGCTCTTGTTTGCCCAGGAGGTGGTTTAATGGCCCCGGGTAGAACAATGGGGCCACATTCAAGCCATCCAGAGGGGCTCATTATATGAGGACGTCCCAAAGCGCAAGGTCCCTGGACGTTCCCACTAGAGCACTGGGTGAATGGTGGCGTTGGGCGGGGCGGGCCAGGGAGGGCATACAGGGGGGAGAATAGAGACCATTGAGGTGACAAGCAGGTTCCATCTTCCCCCAGTGCCTCCTCACCTTGCATCACGACAGCTAGGGGGCCTCTCCGGGCACAAAGGGCAAATTTAGTGTGTCGGCTGGCTTAAAACGCTCACTTTGGAAGAGACCATTGAGGGAAATATCAACACTGTAGACCATGGACCAGTGCATTCAGCCTCTCCTGCCCCCTTCCCATTGACAGAGTTCCTTTTCCCTTTCAGTCCTTTTCTCCTTTTGGCTCCATTCAAGTCCCACTTCTCTCATCTCCCAAACTCTTCAGTCCAGGCCATTTTTCCCATACCTTGCAAAGGGGCGGATGACAAGAATTAAGTTAGTTCTGGCCCGGCCCAAAAGTTTTGTCCTCTCTGAGCTGTGGCAGGTAACTGTGGCCATGATGAGATGGATCATCAATCACCAGCCAATCCACTCTGGTGATGTGACACAGGCAGCAAGGCCAATAAAAGATAGTATAGGGTCGTATTTCTGGATTTTGGTATGTGTAAAGAGGTTCGGCAATCTGATGGCATGCATTTCTTGTCGACTCTTAGTACTCTAAAAAGTTTTTCTGTTTGTTTAAAACTCAGGTTGTTTCTGCAGGTTAGTCTTGATGACTCTGATACTGACACTCTTACTTTTTATAAGGGAGATGCTCTACGAAGGGCGCTTACATCAAGTGGTTACATCATGTGACATAAACACACTCCATTTTCATGAGGCCAAACCTGCAGAGTTCTAAACTTGATGCTCTTCAAACACTGGCATCCAATCAATTTAATTTGCAATAGAATAATGTAATTTAATTAGTGTTTAATTGGGAACTGTGTTCAGACCACACAAAGTTTGACAGCTGTCAAAAAAACTCATATGAATTTAGTCTCTAGAGTTTACATAAAAGCAGAAGAAATGTTTTTTTGATTTACACACATTCTTCACAGAGTTGACAACCAAAGTTAACTAAAAATAACCAAAGCAATTGCACTATTTCAAAACCGTAACATGAAAATTCACGTCTAAATACTCAGATCCGAGAAATCAAGGAGAGCAAACAGATGTATCAAAAATATAGAAAGAAATCTCGGGGAATCTTACTCGTCCAACAGTAGCTGTTCCCTAAAAACGTCTATAATTGTCTGCTTCCATGCACTGTAAAGATTTTAATTCCCAATTTTGGACTTTTGACCAATTTTGACCAATACATGCTCTCATATACATATACATATAGTCTATCCTATGTTGATTTTTTTTTTCATTGACCCTTAACAATAAAAATAATGATTAAGCGCTCTAAAATAATTCTCTCAGGACCCTTTTAGTCTAGGACCATGGGAACAGAGACCGCAAAGGCATGGACACAATCGTCCATGTCTAAGAGCATGTGTCTTGGCCTGAGAATCGCTCTGTCTATGCTGCCTGTTTGAGGGTCAGGGCCTCCGTGGTCGACACGCCAGGCCTAGCCTCAAAGTCTCCAGGACCGCATCTCGCAGACACCCCACCGAGCATCCAGCAGCTCGCCCCGGAGCCCCCGCTGGGCAAGCAGCGGGGGCTGTAGGCGGCGGGCAGATTGCGCCTATTTTATCGCCAGGCTTTTGTGTATGTCTCTGCATATGTTGCCCGTGTTCTGAAATCGACATCTCTGCTCACACACACACACACACACACACGTAAGATGATATCTGTGAGTGGGTCATCCGTGTGTCTGTGGGAGGAAGATGTTGTATTCCCACCAGATGCTTTTGCTCCCAGAACTCTTAGCGGGGGGGCCAGTGAAGTCCTGCTGGGCAACTCAGTAGGAGCATACATCTCGCCGCAGGGGGACGGCCATCAGCCCTAATGACGAGTCACATCCGTCTTCCTCTCAGCCCGGGCCTGACATGCCCAAGTGTCTTGTTCATGGTGGCATATCCGTGGCGAAAGAAAGCGGTGTGGTAGGGGTGCTTTATCAAGCCCTGTGGGAACCTGTGTTCACTCTCAGCGGTGGAGAGCAAGACACGTTTGGCACGGTTTACTCGCTTTGCGGGAGGTGGTGATCCTATTTCCCATTTGCCCATGGTTTCTTTCCTTTGTCTGCATTGTGTAATTATATTTATTTTGTATTTACTCCTCAATCATCGTACTAAGATAAAGATTTTGAATGTTATTCATAGGCTTGTGGCTGCTTGCAAACTCCAAATCAGTAGTCATACCTTTGGTGGTTTGAACTGGCTTTAAGGCTTTTTCAGCTTAACCAAAAATACAGAAGTACTGATGTAAGGAGGGATAAAACCGCCTGGAGTATCGGTGTTGAGTTTCAGTTTCAGAGAGCCACATGGAGAAATCGGGCAAAACAGGATGGCAGGTGTACTTTGAAATCGCCTACGAAGGCGACGCTGTCTTTAGGCAGAGATCAAAAACGGCCGTTTTTGGTTTTTCACCAGCAAGACTGTGCTTCCTTCCAAAAAGAAGAGCAGGACACCAGAGGTCACTCTGTTCTGCCTCGCTAGCACACATCTCTCCCACTTTGCTTTCAACATCTCCATCACTGGGAGCTACACTGCTGCCGATTATATAATGGCAAGAATGTAACTTCTGGAGCTAAACCACGTCAGATAAAAGGAAACAAATGGAGGAGAGGGATGGAGGAACAGAGGGAGAAAACAGAATAAAAACACAACGGCCCATGCCTGGCCATGGATGACTCCAGAGGTTGTTTTTGCATGAAAGACTTTTCTCTTTATATCTCTTTCTCTTTCTCTCTCTCTCTCTCTCTCTCTCTCTCTCTCGCTCTCTCTCTCGCTTGCTGTGTGGAGAGCAAGTGATGCTTTGCTTGCCTCCAGCCAGGAGGTAAAACTGAACTGCAGAGCCAAGCTGCCAAATGATGAAAGACTCTGGCATCCAGGGATGCTCTGAGCCTGGACCAAGAGCTCAGAGCGAGAGAAAAATGCTCCCTTTTCAACTTAACATTTTTTTTTCCCAAAGACATTTCTTCTTTCTTGCTTTTTTTGGTGTAGGTTTTTCTACCATCAGGGCGAGCAATTTTTCATCTTTTTTATGAGTGTTTGCGTCGCAGCCTTGGAGCACAAGAGCTCCTCGTGGGAGACGGCTGGGTGGATGGATGTAGTGAGGAGGAGGAGGAGGAGAGTAGGAGGAAAACAAAAGGATGGTAGAGTTTTTGAGTGCATGTGTGAGAATTGTACTGTAAAAGTTAATGTAAAGGTTTTTGTTTCTAATTGTTTTTGTTGTGATTGCTTACATACCTGACACCTTCAATGTAAGGTTTGAATCCAGATGTTTTGTTTGAATTCATCTACTTCAACTACTACTTTTTTTTTCTTCCAGGATTTGTAAAAAAGTCTTTTAGAATGACAAACGCTGTTACAAAGATGACTTTGGAATCCATTTAGAATGATCGGCGGTCTAAACTAACTGTATTTTCTGTTGTAGTTTCAAATTGTCTTGATTGTTTTGACACCATTCCATTGGATCCAGTGTCTCTCATATGTTACCACCTGCTGCTGCCTCGTGTCGCTTTGAAACCTCACACACAAGTATTTTTTTTCTATTTACCTCAGGTCACAGAAACCCTTCATGCGAAGAATTCTGCCTGCGCACTGTGAGAGATTTGGTGGCCCACCAGATTAGACAAGAGTGTTTATTTGAGGGACTGTGAAAGTGTGTTCGCTGTGGCTGAACTCAACCACAAACAGAGTGGAATCCTCAGATTCTTAGGTCAGGCTGCAAGTTCCATGCCAACACTGGTTCCCTAACAAAATCCCGTCTCAAACAGAGGGGAAATGTGATGCAAGGTGTCAGCAACACCATCAAGATTGCATTTTTCTGTCTTTACAGTAAAGCTACTCCCTTCAAAATTCCAGCCAGGGGTGTAATCCTCCATCTTGCACCATTCCCTCTATTCATCACACTTGATTTTTCATCCCAGTGTGAAGAAGGGAAGGTGAGGAAACTGGAGGAAAGACTTGACTCTGTTTGTGTGCGCAACAAAGAGACTGTCGCCCGCAACACAATCAGAGAGGGAGTTAGAAAAGAAAACCAACTGTGTGTGCGTGTGTCTGTGTGTGCGTGTTGGTGAATCTGCTAATGCAGACACACACATGTCTGTATATTCTGTGGATAAGGTTGTCCGTGTATACAGCTTCATCCCATCCTGTACGATTCCTCTGTGTGATTTGGTCAACCACCCTTGTTCATGCATTCATGTACAACAGTAAGCAGGAGTGTGTGTGTGTCTGTGTGTGTGTGATACTCAAGTGCATGCATAAAATGGAAAAAAGCTCCAAGCAGTGGCCAGCGTCCAGATCTAGAGCAAAATCAGTCTCATATGTGCAGGCTGTGTGTGTGCTTGTTGGGGAGAGGCTGTAACCTGGGCCTGTTTATGTACCACGCTATGTCTGTGGGGAGGCCTTAAATTGGAGCCATGCTGCAGGGGATTAAACCTGCACTGCAAAAATATTAATCTTAACAGGACTTGTAGTCTTGTAACCAGACTGGCAAACTGAATCTAATATAAACAAGTCCATCAGTGGTGGAGAGCAAATTAGGAAATATAGATGATGTACTTTACAGTAATAACCAGAAGAATACATAGAAGTTAACAGGAATTAAATGAATTTAAGAATGATATACTAATAATAAAACTACTCCTTTTAGAATTACTTCAAAGTCAAAAATCAGATTGTTTTATGCTGAGTGACCAAAGCAGGTTATACTGTGAACCTGGAAAAAAGAGTATCCTGCAAATGTAATCAGCCGTTTTCCACTGTAAATAAGGTCAACTAAAGGATGTTGGTCTTGGTAGCGCCACTAGTGGCGTGAGCTCCAACCCATGGAACCGCAAGAGAAAAGCAACTTCATTTCACAGGACGTCTTTCTCATGTTTTTCCACAGCCTAAACCTGAAAAGTGCCGTCAAAATTATGCTCATTATTTTCGGCGGGTGAGGTCTTAGACTTGGATGGGGCACAGGGACATAAGTATCGGGGGGTAGGTTCAAATAATGTGTCCACGGGATTGGCAAAGCGGCAACCAGCCACCCAGCCATCCAGCAGAAGCCGAGAAGGATCAGCGCAGTCCTCCATGTGTGGCGGATGTTTTCCACAAGCCAGGCAGCCAGCTTGGCCGCAGCTGTCCAAACCGCAGGCCCTGGGAGAAGAAGAGGAGCAGGAGGAGGGGGGGGCTGGGGGAAGGAGGAAGGAGGCTCAGGGGGGTGGGGGGGGGGGCAGCGGGGGGGTGGAGGGGGTGGTGGTGTGCTTGGCAAAGGTCAGACAGGCTGAGGCGGCCGGGAGTGTGGGAACTGTCCGGGAAGGCATGTGCGAAATGCTCTGAGACGAGGTATCGTCTTACAGCCAGACCGCCCGAGGGAAAGTGCTGTGTGCCTGCATGAGTAAGTGTGTGTGGGTGTGTGCGTGTGTGTGTGTGCGCTCGCTTGTGCCTGCCGCATG
The DNA here is from genome assembly GCF_949316345.1 of Pungitius pungitius. NCBI lineage: Eukaryota > Metazoa > Chordata > Actinopteri > Perciformes > Gasterosteidae > Pungitius > Pungitius pungitius. Next base: position 14,232,955 of record NC_084906.1, on the reverse strand, counting down.
CTTCTGAGCGTGTGTGAGTGTGTGTGCGTGTGTGTGTGTGTGTGTGCGTGTGTGTGCGCTCGCTTGTGCCTGCCGCATGCTTCTGAGCGTGTTTGAGTGTGTGTGCGTGTGTGTGTGTGTGTGTGTTTGTGTGTGTGTGTACAGTTTTGAGAGTACCGTAACTCTTGGGGGGAAAAAAAGAGTGAGCATTTTTTTATATGAAAAGATTCAGAAGGAAATAACTCTGTTTCACCCCCCCCCGCACCCACCACACACACACGCACACTCCCCCATCGCACACACACATAACTGTGAACATTCCTGCTGTTGAATAGGGTTTTCTTTGAGACCAAGTCATGTCAGCACTAAAGACTGTGTACAGAGGTATATAGCACATGTGTGTAACACGATTTCACGTCAGGAGACCACTGACAATCTTAATCGCCCCATCACTGGGAAATTATCCTGCTGCACCATTAATATTGTTGTGGTTCCGTGGAGTAATGCATGGCGTGTGCTGCTAAACTGCGTGTGCATTCTAAATTGCTGTGGAGAGTCCCAGGGAGCTTCTCAGAGCTGCGGCAGTCAGATTCCCTCACGTTTTGAGGGAAAATGGCTTCATAATGGTCCCCGTTTGTCTGCATGCTGAGACACACTGATGGTTTTAATGAAACACAGACATCCTCAGTTGAACTTTAGTTGCACTCGCAGATGGGATGAGAAGTTTCCACACACTAATGCATGTGTACTCACGCCGTGGACGTGGTAGTGTTGCAAGCCTTAGTTGGCTCGGCCGAGCTTGAGACTCACACATTGAGCAGGTGAGGTGAAGTGTGATGATACAGTGTTCACGCATAAACATAGTCTGCGAATATTAGGAACGGCCCCCTCCCCTTCATGTGAAGATTTTTCTATAATCCTGTGTGTGTCTTACTGTCATAACCGTAGGTGTGTGTGTGTGTGTGTGTGTACTGCAAACTCCCACCTTTTTCTGCTCCTCCTCCTCCCATCTTTCACAAGGCCAGGACTTTGAAGAAGACTAATCCGGGTTATTTGCTTTCCCATGCTTGTGTCAGGCCCCTCTCTGAATTGACTGGAAAATACAGTCTGCCGGGCCGCTCCCTCTGTCCCTGATTAATCCGAAAAGGATGTGGCCGATGGGCGTACATAAAGAGGGCTGAATGGTGGGTAAATATGATCTCACCGCCAGTCTTTTCACCCACAAGGCAACACTCTCACTGTTCCTAAAAAACCTTTATCTGGCCTGACATCCATTCAGGGCTTGTTGCATTCAGCCTGGCTCAATGAGAGGTCCCCAAAGAGCGACGTGCTCACAATGGGGCCCAGTTCATTACAGTAAATAACAGTGGCAGCCGTCGCATTGTTTCGCCGATGCGAGTTGATTAGAAACACTTAAATCGTTGTTTTAGTCCCCTCTCTTCCTCTTTCGACCACCCCCCACCCCCGGCCCACCGCTTCCCCTTACACCTCCCGTCCCACCTCAAACCCTGGAGAAGAAGGAGGGCAGCCGCTTCAGAGTCTTTAAGCTGTTTTATGGGGAGAAAGGTGAGGCCCGTTGTGTGTGCTGGGAGAGCAAAAAAGAAAGTGTTGGTTAACAAGTGTGCATGTGGCCTGTTTGAAAGGGGCGAAAGTATGTGTGCGGATCGGCTGCATCTGCTTTCCAAATGTGTTGAATGTGTGCAGATGCAACATGTGGCAGCAAGATTTCTTGTGTCTACGTGTTTCAGTGCACATTCAAGAACACCAGTGACCATATTACTGCGAAAGACATCTCTTTTCATGTACGGCATGTTTGCGTGTGTGCAGTTTCTTTAGAAGTTTCTCGGAGAGACAATCTTTCCCAGTGTAGTTCCCCCGGCACTACGCACGAGTCATCCCTCTCCCACAGTCACGCGATGGCCGATTGTGGGTGCCTGCCAAGTCCTCTGCGGCCTTCACAAAGCTGTGCGGCGTTTTCCGTTCCCAGGGGCCCTCGGAACTCCAGCCTGGCCTCAGCACACCGTGTTTATGTCTTGTGTAATTGCAGACCTCAGTCTGAGCGGGAGTCCAGCGTCTGTCAAAAAAAAAGCAATGTGTTTCCTTCGAGCAAGGGCTAAATCACATCAACTCCCTGCCTGCCTCACGGGGGCTGGAGGCCCCCAGGCTTGCTGATTGGATAAGAAGGGAAATGGAAATTCCGCTATGAGCCATATAACTACCTCTAACACAAACCAAAACTCAACACTTTCACACAGGCACATGTTATATGCACAAAAATCCAAACACATTATTTCTCTTTCATAGCCCCCAACCAGCCGTGGCCCCCACGGGTTTCGGACCCACACCTTGAAGCAGGCAGCCGTGAAATGGGGCCCTGTCTGGGAACAGTTGGCAGGCCGGATGGAAACAGCAAAAGCGTGGTCCTCGTTAGCCGGGATGACGCTAGCGAGCCCGTCGTCTCTGGGGAGCATGCTTGGCTGCTGCCGCTGCCGCTGCTACTGCCAGGAGGCCGAGAGAGGAAAGGTGAAACTTAACCAGCTCCGAGGCCAAGGATTAAATCAGAGACAGCTGTGAGCCAATTACATCTTCATAAACCAATTATTAAATAGCTGGTTAATAAGTTGATCTGACCCCAGACAACACCTATTATCTTGTTACAGTATCAGCAGCTACGACAACAACCACTGACCCCCTAGGTCACCCAACCCACTGACCTATTCTGACCATGGAGGCCTGACCACATAATTCTCCTGACCTCCAAAGCATCTGTCCCCTCCCACCCTCTTTCTCTTCCCCTGTTGGGAAACAGGCGGAGATCAAGGGATGGGTGGGGTGATGGGCGGGATGGTGACTGCAGAATATAAGGAGTGGGGAAAATTCCAGCGTGTGTTTGAATCCCTTCACGTCCACCCTGGAATCGGGGATTCCAGCTCTCCACGTTCTCCCCACACAAACCCAGCCCCTGTGACACGCCTGGAATGCTGAGCCTTTTTACTTCTTCCCCAATTTAGGTAATTACCGCGGCGGTCACGGTGCTCAGAACAGAGACCGTGACCCTGGGCGGTGCACAGTGACAGCCCGTGTTGCTGAGGCGGCGCTCTGCTTTGTGCTGCCGAAAACAGACCCGCCGACAAATTCATCACTGACTTCTCTGCAACGGCCCTTATTTAGTGGCTATAATGCCTGCCAACTGGTGCATTGTGCCGTACCTGCGGCACCAAACCTTCCCATGGAGTGTGTTTGGAATGCTGATGGCACGCCATTGGTGGCCGGCTCTTTATTTGCTTACTTAATGTGTAAATTCAAGGCAGGCACATATCTCAATTTTAAACCATTTATCATAATTTGATGCTTTTCCCAAGGGATTTTTATGTGTGTGCTGGTTGTTGCAGATATTTTGCCATGTATTTAAATAGTTCACAGAGAGAATAGCGACCCTCCTTTGCTGCTTCCTGACTCAGCGTCGCTGTAATAATTGTACCCGCCTGAGAGTTAATGGACCCACAATAGCCAATGAGTCAATAGCCAACATGTGTAACGGCGGCCATGAAGCTGGTGGAGCAGGTTAATGAAACAGCTGTAGAAATGAAGCTGAGTCATGGAAAACTCACAATAGCACGTTGCTTTTTCTAAATCTGTTATTGCAGTTCCATTTGAGTTTAGCAAAGAATATCCTTGAAAATGTTTCCTTTTTGTGAAATTCAAATAACATTCATTTGAACTTTTCCAAAAGTAACTTCATTCAAACAACTTTTTGTTATTCAAGAGCAAACACTGCTTGGGAGGTGTTTGCTGACCTTGTATAATATACATATAATGGCTGAACATGTTCTGTGGTTGTTTTACCTGCACGTACGAACCGCTATCAGCTGGAGCTATCGCTCAAATCTTTGCTGTGTCATCAAGTAGCAAATAAGCAAGACTGTTTCTTGTTTGTGTTTTTTGGAAGACCGCTGATGTCTTGTTTTTCCACCGAGTAAGACCAGTCGGATCAAATTGAAATAAAGCGCTCAAAAAAAAATTTCTCTCACACGATTCAAATGTAACTATTTAATGATATCACCTTTACATCCAGTGGCACTGACGTAAAACCTTTCATTAGCCTTGACATCAGCCACCCATAATAATCTTCAAAGGCACGGTGGCGGTGTGTTTAGGGTCCAACGCACGCCCCCGCAACCCTCCATCTGTGTGGGGTTCAGGTTGCGCCGTGTCCAGTAAAGATTTTGTTTCACTGCAGGTGTTGATCTATCAAAGTGCTTCCTGGTGCACCGCTGGACTCAGACCCCGGCTCAGTCTAATCACTGGCTGGCTGCACAGAGCCAGCCAGTGATTAGACTGCACGCGTGTGCCGGGGCCCGGTGATGGGGGGGGCCCCCCCGCCGGTGTAGCACGTCTGAGCCTTGTGGCCAGCGGTGTCATCCAGAGGATTTCACTCAGACTCCTTGAGGGCTCCTCCTCCATCCTCCATCCTCCTTCCTCCCCCCCCCCTCTTCCTTTCTGCTCCCCAGTGGTTGTAATTGAAAATGTATTTATTGCAGGGCCAGAGGCTGGAGCGGGGAGAGGGAGGCGCTGCAGCTTGTGAAGACGAGGCTGAGGTGAGGGCTGCAGGGTTTGGCTCCTCTTCAGCACCACCAACTCACCCACACAGTCAATTTCTTTTTCTCTCAGTCTTTTTTGGCTGCTCTCTTTGTTGACTGCTCCCTCACATACTTCTCCCGTCTAAGTCCTCTCTGCTTGCTCGTCTTTTCTTTCGGCATCTTGCCTTTCATCTTTGCACTCGTGTCGCTTTTATCCTTTGTCTCCCTTTTATCGTACTTGATTGGCCGTATTTAAGGTCCATGTCAAATGTAAATAGTGCCGCTTGGATTGGTAGAAGTTATGTGCTGCCGTTAGCAATTTGTCCACTTTAAATCTGACTTTTTGAGGTTTTCTGAAGTTTAAAATACACGATGCTAAAAAGCATCCAAAATATGTCTACTATGTCATTTTGGTCATTTACATTTACAACATGAATAAAATGTGCTGTCTAGAAAAATGTGTTTTCTTCTGTTCATTTTGTTTGATTTGATTTGAAACAAGAAGACTTTGACGTTTTGTGGAGACTTTGTTGTACATTTTAACCTCAAAACTCAGTTAAACCATAGACATAATATTAAAAAATATATGATTACCTCTTGACATTCATAAAACAGAGAAGTGTTTTTATTTTTCTAATAAATAAAAAAAATACTGATGCATGAAGTGACTTGAAGGTAAATTTAAGGCACATTGTTCTCGTCAAGCCTCAATTGACTTGTGTCAATATGTCCATCTTAAAAAACTGCACAGAACATTATGAAAATGTCTCACCTTACTGCTTGGGACAGTAAAAATATTTAGGTAGTATTTGTATTTGTGACAAAACTAATATATACCTTTTATATATTAGGGATGTTTAGTGGGGGGTGGGGGGTTCTGTTCTCCCATACAGTGATCCGTGGTAGTCTGAGTGCTTTACTCTTCTGCTCCCCATTAGAGTGGAAGACAAAAATGGGCTTTCCCTCAGCAGACCCCTTGAGGGGCCCCCATAGAGCTCCCCTCTCATTCCCAGGTCTTGCTTGTTGGGGAGCACAGTGCATCCACTGGGCCCCACAGCTTTATCATACCTATGGCCAGGGAGGAAGGGGGGGGGGGCGGAGAGGTGAATGAGGTGCTGGGAACTTTCTCCCCCCAAAAATCTCCCTAAACCTCTTTGTGTTTGTGCAGGCACTAGATAAAAAGACATAACCTGGAACATATGTCCGGCGGGTTTCGGATCAGTGGCTTCCACTCGATGCTGCCCACGGTCCTGTTTCCTCTCTGAACATTTGCCAGGCAGGTAAAAAATGGTAGAAAAAAGTGATTTTCTACCTTTGATACGGTAAAATCATTTAAATTTCAGAAATTCTGATATAATCAAGATTGGCAATTGTGTGTACCGGTGTAGTTGAAGACTGTGGATCCATCTCCTCTTTGAAAAAGCCTCCTTCCAAACCAGTGCAGATGGTCAGCAGGTCAGTTTGAGATGCCACATAAATGTGTGTGAAATGTGTCCCTTCCCTGGTGGGGCTCCAGGAGTGTGGATGTACGGGATGGCGTGAGCCTGCCTTGAAATCACCCACCGAGAGATTCAAGGCACAGTCGCCTTTGGCTGTGGACGGTTATCACCGACATCCGCCGCCACTGCCTCCGAGACGTGCTGGCTGAAACCCCAGCGCTCCTGGAATCTCTCAAACAGAAAAATAAATAGAATGGCGGATACGGAGTAATAGTAAAGCACCGTGGAAGCACAATGGCTAACTAAAAAAAACTCACCCCTGGGAACGGACGATTGGGAGCCGGCCTGGGGTGGGCATTTTGGCAGGCAGCGGCACGACAATGGCATTTCTGAAATACGATAGATGGCTCGAGCTACGATGAAATGCTGGTGGTTAGCATTGTCTTTGTAGCGATTCTTTGACTTCCCTATGACAAATCCCAGTAACACAGACACTTGGCAGACCGAAGTGGGACACTTTGTTCTATAGAGGCTCCTGCACATGAGGAGCCAAAAAGAACCTTTAAAAAACGAAGCAAGATGTAATGCAGCTTTTTTATGCTCATTCTGGGCCTGTGATAGCTGCAGTGGCATGGATTTGTATCCCAGCTACACTGAAAGGGCTGCTGAATTGGATGGAGCTTTAAAGTAAAGCAAGAAAGCTCTGGAAAATCGGCCCTCAAAGGCACATTTCAACTGGAAAGCGTTTCTTTTAAGCTGTCACTTCTTGGTAGTTGACAATCCTATTATGGCACCAACTCATTGTAATCAAGAGGGAGATGAGATATATAGGCAAAAACACATTCATCGGACCATCTAAGATACAAAGGACTTTGTTGTTGTTCTGTGTTTGTGGGCAATCGTAGTGCTGAGCAACCAGATCACCCTATTTGCAATGACATGTGAGTGATGCAAACAGAATCCAGAAGCCAATTTTCTTTTTTTTCTGTCGCTCCATCCCTTCACTTGCGGGCCCCGCTTTAAAAAGACGTAATGGAAAATAGGTTTTATGGCTTTTCTTCTCTCTCGTTTTTAGAGGTCAGAGAAAAGGAGCCTTCAAAAGAAAATCCCGCGGAAGTAACGATCCCTCACCTCATCAACTCTTCTGCTAAAGTCTAAATATGCCTTGCACTGAAATTGCACGCAAAGCCATATATAAAGCGGTTGGGAGGGGATTGTGCCCGGCAAGTCCAATATGCTGCCATTTATTTGCCTGATAATAAAAGGATTGTATTTCTTTCTTGGTCACCCTCTGCACAGTGGGCAGCTTTTGAAGCCGAGACACATGATGGAGTGGTATCAGCTACCATTGTAGTAGTAGATATGTCCTAAAATGTCTCACTGATGACAGAGGTTCAAAGTGAATTCAATGTGCATTGTAGGTTAGAGGTGTGTACACGTGTGGGGGCAACGAAGCCTGATTTTTAAACTCACTTATATTGGAATTCTCCCAGCGATGACTTTGACCATTTATAATAACCTTGCTCGTATAATTAACCTTTAAATTAAGATATTTTGCTAAAGTCTTTTCTCTGGGTTTGTTTTGTTTTTTATTTACCACGTACATGATTAGTGTTGGTACGGTTAGGGGTCAAAGTCTAGTATGTGACTTTGCATCGGATACTCCCTTTTACCTCTTTGATCTCCATTCTCTGCTCCTTCTCCGTGGGCCTGTCTTGTGTTACAAATGAAGGTGCTGAGAGGGTCAAAATATCAAGGGCCAGACTGCTGACATACAAATACGCAGAGATACTCCTTCGGTGCTTCTCCACACCTTCAGCAGCTGTGTTTTAGGGCCGTCACTCATCCTCCAAGAGCCATGTCTCTAGAGACTCTGCAGCTGTCTCACAAATCCCCCTCAACATCACGACTGTTCATTGGAGGATTGTGTGTATTATCTTAATTTCAGAGCCTTCATGTTAAATCATATTTTGTTTAGTTATTTTTTCAGTGACAAACGTGATGTTTCTGGGCGTGGTGATCAGTTTATTTTGGAATGTGTGAAATAATGGACTAAAACCTATAGACAATTTTCTATAAAATGATGTTGCCTTGTCCTTTCTTCGAAGAGCAACTTGTCTCTTAGAAATGACGTTCATACACTAATTAGATGCCTATTATGTTTTGACAGTAATGACTTCCATGGATTATGTTCAACGGCATTGTGGGAGACATTATGTTACAAAGACTAAATGTTTGAATTCGCGGTAGGCACAAGACGACTGTTGGCTCCCATATTAACGGAACTATATTAACTGTTTAAAGCGGTTTTCGATGATACTGTATTGTTCCTCAGCAACGGGTCGCTCTAGAAAACATTGCGTGACCAGGCATTTTCAATCCACTTGACTAGTGCAACTCGGACCACAGGCGCTGTGCCCGTTTGTTCTCTGTCTCCATCAGCCATGGCCGTTTCCTGTTTTTTGTATGGACAACAAAGGGTATCCTGAGGAACACGGACTTCCATGCTGCATCTCATTGGCTTGTTTTCAACCGTTTTTCACAAACTACTCCTCTAGGATTTTTCATAGAAAGAACATTTCTTTTTGTCATCTTTAAATGTTCGCAGAAAACAATCGGAGGCACTTTGGTTGGCGAGGGAAAAGAAGCAAAGTGAAAAACAATTGCATTATTGTAATTATTAACCTGAGCAAATTATTCAAATAGCAGTTCTATTGAATGATTCTTTCCTGTGCTTTTTCGCCCATATGTGCAGTTTATTGTCACCTTCATCACTATTACCTCTTCACCTGCACATCAACCCTTACGGGCCAATCACAGCTCTTCAGCTCACAATGCTAAAGTGTCACGAGGGGGCTGCTGTATGGAGGCCCAAAACAGCAGCCCTGCATGCGCACATACGCTCGCATTTAAAATACGAAAAACACACAGGTAGTATTTCTCACCGGGAGGCAAGCTGGCTGAGGTCCCCCCCCCCCCCCCCCCCCCCCTCTGTGCCTGTGAGCTTGGCTCAAGTGATTTACATTGTGTGTGAAAGAGGGCGCTTGGCTGTGTCTTAATGCAGAGCACCGCGAGGGAAGGGGAAGTGGCCCGTAATGAATCGGTGTTAATGAGCTGTTAACTCTGCTCCGGCCCAAAGCACCACAGTAACCCCTGCTGCCTGCTTCCACGACAATACAAATATATACACAACCTCAGATCCACGCACACCTACACACAGTAAAGACATATTTCATCACGAACACGAGTCGTCCAAGTGCACATACAAGGCGGCGCGTCCCCCACGTGGTTCTCACATCACAAATACCTTCACCGGCAGCCAAGCACACACACACACACACACACACTCCATCCCAACACATACTCAGTCAATCAACCTCTCCCTCCGAGGGTGAACGGGCCCCCGGCTCAGAGGCAGTAAATCTTGCTCAAGCAGACATGTGCTTGTGGATGGCGCACGCCCAGCAGAGCCGCTGAGCAGATCAGAGTCCAGTCAACGTTCGCAAAAAATTCTCAGTGTTTGTTTTTCCCCTAATGGAGCGCCAGGTGGACGGGGTTTACCATATTTCACATCAGGTCAAGTGTCAGACACCAGCGGAAAAGTACACTCATAAACTAACACTCGTATTGTCTCATGTGTGAAACTCAGGATTTCCACTCACGTGCAACGCTACAAAATTAATATTTCTGAGGTCCCATTTTGTCATGCAACGGGTTTCACCATGTGCTGGATTATACAGCTTCATTTAGAACAATCCCTCAATTAACTTATCGCTTAATGAAAAAGTTGTTTCCAAAAGGACCTCCACTATTGCCCAACAGTTGTTGAACAGAATCCATGAGTTCATCACCAGGGTTACTATTGGTGCATGTTTTTGACTGATTCCTCACTTAAACGTCTACTTAGATTGTGCTTTTTGTTCTAAACATATAAAAACTACACTAAGTTTTCCCTCCTTTCTGAGAAGTCTGGAAAGGGCATAATGGTTTGAATAAGTTATTGTCCCCAGTCAATGTTTGTTGGCCTTGACCAGGGCATCACGAACATATCTAATGATGACCCACCATCTTGTAAATCATGACTTAGTTTAGGAAACTAAATCAAACTTTATTTTTGTTACTCCAATCTGCCACGGGAGTACATCTACAGCACGTTGATTCACTTAATACATCTTTATGTGTGAAATCACTAATATGGCGGTGTTGCTTGAATGCCTCTGAATACACACAACAAAGATCTCACCATGTTTTCATCTGTGTATGGAGGACTTAGAGCGGGTGGCCGTGGAGGCCGGATCCCAGCCTGCTCCCTGGCAACGCTGACTGAGGGCAAATGGTCCCAGAGCTGATGCTGAGCCGGATAAGGACGCTCAGCACACTCCTCGTCTCCCTCTCTCACACACACACACACACACACACAAATACACACATATTCACTCTTGATGCCCGCTGCCTGCTTCTGCAGAGAGAAATGGACGAAAAGGAAGATGTTCTTGCAGCGCTTTACTCAGAGTATGGTTGTGTGTGTGTGTGTGTGTGTGTTTGTGGTTTATTGTGAGTGCATTCTACTGTTCTGGGTGTGCATGCTATGTACAAATGTAGGCCCCCACTTTAAGCCCGTTGGAGGTAAAAGGGCCAATTAGTGGGGAATGCTGTTAAGTGATTTTAGAGGAAATCGCTGGAGATTTATGGGAAGGAAGAAAGATGGCTGCCCGCAAGGTGCTTTGATAGTCCCCGACTGCGCCGGTGCTTTATAGCTAGCAGCTGGTCCAGGTGTTAGGCTAAGCACACACACACACACACACCAGCACGTACGCAACGCCTGCATCATTAAGCTCGGTCCTGACAGGAGGGCTTCTTCGCGGTTGAGAATGAAGTTCGACGCAGCGTGTATTTTCAGCCTGTCTGAACACACGTTAAACCGCTAGCTGCTTGCCTGGAGGGGGGGGGAAAGAGGAAAGGAATGAGAGATTGGCTTGGTTGTCATGCTCAGGCATTCAAATTGCCATTTGTTGTGGCATATAAAATACTCCAAGAAACAACTGGCACGTTTATAGATTTTTTTCCCAACGCTCGGCAGAGTTTTACAGTCTTTTTTTACAGTCACCGCGACCACCAAATTAGTGTTGTTGTGTAGGTGACCTTTCACAGTGCTGTTATTATTTTATCCATTCTTCCCAAACCTGTTTCTATGACTTTAAGCACGAGCATTGATCACCCTTTTACTGTGCAGGGTTTAACACTTGGAGGTTGGAGGATGTCCACACCCTGAAGTCCAAAAGTGGGGAGAGATTGTCGCTCTGTCATGCAAAGAAAACGGATTTATTCGTTTCCGTTTTGTAATCTCTTAATTCTCTGAGCTAGACAGAAGTAAAGAAATCCCAGTGATTCATTTTAATGAAACACTGATTTGATGTGTATTAGGGGCACCTCATCCGTAAACCCTTCGTCCGATTGTAGTAATGTGTGCATGTGTGTGTGTGTGTGTGTGTGCGTGTGTGTGTGTGTGTGTGTGTGAGCGCCTGTGGGAGATCTCCACATGCAATTGTAATTTGGCAATAAGTAGCTTTACCAACGAGTGCTGTAAAGAGAGGGCACCATGGGGGAAGGAATACAAGAGATTATCAGTTTGGAGGGTGCTGCTTCCCCCCCCCCCCCCCCCCCGCCATGCCACTTTCTTCACTTCAGGTCAGCCATATCTAATGTTGCTGGACCTTCACTGGCACAGGTTTATAGAACAAAGGTGTACCCTCCATTCTTGTGGCCCACTCTCTTTACCGGGTCTGCTAATGAACATTACAGACCGGTTCAGTGAGAAGCTAAAGATGCTCGCCGCTGGTACTCACTCCCCCCGTGGCTTCCCAAGAGGACGGATGTCCTCAAAGAAAGCGCTTTCCTTTCACTCCTTGGAGTGTCCGTCTCCTCGTGGTGCACAAGTCTCCCGTCAGCCGTGTTACTCTCACGTTGTGTGAGAGTGAGTGTTTGCGTCACCTTTAATGTGCCACTGATCTGATGAGTTTTTCTTTGGGAATAGAGAATTCTTCTTTACGAGTGCATGTTGCAAAATGATGTACTTATGGAGCCTTTTATTCAGTAAGAGCTTGAGATATTCTTTGTCCTCAGGCCACCCGCTTCACTGTGTGAAGGTGACAGTAAGAAGACAAGTGCAGAAGTGCATTTCATTCATCATTTTCTTAGTTTTCTGTATGGTTCTATCTTCTAAAAAAAACTAGAACCCATGCTGCATTTAAATTAAGATTCGTGCAGTTCACACTATAGACAGTTTGTGACTCTAATTGTCTAGTGTTAGGGAAAGCAAGTGATTAAGGCTATGACAAGTCCTTTAGTAGCTCTGATAGTACAGATACTGACTGTACGATCCAAACATCAGCTCTGTCTGTCTGCTCAGACACCCACCAAACGTTTGCTTTGATCTCGGCATGAATGTGTCTATTCGTGTCACTTCCAAAAGTCCTGACAGGAAGCCCCACCAGGGTTTTGCATTTGTTGAGGCAGCAAGTTTTATAGATGTGGTTTTTCTGGGGGATTTAGATCTCAGATGATACAGCTAGCCACAGACTGTCTTTGTTTGTCATTAGCTTTTTTTTTTCTTAGATGTTTAAATGTGATTTTGTAGTCAGATACGAAACTGTATACTCAGCCTGACCGAGTTGAAAGCAGTCAATTATATCCAAATATTATGATAATCCGACCAAAAACCTCTGGCCACGAGGAGACAGCAGTGGTATGCAACGGATGGATCGGCGCGCATTAGCATTAAACCCAGGACATTTTTCATCGCTTCTGTACATTTCGGGCAGGAAAAAACAACACATTGTTGAAGTTTAAACACAATCATGTCTCAATTTATAACTGCATGTGTGGGCATTTGTGTCTGGATGCAGTATACACACAGGGGAAGCACGGTGCAGACATGCAGGAACATGACACAGTTCCTCCACAGCGTATCCTCACAAACCACAGTGGAGCAGCATTAATGATAAGCACCTGGATTCCCACAAGCTCTCAGTTAGGCCCAATTGGCGGTAACTGATAAATTGGGATGAGTGGGAGTTAGACTGTAGCGGCCAGTGAATGAACCCTTTTCACATCAGGATGCAAAAGAGGGAGATGAAGAGATCCTTTATACTAGCAGTGTGTTCACATGAGAGGAGACCACACGCTTGAAACAGAGCGAGAGAGAAAAAGAGAGAGAGAGAGAGAGGGACAGTGTCTTTCCCAGACGGCCCATGAGAATCCAATACACTCCCACGCGTCTGGTCTCTTGTGTGGCACACACACACACACACACACACACACCCGCGCTACACGCCACATGTGTCCGTGTTCATCCCCTCTTCGTAACATCAACCTTTCGCTCTCTCAAGCCGGGCCACACTTCCTGCCGACTTTGATGCGTTTGTGTTTTTTTTTTTTCTTCGCTCGATGTACGACAATAATCTTCTTCACCCCTCCAAAAGAGAGGGCCAAAGGAAAGAAAGGCCCCGCTCTTGAGGCTTTGCTTCATCTTTTGCTCCGGCTCTCCGGCGAGACAAAATCACTTCGCCGGCACCACAGTGCGGTTCAACCGCAGCTGAAAAGAGACCGGCAACAAATCCCTCTCATACACAACAAAACAACACTGTAGCCTTTTCAGTGTGACTGGCCACAAGGAAAAGGGTCCCTTCTGTTCGCGGTGGACACCGTGTCTATCTATCTATCCACTCCCCGCAGATGTTGACACTGTTTGTTGCGGGTTAAGATGCCCTCTAAAGACCATTGTTCCCCTTGTATCTTCTCTGTTATAGAGTTTTTCCTCTCTTTTTTTCTTCAGGGTCGGAGGTAGAGAGGGGAGAAAGCGGTGAAAGACCTCCGGATGGCAGTCAGCGCTCCAGGGGGCCTTTCTGCCCAGAGAGACCCCGCCAATGGGCTTCATTGTGGGTAGCAGCAGGCAGCCACCAAGGACTGTAGGCTGGAAGTATTGTGTTTCTGGATAGACCCGGGTCCCTCTCCGGAACAGGGGCAAAGGTTAGCCCCCCCCGCTCCTGTGGGCTGCTCCGTACCTGCCCTGCCCTGTCTCCCCCTTCCACTCTCATAGGCCCGCAGAGACACAGCTACACACAAAGGAAACCAGTCAACACACTACTAAGGAGACTCTTAAGATTGAGAGGTAGCAGAGCGCGGAGACTAATTCAGTGCGCTCTCCACTTTCCGATGAATAGCTAATTTGATTAATAGGTCCGCGAGAGGGAATAATGGCCGAGGCAGGTCAGAGGCTCCTCTCTGCAGATTACAAGTCCACGTCTCAGCACTTCAGCAGGATTAAAATCTTATCACAAATTCAAAACAAAATCTTTTGATGACATCTCAGCTAACGCCGCTATTGATGCGGGAGTCACATGGTGGTGTATGCAGCTATGTGTGTGTGTGTGTGTGTGTATGCAGGTGAATAAGTGGCTGTGTGGATGTGCAAGTTAGAGCGCTTCTAGAGACAACTGGTGCGGTGAAAGAGCATGTCAAACATTTGGCTTTGTGCTGAGCCAGATCTCGCCCTTATTCCCTTATCTTGACACCGCTGTGCATCCGGGGAATGTTTGCTCTCCTGCCTCCATGCACCATCAGAAAATGTAATCTGAGTGCAACCAAAATACAACTATTCATCATTCACCTTATGTTGGCCCTTACTTACGGTCATATATCAATTTGCCTGTTCGTGCACCGGTTTGCCAATAGATGGATGGATGGAAACATCCATTTACCTTTAGCTATGAAAATGCTATTCATGAAAAAAAAATGTAAAACTCCATTTCAAACTTGCATGACGCTAAAATTTTGAAAAGCTTTGTAACAGCTTCATTTCGATCATTTTCATCCAAGGTTGCCTTTCACCCATTTCTTCTTTGCAGTTCCGATTCATCTGATGATTTTATCAGTTGTTAACACACTCAAATGGCTCCACCGGATGAGGGAAGCCTCACGAGAGAGAAAGTGCTCTTTTCTGAACACAGAGAGTCATTTAGCTGTGGCACCAATGTGCAGCGTTTATGGCCGAGGACTCACGCTGGTAGTCACCACTGATTGCTGCTGTCAATGGTGATGTATGAGTGTGAAGGGGCATCTCTGACCTCAGATTAACAGTACATTAACCCTCTCCCTAGGCGAGGCCAGCGTCCCTCTTAAACCCTGACCCCTCTCACCACCACAGGGGGTCCGCAGCCCCTGCGCTACCCTGCAAATTCTGCGAGATGCCACATTGTGTTCCCTCTGGACTATTGTGTGCAGCAATGAATAATGTGCAGTCTACGTCCCGTGCCCCCACCTCCCCCCCGTTCTCACTTCCAGAGAATGTCCATGGCCGCAGGGCTGAAGTTGTGGTGTCCAGTTTGAGTGTTGTCCCAGAGGGGAGCTTGACCACAAGCTGCAGGTAGCTTTCATGGCCGCCTGCCCCCAGTGTCCTTCTGCTAGAAATTTGATGTCCCCCTCTGGGTGTCTTTTTTGGAGTGTCAGCCTCGGGGCCCCTGAAGGGAGATTTGTTGATATGATAACTCGATTAGGCTCCAGGATGGATGACATTTTGGCAGAGAGCCTGTTAGCAGCACCCAGGGAGTCACTGACTCGTCTCCTTAACCTCTCCTCAGGAGGCAACAATTAGTGGTGGTAATTGGTGAATTAGCAGTGTTGCTACAAGTATTTTACACTTCCATCTGACTCTCTGTGGGATGAGGGTGGACAAGAAGTCGAGCGAATTCAGCACCTTCCGCAGTCAACAGATCTGTCTGAGTGCATAGGTCTTTGTATTTCATGGAAGTATATCTCCCATTGTGCGCCTCTTAAACAAAAGGTCACTGTCCAAATATTGTGTTGCTGAAGGCAAGGTTGATCATGGGGACCGTTCTTTCTGACGGAGGCCGCTCTTTATGTGGCTATTCGATTCAAAGCGAGTAAATCCATTAATGTAGCCAAGGTCTGCATTTAAAAAAAAAAAGAAGAGATTTGCATTATAAAACTCTTCCACAAAGCCAAAGGTCTTCTCGCGTTTTTTAAGCTTTTAAAATGTTGTCAAAAAAGATGTCAAACTGAGAGTACATTAACTTTGAAATGAGGCCGTTACCTTGACAACAAGACGTCTCCATTGTTGTCTCAGGGTACTGTGTTATAGTTGCAGAAATGTCCTTTATAATGTCCGTTCATCACAAAATACAAAGGCAGACTAGTTTGCCCTTTTTTCTACACGTGGTTCAGGTCCCTTGAATGCTGACAGGAGACAACATACTTCAGTAGAAACAGATAAACTGCTTCTTAGTTATACAACTGATGGGATGTTCCATATGACCAATGGAAGGCTGCCAAATTCTAACATGAAAGTCATTTTGGCCATGGTTTGTGGATGGATTGTGAAGTGTAGTGGCCATTTGTCCTTTAGACCAATAAAACACTGTATCAAAGAGCCACTGATGCACCTGTTTTGTTTTTGTCACGCAGAGAGCGTACTGTCCAGGCGATCTGTTCCTTTTAAAGAAGGCAACAAACACATACAGTTGGCTTGGGGCTGCTCACCCTGTGCTGACTTGCTGACTCGCTGCTTTGGCTTGCTATAAGTCACCCAGGTGCATGCTGGCTATGCCCTTAAATAACCTCCAGGTGCCCACACTATTAACCAATTAATTAGTGATCCAATTAACCAATTAACCAAAACTACACATACTTGGTGACAAAAAATGCTTAAACCCAATTGACCACAAATACAGGAAAACGTTATCTTAATACTATATCAACACAAGAAATTAAACAAAAATGTTAAGAATAAATAACTAAATAATAGTTCCCACAGAAAGTAATGTCTTGTTTTATTTTTGGTTTAATGGTATCCAGGTAAATTCATGTTTTTTATTTTGATGATTACCCTGGATAAAATAGATCTGAAAATAGGAAGTTTGGAATGCATCATAGTAGATCATTTTATTTAACATTCTTACATTACATTTCTGAGGATTTACTCAG
Source organism: Pungitius pungitius (assembly GCF_949316345.1). Lineage (NCBI taxonomy): Eukaryota > Metazoa > Chordata > Actinopteri > Perciformes > Gasterosteidae > Pungitius > Pungitius pungitius. The sequence goes on along the minus strand of NC_084906.1, from coordinate 14,215,956 downwards.
ATTTACAAAAAAATACTGTCAAAGCCCCAAAAAAGAGCACACACAACTCAATCAATCATAACTGAAATCTAGTAAATCTGTTCAATTATCTACAAACATTCATAATTAGATTTCCACCCCATTCTGATTGAAACAAGCAGGATGTTTTTTAGTATCTTGCTGTTCTTTACGAGTCCAGAAAGACCTTACAGCCTCTTTCCAACTTAATTACCTCTCATCATCTTGCACTCGAGTCTGTGGAGCTTGTCGACTCTGGGGACCTTTGACCCGTGGTGCATTGTGTGTTTAGCCTGACGTATTCAAGGTGTTGCCATCTGGGCCGTGGCCCCCTATCCGTAGTCTCTCTCTGAGGACAAGTCCTCTGTGTCCAGGCCCACTGGGCTGTGAAAGTTGCTTACAGTGGACTGTTTGTTTGGCTTTGTAAATGTCTCAGCCCTGGAGAAAGGATGGAGAAGAAGAGAAGCAGGACTCCTGGAGGACATTTGTGTTTTTTGGTTAAAAATGCTGCAACGGTCTGTGAGTCTCTGCACCTACGAGTTAACTTGTAACCAAGCGACCTCTGACTTTATGTTCACCTAAACAGAACAAAGCGGTTTTCTAACCTCACATGTCTGACTTACATGAACTGCCTAAAGCGATGGAAATATTTCACAGCGGAAAGACTGGTGGTGGTCAACACTAATTAATTCATTAGTACACATATTTTCATGCATTAGTCACATTTTGCATTACATAATGAAAGAAAACAGATCAGTAGTATGTGGTGATGTATTGATTAAAAAAAACAAGCATCTTTAATGATTATTTTAAGAACAAAGGTCTCCTTTACTTTGGAAAAACAAATTTGAGAAGATGAAAAATTATGTAAAAATCAAAACTCTAAAAACACTTTTGAGATCATCTAATCGGTTTTAAATAACTCGGAAACCCAAGTTGAATTTTCTAACCCCACTGAGGGGCCTGTTGATGTAGTTGAATTATTTTTTAATAATCAACATTTGATAGCAGCATATTAACACAGCAACACATATTAATTATGAGGATGGACATGTAGGTTCAAATGTGTATATGTGTATTCACTAATTTATGGATTTATCTGTCCAGCTCTATGTCTAGTTGTTGAGATATTGAGTCAAAGTAGCAAAACAACATATTCCAATGTTCCAGCTTTAAGTGCAAAGTGTCTTTCAGCAGCAGAAGGTTTATATTGTGATGCTTTAAGCTCTGACATCACAAACAACCTGTATGAATGCGTGGTTTTATCTACAAACTACCTGCAGTATGATGGAGTGCAACGGAAGTTAAAGCATTGAAGTAAGGTATTGTACGTTACAATAGTAAGTACTTACTTTTCCCTACGGGGGCATTTCCAGTCTGTGGCTGTGTCTGTGTCTGTGTCTGTGTGTGTGTGTGTGTGTGTGTGTGTGTGTGTGTGTGTGTGTGTGTGTGTGTGTGTGTGTGTGTGTGTGTGTGTGTGTGTGTGTGTGTGCGTGTGTCATTCTCCCATGTATCGTTGTATGCTTCTGCTGTAAGTGGATCTGTCAAGTACGTGGCCTTTCTTCACGGTGAGGTGACTGTACTCCAAGTCAGTGGGAGCACCGGATGTCAGAAGACCTTGTTAAAGGTCCCGTAACTTCACAAAAGCACCTCCAGACAGTGCACGAGTGCAAATCCGCCCCTGTCATTCATTTTCCAGCCCCTTGGCGTTTCCCCCCCCTGAGCAGCAGCAGCTTTCACTGTGTCCTCCTGCTGACGCGTGACTGGCGCTCCGGGGCGACTGTTAATTGAGAACCATCTTTTGAAGGGAATTTCAGTGACCTTTGCATGGCTTGTATCATTTTTGACAACCGGTGTGCAAAATCAACAGCCCGGCTGACCCAGAGCTTTAAGGGATGGCTTTGTGGCGTGCACACACACACACACACACACAGATCCGGTAGAAATGACATTGCAGACGGGAAGAGATGGCCCAGACCTTGAGCGCACATCCAATGCACTTATAGTCATCATTGCTTCAGCTAAACAAACCTAATGTTTCTCTTTTGAAATAATAATAGTGCTGAAACCTTTTATCTCTTAAGGTGCACTATGGTAATGGTGATACAGTTAATAACAAACATTAGATGATCCCTCTTGGGAGGCAGTACCAGGGGCTTGGTATGTTTGGACTGAGATCATCAGGAGAAGAGTAAGAAGTATCTCTAAATAGGAAGACAATGACACCTAGTGGGAAAAAGTCTGCATAAACTTGTACTCACTAAATTTGGAAAGACTTTTCTGAAGAAATAGTGTCAACTGCGAGAGATTATGCTATAATTTGAAATGAATGTATCTGTAACATTAGGAATAAAAAGATTAATAATAATAAATTTCAGTCTTTAGAGCCCAAAATCTATTCAGTATTGTTTACTATAGCAGTACCAATGTACTCAAATTACCTATATTTAACCGTTGTCCCTCATTCTAGAAAAAAAAATGTATGACCACACAAAGTACAACAGTAAGTTGTAAATTGTAAAATTTCAAAAATAAATAATTTGGTGAAAAAACACCAAATCCACAGGAATAAAAGAGTCAAATGAACAGCTGTTTTTCCTACGCCAGCTCAACAGTAAATCAAAACGCTGCATTAAGAACACAGACTGCAGACTGTCAAACTAGCAGAAAGCTTCCAGGAATAGACTAAATCATTTGCATTATGCAGCTATCACAGTGTATTTCCTTGTTTTTCTTCTGTTGTACCGAACAAAAATATTTAGTACCGATAATATATTCTTGCTCTTTGTGTTTTGGTTGTTTTTACCCCCTGTGATTCTTATCTCCCCCGTCCTGTCCTCTGTCTACTTGTCTCATTACATTACATTACATGTCATTTAGCTGACGCTTTTATCCAAAGCGACTTGCATTAAGTGCATTCTAACCATAAAGATACAAAAGAAAGTGAAATTTCATCAAATCCTTCACAAATATATAGTTTGGGTCGTGCATCGGCTCCACTGCTGATCTTTTTGTCGTGACTTCTCATCTGCTTATCTGCATGTAACACCTTGTCATGGTATTTCCTGGGAAAATGCTCAGCGGGTGTGACTGGAGGAGAAGCCGTTCCTGACCAATAAGACCAGACAGCTGCGGGACACTGACCGATAAAAAGAGCACACCGACAGGAGAGGTCAGACAAGTGAAGGACATGCTCGATGTCAGGTGGAGGAAGGTTGAAGTCCTGCCAAAGAAGGGAAGTGAGTCCAGGGGTCACTGGGAGTGACTCAAAGCAAACCCGATAACATATCAGTGTTTTTTTTCAGCCTGTTCAGTTTATAATTGGGATCAGGGTTGGTTCTAAAAGAAAAAAAAAACATTCAATGACTGTAATCACTTCCTTTTCTGCTCTACATTTGCCAGGAAACGCTATAATGCTCATTGAATTAAATCCCATTTAGTGTAGACATGAGGAGATTTATTGCCTTTCTCCTTAGACGTATTTCCATAATCTTCTCCACCTGGAAAGCGTCTCCCACTCACTGAACGCCTGTCGTTCCTTTAGTCCTCATCACTGCCATCTCTTCTTTTTCGAAGGACTCCCTGTAGTTATCCATAGCATCAATTTGAGCACTAAATTCCTTTAAATATGTTAGACCCTGAGTTGTTAATTGACAGGTTCCCTACTTCTCTAACTGTAAAGCATCTCGTAGGAATATAGGACTCTTCTATAATGTCGACCTCTTTTGCCAATCAGTTTTTTTCTGTGTTGTAGCCTTTAGAACGAGTTATACAACATGAAGACAGGTAGTTGGGATCTCTAGTCACAAAATGTTTTAAAAGTAAAGATGGGTTGGAGCTTTTGGATGTTATTTGACAATGAAAAGGGAATAATTAAAAGGGGATGATGTCGCGCTTAAATTATTATTAAAAGGGGTCTGATGTCTGAAGCATTTTCTTTGTATTACAAAGAAATATATATTTTGATATCTACCGTACTATACCTACACCTTTCGTAATAAAAAAAAAACATAATATGGTGGAGGTAAATAATTAGCAAAATTATATAAAGGAATAATGAAAGTTTTGTAAGATAGTTAAAATCATGAAAGATAAAGAATTGTGGGGGGGTTTTATTTTCAAGAATTCCGCCTAAAGAAGTTTCATATCTCCAGCAACTAGTTTTCACGTATCAGTTTGGCACATTCTTTAACCATTAATAACTGCAAACTCACTCACACTAAAAGAGACTGACTCAGATTTTGCTTTACTGTGGATGCATATCATATGGTTCTTCTACATGATGAGTATACAGCATTCCATGCGAGAAACAATTTTTTAAGATTAAAGGAAGTTACACCGTTTAACTTAAAAATCTGCAGACTTGTGTGTTAATATTGAGTACAAACTTCCAACGTGCAAGGCCTAAGTTGCATGAGAAGGGCATAAAATGTGATACCGATAAAGTGTCATTTTAGTATTTCCCCCACATGTGACCGTCATTCCCTCAATGTTACACCCTTTGTGAAGAGACAAAACCTGGCTGAAATGTGATTTCTCACAGGTCTCACCTTGTGTTGTCTAAAACTGGGACATAATAAGGTTTCTTCCCCTTCTCCAATGCTTTTACCTTTTCACTCACCATCACAAAGAGGACAGTTTGAGGGGCTTTGAGGATCTCAAACTGTTCTTAGGAACCGTATTTGTTTACTTTTAGATAAAAACAAATTGATGACTTTTAATGCTTACATTTTTTTTTGTTATTCTAGTTAAATGTAAGTTTTGCATTGTTCACCATTATTGTAAGAAAACTGTTTCTAAAAGTGGCAAAAAGACAATGAAGTGTTAAAGAGTAAAGCAGCCTTTTGGAACGGCTATTTCTAGGTCAAACACTTGTTTTATGCAAAAGAGAGTGTAACAGCCAAAACACAGCTTTGACTGACATGGAACAAAGTATGTACCTTTCTCTTTTATAAGAATACGCCTCTTGGGAATGGAAAGCAATAAATCAAGTAGTAGCACATAAGTTAGGATATAGAAAAGTGGGAAAGATCCATTTGAAGGCACTAGTATTCTTGAACCGCACAGAACAACACAATATCCATGTTGTTCTTGAGACAGGCTTTGTTCTGTACCGTATTTCTAAGGCTTCACTGCTTCTTTATTCCCGTGGGAAGTTTCAAATTTCAAATCGTTATTGTTTGAAACCTGCCAGTTTGGAAGGAACACCGAGACCTCATACAATTATCGGATTAGAGATGCTGCAATGGTGTTCTGTTGGTTTAACATTCACCAGACAAAATGTCACAGGTTCTCAGGGGGCACTCGAGGTCGGTGGGGTGTGGGGGGGGGGGTCGCCTCCACGTAGTCTGAGGATCAGCCACTCCTACAGACTCCACATGAACATGAACACAGCAGACAACTATTTCGGGAAAGAAGCAGCTCTCACTGAGAACTTCTGACTTCCTCATCTTCCTCCTCTCATAGATCTGGGGTCCAGAAAGTCACAGGACTTTCTCAACCCCAAACAGCGTGATGAAATAGAAAAACCTTATCTGCCGCTTGAAGACCAGTTGACCCGGGCCGAGTACTTTAGCAAATACTCTTGTTTGTTTGCCATTGATCCATTGTAGGATTCCTACAGAGCAAGAAAACATCAGCAATTAATAGCGTTGTTCTTTAGTAGTGTGGCTAATTTTAAACTTTTAATCAATGCATCATCTTTAGGAGGGATTAAGTAGCATCACTTTACCATTCCACTATGGCTCGAAGCGCTGCACGCTTGCTGTGAGGCCTTTTACTGGTGACAAAGACAGTGCACCACTTTTAACCACCAGATGGCGGCAAAAGCATGAATTTCAGCTTGTGGGCTACTTTTAAAATCAGATTATTTGTATGCCAGGGCTACTAAAGGTATTCAATGTTTCTCATACGGTGATATTTCTTGTGCTGATGTGAACGTTTCTTTTAAACCAACCGGTGGAGATACATGTACAGACACTGTTGTGTACTCAGCCATTGGGAGGTTTTACTGACTGAGAAAATGACACATCCCTCCATCATTGGCCACTAAAAATGTTCATCTCTGATATGTTTGCATATGCTTGTGAATAATTGATAACAGGAAAGACATTGCGTTGCTGTGTTTATGAAATGTGGTGTAGTTTGGGAAACTCTGGGATGCCATGTTGAAAATTAATTCACTGATAACTTTTCAGAAATGAATGAGTGCTTCTGGTCAAATTCCTGAAAAATGTGTTTGTTGTTTTAAATCCTCCAGGCTATAAACAAAATGACTGATTGATATATGGTCTTTAAGTGAAGACCCAAACAAAATCATCAGTTAGTCCAATATCTCCCAGATTTCAACAATTATAACTGTTGTTTGTGCCAGTGTTCAAACTGAAACCAATTCAATGGATGATAATTGACAATTCCACCAAAGTTTGTTTCCACATCATCACTATAGAGCAATTCATTGAGAACGTCTGTCTTTAATTGCACTTTGTTTAGTTCTCCTTGTCTCTCTCACCAGTCAAAGTGAGCTTCTGGATCCTCAGCACCACCGAGACCTGAACCAAGAGGTCAGTCAGCTTTCTAGCACACTTAAATAACTGTAAATGGGTAGAATGTGCGTATTGTGTTCTTCAACATGTTAGAAAAGTATTTCAGAGAATTGAGGAGCTTGTAGTTTGAAGTGATTGTAGATTTCATGAGTTAGAAAGTAAAGCCATTAAAAAGCGTTAAAGAAGCTAAGTGCTAAATTTTTTCCCAGGCAGTTGGACTGTCACCTAATGACATGAGATTCTGTTTGAGGAAAAGCCAAACAACAAATACAGTGCCCAGTTAGTCAAAGTTCAGCGGGTCTAAAGGCCAAAGGCCCAAACCTCTGTGTTGGCTTTGATCAGACTTTATGATCATAATTTCTTCACGAGTAAAAAATAAATCAATCCCACACCGACTAAGTAGATGAAGTATTTATTTTAAAGGCCTTCGATCTTTAATCTTGAAGTCAGTGGCAAATCAGACTAACAGCATAGTTTGATTAAAGGCATGGTTGGATTAGAGGATTAGAGTCTCAAGAACTCAAGGACTGCTGATTTAGTGGGGGGTTTAAGAGTGAATGGCATTTTGAGCTTACAAAGAAGTCAAAGTTGACTGCTCATTGAAAGTTGAAGTTAAAGCTAGTAGTAGTAAAGAAGTTAATGACCTCGATTTATTTAATCTTTTCCTCGAGAAGACCAGAAACATGTGAGGTGGTTTGTTCCCAGGAGTACATTTGATTTTTCCAGGTATCCTGCTATTATTAATATGCATTTTCTGTAAAATATCTGAGAAGCTAGTTTTGTGTCTTTTCACATGTTAAGAATATATTTTTATGGAATTATATTCCCCACATTCCCTTGAGCAGTGATCCAAAGTGTAATATGCATCTTTAAAGCACATTCCTCCCAACGGTGGTGCATAACCTAAATGATGCTTCAGTTTTCATAGAGAATTTGGTAGATTTGTTTGGTTTTGTAGGTGGTTTGAGGCTTTGGTGAGTCCTTACCATCCATCTCAGAAGTGACTGGGGATTCCTCCAAGATTTCCAATACAGACCTTTTCTATCTCACTTGCAAATATAACAGAAGTGATTGACAGAAGAAGAAAAACATTTGCAGCTACTATATATCTGAAAAACCAACCCCCTAAATCCTCGTTAAACATTTGATTTGAAACAATTTTGTATCGTTAGTTTAGTCATGCATTCAAATTAAATCTCATTATCTTAAAACAAGCCTGTGTTGTTTAAACTGTACAGTACACGCTGTCATTACAGTAGGCCCCGCCCACCACACGGACCAGCCAATAGACAAGCGACGCTGAGTCTTTCGGCCCCGCCCTCCCTCACAGCGCGCTCCACGGTGACCGTGAGGACGTTTCCCAAGTAGGGGGCAGCGAACCGGCTTTGCGCCTCTTGGTGAATCCGACGGATCTGCGCAGACGTATTAGCGCCAGGATGGCAGCCTTCCTCGAGCCCACGCTGCCGGAGGAGGAGAGGGAGTTTCACAGGGCGATGGCTTCCATCGGAGGTAAAGAGCGGATCTATTTGGTCAGTGACGCCTGTACGACTAAAGAGGAGGACGGGGACGCGGCAGTGTTGCAGGAGTTTATCCGGGAAATGTTTCCCGACAGCAGCGGACGGACCCAAACCGACCAGATCGTCAAGGGGGAAACGTCCATTTGCGTCACGCAAACGGAGACCGCAAAACGCCATGAAACCCCTCTGCCCAAGGATTCCGGTGTGAGAGCCCTCCCGGCGGAAGAGGACGGGGACAAGGAGAAGCGGTCAAAGCGCGATGGCACCGCGCAGAGAACAGCAACAAGGGCGAACATTTACAGCCGAAAGCGAACCATAGACTCTCCCGTTATCATATTCATCTTCAGACAGACATTTATCGACCGACCAGCCAACGAGGTGTGCTTAAAAGAGACTCTGAAGGACGTGAAGGCTCGGACGAAACGCGCCCGAATCGCCCGACCAGCTCTGATTGGATTAATACGCACAAGGTTGGAGAGCGCCGAGACGCGTCAGTGTGCGCAACTCCTAGAGCGCCACATCCGCTCAGTGTTCCACAAACATTCACCAGAGACTATATGGGTTGGCAGTTTCATCCCGCAGACAGAGGGCAACACGCTCAGCATCAAGAAAAACGCCTGCAAAGTTATACTCTCATCTCAAACAGCAGGTGCAATAACATGCATCACCCACGTTGACCGTATATGCTTACTGCAAATGTATGTTTCACTACAACGGGGGGTGGGTTTCATCTCGTTTGCTCAAGCACACGTCAGCAGTGTAGGTTTGTCAACTTGGAGTTTGAACCGTGGTTTGTCTAACCGGGCCACCCGTGCAGATTTGATGATGCACGACATATTGGATTCCCCAAAATAAGCTACAGGTTATTGACCCTTTTAAAAAAAAGCCCATTGAAGGGAAGGATACAGATATAACTGCTTACATTAGAATACGCCATAGAAGTAACTAAACAAATTGCTTTCTTAGTAAGACATATTCACTTATGATACAATCATGGTTATTTCACATTTTTGGCAAACACTGCAGTGATTGGAGTTAGTGGACTATGTAGGTCACTCCACATGGTTCACATTTTCTTCCCAGGCATGGCTACACAGTCTCAGGAACAAAGGGAGCGTTCATGGAACAGCCGGGCCCTTAGATAAGCTGCCAATTTGTTGAACACTCATTATTGCCTTTCAGATAATACCCGGAATCGAGGGAACCAGCTTTTCTGGCCATTCCAATGTTTGCTCCGGGCCCAGAGAGGAGGCCGGGACACCAACTCCTCAATCAGCAGGCAACGAGGTAGCAGTATCCTTCCAAAATTCAGTTAGGCTGTGCCATAGGGGCATTTCCATTTGCACAAGATTCCTTCAACTTGTCTTTTCTTCATTCAATTTATACACCTACTTAGTTCAAAAAAGCCATTGTACAGGTTGCGAGTCTATCAGATAGCATTACCACATTGTCTTTGGGGGGAGGGTAGAAAGAAAATGGATGTATCAAAAAGAAAATTAAAACATTTATAGAATTACTTCTGTAATTAATGGCCCATCAGAATGTTAATGCACACAACAGCACACAACGGGAATTCCACTGGAGCTAAATTATATCATATTGATTTCCTATTAAGTAACAACGTTTGCATGTTTTTTCAGGTGACACTGGAAGTAAAGAAGAAGGCATCCCTCTGAAAATCAGTTTGTTGTCAGCTGGTCCTCATGCGAATGGAGACTCTGTTGAAGGAGACAGCTGATTTCAGAACACATGGCCTGCAGACAATTCTGTTTTAACTGTGAAGAAAGGGTTCGTCTTGTGGTGCAAAAAGCCTGACTACATGTGACAGTGTTTCTGTGTATTGTTCAATATTCCCACTAAGCAATCAGGATTCTTATTCTGAAGATGTATTTTGCTAGTCACGTTGTTTTGAATGTACAAGGGTAAAACATACCGACTGAACTATTTTTATATGAACGCTATACCACATTATTTAACACAAACATTCAGGCCTAGAGAGAGAAATTTGTCTGATATTTTAGTTGATGTTCATGTTAAACCTCAGTATGGCTAGTGTAAAGCAAAAGTAGTCCTACAGGGCTGAATGGTGAATTGCTCATTGTGTGTCATTTGGAATATACATCACCAAAGCATAACATCAACATAATCATAATAAGGGTCTTAAGTGAGGTCCTGCTTTATTAATAGGGGCCAAACAGCTCATGGATTTCAGTCCAGCGAGTACTGTGAATCTTTTTCATGCTAATGTATTAGAATTAAGTGCCTTAGATGAGTTCTACTGACAAATGCATTATCTGCCAATAGAAGTGGATGAAGCCACGTTTCACTTTGGATGTGTTCATGTAGGTTATTAATTTGTAAATAAACACTTATAAGCTTTTGCCAGTCTACAGCTCCCTCTAAATGGAATGTCACTGTAAATTATTTTAGACAAAGTATGTGGACATTTGGTTGCAAGTTCAGTAATTGAATCTGCTGTCATATGCATTATTACTGAAATAACAGCGATATTTTAAATTAGATTTAGATTAAAATTAGATTTCAGTAAAGCTGTCATGGATCCATTATCATAAAAATAACGTATATTCATGATAAACCGGCCTACTTAATTTCTACTGGGCTGATTTTATGGCACACCAGTTGTGTATAGCCCCTCCCAACTTAAATCTGCCTATCTTCTGAAAACAGTATCAGACGCAGTACCGTCAACATCCCTCCACGTATAATTGACTTCTATTAACAACCATGCAAAATTCAACTGATAGACGACCTTTACGATTGCCGGTCCAAAAATGTAATTGTTTGCACTACCTTTAGTTTACCTCCATATTCATTGTTAAGTACAATGCTACGATATCACAGTATTCAATATGCTTTAGGTAATAGGTATTGATAAGATCCAGCAAGATATAATAAATAATAACATATGTCTGCATTTTAATCAGGCGTAAAAGAGGCCAGCCTACGCTGAGGGCCTCAGGAAGAGGACTTGCGGCATCGGACAAAAAGAAGATTGCAGAGTCCGCGATTGTTTTACTGTTGTTCATTTTCAGACACGTCAAATCGTTTCTGCTCAATATCTTCCCGGGAAGTTGCACGGGATTCCACCTTTAGAACCAGGACCGTGGGGCTTAGGAGGGAATAAAGAGCCAATCATGATAACATCTGCCGGTAAGTCGTAGAAAAGGCTTTTATTTTGCTAGCCGCAACTTCAGCTAGCCGCCATTGATTTAGCTGAGTCACAGAGCTAATGTAGCAGTTGTCAGTCAGTTGCTAACCAGCTATAGCTTATAAATACACCACCAAGAGGGGAAAACACCTGCAAATGTGTCTTTGGTAAACCTAAGTGACGGTTTTGACTACTCAAGACTGTTTTAAATGTACTATTTCGAGGTACCTTAACGTATCGTCGATGCTAACAGTCATGTCATCAGTAGCATGGACTGTACAGGATCCTAGCTCCTCAGTTTTGATGATACGGTGTTTGTTTTTATACAAGGGAAAGTATGAAAATAATTCCTCAACCACACGTGTTACATAATTATGTCCCATTCTATTATTAGAAACTGTCCATTACTGCCAGTGTTGTTCAGCATTACAACTTGTGGATATTTCATCTGGTGGAGTTACATTAGTAAACATCCCAGTATTTGAATAATTCCGCTTGAATATTTAATAATTTGTTTATGAGATAACGTTTGATTAAATGCTTCTGACATCGTATGACTGTCAAGCAATACTGTCAAGCAAGACATTTACTGTATTTGATTCCATCATGTAATATTGTAACCTTTTGTAATTACCCAGACTGCATTGCATTTGGCATGTATCAAATACTTGGAATAAAAAGGCTCTTGGATTCGAAGCATCAAGCAACCACTAATGGATATTGTTTCTCTTTTTTTTTTTTTAGCCGGAATTATTTCCCTCCTTGATGAGGAGGAGCCACAACTCAAGGTGAGATCTCGATTGAGAGTGCCTGAAGCTAGTAACCTGTGATGATCTAATATCCAATCATATCAAGTCCAACAGGCATTAAGAGATTACATAATCAGTTTTTTTTTATTTTTTTATAAAAGCACTTTAGGACACACACTATAAACTCCCAAACTATGTATGGAATGTTCGATCAAAGGGTGGATCCTGGAGGTTTCTTTAAATGTTTGGAGAGTGGCATATTGTTTTCTAGGTACCTGTTTTTTAAAGCGGCATATACTGCATAATAGCTTGTAAAGGGTTTCATTGAGCTGTCTTTCCTCCATTTGCATTATTGTTGTGACTTGCAAAAAAGAAAATGCACACAGCAACATCTGTGTGTCTCTTGCAGGAGTTTGCGCTGCAGAAGCTAGATGCCATTGTGAATGATTTCTGGGCTGAGATTTCAGGATCCGTTGATAAAATGTAAGTATTACTATTGATGAGCAATGAATACGATGACGTTGTATTCTTTAAATGTCTGCTGTTGGGAGAAATATTCACACATTTAACTTTTTTATTAATTGAGCTAAATGTGTCTCATTATCGCGAGTTGCGAACTAACTATTCTTTTAATGTTTATGGCTGACTAGATCTCAGCAATGTTCTTGCTTTGGTTTCTTCTTTATTTGACTTACTATGATTTAGTAGTGGTCACTGACATTTTAATAGTCTTAAAAGATTGCTTTTAGGTCAGTATTTTCAGTCTTGTATAACAATCTGTTGTCTACTCACAGCGAGGTCCTTTATGAGGATGAGACATTTCGGAGCAGAGCATTTGCTGCCCTTGTGGCCTCCAAGGTTTTCTACCACCTCGGAGCCTTTGAGGAGTCTCTGAACTATGCTCTCGGTGCTGGAGATCTCTTCAATGTCACAGATGATTCAGAATATGTGGAGACCATTATTGGTAAGTAATCAACCAAAACACATCGTTTACAAAACTTCTTTGCTACTTTTATGATAATGTGACCTTTCTGTTGTTTGGATGCTCCATTGATCCTCATATTCTATGCAGTGTGAATGATATGAAGAGAAAACTTAATGACTTGTATTGAGATTCAGACTTGAACTGCTTCATTTAATTCTTTTTTTTTTATTTGCTTTTAGCCAAATGCATTGACCACTACACCAAGCTCAGGGTGGAGAATGCAGAGCTGCCAGAGGACGAGGAGAAGAAAAGTATTGACCCCCGCCTTGAGGGCATTGTAAACAAAATGTTCCTACGTTGCCTAGACGATCACAAGTACAAGCAGGCCATTGGCATTGCCCTGGAGACTAGGCGACTTGACATCTTTGAGAACACCATCTTAGAATCAGTAAGTCCCTGCTGTCTTTCACAGCTGATTTTACGATTTTCTCCACCGAAGCTTTAATGCTCAACAGGTTAATCCTCAATCTTGTCAAAGAGTCTTTGCTGACCTGGAATAAAAACTTGTTGCCATTATGAGGATCACTTTATTCAAATACAATAACGTTTGTCATAGCCATGTTGACTAATTTGACAGTAAAGGACAGGGATGTTTTAACCGTTTTTAATGTACAGAATTATATCTTCATTTTCATGAAACTGATTAATGATTTTCCCAATGCTTCTCTCGTCACGCAGAGCGACGTGAGTGGCCTCCTTGCCTACAGCCTGAAGGTGTGCATGTCCCTGATGCAGAACAAGAAGTTCCGCAACGAGGTGCTGCGGGTGCTGGTCAAGCTCTACATGAACTTGGACAAGCCAGATTTCATCAACGTCTGCCAGGTAACAGCCACAACCTCTAATACATTTTTTTAACATAACCAACCCCTGTTATAAATACATAAGCACATAGATATTTAGGATATTTACTTTTATAATATAGACTTGGTTGCCAATTTATTATCTAGCTAAAACTAATGCAGCGTTAGAAAAATAGTCCAACTGAGTAGTTTGGCAGGAGTTGTCCTTCATACTCATTTTGGCATCTCATGTCTTGGCTTGAAGCTCTGCAGCATTTGCACTGAGTTGCACACAAAGAAATTAGGTACTAAAATTGGAAGCAATACTTAATTCAAGAAATGCCTTTCACAGAAATGGATTTTCCAAAAAGGGAATCCGAATTTGAAAATCTGTCTAATCACTTTTTTTCGTCACCCCCCTAGTGCCTGATATTCCTAGATGACCCACAGGCTGTGAGTGACATCCTGGAGAAGCTAGTGAAGGAGGACAACCTGCTGATGGCTTATCAGATCTGCTTTGACCTGTATGAGAGCGCCAGCCAGCAGTTCCTCTCCTCTGTCATCCAGAACTTGCACACTGTTGGGACACCTATCCCTTCGGTCCCTGGCTCTACAAATACGGGTACTGTGCCCACACCCGACAAAGACAGGTGGGTAGAAGAAGGGCACATTAATATGTTCACAAAGGCTTTGGCATTTCTTTACTGTGAGGGGTTTGGCATGATATTTTCTCATGAAAAACATATATTAAAAAATATTTCTATGCATGGCAGGAAGACATTCAGTCTGTAGGTTCTAGGCCCCCAGTAGAACGTTGAATTTAAGTTCAGATGTAGAAAGAGTTAAATAAAAAAAGAATAAAACGTTAGCTCATTTGAGTCAAATTGTTTCTAAAGATCAAAGGATTGTTTTGTGTGTTACAGTGATGCGATGGAGACGGATGACAAGGCGGGCAGCTCCCCTGCTGGAAAGGCAGTAGAAATGGTACGCTCTTAGGATGGTTTTCAATAGTTTCTGGTCATTTTTCTTTGTTTAAAAAAAAGAGAAAGAAGCAATTGTGGTTTGGTTGATAGGTCATTGTTTTGATTCTCTGTGCTATTGTAGAAAGATGAGCCCAAAGACCAGAATGCCAAGATGATCAAAATCCTTAGCGGGGAGATGGCCATTGAGCTGCACTTGCAGTTCCTAATCCGAAATAACAACACAGATCTAATGATCCTCAAAAACACAAAGGTAATGTATGCTAGGAACAAGATGAGTGGATAAGAGCACACAAATGAATAAGTTGGTAAATGGTCTCACTTCTTTCTTTTTTCTCCATCACTCCAGGATGCAGTTCGAAATTCGGTGTGTCACACAGCCACAGTAATAGCCAACTCTTTTATGCATACGGGAACCACAAGTGACCAGTTCCTCAGGTACTTCTGCCAACAGAACAGAAGAGTATATTCCCTAGCTTGCAGATGTAGAGAAACTAACTTACTTAACCTGACATTTGACCAATTATTTTGATTTGACCTTGTAGAGAAAACTTGGAATGGCTTGCAAGAGCCACCAACTGGGCAAAGTTCACAGCTACAGCAAGTCTTGGTGTTATCCACAAGGTAAATGATCTCACTTTGATTCATATGTTACAGCAAATAAAAGAACATTGAATTCCGTTACAGATTTAAATCTGAACATAACGTGCTGTGCTTTTCAGGGCCACGAGAAGGAGGCTCTCCAGTTAATGGCCACCTACTTGCCCAAGGACACCTCCCCTGGCTCGGCATACCAGGAGGGAGGAGGCTTGTATGCTCTGGGACTCATTCACGCCAACCATGGGGGAGACATCATTGACTACCTGCTCAGCCAGCTCAAGAATGCCAGCAACGATGTTGGTTTATTTTACATTCACTTTGAATGCTTTTTCTTTTTCAATTATATACCAGCATGTTTCTGAAAAATTATAAAAGGATAATCAAGGGATGACATTTGTCTGTAAAAAGTGCTTTAGGATCAAAAGCCTCAGCTGGACATTTGTAGCTGAGACCACCAGCCAGCTTAAGACACTGTTTGAGGTGGTTCATTAATATTTCAGTCTTTCATCTCTCATGCTCCTCTTCTTCCGTTTCACAGATTGTCCGTCATGGTGGCGCCCTTGGTCTAGGTCTGGCAGCGTTGGGAACAGCCAGACAGGATGTTTACGACCTTCTGAAGTCCAACCTGTACCAAGATGATGCAGTTACTGGTGTGTAGGCCTCAGACAAAAAAAAACAGTTCTGAAAAGCAGGAATCCGATTTTTGGTCCTCGCCGCTCTGCTCATGAACATTATCCTCTCATTGCAAAAGACAAAAATCATTCGTACAGAAAATAATGTGTCCACTGCAAACAGTAATGGTTTGAATGTCTCTGAGATGCCTATTTAGTTATTGGTGTTTTTAAACAATCTGTTGATCAATTAAAGGAAAAACCAAACCAGCCATTCTGAAAACATTGTGTAACCCTCAGGTGAAGCTGCGGGCCTGGCCCTGGGTCTGGTCATGTTGGGCTCCAAGTCAGCACAGGCCATCGAGGACATGGTGGGCTATGCTCAGGAGACACAGCACGAGAAGATCTTGCGTGGTCTGGCTGTGGGAATTGCCATGGTCATGTACGGACGCATGGAGGAGGCTGATACCCTCATTGAAAGCCTCTGTAGAGACAAGGTACGACTGAAAAGCCACCAGAAAGGATCAAGGGAAATGTATTGTTTAGAATTTAGTTATTGCCCATTTGTAACACAAAAAGCAGGAAGCGGTATATTCCGACCTTCCATTTTTATGATAAGCATTTTACACTATGTAAACGGCAGAAACAATACAGTACACCACGTCAGTACACCACTACAAGTCAAAGTAGTTTTATTTTCCACCATTAAGGATTGACCTTAATGTAGTTCATCAATAGTACACACAGGCTTGATCAATCCCTATAGAAGGAGATGAGGAACGTATAGAAATAGTCAGTGTCTTACCAGATTGTTGCACTTCATAAAACCCTCGGCTGCAATGTTTACTTCTATTGAGTCCTGGATGGTACTCTGCCAACCCTGTGTCAGGTGTGCATTTAATGTAACACGTGAGGCTCTGCCAGGTGTCCTTCGATGGGAGCTAGAGGTGTGCAGTGACTCCCAACTTTGCTGATCCTAGTTGTGGCTCCATCCACATGTCTCAAAGCTCTGCTTTCCTTCACTGTCTATGATAGGACCCCATCCTGCGGCGCTCTGGTATGTACACCGTGGGCATGGCCTACTGCGGCTCCGGCAACAACAAGGCCATCCGACGCCTGCTACATGTCGCTGTAAGTGAATCTGTTTGCCCCTATTAACATCCAGTCATTTCACCCAAATGTTAATACGGTGATTATGAAGTTAACTTATTGTTTGTGCTGAAACCATGTGATACATATTTAAAATGACTCATGAGTGGTTTACTGTTTGTGCCTGAATTCGCTGTGAGGCTTCAGGGGTGTGAAAGACTTGTTGTCCTGCAGGGGGCACGCTATACAAGCTAAAACCGTTTGTGTTTAAGAGGAGCATGTTCCTCACATCTTCAACTGAAATGGAGCCACGTTACATTAAATTACATGTCATTTAGCTGACGCTTTTATCCAAAGCGACTTAGATTGCATTATGACCCATGCATTACATTTTGCCTGGGGAGAAATTTGGAGTTAGGTGTCTTGCTCAGAGACACGTCGACATGGCACATGGAGCACCCGGGATTGGAACCACCAGCCGGTTCCCGGCGCATCGCACTACTCCATGCGCCACCATCGCCCTTGATAAAGTCAGCTAGCTAGTTGTAGGGGTTGTTGATTACTTGTATCATTTTTGGTTATTGGAGTTCTTTCCTTTTCCTAATTAAGGTGAGTGATGTGAATGATGACGTCAGGAGGGCTGCTGTGGAGTCCATTGGCTTCATCTTGTTCAGGTAAGGACCACACTTACTAGCTCAAATGCTCCCTTTCTCCCATGCATCACAGGCCTTTCTCCTTGAAGTACCATTGTGCTGCTCTGCAGTGATTACTTTTTTTTCTTTTGGTGAACCATTGCGATCCTCTACGTGTTTTATTTATTTTGTATATACATTTTTGCTTACGTTGGCCACCTTTTTGTACTGCTGACAAGAAGTAGTTGAATATTAACAGACTCTGTGGTGTCACAGAAGAGTTAAGAGTGCTCTGTTGGGTGGGATTTAACGTGACTCCCTGCTATTCATGGAAGGTATTCTCCTTCAGTGTTTCCCCTACGTTTACATTTTCAGGGGAGAGGGGTCGTAGTCGGTTCGCACCGGTTAGGCGTAGTCAGTCTGCTGGTGCGAGCACCACGTGTACATATCAGTGTACATGTGCATGTGTCTGTGCGGAACTGCCGTGCGTGGGAGAAAATTATCTTTTTTTTATTTTTTATTCCATACTTTTAATAGGGGGGCGCCCCCCTGTTACAATGGTACGGGAAACATTGCCGTTGGACGTCCTGTTACTGTCACTCACACGCTCTCTTCCCAGGCTATTCATAGCAGTTTTTTACCACTTATAGACCAGCGCAGGGTTGAACACGGTGCGTAGTCAGTGCAAAAATATCAGGGTCTCAATTCTAAGCACAAAAAATGTTGTATCCAAATCTTACAACATATATCTTTATTATCAGTTTCTTTTTTGTTACTAAAACTATTATACATTTAGATGTTCTCTGTATTCCGCCCCAGAGAAATGCTACAACGCCGCAGTTAAGCGTAAAGGAACTGTAAAAAATCATGTTCCAATTCCTGTCCCACAGTTCTCTTACTTGCTAGTGTTCCGTTATTCACTATTTCCTGACGCTTTTTTTCAGAGCAGCAACAGAAATATTTTGTGGAACACACTGAGGTTATTTTCTATCTGGATTTTTTTCATACATAAGTGACATTCTTTTATTTGGAAAAATTCAAACATGTCGAAACAGCCGCCGGCAATACACACACACGAGTGCTTTTCAGAAGTCGAGCAAATACAAGTTTATTGTCGACATGTAGCATTGTAAGCATAAATAGCCCAACTAGACGGGAACAGCATAGGGATACATCGTATGTGTGTATTCACACAGAACTCATTCCTAACATTTGTCTGGTGGCCACAACGTCTAAATTTGATCTTTTATGGACAACATTATACTCTGTGTTCTCCTTTTCTAGTTGACCTGTTACAGGTCATCACAAGGTTCTATAACGTTTGAAAACTCAAACTCTTCTGGTACGCTAGAAACAGTCTTGGAGAATTCACATTATTAATTGGACCTCTGGACATATTGAGTAAATTTGGACTGTAAACTCACATATCAGTGGAGTTTTACTTACTCTGAAATTATCATAACGAAAAAAAACTCAAAACTGATAGATAATCGGCAGCAGCCAACGAGGGCTTGGATGTTGTGTGCAGTAAGAACTCTCTGGCAATCAACTTGGTAGTAAAAGCATTTTACTCGCATTTTGAATGTGAGCTGTGGGGCTAGCCTTAATCTTTGACGAGATAAAAAGGACACGCTACAATTGGATGCATTTAAAGGGCTCGCTTAAAAATTCATTTTTCGGGTACTGCTACACGCAGCTATCGAGTTCTTCCGGCTTGCCACCGTCACATTCAGTCAGAAGCATTGTGTCCAGCAACACGCCACCGGGGGGCTGTGCGGGCGCTTGGCGGCTCTGGTAGCTAACCGCTCCGATGCCGTTCTTCATTCCATGCTTCATGATCCGTTTAGAGTTTTCTGCCATAGAAGATCTGAATGAAATCCGCGTAAGGGTCCAATCGGCATTCGACGCCCTCGGGCGCCTCCCCGGGCCGTAACCAGCGGTGCTCTCGTAATCGCAGGTCATGTAGCGCGTGAACGCTTGCCTGAACGTTTTGTTGAACAAGGTGTAGACCAAGGGGTTGATGCCCGACGACACGTAGCCCACCCAAACAAAGATCTCCATGAGGCGGGCCATCACGCGGCCGTCACAGCTGGTGCACAGCACGGAGGTGATATTGGTGATGAAAAAGGGGCACCACATGACCACGAACAGGAGGAAGACGATGCCCAGCACCTTGGAGGCGCGCTGCTCGTTGCTCAGAGTCTGCATTGACTTCTTGCCGATTGTCGACATCCTGCGGAAGGAGATCTCGTCTCCCGTCGGAGAGTTGTTTCCGTCCGCGTAGGTTTTCTCCTGCGTCCGGGGGAGTCTTCGCTCCAGGTTGTGAAGTTGCCCCCATTGGGGCGGAGTCCCGGGCTGTTCCCTTTGAAAGACAGTGGAGACTGTCGGGGAGCTGAAGCGCTGAGTCACACGTGACCTGAGCAAATAGACCTTTTTGCGCAGCACGCGGACAGTAAGTAGGTAGATGACCATCATGATGGTCAGAGGGATGAAGAATGCCGCCATGGAGCCAAACATGATGAACTCGTGGAAGGTGTCTGTTTTCAGCATGCATGTGTGGTTACTGTTGAAGGTGATGTTGTTGGGGAGGTGGTTGTTCTTAAGCCCCTTAATTGGAATCGGGATTGCAATACCTGGAAAATGACAACAACAGTTAGATATCAATATTTGTAAATACCAATATCTTTGATATTGATGAATAATTTGCTTTATATTTTCATTTTGTTGACACCATTGATAGCGTTTGGATTTTTATTGAAGGGCAAGACAGTGTTCTAGATTTATGTTAAATCCATGTTCAATTGAAGGACAGTTTTGAGAATAACCAGCGATTTGTCATAGTTGAGATGATAATAAGAACAAGAGCAGAACCTTTTTTACTCCAATTGTACACAGGAGCTGAGATGATGTGCTGCTCAGTTCCTTTCATTTGGTCTGGTGGATTCAGTCAGTAATAAAGCACAAATGAGATCAAATCCGTTTTGCTCACAGAAAACTGGACAGTGATGACACTTTTTTTTCCAGTGTGATACACAGCATATAAACCAGCCACTATGTCCACGCTGTTTTTAAATTGTACATTTTGAAAGCTGTCCTTTTACCTAAGAGGCTTCATTAGCTTTGAAAGCTGCACCCAATATGCCACAGCGCAGCTTGCTTGGGATTCACAAGCCACATTGCAAACCGCTGTTTGTAATGAATTGTGACCGGGTTCTGAAAGGACTTTGAAAGTAACTGCTTAATTCACGGCTGCTGTATACAGAGCTGAAATCTGAGTTATGCTTACAAATAGATATGAGCCACACGAGTGCAATCTTCACCATGGCTTTGGTTCTGGATTTGTACTGGCTGTGTTGGATGGGCTTCTTGATGGCGATGTAGCGATCCAGCGAAATGGCGCACAAGTGCATGATGGAGGCGGTAGAAAAAAGCACGTCTAGGAACAGCCAAATGGGGCAGAGTGGCTCCGGGAGAGGCCAGTCAGAATCTGAAGAAAGACAAGAAAGAAGACAATTGACTGTGCTTTGTTTTGTACATCATTTATCTGTAGTTGAGTCCCTACAATTAGTATCTCCCTGCAATGTACCTGTTGTACGTTTAATTCCAAAAGTATTTTTTGTCACGCACACCATTAGTTATGGGAGACTGCAAGGGATTAGAAGTAGCACTCATGCAAAAGATTGGTGTTTGTTTATCTTCGAGAGGAATGACTTTACTGGAAAAAGGAGGGTTCACTGACTGTTTATGGAGCTCAAAGCTCTTCATGTAGATGTCCCGGAGGCTATGCTCCACAGTAGTGTTTATTTTCAGTTCCAGGCATAAAATTGGCAAGTAGCTGTTCTGGCATTTGTCCTGTCGCACCGTGACACTGTCGGAAATATTCCTTTGCATAATTGTCTTTTGTTATGCTGCCCTCCCCTTCTTTTCCTTACACCACTTTCTAGTTACAATTGGAATCTCTGAGTCACCGTTTTTCACCTGGTACAAAACATGTAGAAAACACATATCGAAGATATGCCTTTTGTAGATTTAGTCCCAGAACACAAAGTGTACATGGAAGATATTCTAATTCATTTAATTGGATTAGGAAAGGTTAAATAGGTCGCCTTAGGTTAGCCGTCTGCAATGGGCACACGCTCTGTTTGTGGTGTTGCATCGGGATTTTTTGAGAACCGACAGTAAGGAAATAACATTTTCTTCTTATAGTTTACTTTTGTGAATGTTCGATTGTTACAGGGAGGGCAAGAGATGTGCAGAAGTTTCTGATTACGGTGTTCAGTACATATGAATTTATTGCATTTCATGGTTTTTGTTACATTTGTTGTTGGGTTTTTAAAATATTCTTGTATTTGCATTGGATCTCTTTTTGTCCAGAGATGACTGTCTGCTGAAAACATTCTCCCTGCTGTGTGTTCTTATTTGTGGCTTGTGTTTAATGAACCAAACCCCATTGCTGTATAAACACATTGCAGGGGAAAAAAGGCATCTGGCCCACAGCACATTCAAGAGAATGGAGAGGTTGAAAAAAGGGTATAATTAATATGGCATGCATGAATGCTTTCTCGCCTTTACTGCTCTGATTAGCAACCTAAGGATTTGTTTGGATTTTTTGTTGCTTAAGATAAACGCTTTGATCCCAATGAGGACAGCGTATAGACAAATTCATTACAAACGTGGATGCAAGAGTAGATTAACGGCATTGTCTTTATTCATGTGGCCCCTGCATTTGGAAGAGATGAAAGCTGCACCTGTGAAGAGGCGTGTGAAGGCCTTACAGAGCAACGCAATCCGTTCTCATGCTTTATTTATATTTATTTCAGACGGGGACACCACAGATTGTCTTTCGTCACGCTATACCCCGCTCCTATGTGTGAGAGAGACAGATTTGGTACCCGGTCCATTGTCACCGTGTTGAATTATTGGGGAGTTTGACCATAGCTCTGTGTTGTGCATTTGAGGTAATATGTAGTGATTACAAGTCTAAATTGGTTCCATTGCAGCTGTGTGTACAGGGCACTATCACAAGAATTAAAATAAAAGCCTTTTTATTTCTCTGGGTAATGATCCCTTCGACCAGTAGTGCCGTCCAAGCTGTGCAACTGCCACCAAAGCCTTGCCAGAGGAAGTCACATGTTTATTTTCCATTATCTCTTGTTAGGTTTCATCTGGAATAATTTGTTTATTGATGGTAGAGATTGTATCTAGTGTTGCTCGCGAACTATTTTTATCCTCCCATGCAGCTCGCAAGTATGCTGGCCCGTTGCCTTTTGGTTAAATGCAGTTTTTTCAATCAAATGTAGCGACTCGTCCCCTAAATACTTAAATCCTCGCTGTTTTTTTTTTTTTATGTCTCTGCGTATTGTAGGTCTGTTAGGTCTGGGTTATTTCAATTTCATTAAAATTATTCCAATTGATCAGGACATTCATCAAGGAGGATGTTTCTCCAGGTAGAGTTAAGTATGTATTCCTCTTTAATTGTACAGGTTTGTTTCAAAGATAAAATGAAAAAACGTCCGTCCCCATGCTAAACTTACCGTACAGAACGGTAACGAGGGCGATGGGCATCACGAGGAGTCCCACCAACAGATCCGCCACCGCAAGCGACATTAGAAAGTAGTTGGTGGCGTTCTGCAGCTTTTTTTCAAGGGACACAGCCAAGATGACCAGGATGTTTCCGCCAATAGTGGGGACTATGACCATGACGATGAGCAGGGCGGCCCATTTCAGCTTCACCTCAGGCTCTTCCCCGGACTGTGAGCCGTTAGCCTGCAGAGTAGCAGCGACGGCCTGAGACATGGTGCTGCACAGGGCACGGCAGGCCTTGGCGCGGGTCGGGGCTCTGATCCTTCTGGTGCTGGACACTCGGTCAGCATGGTCACTGTGTCCCACAGGCAGGGACACGGTGTGGGGCGGGACAGCTCAGGGTCAATGCCCCGGGTGCTTCGTCCCTTTTTTTTCACTGTGCGGACCAAAGGAAGGAGCTAAAAATGAGTATGGATCCTCTGCTTGGAGGGAAACAACAAAAAAAAGAACAGGTCCACACTTTAAACTCCAGTGCTGGCAATAATCCCCACTGGATTAGGACTTCCGCTGTGAGATGTTAGCAGGGGTCCTCACGTTCCTGGGAGGCTGGTGCTGTTGTCATCCAGTAAGCCACTTAAAAGAACCAGCGGTTTGGTTAAATGACGGCAAAACACGGCCACGCGCTCTTTGTTTTTGGTCAGCGTGATGGTATAATAAGGTGGGGCTTTACAGTAATGGTCACCACACGGAAAATATCTTTTTAAAATTTAGAAAATTTACAGAAGAATTCTGAATCGCTTTTTTTAATATAGGTTTCTGTTTTTAAAGGAAATAAATTTAAAAAATGATCTATAAAAACATGTTTCAATTTATAAATACAGTGAGTTAAAAACCAATGAAATCAGTTTTTATGAAATTTGTACAATAATTTAACCTAAAGGATCATTTTTTAATGTATAAAATAATGAAGAAAAAAAAACGTCATGAAGCTTTAAATGAAAGCTAATTAAGTCTACAAAGATTTATACACGAATGGTCGGGGAAGTGTTGGCGAGTAATAAGCCCGGTCTCTTACCTTCTACTGAAGACCTCTGATCCATACGAGTCCCTCTTCAATGTTGAGTAACTCCCGGAGTATTCCAACGTGCCGCTACGTCCTCACTTTCATAAACACTAAAGCAATATTTAGTCCTCGGAGCACAGTGCAGCATATGGGCATGCGATGCATTTTAATCCTTTGTAGTTTTTTTTTCTTTTTTCAGTTCCCCATTATTACATTCCCGTCCTCCCCGAATATAAAACGTGACAGAGAATGCCCTCCCTCAGCGGTGAAACCTAAATCTGTCTCTGCCTGAAGCAGTCCGTGATGTGGAACTTGTTTTCTTTCCACATGTTGGAGGAACCCCCGGTCCTGCTCCGCATCGCCAACCGCGATCATTGGTTTAAAACTTTCAGATGTCGAGGCTCCTCCGTCGCTCTCTCTCTCCTGTTCCTACTCGCTGCGTCTTGCTCACAGCCTACCAGCAGCCCGCACACCCTCCCCTCTCTCTCTCTCGCTCGCTCTCTCTCCCCCCCCCCCTCGGTCTTGCCTGTGAGTCGGACTCTGTATAAAACAGATGAATGTCTTCGTGCTGGCAGCGTGCCAGCGGTTCTGGGAGGTAATTTCCCTCAACACGGCCGTCCCACTGTTTATATTTGTCACTTTCTGTTCTGTCCGCCATTTGAAGCAAGCGGTGGGGGGGGGGGGGGGGGGGGATTAAGGTGTTGCGGTGGATGTTGTAGTGGAAGAAGCCCCATGTGTTGTAAGATGCTTCAAAATTGTACTTGTGGCATTTTTTTATTTTTTTTTAACATTTATTTTTATTTCACCCAGCATGAACTCATTTAGTCATTTAAACACCATCTTATTTTCTTTGTGTAATTGAAGCCATATTTGTTTTTCCTCTTGCCCTTTCTGCCTTAACGAGTCAAATTCGGCTTTCTTTCGGTGGGTTCTTGCGAGATGTTAAAAGATGATGTAATAGAATATCCTTCTAGTTTACACTAACCAGATGATGATTCTTCTCTAGAAAATGTGTGAGATACTGCCAGTGACTCCCCACGTAGATCTGTGTCCCATTAGGTCTTTCGGGAAGGGGGCGGTGTTTAGTCGAAACATAATTAGCTTACGGGGCAAATACCACATCGCACGGTAGTCCCTGTACGGGCAGCTTTTGGTTCCATGTTGGTCCCGTAATGTTCAGTCCCAGGAGTTTCCAGGGCACGTCTAAGCTGAACCGGTGTCCCCTCCACACTCTCTCCATCTTTCAAACGGCTGATCAATTCCATTTAGTAATATGTTCTATGTAATGTGTTTTTTCCAAATTGCACATTTTTGTTATTTAAAAAAACAAGTTCCGTTCTTCTCTCTCGTTTCCCCTTTGCCAGAAAATTTCAATTATGTTTATTTTAAAAGCCACGCAGCCTCTTTGCTTTGTTAATACAACATTGTCCAGGTGCGTTCACAATGTATTTGGGTGACTGGTTGTAACCGACAGGAAGCCGGCTCATGAGATCTGTTCTTTTACAATTCCAGTGCATTAGTAACCGCAACAATCACATTTCATGCGGCAGAAGCAACCTGTAATATGTTTACCTCAGCTGTATTTTTTTCAATGCGTTCGTTACTTCCCAGGACAGAGGAAGTTATTAAGCTGCAGCTGTATCAGCCTCTGTCACTCACCATTATAAATGTGAGGCATGCACATATAAGCATACGGTCCATTAACCAGTCAAGTAAAAGCTCCGAGCCTTCTTGTAACCGTTTTAAGTAAATATTTCTAAATCGGCTCATATGGCCAATAAATTACAGGACTTTGTGCACTGCTGAGCGAGTCTTTGTCTCAGAGTCAGGTTGAACCTAGAAAGGTTATTGGTTTCCAAGGAATAGGTAATAGATTTAGCGAGATTCAAATGTCCACAGCAGGCTGAGCGTCCTCGCAAGCCTTTGAGACAGTTACATGTCATCTGTTTGGATTATATTGTCTCTTCTCTCTTTATAAACCTCATTGCAAGGTTTAAAATAAAAAAATCCATTTCACATTATAAGGATATTTATCATCTTGAAATACAGATGTTATTGCTTCACTGTCTTTTCAGACTCAACCAATGGTGGATATTGATTTCTTCTTTCCATCTATTCTTCCAAGATAATTAGTTTTGCTTTGAAAGGGGTGAGATAACTTTTAAAAAGCCACTGCAGCATTTTGCAAACTGCTTTATTCCGGTATTGACTTAAACGTGTCATGAACTAGCACATAAGGATCCTAGCTTGTGTTTTTGTTTTGTTTTTACACGTTTAACACTTCGGTCCAGTCCAAATAGCCCCAAAGGGGAAATTTAAAGGGAGTCTAGATCTCCCATTGGTTGGCCAGAGCTTTTAATTCCAGAGGAACTTGTGGAGATTATCCTCAGAGGACAAGCCTCTTCGGTATATTGAAGTTCAGGACTAAACGCAAACCTAATTTTTTGGTTTGAATCAAACGAAGGCTTAACTCAAATCCCAGTGTGTTCTGTGTCCCCTTCATATTGTACTTTTAGGCAGCGCTATTAAGGGCTGTGTTAAATGGAGAGAGAGGGACTCCATCTTGGTCACCTTCTCTTCTTTCACTCTGAAGGACTCAATAAAATGGAGCTGTGATAATGTATTTAGTTTATGCTGTTTACTAGCTTGTGTTTGAAGTTTCATTTAGTTTAGTCGGATACAATCTTAGTTAAAGCAGCTTTTCTACTAGTCCTGTCATTTTACTTATGAACTGACACATTTATTATGCAATTATTGATTTCTGTTAATGTCATGTATTTATCTATTTGTTTTTGCTATTTTCAGTGTATGTTCCAACTCTGCATCATTCAGCAAATACATAAACCAGCTGTTTAAGCACAGCTCGGCGATTTTGCCTTTTTTGCCTCTTTTTTTTTTTTTAACCAGATCAATGAGCGTTTAGTTCGGCTTAACAATCTACGGCAGCCTCTCAGATGCAATGAATTATCGTTCGCTTAGTTTATATAATTACTTTTTTTGTGAATTATGCAAAGTAAAACCCGAGAATGTGTGTCCATAACAGGACTACTTCTACTCCTTATCATTTCTTATTATTGATAATAGCTCGCAATGACAACAAGACAGATTTTCAGCTGATTAAGACCGAAACCTGTCTGTGAAATTCAAAGGTGCCGCTGAGTAATTCTATCAATCAGTTAATGAGTCAGGCCGAAGCAGCGCTGCTGTAATGACTGTTATTAACACCTCCGTTCACAACAATTTTGTTTAAAAAATTGCATAATGATGAGGTAATCCATTTTATATTTCACGTAAAATGTG
Source organism: Pungitius pungitius (assembly GCF_949316345.1). Classification (NCBI taxonomy): domain Eukaryota; kingdom Metazoa; phylum Chordata; class Actinopteri; order Perciformes; family Gasterosteidae; genus Pungitius; species Pungitius pungitius. The sequence goes on along the minus strand of NC_084906.1, from coordinate 14,188,417 downwards.
TATATATATTTTTTTTTAACACTGACTATGTTGGTTAAGATCAGGAAACCACCACAGCGAATTTCAACACGTGGCGATTTTCTTCTCTCTCCAATAGTTTGCATCACATGTGTGGCATATTTTGATTGCATATCCTGAAAGAGTATATCCTTGCAACTGGAGAGCAAACGGCACAATATCTTGTTCTAGCCATGGGACATTTGAACTCTGTTAAAGATTAAATGTTTTTCGTTGCTCCGTTTCTCAACCCTGTCCTTCAACGGCCTCTTCCAGACTCACTCTTAATTTCTCTCCGTCTCCCTTTAGGACCCCTGAGCAGTGTCCCAGTGTGGTGTCTCTTTTGTCAGAAAGCTACAACCCACATGTGCGTTGTGGGGCCGCCATGGCCCTGGGTATCTGCTGCGCTGGGACGGGCAACAAGGTGAGTGCCTGCCCAGTCATTTGGCTTTTTCTCCTCTACTAGTGGTGAATCTTTAGATGGGGGGGGGCAGGCTCACAGCAATGGCTGTGAAAGGATGCTTTTCTCTCGCTAGATGTAACGATGCCGGAACAAATGTAGCTTTGTTAAAATTGATGTGTAATGCTGTTGCTCAAACTACAAGCTGTTATTGTTCAAGAATTGCAAAACCGCTTTAATTTTAATTGAATATGAAAACAGAGGATCTCATAAATTGGTGAAAGTCTGGTGTAGATTTGCTTACAAAATAGTCCAAATTGGCTCACGGTCACATGGCTGTAGCCTCTAATCGCATTTGGGTTCATTGGACTCCGAAAAAGGAGAGTGAAGAAGACAGAGGTCGGGTGCTGCCAGTTCCTGGGCGCTCTGACTATGTGGGCTGATCAGTCTCAGGTGGCAGAGCTGAAGCTGAGTCATGGCTCGTTGCATCCTGAGCCTCGGAGCACTAAAGTGAATATTTTAGACCAGATCAGTCAGAGTCATGCTACAGCTGATCAGCTCCGGAGCGCCGCTGCCTTTTTTTTTCTTCTTCACAATAAGACTTTTAGCACATTAGGTGAGAATAATGACGTGATGTTGTGGCAAAAGAAGTACACCAGCTTCCCGCAATTTTCTTGCAGAGCTGAATTGAATCTATTTTAATATTCTGTCAGGCATTAGCTTGAAGACGAGATTAAGAGGATCTTAATCAACCGCATGATGTGTCGTCCCGCTCTGCTAATTGGGGCCTGGCAGTAAATACTCTCAATTAAACCCCTTGACAACCTATCTGGAACAGGATGTGGACGAGTCCTGTTGCTGTACGCTCCAGCTCATCCTCCTGGTGCACGGCTGCCTCAGCCAGCTGAGACGAGAGCACGCATGAAACATGGTTTATTTGACCTGCGCTGTCATCCTCCCAGTTGGTTTCCCTCTGCTCTGCGAAGCCGGCAGTGTGCGTTACAGCAGTTGCTGCTCTGCTGTGGACCCGAAGAGCACTTATAAATAAATTAAAGTCTTAAAGAATATTACCAATTCAATTGCATTCCAAGTAACAAGCATAAACTCCATTGGGAAAATTCCCCTCATCTGTCTGGATCTGAAATCTAGTTCAAGGTTTTTTTTCAGCAGTGTTAATGATCCTAATTTTCATCAGATATAAACTGAACACTGGAGTGAGCGAGGAGGGGAGAGAAATCTAGAATGGTTTGACATTTTACCCTCTCTCAAACTGGATACATGGGAAATTGGTTTGACCGAATTATTGTTTATTTACGTCAAAGAGCAACCCATTCATTGCTTCCCAACTTGCAAGTGGCCTACATATGCTTGTTTGGGTTGTGCAGCTTGTAAATAAGGAATTTCTGAACGAATTCATCTTTAAACCATATTAGCAACTTTTCTGTGATGCCTTTTATCTCCACAGGAGGCGATCAATCTGCTTGAGCCAATGACTAATGACCCAGTGAACTATGTGAGACAGGGCGCCCTCATTGCCTCTGCCCTCATCATGATTCAGCAGTCTGAAGTCACCTGTCCTAAGGTAAGACGCGCTTCTATCCGTTGGTCTGGAAGAGTTGGTTCTTTTTTTTCATGTAGTGAGAAGAAGAAAAGCATCTGATGTCCGTGTTGTGGGAGACTGGAGCGGGACGAGTCCTGGTATAACTGCACCGGCTCACCCTTCGAGCACCTCATACTTTATCATAGACAGTTAAGACTTGCCAGACAAAATTTTCAAAGACTCTCATCTGCAGAGCAACAGCTCTTACCTCTCAAAGCGGTATGCAGGATTGGGCAAGAGGTCGTTTTTGGGGGGGGGGGGGGGGGGGGGGTTTCCAACAGCGGAATGTCAGAAGGCATTATGTCAATGGGTGTTTATTTCAATGTCCCACTCTTTGTAATTTCCAACTGTGCTTCACGGTTGTAGACGGAGGTCTCTAGTTGTATGCTGGTAAATTGGCTGCTAATGACACAGCGCAGTGTTTACTCAGTGTTTCACCATAGTTATCGAGACATGCTGTTAGTTGTGGGTGTTCCACGAGCATTACACCATCACAGGCGTGGCAATTCTGATGTGGCTGCATTCTGAAAATGTTGCTGACAAAGTGCAAGTTTGTGTGTTTCTCATCTTAATTTGTACAGGACTTCAACAGTAAATGGTGTAACACTATCACTGTAACCAATGTAATATGCCCCTCCGCCCCTGTTTTAGGTTAACCAGTTCAGGCAGCTTTATTCAAAGGTGATCAACGACAAGCATGACGACGTTATGGCCAAGTTTGGAGCCATCCTCGCCCAGGGAATCCTCGATGCAGGTGAGGCTCAAGCCATTGTGCAAAATGCGTATTGAGCTGTCTGTACAGCGTTGGCACGGCTGGATGGCTCATGGTTTTCAAATATATATATTTTAAATTTCTGTATGGTTGATGTAGTCTGAGTGATTAGAAGCATACTGGCATCAGATAGGTATTACGTTTTGTGGCTGGACTGAAACATTTTGACTTGTGCATCTGTTTGTCTTTGCAACAACATGCTCAAGATAAGTGCTTATTCAATAGAGCTTTGAAAATGATCAAATTGTTCTGTGATTACAAAGTGGTATTTTGGCCTGAAATACCCTTCCCTTGCTAGGTGGTCCCCAGCTTGATCTCGCCAGTAGGCCGTAGATTTCTCCATGTCTGTCACGGCGCTCGAGATCAAACCAGTATGATCACACATCTTAATTGTGGGTTTGTGGTTGGCTGTGAATGTCAGGCGAACCCAAAGTTTCCCTCTTTGTTTGTCCACCCGTCCACTGTGTCTCTGGATAAGATCATGCTAATGTGCATTAGCACCTGGCGAGCAAACGTAAGCTCAGCGCTGCACTTTTCTGTGCGGCCTGTTGGTCTCCCGCTGGTGATCTCAGGGCATCTTATGCTCTGTGTGTTTGTATGTATTTGAGCGTGTGTGTGTGTGTGTGTGTGTGTGAGGTCCTGCTGCACATGGTCACGTGGAGAGCTACACACTTGCGTATACACACACACAGCACCCCCATATTCACATCTATACACAAACCATCAATGCAGGGAAGGAGCAGAAATCCATTTTCTGCAGTAACCTAAAACCCTGTGTGTTGAGCCAGAAAGAAACCAGCTCTGTTTACACCCTGCTGTCTAAATACACTATCTGGTGTTGCAACTTAGTCAAAGTGAAGCCTACGTTGAGATTTGCACCGTTACTTGAAAGGATGTGTGGGGGCTATGTGTTTCTTTTTCCTCCATGTTGTGACTCATGAATCAGCTACGTTACCGCCACTTCATTAACTCCGCCCTTCCCCACGATTTGATGGTTATTTTTGCTCCGAGCAGGTCGGCCATCTTGATGATGGACAGAACCTCGCTTGCATGTCCAATCGGGCGCGTTAATCGTGATGAACTCGGCAGCCGGGTCGAGATGACCCTGCGTGAGGCCGTCCAGCCAAAACCTTGACCACCGGTTTCACTTTTTCATGCGGCAGCCCCACTCCCCGCTCTCCCTCGGCACTTCATGCCAAATTCTCAGTACTTAACCCGTGTTTTCAGTACAATTCCGTGTGACGCTTTTCAGTTTAAAGACATTCAGGCAAGAAACCCCCACTCGTGTTTTGAGTGTCAGACACGCTCAAGCTTGTGTGAAGTGAATGTTTAGGTTTCTGGTCCTCCTAGGGGTTAGGCCATTTTGAGGTGCACAGGTAATTATATTTAATTTGACGGGCGGAAGCGATTAGCGGTCGGTTTCATGATCGCTGGTGCTCATTACTCAGGAAATGTCAATCTCCCTTTTGCTCGTTTTCTCACCCATTTTATAGATTCCCTCACTTATTGTTACGTTATTTTAATGTGCTAAATTCAGGGCGTGTTTTGTTGCATTAGTTACAGAGAAAGAAAACACTATTTTCTGTTATAATGGATTCAGTTGGTTCAATTTCTTTTCATTTTCTCGCAACACAGCGAGCAGGTTGATTGACACTGTTCCTATAAAACCTCCATGAGAAATCAATCCGTTCCCTGTGTCTCCCTCACAAACACTTTGGACTGAAAATTGGCCAACCAATCATAGAGTTGGCAAAAACAGAAGGGGGGGGGGGGACCTGCTAGTCAAGTGCTCTCAACCTCTTGAGTTTTTAAGAGACTCTTAAGCACCAAGTGGTGGCGCAGCAGGAGGACCTCGTGACTCACTCTGGCCACTGTTCAGTCCTTGGGACTGGAATGGTTTCAACACCAGTTCAGATGTCGAGATAAGGCCCCGCGGCTCAAAGCGAAAAAGACAGCAGATGATTTAACTGGTATTGTCTGGGAAGCTATTATTTTAGTCTATAGGGCTACTCCCTCGTAACCTACCCCTGATTTTAAAGGGAAGCATTTCTTCCATGAAGAGGACAGAATCCTCCCGGTTGCCTCCTACCGGCTCTTCCTCCCCCTCCCTTCTGTCTTCCTTTCTGCCGTCCGTCCTCGCTGTTTGTCCCGGAAAGGCCAAGGGAGGTCTTTTACTCTTTGATGCTGCTCCAGGGAACACCCCGACCATTATTCACCCCCCCTTTGGTCAGCTCTGCAGACAAACTCGTACTGACCCAAGTCTGTTTTATCGAGCACACGCCTTCACCCCAACCTTTCAGTTTTTTATCCGCAAAGGGGTGTTTTGGGGCTATTTTTCAACTTGTCCCTATTTTACCCAAGTAATGTGAAACGATGATGTGACTCATCCGGGCAACAAACAAAAGGGGTCTGATATTGAACATAAACGCTGAATGGGTTTCAGATTAATTGCTCATTTCCTCATCACCCAATGTACGTCTACTAAAATGTATATTTTTTTGCCGCCTCTAGGCTCAGATTTTATTATGGGGGAGTCTTGCAACATTATGGAAAGAACCCTACAGTCAAATTGAATGTTGCTTGATACAGTCTGTTTCGGTAGTCTGTCTAACAAACTCTTCCCTGGAGAAGCTTTATTCTTCAGTCTCATGTATCTTCAAAATCGTCCAAATAATCGACCATGACATTGAAATCCTTTCTAAACCTTCCCGGTTTTCTGCCCTGTCCTTTTTCCACCGTCTTCATACCACGACTCGCACTCTTTAGAAAATAGACCAGATCGAGGGAAAGCTCCAAAAAATAGTTCATTGTCTGTAGGCTCCTTCCCAGAACGGTATCAGACAGTCGATGCGTGTCCTTCTGCTGCCAAAGGCTTTTAACCTGAGCGTAAAATTGACGAGTGATCACTTTGAAGCCCGTTTATCGGCCGCCGCCACAAACTGTCTCATTCAATACTCAACCACCATCTTAATATGTTGTCCCTATTGGAAAAGTACCCCTGTAATACTGGCAGCATCTGTCATTTGTTGGACTGCTGACAAACCTCTTAGGAAGTACATCCATTGTTGATCTCTTGTGTAGCTCACTTCTGATAATGAATGTTTTGTTTGTTTTTTCGTTCTGGTTTTATGCAGGATGTACAAGACAATGCATGCTTGTGTTTGATTGGCCTGCCAGCTTGTCCCTGTAATATAAATCTCTGTCATGGGATCAACATGTAGACAAATTGAAGTTAAAAGATAACCTTCTCAGGGCGGTGTCCATCCTGGTCTGTGACCCCATTAACCCTCCCACTCCTTCATCTTACTATTGGTGGGCCAGGTTGATGTGGGTTTGTTTCACAATGACTGATCACTACCAGAATGTTCTAACAATTACGCCCTTTTTTGATATCACCAGCATTGGCCATATTTTTTGTCATAGGCACGTAAAAATTAGCTTAAGCTGTATAACGCCCCATGTATTGTCTCGACATGTGGGGAGGGTCGAGTGTCTGGGGGAAGACGGCAGTTGTAGCACGTTTAAAGTGACCTTTTCAAATTGTCATGTAGTTGGGACTTTGTTACGACTTGTCTTTTTAACTGGTGATTGACCTGAAACCTCCTTTATCTGCCCTCTGTCGTACAGGTGGACGCAATGTGACCATCTCTCTGCAGTCCAGGACAGGCCACACTCATATGCCGTCGTTGGTCGGCCTGCTGGTCTTCACCCAGTTCTGGTTTTGGTTCCCCCTCTCCCACTTCCTGTCATTGGCCTTCACACCCACGGCTATAATCGGCCTTAACAAGGACCTCAAGGTAATTTAGTGGCTGCACTCACTGTGATTTAGTGTGTTGGATGATCGTGTGTATGAGTTACAAACTCCATGGTGTTTCCCCCCCGGCGCAGGTCTAAAACAATCATGTAAAGATTTCATTCTGTTTTATTTGAATCGACAGATAACATAAATCCCCTCGGAGGGCTTTAATCTGTTCACCATGTGAAATCTTTTCTCCTTGGACATTTCCTATTGTATGACGAAACACACCCTTCCTCCCCCCCCCAAAAAAAAAGATTTGTGGGGAGGAGAAAACCTGAGGAGGGTCAGCAGGGAATTTCCCTGACCATCAACCGGCAAAGAAATCCTACAAACCTAGTTGTGTTAACGTTAAAAAATAAATAACTGGGGGGGGGGCTGTAGAATTTGTGTCTGGCACTTGTCTTTGGTCTGAAAATATTTAGCCTATTGCCATGGTAACAACCCCCCCCCCCCCTTTTTTTTTGCCTTATCCACAACCAAGCCCTCCTGGAGGGGGCCACGGGATGCCTGTGACATATGGGGCTCTTAAGCGGGGGGAGGCTGCCGATTTCAGGTGTGACTTATGGGATATTGCCCATCAAAGGCTCTTCTACACTGTGCTGTGCAGCCCCGGCTTTACCAGGCCCTGGGAAATGTACTTGGTGTCCCAAGGCCCAAATAACACAGCGGGATAGAGAGCGGAGAGGACAGGACGGGGGGGGGGGGGGGTGTTAACAGACTTTGTGCTGCACCCTGCCAGGGCTCGTCAGCACCGGTTTAACTCCACACCGGTGGACGAAGAACATCCTCTCGATTTACAACTTTTTTTTAGCGTCACGGAGAATCCACAAAAAGCCACTGTGGGGCCTCACTGCTCCTCACTCTGACTCCGTACCGCAGTGAAACCGCTGAATTATTTGGTGATGGGTAATAAAATGTCCCCCGTGGTCACATTTTGTGACTCGGTTTGATTATAGCGACTGTTTAGTTTCTGAACACTTGAAATTTGAAAGCTCCAACTCGACATCTGATGCTGCTCTGGGTGGAGCTAATATATGAGAAGTGTTTTTCCCCCTTTGTCTTGGTGGATCACCAGATAAATATAATATAAAGACCTAACTGGCTCATCTAAGCCACGCTAGTTTCAGTGACAGCAGTTGGGGATTTGAATAATGTGAAACTCGAAGGTATTTTACGGGGTCAAATGTTGCTGTTCTCGTTCTCATTGGATATTACATTTCATGGCTTTGAGATATTCGATTGTTTCCTTGTGATGAGCATTTCTTTGGTCATTTTCCTGTTTAGATGCCCAAGGTGCAGTATCGATCCAACTGTAAGCCCTCCACCTTCGCCTACCCACCAGCTCTGGAGGTGCCCAAGGAGAAAGAGAAGGAGAAGGTGAGAACTCGGCTTTCCTTACTATCCGTTCTCTCGAATGAATACTTGGACTGCAGACCTCGCTCAGAATTAATTTGTGAATCATTTGGAACCCTCCCTCCATATTTATTATTTCAGCATCTCTCACTTGCTTCATTTCACCATCGTAGATGCTCTTTGGGAACGTAATGAAAGAGCAGGCAGCGTTTATTTTGTGGTCGACTAGTTTAGTACATTGTCAGCCATGTTTGTGGAAGGTCTCGGTGTCTCTGGTATTGTCTTACATAGTGGAAATCTAACTGTGCTGTCTGTGTGCCTGGCAGGTATCCACCGCTGTTCTCTCCATCACAGCCAAAGCCAAGAAGAAGGAGAAGGAGAAGAAGGAGAAGGAAGAGGAGAAGATGGAGGTGGTGAGTTGGAAACTTCCTGTTTTTTTTATTTCCTTGTTTGTTTTCAATCCTTAGAGCGAATAATCAAGATGTTCAGACTCACAACAACACTGCAATTCAGTTCATTTATTGAGAACAAAGGAGTAGAGTTTCCTCTTCTGTACCAGAAAGATTTGTCCTACATGAACCCATTGTATCGGTGGTCTGATAAAATTAAAACAATTTGACACTTTAAAACTCTGCAATGTGTGTGATGTAATGTTCCCAATCGAGGCCTCTTAGACGGCCCCTCGAGCCGCCTTCAAACATTCGGGGCGCGCCCCGCGCCGCATTACAGCGAGTAGATCACATGGCAGAGCGGCCGCAGCATGTGTCCCGCTGGTGGTGTTTTTAGTTTAAGCATTACATACCACATGCCTCTTTCCCAGCCTGCGAAAAGAGAAATGACACGCTTCATTGAGCACCTGCAGGTGTGCCGATAACCTCGTCCGTACCCAGGTACACCGTGGGGAATCCGAGGCAGAGCCACACACCCGAATGTACAGCCTCTTAATCTCTTTGTCACCACAGAGGGACGCCGCCCTTCTCTCTTCACGTAGTTCTTTAGCCCCGCTGTGTGCGCACAGAGACTCCCGTCAGTCCGGAGCCCGTCTAAACTTGAATGGAATTTTCTGTGTGCGCTCTGACGCGCCGTTTCTCGGATGGGCTGATAGACTAGCTTGGAGGTGTCCAGCCTCCAAACATCCCCGGCCTTGTGGGGGAGGTATCGGCTCTAACCGGGGTCAGACGGTTTAGAATTCTCAACAGTTTTGTGGCTTGGACTTAGTTTTTTTTTTAGCTCATCTATTTTCCTTTAAAAGAGTCCCCGTGTTATCATGACTCAATGTATCAACACTAAAATGTGTTTTCATCAGGATGGAAGTAAAACGGCAGAGAAATTAATGAGCGTTCATAAAATGTGTGTGTTATGTACATTATTATCAACCGGAGGCCTGAAGTGATGGATTCATTGAAATGTTGCAGCTGCCAGCAGCTGGAATTTGATGTTTTTTTACCTGGAATCAAACAAACCTTTTGGTTTGGAACCATTGGTAAGACAAAACTAATGATTTGAAGCCAATGCTAACAAAAACTTAGGGCCTTTTTTGTTGAATGGTGATGTTTTATTGATAGAAATAGTTGAATCGAATTTGAATGTGTATATAACATTTCAATGGTCATAAGACTGAGGATAAGAATATTCAAGATATTGACTGGTGGTGGTAATAAAAAAAACAGACCTGCTGAAACACAAGTGCAGGAGAGGAAGTAGTTTGGTCTTGAAACAGTCAAAAAAAATGTCATTGTCTTGTTGATGTGAAGCCAATGTCTGACCTCAAAATCACTGGATATCAAAGGCACCAGTGAATCCCAACAGAAAGAAGGAAGATTGTCAAATGTGTGCTGCACTAGTAGATTGTGTCTGTGGTGGCTTCAAAAGTATCATAGTTTTTGATCTCCAGCAACTTCCCCCAAAGAAATGTCTGAAATGCTTTTATGTTTGGGGTTCTTTTTCTACCTTTTTAAAGATGTAGAAGTATAATATACACACCAAGAAATAGGTAAAAATAAATGTGTGACAGTGCAGAAACAAGCATACAACTGCAAACTCATCGGTCAATGAGAGCGCTAAAGAAACACAATTTACTATGATGAAAGTGATCACCGTAGTCCTGATGCGGAAAATGCTGCTCCTCTCTCACAGGAAGTCCAGGAGGGCGAGAAGGAAAAGGAGAAGGAGAAGGAAAAAGAGAAGGAGAAGAAGGAGGAAGAAAAGGAAAAGGAAAAGGAGAAGGAGAAGAAGAAAGAGGTGGAGCCAAACTTCCAGCTCTTAGAGAACCCGGCCAGAGTGATGCCGGCTCAGCTCAAAGTCCTCAACATGCCCGAGACGTGCCGCTACCAGCCCTTCAAACCGGTAACACACACCTCTGTCTCTGTCCGGCCGTCCTCTGTTAGAGTGGTTCAACTGGAGTTTTCTATTGGTCTCAGTTTAATTCCATTCACACCACCCGGAGCGAAGCGTCCCCAAAATGACAATTGTATGTTCAAAGGCCACCAGCCGCGTTGGGTCTGAACGCACAAGTCTGTAATCACGATCTGCCCCCAATTTGTTTCACTAAAACCTTTATTTCTGTTATCCTAAACATAAACAGTAAATGTTAGGTTACAAACGCTGCCCAAATAAGGTGTTGTTGAACCAATGCAACCGCAATTAAAACTATATTTAACAAAATAGCCGTTAGGATTTAATCCTTTATTTGCTTTAATGCGTCCTCCAAATGAGCATCCTGCTGGTTGGTGTAGTTTTGTCGATAACATGGGCCGGAGCCCTGCTGTAAACGTGACACTCGTGCGCAGGAAGGCGAGCGCTCACCCAGCGACGAGTCGCCTGAGTCCCGTTAGGAGGAAGGAGCGCGTTAGTGAACCACGACCCGCAGCCACTGCCAGGAAGTCCTTTTTGCTCGGCCGGGGGTTTGTGATGCTGTTTTCCCTTTTAAGGGTTTGTTTTTACACTCAATGGCGGGTTTAGGAAGTGAAGAGCTTTTACAGACTCGTCCTGAAACCTGCTCACTGTCTGCGGGTTTATTGTGTGGATCAACAGGCGGTAATGTGACTGAAAGAGTCCTCAAAAGCACAATTCAAACTTCTTTTAGTCCTCAAGTCAAATTCTGGAGAATGTCTTGTTTTTCAACGCTTCCTCACTTTATTTAAGTTTGTACCAGGATGTTAAACGTTCAAGTAACTTGTTGCTTCAGAACACTGAGTGCGGTGTTTTTGGTTTTGTAAAATATTTTTGGATTAACACCTGCTGTTGGACGAGGTTCACTATTTAGTGTTAATTTGACTAATCGTACATTTATTTGGTAATAAAGCCTCCGCCACAAAAAATGCATTAAGAAGGGATATTATAGTACATATAAGATTTAGAGGAGAGGAAAAACTTTTATATACACTCTACCACTAAGTGTTAAAGTACCGTATAAAACATTTTATTATCCTGAGCTCAAACTGCACACACACACACAGGATGCACTTAGATCTGCAGAAATAACAGGGTTGCAAAATTAACTCATTTTGTCCCCCGACGGGACCTTGGGAATTAAAGTCTTTGTTAGCTGCAGCCGAGTCCTGAAGGAGGACACTGTCCCGCCTGGGACAAATGTGTCTCTGCATCCGCCTCCTTCTGCTCGCTCAGCGCAGTGAAACCCAACTGTAAATGCTGAGCTCAGCTTCCTCCCCCGATTACGTCAGCATCAAGTGGCTCATCAACAGTGAGGAGTGAGATAGAAATAAACACTTTGAGGATGGAAACTTATTTTAGCGAACAGACCAGGGACGTCACTCAGACCGTTGGCTTTAATGTCGGTTGACTTTGATTCATTTGGTTTCTTGTCCGTCTCCAGCTCCACACGGGCGGCATCATCATCATGAAAGACACCAGCGAGGAGGAGGAGGACCTGGTGGAGCCCGTCTCGGCTCACGGCCCCAAAATCGAGGAGGAAGAGCAGGAACCGGAGGCCCCCGAGCCCTTCGAGTACATCGACGAGTAGACGCCGCTGTCGGGGCAAAGGTACGCGTCGCTCACTCGGGAAGCGGACCTCAAGTGTCCCGCTGTCTCCGCAGCGCCTTTTTATTATTGAAATGTCCCGCTGCTTTTTGTTTTTGATTCTCCGCGTTAAAGCGGAATCGCTTCTACGCGACCCTCCGTCCCACAGCTGTCGGGCTCCCCCCCCCCCCTCTCTCAAACGGAGAGTTGTGCGATAACACGGGACTCGGGTCTGCGCTGTTGCTCCGGAGCCGAGCCTAGTTTCACTCGTCGCCGGGCCGAGGAATGTAAACACGGCCGCCGTCTCCAAACAGCGGCTCGGAGGGCAAACCTCCGCCCTCGAGCCAAGCTGCTTAATGACTCTCGGCTGCTGCGGTTTGCGTTGGATCGCCTCCGCCCGGCCTCCCACGGAGGCGCTCGCTGCCGGCCGCGCCGCCGAGGTGCGAATGACCACATTAGGGCCTCGGGGTGCAGCTCAAAGTGCTGCGTTCAGTCAGCAGCTCGGGAGCAGGTGTCTTCACTGGAGCCACCTCATTCTGCTGTGTAGATGTTCTAATGTGATGAGATGAAGAATCGCAGTACAGCGCCGGTCGATCCGAGGTTTCTCTGCCACGGCCGAGTGCAGCACGTGAAGGCGGCTGAGCGATTAGTCCAACAATGTGGCGTTGTGTTTTCGAGGCGGTTTGGACGTGGAATCTAACCTGCGTGTCTCTCCTCCTTCCCTCAGGCCCCTGAAGACGTGAGGCGTCCCCCCCTCCCCCCCACCCCGTGCCCCCATCTATTCGTCCTGCGGCCCGCTTCCTCTTTTACACGTTTCTTTCCTGTTCTGTGTCTTTATTTTCCAGACAGGGAATGTTTTACATCCCTCAAATTGTATAATTTTCTGTCTGAACAATAAAAAAGGATATATATTGGAGGCTGGGAGTGGGTTTGTTTGAGTGGCTGTTTCTCTAATGTTCAGCGGTGTGTCTGTCGATTTACCAAACTTTTTTCATTGGCTGTTATGATAGAATATGTCTGCAAACCAAAAAGTGTTTACCCAGTTGTTGTCCTATGCTTAAAGCAGGTTAAAGCTAGTTTTAGGTTATTTAATTTAGGTCAAGGGTTCTTCACACTTATGTGAAAAATCTTCAAAAGACCACCGTCTCAGATGTATGAGAGAGGTGAAGACTGAGCAGGCTGTAATGACCAGATAATTTAGTGCCTTCTCTGCCCGACTTGACAAATCCAAATGTAGCGTTCAGGGTCATTTCTTCCCCACGTGCTTTCTAGGTTTTATTGGCGTCGTGTTTCCCCCACATCGCTTTTTCTTTTCTAAAAACCTGCAAAAGTGCCGAAATGGTTTCATTCATTCAGGCCGAACCCGGACGGAGCCGCGGACGCTTGATGCTCCCACACACTCATCGCTGGACAACGTGTCCCATGGTGCACGTGAGGTTGTGCGTTTCAAACGTACACAAGCAGTAAACTTTTCGTTGACTTGTTTGCAGATTTAAGTTTGCTGTGCGTTTCATTGTAGTCCAAAGTGGCCTGACATTTTTAGACCCGACTTTTCTATCTTCCTCCATTTATCCTATTCTAACAGTACATTATTTTTTTTATGACACTGCTCTCATATTTAATTAAATGCTTATGACTTCTTTAAATTTTCTTTGAAGACCTACTATACTGTGATATTTAATGACTGACATAAACTACATTTTTCAAATTGTCATTTTATTTTTTACTTGGTGCATATATATTTTCATAATTATATTGCATTTTTTACAATTTTCTGCCACTTATTTTACTTTCCACTTTGCATTTCAGCAACCAATACCGATTGATTTTTTTTTTTAGGACTTTAAAGTGCTATATTACTAATCCTTTTATGACTTACAACATACTTGAACACGACTTTTCAATCATTGATCTACATGCTTTCATACAACCTTTCGCAATGTGAATCTTTTCGACCTTTTAAAAGTATAAACTTCAGCCTTTTCTTTTTTTACTTCCTTGAATCCGAAAGACTTTCTTGTCGGACTATAACCATTTGTATCATGTTTTTGACAAAATACTATATGCATTTTTTTATTTTCTCAAATACAACGTGAGCAGAGTAATAAATGGGGCCACTTCCCATCAACGTGGCGCATGTACATTTAGTCTGATCAACTCCTCCCTCCACATTCCTGCATACTTGGTCATGGAAGCCTGTTCAGTAACCACCGTCCCTCCGAATATTTCCTCTTGTCGGCCTTTAAGCGTTACTCTGCAGAACCCCCTCCTCCGAGGTGCATCTGCCTTTGACCCAAATCCATCGCCGTTCCCGCTCCTGTGATCCTCTTGAGGTGGGCGGGAGGAAGCATCTGCTGTCTGACTGACGCGGAGCTCCACGTCTGACTCTTCCAAACATAAAAACTGTAGACGCCACGTCTGAGGGATGGAACGCATTCCTGGAGATGCTTAAACCTCATGATGTCTCCACAGGAGGGAATGTTTAGTTCCACCACAAACTCCCTCCCTTTTGTTTCCATCCGTCTGCCGCGGCTTTCCCTCCCCGCATCACGCCGTTTGAAGTGGGGGTGGGATGGAGACGGGTGGGATGGAGACGGCAGGGATGTAGATGGTATTAGTCAAACATTCCTTGAGTACGCGACCACGTCTCAGACTTCGGACGTCAGAGGCCTCCGCGTTTTTCTCGTGATGATGTGGACCCTCAGACGTGTGATGCGAACCAGTTGTTACTACATCTGACATGCTGGATGTTTTCGGGGGGGGGGGGGGGGGCGGGGGCCTTTGGGGTCGAAGCCATGCTCGCTCTATTCATGGCAACGTCAAGTCCACTCATCGGTCCCAACGGAAACACCTCAAGAATTTTTGATCTCCGTAGGGGTCGAATCCGTAACTCCCATCTTGGAGGAGACGGTCGGTGGTTTGTGTGACGAGGCGGTTGGAGGGTGGAGGGCTGGAGAGCCCATTGGTTAGTGAGCGTGCCGCCTGCGGGAAGGGGGGAAGGGGGTCGAAGTTGCTCCCAAGGTTGTTTTTTTTTTGGCGGGTAGTGAAGACCAACGAGTGATGCGCCGGTGGTCCGTGATAGAACCCTGGACTGGGCACGCTGTTCTGTCTCTGCAGGGCGGGGGGGGGGGGGGGGGTTTCACGCCAAAAACAAACTGCGGTGGATTTTGGCCCCCGGCGGCCTCCCGCTCGAAGGTTTCCTTAATCCTGTGACTGCGAGAAGATAGAGACCTCCTACGAGGAGGCAGCAGACTTGGAAGCTGCATGAAGGCGAGTTGATACAAGACGTTCCATTGGGCTTACTTACTCCTTATTAGAGCAGGTCCGTGTGCCACAGGTTTGCTTTTGTTGAAACTGAATAATGCTTCAAAAAGCTGCAGATCAGCGGCTGCTGGTTGATCTCCAGGTTTGGAGAAAAAACTTGATATAAAAGCAAAATTGCTAATAATGTCTTTTTCTAGCGTCTCAAACAAGCGGATTAGAGCATGACTCACGATCCTTACTTTAGGACTGAAAGTCTGATAAGAGATCAGCCAATATACAAGTTTAACTTATTTATATATTCACAAACATGTGATGATCATCTAGTTATTCATTAATCTCCAGGCTTGTTTCTCAATGGATTGGGGCTGAGCTCTTCTTCCACAGCTGGTGTGAGTCTTAGGGCCACCTTCCTGTTGGATGTTGGCGAAATGGACTCGAGGAAAGTTTGAAGATGGGACCTACTTTGTTGATTCCATTGTTCCTTTTGTCATCTTGACGAAATGCATTTAATAAGGATCAGTTCATTGTTGAGTTTTGGACGGGATTTGTTGACAGAGAGACGGGACAATAGGGTGCTTACATTTAAAGAGGTCATTTATCTGACCCCCCCGAGGCACTGGCTGACTGAGAGGAGGTGTCGGCCCTCCAGGGGTCACAAGCAGCTGGGCACCAGACCTCCACCAGCTGGGGAAACCTGTCGGAAAGAATGACGGCTCACCGTGGCCTCTCCCTCACAAAATGTAAAGGTTCCACAAGATTGAAAGAAATAAAAAGGAAAAAAAAAAAAAAAAAAAAAAAGAATAAAACGTCGAGGCAGCAGCCGGCTCGGCCCGTTCTGGGAAGGCGGGCTGGAGACAAACCAAACAAGCACTAAGTTCTGGAGAGCGGAGCGTACATCTGCGTCCTGGAGCGACGCGTTGCTGCGCCTCGTCTGACACCTCAGCCCGAGCGTGGTGGAGGATATTGTGGTGTGTGTGTGTGTGTGTGTGTGTGTGTGTGTGTGTGTGTGTGTGTGTGTGTGTGTGTGTGTGTGTGTGTGTGTGTGTGTGTGTGTGTGTGTGTGTGTGTGTGTGTGTGTGTGTGTGTGTGTGTGTGTGTGTGTGTGTGTGTGTGTGTGTGTGTGTGTGTGTGTGTGTGTGTGTGTGTGTGTGTGTGTGTGTGTGTGTGTGTGTGTGTGTGTGTGTGTGTGTGCGTGTGTGCGCGTGTGTGCGCGTGTGTGCGCTCGCTCATAACACTGCGCCTATTCATGCCGTCTGTTCATTCATCATCAGCATTTAGAGAAGCACAACTGTTTGGATTCCAGGCGCCAAAATATGGAACCCAAACTGTTGAAGAAGTCTGAGGAAGACGGACGGATGAAGTTCCAACCGTGGAAAGTATCTACAAAGTAAAGTCACTCAAATACTGTACTTATGATTAAGTACATGCTACTTTTTTATGGTTCTGCTCCACTATGTTTCACAGAAAACCACAGCTACACATGACTTTCCAAATTGGGAACTTTTTTGGATTGATTTACATACAAGTCAATTAGTTTATATGCGTTTCAATAATAACACTTGTGCAATTGTACTTAATGGAACGTTGTGTAGCATTTAAGGGGATCGTTTGGGTCGAACGGATGTTTCTTTAGTTATTTGGCTGAAAATAGGAATTTGTGGAGAAGTTTGTTGGCACTAAGTAACATGTTTAACGTTTTTGACATTCAAGTTCTCTAACTTTAATGTAACTAACTTTTTCAGAGTGCCACCCAACACTAACTTGCTTTTTCTATTGTGAAGAGCAACCTAAGGGTTCCTATTCCAGCTTGTTGTAGGAATTATGGTGCAACAGGAACTTTGAATCTGATGTTAATAACCAGCAAAAACACACCTGAGGAAAATGCTGAGTCGTTAATGACGCTGATGTAAAATGCACAAATGACAGTTAAATAACAATTACAACGCTATGAATCCCCGAGACGACCTGTAGACTCCATCGAACCCCCCCCCAAGACTCTGACCTGTTGACACGAATCCGTCGCTGGCAGTGTGAGCTCGCTCCTCCCGGCGGCGTTTGTTCACGTGCTGTTTTTATGGAGGGAAACGTCTCCAGTGGCGGCCCTTCGTTTCTCCACAGGCGAGCACACCACAAACTTCCTGGAAAAGGCGCTGTGGCAGATTTGCTGGGCCAAGTTCTGCGAGCTGGGCACGGCGGCCGCAGCAGAAGGGCATCAGATGACTTTTAAACTCAAACACATCTGGCCTTTGAGGATGGTTGAAGTGTCTAATGGAGTCTAGGAATTGGGAACCTAACTTTTACTTGATTATTTTTTCTAAGA
Organism: Pungitius pungitius; assembly: GCF_949316345.1. Lineage (NCBI taxonomy): Eukaryota > Metazoa > Chordata > Actinopteri > Perciformes > Gasterosteidae > Pungitius > Pungitius pungitius. Next base: position 14,170,934 of record NC_084906.1, on the reverse strand, counting down.
AACCATAATGATAATTTAGCATTTCTTGTTTTTGCATTTATTTATTCATTTTATGAAAAAGTGAAATCACAATTTGTAAATGCAAATACAATGAAAGTGTTTCCTTCCACCGTGCAGCTGCTGACAGGAAATAAGTTATTGTTTTGTGTCCCTCCACTCCCTTCATGTTTAGTGAGGTGTGGGGGAAAACAAAACGAAACTCAATCCCTATTGCAGAAGTCTGTTTTGTTTGTTTGACGCGAGCGAGTGCAGAAGTATCGAGATGAATTATGATCGTCTTACATTGTTGGAAAAGCGATGTGTTTTCAGGAACATTAGCTTGAAGCAGACTAAACACACGCGCTGGCCTGCTGCACACACACACACACACACACACGGGCACTACTGGCACGCCTCTCATTTAACTAGCAGAAATAAACAGTGTAATTAATAATAAAGGTGGAATGGGATTTGGTATTATATATCCAAAGATGTGCATCAAGATTGGCACAGGGAGAAATGAATGGTGTCACCAGTGTACATCAATGAATGAAACCTGTGTATATCTTTAAAAGAAGAAAAAAAGATTCCATCCCAGTTGGCGGTTGAACATAACGCCGCGGCTGCGTTTACACTGAGTTTTGTAGATTTTGTTTATTGTAGTGGCTTAACAGACGGAGTTATTAAAAATGATAAACTACAACAAGCTATAAACACAGGGAGCAGGAACACCACACACATCCTAGAGGGATTTATGAGGAGTTTAAAATGAATCAAAAACCAGGAGTGAACGCAGACTTCCAGGATCCGAAGGTGCGTTTTCAGGCTGCAGAGAGGAAACATTAAGCGCCGCCCTCCCCCTGCTGGACGCATTACACGGCTGTTCCAGCAGAAATATAACCAGTGCAGGCCTGGAAAGTACAGCCAAGGAGGAAAACACAGAAAATAAAAACATCTCCAACGGAAAAATGATTTAATTGCGACGACACGTTGAAGATAGGGCTGGGACTTTAGCGCGTTAATTACGATTAATTAATTACAATGTGAATTAAGATTAATTAATTACACAAAAAATAACACATTAAACATTTTTTACGCATTTTTACACTTATTTTTTGCACCGCGGAACGTTTCACTGGATGAGTTTCGGGGGACCGATTATACTGGCGCACCAACTAGCGTTCATGACTTCAGACAACAACAAACCACAGTGAACATGAACGAAGAAGCTGACGAGACCGTGTCGGGTGGCCCCGTGAATGGGAAATCTTATTATAATAAACACACGGATGGAAGCGTCGATAAGAGCGTGGTTGTGTGCAAGCTGTGCAACAAGGAATTCACATCGAGCCTCAAGTATAACCTCAACGCAAAACAATTAGCAGCTAGCGTGGACATTACAAGGACCCACACCCAACCCACACTGCACCAGATGACTGGTTTAAGGACCAGGGTAACTAAGTCCACGTCTGAAAAAATAACCAATGTTCTGAATGTACTTGAAAGTATTGGTCTACTTAAAAAAACATAGTTTACAGAAGGTCTACTTACCTATAGGCTACCTGAATTTCTGAAAGTACTATGTTTCTAAATATGCTATTGCTACACTTGTCTGCTGGAATTGGTTGAACAAAAATAAAAATCCATGTGAAAAAAATTACTTCACTGTTCTCAGGTCAAATATTTATGCAATTAAAATACAATTAATTACAAAGCCTCTAATTAGATTAATATTTTTAATCGAGTCCCGGCCCTAATAATATATATTATATATTATATTATATATATATATTGACCTTACATATATTTTTTTATAATAATTTTTTACCTATTATTTAAAAAAAAAATTCTGTACTTTAAACCTTATCTGGGTTCAACCCTCAAGGGACATGGTGGCTCTTCCTAAATCCTTTTTTAGTTTTGGGTAACTGACATTTATAAAAAATCATAATGGGATATTCCCCCAGAGACGGATTGGTGCATCTTGGAGGATCAACCATGCTATTCATCCTTCCTGCATTGGTAAAGGCACAAGTGAGTTGAATTTGAATGTAACAGAGAATTGGAGGGTGGATGCACTAAAAAGGGTAAACAAATCTACACCCTGTGCCAGACTGTCAGTTTAAGGTTGTCCACAGGATGCCCTGAAGTAGACAAACATGGGATTGTCTTGAAAAATGCCCTCAGAGGCTGTCATGTCAGTGTGACCACTGAATGAGACACATCTGCTCATCTTTACTGACTCATCCGGCCTTCTCTCCCGTCAAAAAGGTGGAACCCTATAGGCTACGTAGCATGGCTAAAGCAAAGCAATTAACATCAAATTCAATTCATCAGCAAAAGATTCTTCATCATTCTTGACAATGCCATCATAACTCAAGTGACCGCGCCTTGTGTTTCTGCATAACCCCTAGGGTTCACTTCTCTGAAACAACCATGGGGACAATGCCCCCACTACTACCTCCGCGGTAGTGTGCTCAAGACTTGGCACGAGCAGGATTTGAACCCACTGGCGGTGCACACAGAGGCTTCTGGGCTCTAGCTTGCACCCCTACACTACCAGTCCTGGTCACATTTTGGCAACTTTGATTCTCCTATTTAACCTTGAGCATGTGAGTTAAACCTCAAAAATCTTTTTAAATGCTTTTTCCTCATCTGGGCTTGAACCATCAACCTTCAAGTGCAGTGCAGGGGCTTATGTCAGCAGCTCTTCCGCTGTGCTACTTCACCACACACTAAACAACCCTTTGTTTGTTGTATTTAACCTTGAGATTGCTACTCAAACCTGAAGTAAAGCCAAAGGCTCAAACCTAAGACTGGGCTTGAACCCACAACCTTCAAATGCAGTGCAGGCTTGTGGCAGCTGCTCTTCCGCTGTGCTAATTCACCACACACTAACCAACCCTTTGTTTGTTGTATTTAACCTTGAGATTGCTACTCAAATATGAAGTAAAGCCAAAGGCTCAAACCCAAGGACAGTAGCTCCTCTGCTCTTGTGGTGCACCACCTCACCATGCACAAATTAAATTTTTGTTTTTCGTATTTAACCTTGAGACTGCTACTCAAACCTCAAAACTCTTTCAAAGCAGAAGTGATGTCTGCATGAAGGGGCATGAACCCACAACCTCAGACAGCAGGTTGGAGCCTGCAGCCCTTCAGCTGTTCCCTTGTGCTATTCAAGCACATGCATCATTGTGTCCGTTTCTCATATTAGACCTTGGGATTGTTTACTAAACCTCAAAACTGTTTCAAAGTTTACAGTTTGAAGCCCTGACTGCAACCAAACCCTCCTGAGAGAGCAGTTTTGAACTGAGGATCCTCCACACTTCAGCCTTCCTGTTATCTCCCTGCACTGTTCCACCACACACCTGTGGATGCTTTTGAATCCAACCTCAATTCTCATAGATTCTCAGGCTGGAATCCACAACACAACACACTTGTCTGCTGGAATTGGTTGAACAAAAATAAAAATCCATGTGAAAAAAATTACTTCTCACTGTTCTCAGGTCAAATATTTATGCAATTAAAATGCGATTAATTTCGATTAATTAATTACAAAGCCTCTAATTAATTAGATTAATATTTTTAATCGAGTCCCGGCCCTAGTTGAATATTCCCTAAATATTCAGTGAAAAGCCTCTTTGCACATTAGATTCCAATGTGCCTGTACGATTTCTCTGCATCGAAAGACATTCATTGGACAGGTGGTTTCTCTGCATTTCTTGTCCACCGTATTCGAATGAGCTCGATCCTGATTCCTGGAATCCGTGACTTGCGTCCTCGTTCAGCAGCACGTACGAAGGCGGAGGTCAAAATGCATACGATGGGCAATAAATACATGAATGTGGAAGTGACAGTCACACCTCAACCTGAGTATTTTAGACACTCCATTCAAGCTGTATAACCATAAATTGGATAATTATCTGGTTTTGAAAAAAAGCAAAACAAAGGACTAACTCTGGAACCTTTACTGGACCGAGTGCACAACGGCTGGCTGAAGAACTGCTGCTTTGTCCTGCTCAAAAAAACTCACCATTAAGGGACTTATGTCTTGAATTGTTTTGTGCCATTTTCTGTATGTATACTATTTAATTACTGCATTCCTTCCTTAATAAAAGCCAACATTGATGTACAATGTGCTGTTTGGGTCTCAGTGCAGATACAGAAGTTACATCGTAATGGAAAAAACAGAAAATAAGCACGAGGGCAGTTGAAGGCACTATTTGCTTCTTCAAATTAGCAACTTCAACAGAAAGAGTTGAACAGTGTTCAATATCACCATTGTAGCAGCACCCTGTAGGTACAGAAGTCACATTAATGGCATGCCTGTAACGACATTAATGAAGTCACATTAGACAAAGTGGTCAAAATTCTCTTTGAGACAAAAAAAAAAAAAGCATCAAGATTCTGCGATGAATCCTCAGTCCATGTGTATTGAACTCTTGCATTTTACATGTATACAGACAGGCGATATAAAATGGGCTAAAATGGACTAAAATGACCAGAGGTTACAAAGAAAAGCATGAACTAAAGCTTACACATTGATTCAAGTACCACTAACTTTAAATTCTTCAGGGAACTGAAGTATAAAGTCGTCTACAAAATGTACAAGAATTGTATCCCACACTGTATTTGTTCAAAGTTTTCCCACTTCAACAACTCATCAAATGAAATATCAGTGATGCTACAACTCAGGAATAGAATAATGTCTAATAACTCTTTTATGTAACCCTTTACACAAGTATCAAAATCATTTCCTAAAGAAGCAGACTATGTCATTTGCATTTCTAACATTATACTAATCATATAATTACAATGATTTGCCTGCATTGGAGTACTTTAAAGTGCGCGGTGAGTTCCATCTGAATCCATTGGAAGAGCAGTACTTTCAGCTGGTTAAAATAATGCTGCATTAGGTTGACAGTATTTAGTTTTTTTTTGTATTTGTTCATATTATTTGGAAGTTCTTTAACTCTAAATATCAGGATGAGGCTGACTAAATTAAGATTAAGAATTTCACAATAATCTCAAGACTGAAACCATAGTGAAAGGGCTGAACTGCCTCACTGACAAGTACTGATGTGGAATATTTAAAGTAAAAAGTAAAACACAAAAACAACATAGCACCCAAAAAGCAACATTACAGACACATGAATAACATGTTTACTTTCATAATAACTGTACATTTAAATGTCAAAGCTTTATCATCAAAACTGGTAAACATCAGTGGCGATTTAAGATTAAGTTATTTGTGCAAAAAATTAAGCGTGTATTTACTGCTGAGAGTTCACTAAAGAAAAACTTCCATATAAAAAGGCCTATGATCAATCAGAAAAATCCTATAGAGCTTTTTTTAAATGTATTATTTAAATCATGCACATACTTCCTACCACAACTCATGATACAGCACAGGCATTTTAAATACAGTTCTTGAAAGAAGGAACTTTTTCTTTTCTTTTAGAAGTATGACGTTGCAAAAAATGTACTAAATGGAAGGTCTATATTCAAATCAAGTTGAATATTGAACTTAAAGGCTCCACGGAGGCCCGGGAACAACCAAGAACGTGAGGTTCCCCCCCCACACTTTAACGGAGTCCGGCACCACTAACCAGCTCTAATGCTGAATGACATGAGGGGGGGGGAAAGTGGACGACGTCTTTGTCGTTCATTTCGTCTCTAAATCTGTTCGTCAGGGCCGCGGAGCGTCGTACTGCTGGTAGCGGTTCAGCTTGTCCGGGTCGTTGGACGCCATGTGGGTGAAATCCTGGAAAATGTCCTGGTAGGTTTCGTCTCCTATAAAAAGAAATAAAAACACCCGGTGTCAACGACTACAAAGATGAAAGTCTGAGAAACATCTAAACAGAAGGCAATACATCGTTATTCTATACCACAGACAATTGGAAACTGAAGTTTTAACAGAAATTAAAATCAGTAAATCAATAAAAGGCTGAGAAATAAAATATAAATCATGTCAGCCTAAACAAAGCCTCATGGTGTACAGCACGCCGCAATATCGTCATTGCTTTTTCAGAGTGGCGTGCTCAGGCACAGAGCCAGTCCCCCCCCATGTAAGTAAAGCCATTTTGATTCAGCCCGTATTGATTGTTATTCATTTGGCACCCACCCTCCTTAGAAATAAATCCCCTTAACTGTGACTCTTTACCTTCGTTCTTTGGTTGTTCGTCTCAACGTAACAGAAACAGTATCAGAGCAAGAAAGGAAGGAAAAAAAAAAAAAAAAAGTCGGCCATACCTGTCAGGTGTGTCGGCACGGCTCGAAATATGAAACAATGCAGAAAAGAGGGGAAAGAACAGAGATGCAAGAAGCAAGAGAGCCTCCATCAATTAGCCACTGGAGATGGACTCAGGAAGAAAAGACAAGCTCAAGATCTGTTTGTTAACAACTGTATTGTTTTTAAAGTGCAGGAGTTTATGTACAAAATTACAGTTGTGTTGGCCTCAGCACCCCACAGAAAATATGAAAACAGAAGAAAGGCACAGAACTCTGGGGAGGAGAAAGCAAAATGCAGAACCAAGAAGAGGATTTACAGAGAGAGACAAGTGGCCGAGTGCAATAAAGAAGTGTTGTGGAAGCGAGGGAAGCTCGCAGCCACGGTTTGAGTTACAGGTTGAACATTTTTTCCTTCAGGTTTATAAACAATTTCTAGAAGACAATTATTGATCAAACATTTAAAATATATTTTCTTACAATTGTTACATTTAAAAAATATAGCATCCCCCTGGAGATTTCTTAAATTTATTTCTAAATGTTCAAAAAATGATACAGAGCAACCCGCAGGCTGAGAGCCACCACTTTGCACTTCTTCCACACACTCAATCAGGTCGAGAGAAGGGATTCTAATAAAAAGTGGGCGGGTGGGTTGATGACGTTAGTTCTCCTCCATTAACCCTGAACATCCTTCATCAAAGAAGAAGCCCTCGAGCATCAAAGCGGACGCGACAACTGGAATCCTACACACAGTTAATGGAAGCTGGTACTTTAGACCCCGCTCTGCTTCTCCTGCTGGAGACAAACATCCGTCAGGATTGTGGCCAGCGTTGTGGTTTTTGAGTATTGCGTAATGCTAGAACGATACTTTTGCCTTGTCGTCAGGTCCAAAATGACAACGGGAGAATATTCTACTTTGAAGAAAAGAGAGGCAGCATTCAGGCTAATAACGGCCTGGCTGCCTAAAGCAGCACATCGAGCCCTCAGTATTCGATGAGTCACTCCTCTCCCACAAAGGAACGCACCGCTCCCCCCTGTGGTCAACACACGTCAGTGCATCCTCCGCCCGACACCCCAAGAGAAGCGGGGCCCAAGGGCAACTCACAGAAAAGAACCATTTCATCAACGTGGTGCTGTGCAGTCCCAGGATTTGGGGATTCGAGGGGAGGACAATAGATAAATAAATATAAGGTAGGGCCAGCAAGTGACAAGGATATGTACATGTGGACATTAGTCTAGACTATTGCACTCGACGTTGAACCATCCTCAGATGGTCAGCCTACATTTGAGTAAAAACCCACCAACATTCAATACAATCAATGCGATGGCACAAATAGGCCTTCGTCGCCTTACAATTCGGAATTTCCTCTGACTCCGGTCAATGAGCACGCACACAATCGACTAGTAAACAAGACACAAACTGTCATAACAAGTAAATAGCCTTCAATCAGAAGAGAAAAGTAGGGCGGTTAACACAGAGACCCTCGTGACATGTGCAGCCAGAGTGAATCTCAACTATGAAGAAATACACGTATGCACATCATTTACAACACGTACAGTAATGATACTTATTACATGGCAATGTTTAGAAAACCCAAAATGTTCTAAAGTATACTTTTTCTTCTGACCAGGCATGTCATAACAGTAAGATCTTTCATATGTGGACATCAAACAGTTCAAATAAGTAAACCAGCCGTCAAAAACGTAAAGACTTAAATTAGGAGCCACATACTTGCAGTAGTACTTACAATAGTTGCATGGACATTAATAGGAATTCTGACAGATTATTTTAAAACCAATCTATTTATAGACATGTCTCTCCAGACTGCTCAGAGGATTTTTAAACATGCCATTCAAAAGTCATGATTATTGCAAAATGGTGAAACTGCCGTCACTTTGAGGTCATTGGTTAATTCTGGCAGTTACTGTTTTCACAAACAGACAACACTAATCAAAAAATGAAATGTATTCCTCCCCAAAACTATTTATTTTAGTAGCTGCTATAAATCCCTGTCAATACCTGTTCAATAGAGGGAATCAGTAAGGCTATATCATTTAAACTTACAGAAAGCAATAAATGAAACCGTGTCAGTTTTAAACTAGATCTGCAATTCCTCTCTTCAATTCTGCATTAGTAACAGTCACTTTGTTGAAAACATGGATATTTCACTATGGAAAAAAGCTCTTCAGAAATGGCTCTGACCCCACACATCGACACAGCATCGCCCCCGAGGTCCCGGCGCACTGGGGGGGGGGGGGGGGGGGGCAGCCGGCCGAGGAGCTGGCAGGAGGCGGGACCTCGGCACGGCGGGGACACAGCAGCACACCCGACCGAGTTGGGCTCAGTTCTCGCTAAACGGCAGATCTTACTGACAGGGCTATCTGGATGTTCATTTTTAGACAACCGAGCCCAACTCTGAAACCCGGGCTTTACATTTCCTCTGATAAGCCTGCTTTCACTGTACGAGGGCCGACACTTTTTATGTTTCATCGAGCTGCAGGCTAATAAACTCCTGCATGCACTTCCTGTACTGCATCTCGGTGGGGCTGTTGGTGTTATATTGACCTGACTGGCTGTAGGGCCCCTCCGCCTCTCGCATTTCTTCGTTCATCTTGGCCAATCGCAACCTGGGGCGCAGGTAAAGAAACAGGAAGTGAAAGATGAGTCATAGTTACGAGATGCAATGGATAATCAAAAGGGTTGGACATCCACGACTTTCTAAATGCCGTTTCATTTAGCAAAGGCAGTTACAACAACACAAATAAAATACAGGAATAGAACAACAACACTCACAGTGTGACGATGTCTGCGTTGGCTGCATCCACTGCTATTATCAGGGGGGTTTTCTCATCGATGTCTGCAGCATTTTGATTAGCTCCTCTTTTTAAGAATAAACACACTTGCCTGAAACCGAGAGAAAAGTTTCAGCATCTTTTTGAGTCAACCCAATAATCCGTGTTGTTCCATAAATCTTCAAAATGACAGATTCCAATATTCTCCGAGTTTAATGTGCAGGACAAACCCTGTGTGTCCCAGCATGGTGGCGTGGTGGAGGGGTCCTCGGCCCTGAGCGTCCTGCTGGTTCACGTTGGCTGCGTTTTGGAGCAGAAACTCACAGGTGACCAGCGAACCCTGAGGGGAAACATTTCAACAATCGGACGAAACTCGCCAGCACATTTTGTGAAGTGCTGTCATTATCTAAAGGGAACGGGGGGGGGGGATCATTTGGGCGCTCACCCCCTGCACCGCCATGATCAGCGGCGTCCGCTTGTCGTCTTCCGTGTTGACCCAGTTGACCACGGCGCCGTGGGCCAGTGCCTCCGCCATGTCGGGCAGGCTGCGGGCACACGCAGCCCAGTAGAGCTGCAGACCCGAGCTGTACTCCTTCGGCTCGTAGAAAACCACCTCCTTACACGGGGACGGAGGAGGCAGCGTGGAAGGCATCGGCATCGGGGGAGACTCGGCGGCATCTGGAACGTGCGGGGAGAAAAGAATAGACTTTAGTCCACTAAATGGTCCTTTGTCTGTGCGTTGTAATTCAACGTCGATTCGCTTTTCAAGTTGTTCGTAGTAATTGCAAACTTCTGCAGGCTGGTGAGTTTTCTCATGTTCCTTTAAAAAGGTTTTCCAAACCGGCCTTCATTTACTGGGAGAAAACTCCTAAACTAACCATTTCTTGTTTTTCTGGTCTTGTCGCCCTAAAACCTGTCTTCTGGTTTAGATTAGAATAGGCAGCTTTGAGAGCATGCGTTTGCGTCTCACCTGCATCCGTCAGGCTACTATTGGAGGCGGTGGTGGCCAGCATCTCCCTGCTCCCATCTGCGCTGTTCTGGATGCCGCTGTCTTTACTTTTTACTGGAAGATGAAGTGCTGTGAATCACGACTTGTAGAACAACGCAGAGGTGTCATTCACTGAGTGTGTCAAATAAAAGGAACACCTTCCTGCTGATTGGGTTTAGATCTTCCCTCAGTAAACCTTTTAATATTTTTTGTTTATTTCCCTGGCTTTTACCAGCTTCCTTTTGTTCTCCAGTGTAATTACCAGAAACAGCAGGTGGTCCTGATATTTTGTGCAGTAAGTGACTCCCCGACTGAAATGAATTGAAAGAGCTGGAGGACAGATCCCCACCATCACCTTGTTTCAGGTCCCTGAACATATGATGAGACAAATACAAATGCAAATACCAGACACTGACCCAAACCATGTGTGGGAGAAAAATTCCCCAGTCCCCGGGAAAAAAACGAAACATCTGCAATGTTCTTAAAAAAGTGTGATGAAGGAGTAATACAGCAGTGGGTGAAGGGTTGTTAGTCCAAATGTCCAAAGCGGGGGAACACTAAGGACAGCGGGGATGGAGAAGCAAGCCAAACACTGAGCATTGAGGTACTTACTGCTCCTGAGCTTGGCAGAGTTGTCAAAGTAGGAGAAGAGTGAGTGAAGCTCGTCAGGACAGAAGAGGGAGTCGCGGCGGGCCTCCTTGCCGCTGGCAACGGCTACGTTAGGGATAATGGGAGTTTGGGGATGGAAAGGCGGAGGGTGTAAATTGAGGTGCGGGGCGGGGAGTTAAAGGGTAGGCAGTCAGAGCAGGGGTTAGTCCGAAAGCACACAACGAGAAAGGAGGGCAGAAATATTGAGGTAGAGGAGGGAGAGAGATAGGGGGGGGGGGGGGGGGAGGGAGCAGGGCAACAGCAGAGATAGTTAAGAATACCAGCTCGGGCGACACTGGAGTCTGGAGACGCACTACGAGAAGCAATGGGAGGCAAAGGGGGCCGAGGCATGTGTCGTTCACAGGGAACATTAAGTATGCCGATGGGTGGAGGCTTTTCTACGACGGTGCTTGAATCTCAGAGGATATACTTAAGTTTTTTAAAATAAGATGGTAAATAAGGTGGTAATACAATCACAAATGACACAGACTGTGCCATCTTGATGAAGTGCAGTTTGAATTCTGAAGCAGCACACAGTTCTGGGTAACAGAAACATCCAATCTCCTAATTATTGGAATTCGAAAACAAACACAGATCCCACAAGTTCATTTTAGTTGCAGATGAATTAGTTTTTTGGTTCCAGCAGCTTGTTGGACCTACTGGTCCACCAAGCAGAATCAAATCTCCTACAATCTTATAGTATCATTTATTAGAGTCATTATAGTCAGATCGGGTCAGGGTCTTTGAATGAGTTTTGTTGTTACTTTGTTCATTGTCTCCAGCAACGAGTGACAGGTTACAGTCAACAAACCCTCGGGGCGAAGAGTGAATGTCAATCTCTGTACTGACCTGACTGACCGGGTCGGAGTTTTGGGGTGGGTGGCGGAGGCCTCGGGGGCAGATGCTCTGAGCTGCTGCTCAGCCTCTTCTCCTGTTTGCTCAGAGAAACCACTTTGCCGCGCAGCTCATCATCTGTGGGCCGCCGCACAAAACGCCGGTCCACGTATTTGGCTTTGATGTAGGCCTCCACCTCGTGTCTGGTGAGAGTCAGAGGAATCAGACGGGTTCGTTGGTGAATGAGGTGAGAAAATCAAGTTTTCTAAGTGAATCTAATCAAACCACAGCTGGAGATTGAAGAGTGAGTGAATTGTATTCATCACAAAGCATCAGGTCAAGTTTTGTCTGTAGATGATAATGGCTCTATTCTGAATAATTATCCAATGAAAAACTCTTGTGTTTTTTGTTGAATATGCAATGCGGTTGTGTACCTTGGATCTCCTGGTTGCGGCTTTCTGGATCCCAGCTCCTCCCGCCGAGCCTCGTAGATCTGATTGATCACTCCGTTCCCAAGTTCGCACATCAACTGTGAAAGGTACAATTAAAATAAATTAAAAGTAATTTGTTATCGGCACTCAATTTAGAGTTAGACTTTCAGTTTGAACTGTGGGTGTGTGTTTGTATATTTGTTCATGTACATTTTTGCTCCCTCACCTTGAGAAGTTCTGGCTCCCATGTATCCAGGGTCAAAGACCGAACCTTAGAGAAGTGCACTCCCAGACTCCTGCAGGTCCAAGAAGTATTACAATAAATCACAGAGGCATTGTTCACCAACCTTTGCTTATACTGCAGATGTGGGGTCTGGCAGCATTAACAAAAACCCAGTATGTACCAAAGAAGGTAGTTCTTAGATAAATATGCAGTATTTATGCCTCCGTTTTTAATAAACATGTTTATACTAAAATCAAATACTGATGGGGCCAGAGAATTATGGAGCACAGAAACAAGGTAATTTAAAGAAATTAAATCAATGCATTAAATTGTAATTCCGTAATTTTCTGAAACTTTTGTTAGTCCCACTGAAGATAATTTTTTAGGATGCAGTGAGGCCGAATCCCTCGACAGTTTTGTGTTAATTAAAATGATTATTACATTTTTTTGCCTGGAAACAAAAGTAATAAAAGGTCAAAAGGTAAAAAAGCTGGCTGGCTGTTTACAGCAGAGTTTACATTTCATAAATCCCTGAATCCCAGCAGTTTGTACAAAATACAGCAAACATGCAATTTCCGGTTTCCTTAGAAACATAAATAACTCAAAACTGTATTCTTTCCAAGTGGTAGATAAATAAATAAAATGAGCTGATATTAGTTACCTCGGTTCATTAGTTTCCTCGGTTCTTTAGTTTCCAAAAGTTCATCCTTTCTGGAAGATTTTTCACAGGATCTAAATGTATACCTTTTTTTTTTTTTTTTAAAGACCGTTCCTTCCTTTGTGATCTTCATGTCCGATCGCTTTGCAACCTCAACGTGGAAAGACAAATCCAACGCCTTACTTTACAACAAAAACATGTCACTCTACCTGTGGATACCGGAGCACTGTATACAGAGGGTGATGCCCAGATTGATGCTGGCCCAGCGGGGGTCAGGCTGACCACAGTCGCAGCAGCAGGTGTTGCCCGGGATGGCCAGGACCCTCTGCAGGGCACTCTCTCCTTTGATTGACCTCTCCTTGGGCTCCCCAGCGGAATCAAGGCTCCCCGTCGACGTGGACGACTTCCTGTCAAGCTTCTGACAGAGACGGAGACAGCAGAAGGACATCCACATGGACCATAAGCATCTATTAATATGGGATAATTAAACAATGACATTTGGGGGTGGGGGAGTAAATGTAAACTCACGTATGGGAGACACCCTCAAACACTGGTTCATTAACGTTTCCATGAATGATCTATGTATCAATATAGTTAACTACAGTACATCGTTTCAACCACCCGCTCAGTACACGTTGGCGTGTTTCGGTTCTTACGTCGCCGTCGTCTCCCTTGTCGCGGAAGGCGGTGGCGATGCTGTTCTGGACGGCTTTGATCCAGGCCTGTCGCAGCTTCTCCGAGTCGGCCTGCATCATGCAGCTCCTGCTGGGTCAGACAAGCGTCACACAATTGCGGCCCTCTGACTGGGTGAAGGTGGTTACAGTGCTACTCTGCCATTTCACCTTGGAACAACATATTTCCAGTGCTCATTGGACCAATGGGGGACTTAAACTTACTTGGTGGGGGACACCACTTCGAAACAGAAGCGACGCTCTACGTCCTCACAGTGTTTGACGGTACATAGCCTCAGGTCCTCCACCACCACCGTTGGGTTGTCCTGTGGAGACAGCAGGGCATCTTTGGTTGAAACCCAATTAACACACATGCACACACTCTCTGGCAATGTTAAAAAGAAATTGACCAACAAATTAAGCAACACAAATAGCAAATGTCTGAATATTTCTATCAGACAGGAAGTGTTGATGTCATTGACAATATCCGATATGGATTTTTTTTTTGCTTTGATATTTTTCTATGCGGCGCTTATAAAATAAAATAAAATAAATAAAAATAAAATATTTGGCTTCGGTACAACCCACAATAATTTCTTCAGGGTTACACAATACAAAAAGAACACTATCTTCTTACACTTCTTAAAATACATCTTGTGTCCATTCTACACTAGGCGTGTTGAAATTGTTACTAAAGCACTTAAATGAAACACCCTGTTAAAAATACATGGGTGGGGGGGGGGGGGGGGGTGTTGGAAGTCAAACACATGCATATTGTATTACAGTCAGTGCGCATGGAGTCACTTGACATACCTTAAATTTCTTCTGGTAAACTAGCTGATTGTTCTGGATGGAGAACCAACGCCTGAAAGAAAAAACAGTCACATGCAGCCGCTAGTGATACTAAAATGACACGCTGTGACGTCATTCTAGTGAGGATGAGAGCGATGTCTAAATACAGGCAACTCTATTCAGTGTTAATATTCCCTTTTGAACAAAATGCGAGGGTCTAAAAGCATTATACACCCTTATGGGTCAACCTTAAAAAAAACAGTTTCCAGGAAATTCCAGGAAGTGCATAAATTGTATCAAAAGTTGTTTGCTGCAGCATCAAAAAATGTGCTCTACTCAATGTTTTGATGACAGTGCTTGGCCTCCTGATTCCACAATCAGTCCACTAGGATGAAGCAAGTGGTTATCATAAAATTGGATTACAAATGTATTCAGAAGGAGACCAATTGAATTGGGTCTTTTGTACCTATTCCACGTCTTAAAGGCATTGCTGGCCCTCTTAAACAGATAACCCTCCATTGCGATGCCGTGGTCGGCATCCACATTGTACTCCAGCTTGGTGTCGTCATTCGAGAAGTCCTGGACAAAAAGACAGAAAGAGCTGCTGTGGTAAATTACCCTCAGCAAAGCAGCACTGAGAATAGTATGTAATGTATTTTTAACCCCCAGTCTTCTAATGTTACGCCACTTTACTAAGATTCTACTTCCCCCGCTTCTCGGAAGTTGATTTGACAAATAGTATCATAATAGTTAGGACTTTGAGGGTTAAGAGTCATATAGTGGTTTGACAAGTAGACCCACAATTACTAAACTAAGAGGCTACATTAACAAATCCCGAAAAGTGTGAAAACACTGGACAATGACAGACTTTAATTAGTTAAGACTGTTGCCAGTCTTGTCTTAACTCGCTGAGCAGCTTCCACCTGTTTTAACACCCTCCAAGCGCTCTCAGCTTCAAGTGACATTGAACACCATGACGTGTGTGTGTGTCCTTGAGGAATAGGATTACCATTAAGTGTCATCATTTCCACAATCAGTCACAACTATGAATCCCCATCAACATTTTTTTCATGACATTTTCAAACTTTTTTTCCACCTTGTTTTTTTATTAAACTTATTTTAATGTGACATTTTTCAAACATATATATATTTTTTTCGGGACATTTTTCCACAGAACACATTTTTTTAAACTTATATTTTTTATATATTTTGACCATATAAGTGCTTTCCATGACATTTTTTTGCATTCCCTCTTTGTTGTAGATTTTACTCTTCACAATGTTTTGCCTTCTTTTAAATTAGTCTAGAAAGCAGATTTTGTTTTAACACAAGGAGTACTGGATTGGAATTTAGGATGACAGCATTGTCTGATGAAGCGTACGATCAGGCAGGTGCTCGTGATTATAGATCCGGATCCAACAACTGGTTGCGCAGGACTTGTAGCTCATGACTGCACGTAGTCTCATGGCTTGGATCCGTAAACGTAACCTGAGCTAAGTTAAACCCCTCTGCCCTATGACACCATGGTGTATCAGATGGATGCACACCAGCACACACAAAACAATTTTCCAGCATGACATACTCTGGGACAACTGAGGTTATTTCGGGTGCACAAGGGGAACAAACTGTATTAAGCTTCTGTACGGAAAGATAATGAAAGCACCAGAACAGGCATTCAATGAATCACCTCAAAAATGAACCTCAAGACACAATGCATGTTAATTAAAACAAACACAACTCAGAACCTCAGTGGTGGAATGATGCCTAATGTGATCGGGGAAACAAACCTATAATTTAGCTTTAAAAACGCTAAACATTAAGCGGTCAAACTAAAAGTAAAGCTGGTTTTGGAATATTTTAGAAATGATTTCGCCCTGTCAAAGTGTTCATTCATGGTCAACAATGCCAATGACCATGAAAACAACAAACCACTCACTGGAATCAAACCAGCAACCGGACTTCACTGAAGCACACGCCGGCGCCACCAAATGAGGCATCAAAACAAACATGCTGCATAATCGAAGGACATTCAACACCAATGCACTCGAAAAATGTGGGAACGGACAAAGGAGCAAACATTTAGTCAAGCGCTGCAATGCGGTCTCTTAGCGTGTGCAGGAGAGGCGGTGAAAGACGAGGGACTGGTACGGTTACAAGAGGAAATCAGATGGAAATCGATGCGGTGACTCTACGTACGGAGGTCGACCTCCAAGCGACAAAGTTGCGGCAGTCTGACTCGATCGCAGTCACCTCCTGAAACGTCACACACACAACAAGAGGATGGCAAACAGAAAATAATAATAATGTGTATTTCTAACGCTACCACAGGCATATTACAACATAGTGGTTTTGGCCAAATAAATATGTCGGAGACACAATAGGAAACTAGAGACACGGTCGCATGCATGGACACACGGACACTGCAACTCAACATCCTTCAGGTGCACTCACCAGATACCAAACGTAGTGAAAACGGCTGAAAATCTTCATTTCTTTTGGAGGTTTTATGGAGTGAGAGCCCCCTTTTCAGTGTGCATGTGTGTCCCTGTTCAGCCGACAGGTCTTCGCTATCTCAAAGTCTCTCTGTGTAGCATCTCAATGGCAGCGTGGCTCGTCTCTACAACAAACCCTCATCTCCTCCTCGAATGACTCTGCATGTCCATCAAAATCTTCGTCACTGACTTGTTGTTGTTGTTGCTCCTCCTCCTCCTCCTTCTGATGCCTAAGTGAAGGTCACCTGCGCCTATGTACGAGTGTGTCTGTGTGAGATGCCAGGCTGACTGTTGGGTTGGAATAATTAAGTGGACCGCGTAGTGGAGCTCAGGCATCAAACATTTATGCTGACTTTAACTCAACAGACGTGCACAGAGCTTTACTCGCTCATCGTGCGTGTGTCAATAAATGAGCTACTCCTTTAACTATGTTAAATGTCTGGGCTTTTGAAATGTTTAGTTTGCACGACAGTTCAGATTCTTTCAGAAAAATAATCAGGTTATTATAATACCGTTGCCGCTTCAAACCTAACGACACGTACTCTTTCTGATCGAGGAACCGTTAAGTCTCCCTTCGTTAGCTCCGTTGTGACGCTGCTCTGCCCTGTGGTCATAGAGCTTATGGGGACGCAGACAGGAAGCAGACAAACAACGTCTGATCAACCTTCAGCTCTGGTGCAGATCAAAGGTTTCATTGATACGACGATAACGGAAACGGTTTGTGTGCAAGCAAATTTGTGTACAACTGTCCTAAAGGTGGAGATTTTGTGTCAAATAACATTCATTGTTCCTAACAACAGATATGACCAACAACCGGCTTTAGAAGACTTCTGGCTTTCAAACTCCCTTTCTGGCTCATACTCACAAATAGAAGAAGCATTATCTGTCTTAAGGTTGTATTAAATGCAGTAGAGGCCAAAATTATATTAGGGTGGCAGCCTGATGTCTTGTCAATCCATTGAGTCCCTGTCACAGGAGGTACAAATCTAAAAACATATGCTAAACCCCAACCTTAAAACCAGCCAGGGAAAGCTTGTCAGTCTAATATTATGAAAAGTACCATTGACCTGAAACCTTGAGTGATGCATCATTAAGTAATGCAGCACTGATTTGCTGCAAAGAACCGGCTAATATACCAAAGTGAAGCCACTGTGAATCAGTCATCCTAACACCAAATGCTTCTTTTGCCCATTTTCTAAGTAAATATGTGCAATGCATTTCTTCTCCAATATAGTTGGTTTAAAGACAATCTCTAAATAGCTGAAACAAACTAAGCACAAACAAGCAGTATGGTGCGCTGTGGATGGTTTTGTGCACAAAACACAATCGAGGTCAAGTCCGATCACAGATAACACGAGCTGCTGAGGCTGAGCAGTTACATGTACAGCATCTATCCAACCATGCAGAGCTGGCACAGCAATGACAGTGATGGAGAGTAACATAGCTTACCTGCAGAGCAGCCTGAAGTGAGCAGAAAAAGAAGAAGAGGCGTGGGAGAAGGAGCAGAAGTAGAAGAGCACAAGAGAGACAGTTGGTTAGGTGTGTCTGTGCATGAGCAGCCAGACGACAGACAGAGTGGAGGGAGGGAGACGACGTATAAATAGCATCTAGATGAATTGGGCGAGGATAGGCGCATGTTGGCCCGCGTACCATCCCCGACAGAGCGGGAGGGGGGAGAGAGAGAGGGACAGACGACGAGAGAAAAACAGATGGAGAAGGTATCCAAAAAAATTGCATATCAGAAAAAAAAAAAAAAAGAAAACTCAAGACTGCTGGCACACAGTCGCTCTTAGACAGACATTTGCAGAAGCCGAGCCGATGACAGCTGGTTGAGAAGCTGGCAGATGTTTGTCTGGCGTTAACAAGGCTGTGTGATACAATTAAGGCTACGGGCGCACTAGCAGCACCACGTACTGTAACATCATACCAGGAGCCCGTGTCTGGCTGTACATTTATATATTTTAAATTCAGAAAAAGCATCCAAATAACTATCAATTATGTATTGAGTTTATATTTCTGCTTCTTTACATTCAGTTGTTGCGAAACATCTGGAGCACCCTTCTGGTATATATTACAACAACAGGTGGGAGTTAGTGGGGATATTAAAGTATCAGAGAAGAGCGCTGAAACTTAACCTTGTTTGTTTGGAAATGGGTCTCCGTCAGCTGTCAATTATGCATGGGTGTGTGGGTTAGATCATCGTTAGGATCCCCTTACACCTGAGAGCGGAGGACTACCTCCATTCAATCAAAGGACAAACTATTTTGCAAATGCACCGATGAGCAATTTTTTTCATATGCTATGTTTTTTTCCCCCAATTGCAGGAAATTGATTTGTCCTTCAATGAGCTTTTTTGGCTTTTTTTATGGCTTTGTGGGAGCTGACAGCCATGAGGTCAGTACAACTGCAAGACAAATCCAGGGTCAGAGTATCTCTGCCATGTTGAGCACTCACACACCAAGCAGTGTTTGTGTGATGTTCATGTTGTTGGGCAGAGGAGAATAAAAAGTGTCATTTGTAGTTGTATATATTAAAGTTGTACTTTGTGAATGTGTGTTTGTTGGATGCGTTTGCCGCTTTCGTCATCAATTGCAAGTGGTGACGGGACCATGTCCCGTGTACCTTTTGCTGGATGGTCGAGTGTTTCTGCTCCATGTCCCTCTTCTCTTTGGCAGCATCCACCACCAGCAGGTCCAACTGCAACCGACAGAGCAACGGACGAGTCAAACTCACATAGTCAAAAAGAACAATAAAACTAAAACCATATATTCAAATGTGGGTCCAAAAGGCCAAACTCCAACGTGTCACCTTCGTTCCTTTGACGTATGTCCTCAGAGACAACGCAGGGAGAGAATGGGAAATCAATCGAATCTCTCTCGCCGGACCATTAGCATGAAAAACTCTTCAATTAACAGGTGAAAGCAAGGTTGTGTGCACAGAAGCTTTCCTTTCTTCAAGGATTTAACCATTCAAGCAAATAAACAACTTTTACATAGGCCACCGCTGTGAAGGCTTCATCATGTGTGAAATTAGATGGGGGGGGTGATTGATTCCCCTCGTCCCCACGAGTACCCATTGCATGTAGAGCGCAAAACAATGGATTTCTTTGAGCAGAAGGCTATAAAAAAAAATAAAAAAATGTTATGAAGTGCTGGAGGTCAAACATCTGCTATTTCACCTCTAGAGCGATGAGATACAACTGTGTGCCTTTTGAAAGTCTGTGACCGGGATCTGACCCGAAGCCTTGTGTCTCGAGCCTCAAACAGAGGGATCCGCATCTGCGTGTCGCTCGGATCAGCTTTTCTCATCATATGGTTTTAATGTACGTGGCTTTTACGGTTCCTGTACCACAACTTCAAACCAAACGACAAGTCACACAAACGGCTTGCCGAGAAGTCGACGTGCCAAAAGAGGTAAGAGAGCCGAACACCTTCACCTCTCTGATACATGCGCTACATTTTCTACTTTCAACATTTCTTGCAAGACAAAATTATATTAATTCTGTTCAATTGTCTGCAAAAAAGCTGCGACCTAATTATTTCAGAGAAGACGGCATTCGAGGATGCCGGACCTCCTGTTTTGTTTGGAGAGGAAATGGGCGGAAGCCCGAAAGCATCAGATAGGGAATGTTTTCCTCCGTCGCTTCCTCCGGTGCAGTTCACGCCATCTTGCTGCTTCTACATCTATCTACAAAAAGGCGGGTGTGGGTTTCCACCACACGATGTTTGGTGAAGGACCCCTTAACTCTGACATCTCCCTTACTGAGCGGAGGAGAGCGGCAGACCGAAACATTTGTCGCTCAGACTCGCTCTCAACACGCAACACTACGATGCCGCACGAATGACTCACGGAAAAGATGCAAAACATCCTTGTGAATGAATGTATTCACTGAGCGGATGTTTGAGCCGGAGGACGTGTGTCGTACAAAGATGCAATCGGCAAAATATCTGCTATTTACAAGCAGTCCAGCGGTATCCGAATGTATCCATTATGTTCCCACCCTTAATCGCTTTCTCTTTGACTACAGGCATCGAGTCATAGTATCAGACCTGTTGACAGCTCCTCCACACCTCCCTGCACAGACTCTCCACCTTCTTCAGCTTCATGATGGAGAGAAGAAGAATGAATAATCCACAATTGTCTTGTCGCTGCTTCCCACGACTTGGGCTCCGAGCTTTTTCTCCTTTCAGTTTTGCACAGTTCCAAATTCAGTGCAACAGGCTTCCAATCACACCACGGCGGTGTACCTCTGTTACCAACTCTCTATCCTTCTTTTCCTCCTTTGCCAGCATCGGCACTCCTCTCCCTCTTTCCTTACAGTTCGTGCCTTTCCACTTTTTGCTTTGAGAAGATTACATTTCAGCTCTTATCCCTTCCTTTAATCTGTTTTTCAAAGTGTGTCTTTTGTTCCCCCTTCTCCCGGCACTCTTTGGTTCGCTCGGTCAATTTCTCTCTTCCGAGTGTGAGGGTTGGAAACCACGCTCTTCTCTCCAATCCGCTTGAGAGGTCCACTATCGCAAGTCTTCAGATCTGGCTTCAAAAATGTACTTTCAAATAAAAAAACATTGGTTCCTTTGGTTTAGTTTATCCACGGATTAAACGTGTTAACAAGCTACACTTTACTCTTAAGAAGTGTCCTCTACTCATCAGCTCCACACTGTGACCCCTTCCTTCCCTGCTCCTGCAGCCAATCTTGCATATACTCCTCTCATTGAGCTCTTCTTCCGGTCTCAGTGTTTTAAGGTCCACAACCTTCAGCGTCAATCTCAGATTCATGTGCTGTGTTCACTCAGCTGATATTCAATGAGTCTTACTGTGGGAAAAACCTTTTCCAGCCCTCTGGCTGCCTTCTTCCTCATTCCTGCTCCTCGTAAAAGCAGCTCCACTGTGATAATCATCTTAAAGTCACAATCGGGGCCATCCTCAGAGGGAAGGCTCTGTTTATCAGAGGATGCACACAGACACACACACACATAGCAGTAACATCAATACACACACACAGGATAGGAACACAAACACAAAGAGGTTGTCAGGAGGTGGAAGCAGGAGGTCAAAGGGCAGTTGTGCTAATCGCTAATGATCAATGTGTAAATCTATGACGATGACTTTTAGATGAAGAACAAAAGTTTCCTTTCAGACTCCGACCCTAAAAAAAACAAGCTCTAAATGAGACGCTGAAGAGGTATGCTCTTTAAAAGGGTTCTTGTCTAAGTACTAAAAAGGGTTTGCCATAAACTGCACTGTATCATTTATTCCACTAATAGATTAAAGTTTGCTTATGTTGAAAGTGTTTATACTGTATGTTCTATCACCATTGCACATGTTTTCCAGGGCTGTGTAGTTTATTTTTAACATTACAAAGGAAGTGAAACAAATTGAGATGTTATTTAATTTCTGAAGGTTATGGCAGATTTAGGATGACAAATTCATGTAATACCAAATACTATATACGGAATAAGATTTTAAAAAATCTAATTGCAAAACTTTGCAGGTGAGGTTTCAATGTTGACTAAAAAATATTCTTACATCAGTCATTGTTTATATTGTAAAATGACATCTTTATGATGTAATAACTGTAAACGACAGTATAACTACAGCTTAAGCTTCAAGTTTAGCCAATTGCAAAGAGATTGCTCTACCTGTCCTCCAAGCTGTTTCATCAGAGGTTGGAGTTCACTGAAGAGGTCATAGCCTTGGTGGAAGAACGTCAGGTGGGCGTACATGAAGGACAACATCTGTGGAGAAGGAGGACATTCAGAGAGCAAGTAGGGCTGCTGCACAAGTCCTTTCATGTCAAACAAAATTGCACTCACTGATTTCAGGATTTCGGATCTTCTCTTTGATTGTAGCACATTGATCTGATAAAAAAAAGAAAAGAAAAAAAGTGAGAAGCAGAAAAAGAAAAAAAGATTCTCCACTGGCGTTATGGGAAAGGAAAGGAAAAACGAGTTTAGATGCTGCAGATGAAACAAAAACAAAGCATTACTGAGAGCAGTTCTTCCCAAATACACCAGGAGGAGCTCCGTGTCACATGTTCAATGCGGTTGTGCTTGTTTCACCCATCATCAACATCCTCCACTTTTTCTTTTCTGCGAGAGAGAGGGTGTGTGTGTGTGTGTGTGTGTGTGTGTGTGTGTGTGTGTGTGTGTGTGTGTGTGTGTGTGTGTGTGTGTGTGTGTGTGTGCGTGTGCGTGTGCGTGTGCGCACACATTTGTGCTGGTAGAAAACTCATCTACAGCCTAAAGCACACAGTGCTGCTCATCTGGCCTGAGACGTTGCGTTCGGTTTAAAGTTAATGGTACCAGTGGTTGTAAATGCAGTCGTGCCGGCTGGCTTCATTGTTCCTGAGAGGAACCAACAGCTGCTGAGTGTCATGCACACTCACTAACTGGGCGGGAGCAACGGACTCCTTAAGAAGGCGAGGCAGCTTCGAAGCGGTTGACACTGGGCATCATGCTTAAGCCTTAACCTGGGTCCAACGGGTCTCCTTTATTGTGGTCATTAAAAACAGGGACATCAAAACATTGGTTCCACCGAAGAATACAGATCAAAGTAACTTCCACCCAGGGGAGGAAGCTTATTTTTCTTATCTAAAATGTTTCCTATAGCCAAAGCTGCAGAGGTTAGTAACATCGTAAAAGTGTTGAGAGCACCACTAGAATGTGAAACTTTTAGGAGGCCCGTTTACTTCAGCTGTGCAAGCTGCTGGTTCATAGATTTCATGGCTTCATTTTATGAGTGATTATCCACTGGAGCACCATGCCAAGCCCATTTTGAAACCTGCTTTGTGGTTTCTTTTCACATCCCAATTATGGAGTGAACTGTGCCCATACAGCTTTGTCTTTTAGAGAGTGATTCAAATAACAGGGTTGGCAGCTGCCTCGCCAGAAAGCACGACGCATTCAACGGCGCTTCTGTGGCCACGAGGAGACAGCGGAGGCTCAACCGTATTCAATGATACATCCGTTTGGCTTTGATGGAGGGGGGGAAAAAAAGATTCGGCAGATGTTTTCTGATTGAAGCAGAAAGATAGTTGATAGTGTTTGATTTTAAAAAAGATTGAGCATTTTCAATATAATTTCTCTCAATACAGATGACCCAGCCTCTGTAAAATGAAACCATTTTGCAAGCGGGTGTTGTAGGACATAAATGTAAATCCACTCATTTTGACACGTTTTGTTCTTCAAATTTTAATCTGTAGCAGCAGTAAGACCCCAGAGATGAATTTAGAGTAATTCAAATGAACGGCTGCTTTCTTCCTCATTGGACAGATCCGTAGTTATCTTTAATAAAAATCATTTCTCCAGCGTAGCGCTTCATCAAACATGACGGCTGATTGGTCACAAGAACATTTGCTTCCAGACCATAACGTGTCAAACTTCAGCTTCTACTGCATTAGTTTTATAATCAGTCTAGGGGTCCGAGTTTGGGCCTTATGTGATAATGCATATTACGTCCTTAATCGGGTTTATTATAAACTTCAGAGGACAGCAGTATTTCATCCATTTTAGCATGAAAAAGAAGTACCACATCATTATTTATAAAGAAGAAAATCAAAAATAACTTCATCTGTTCATGTGGACACTGCTTCAACAAATCAAAGTGCTGCCATCTGTTTGCTTGTTAAACTGCTTTTCCCCCCCGATCCTCTAAAGTGAGGATGAGTTTGGGTATTTCACTGTAAATGCAACTGACACAGCTGCTGTTCATTCCCCTCTGTGGCATATTTTAAAAAGCCGAACGTCAACCATCAAAAGGTACATAATCATGGTGTGACGTCACTTGCATACATCAGCGCCAACATCTCTCCTAACGGGCAAGTTCCTCACCCGTCACCTAAAGAGTGTTAAAAAAATGAGGGGTGAGTAGCTGTACCTGTAAAACGTAGTCGAGGACGATGTGTCGGAAGCACTTGCGAGTGGCGGTGAGGATGTTTGTGGCCTCCTCCACCTCGTGCTGCTTGTTGCGGGGAGCCTGCGCGTTCTTGATGAGCGCTCCCTCCTTTTCCTCGCTCACCTTATCAAAGTGCTTCTTGGCCTCTTTGAACTTTCGTATGTCACTGATGAGGAGGAGGGGGGAGAAGTTTAGTAAGACCAACACATAAAGCCGACTGCATATATTGTACACGTATTTGCAGGCACAAATATTTAGAACATTATAAACAGCATGTTCACACAATCCTGGGATAAATTTTAGGACCTTTGAAGAACTCACAACACACAAGGTCAAATAGGACACATCCCTTTGGTGTCAACAACGGTTTGAGCAAAAAGGTCAAATGTTAAAGGAAGCAGAGTTATCTCTGGATATGAACCAACACAACCACGGCCGAGGCAACAGGAAGTAGCCGAGGTTAAAGAGGATTTCATGAAAAATCCATTTGGGGGAAAACTAAGAAGTTTAAAAAACAAAATGACTTGTAAAATGATTGGATGTGGGTCTTGAGACCCAGTAAAAAAGTAAAAAAGCGGTGAAAGCAGTTTTGCATCAGAGGACAAAAAGTCTTTAAAGAGATATATTTGTGATTGAGTGCAGGAAGGTAGTGAGTATTAACGATGTCTCCCAGCCACGGCTGCTGTTGTGTTAAGCTGTGCTGCTATGGGCAAAAGCTGCTAATCCTTTTAATGAAATAAACCAGAAGGCCCCAATCATTCCTACAAGCCAACTGGAACTCAGTGCTGTGTAAGACGGCTTTAAACTGAGAGATATTAATTAAAAATATTACCATGTATACCAATTGCTTTGTCCTTTCAGGATCAACACCTCAAATGTGATAAATGTGTTTTCTTTATATTAATAAAATTCGGGTTAGTGGGCTTTCTGTATTCAAAATCTACTAGACGTTTCTTCCAGCATGGATTTTAAGTTCCCCTCATTTATGTCCAGTGTTTCTCAGAGACTTGATCTGGATAAATTCATGAGTAAAATGCTAAATGTGGGGTAGTCAGTTCTCAAGCAGAGATTAATCAAAAAGCAAAAGCAGGACCCATTTTAAAAGCATGGACAGCCCCGAGATATGAGCAGCTTCTTTATTCAATGAATACTCACTCTTTGACAAATGTTTGAAGCTGGGTCTTGATTGATCTCTGGACCTGATCGAATAATATCTGTGAAGAAAAAAGGACGGATTGAACTATTGAGACACTTAACATCCTTACGGGACTTCCCTTAGTCAGCAGCAAAAAGGCTGATCCATGGATTGTGCACCTCTGTTTAGAAATATTTCTGTTAACATCACAGGGTGCGACTAGAAGCCAAATTAACACTAACAAGCAGACTTTATAAACTCCCCTCATGAAAGACGTAAGCACGAGAGATGTGATCTGCTTTGTTTAGTTCTGAGTCACGCTCCCATTAACCTGCACCGCTCTACCAAGCAAAAGTTCGGACAAACACTTCAACCTCCAAGTAGGGCTTCAGTTATTATTTGATGTCCAGACGAGAGCAGTGTGGCTGGAAGAGGCTCCACAGTGACAAACAGATCGAGTACTCCGTTTGAGTGGATCATGTGCTGAACAATCGCTGAGTAGCAAAAACCTTCCTGACTGTCAGCTGACGTGGCCGCAGCTGCCCCGTGTTGAGTCACGGCCGGCGCTGTGGCTCTCGGGGGCTTTTAGGCGTCTAGTCAAGGAAGCTTATACTTGGATTTGGTGAAGAAAGATTCCACTGTTGGATCATGGTAGACCGCCCACCATAACTTTTTGGAATGTCAAAGAAAGAAAGACATACACAGGATCTCATTTAATCCGAGAATGTTACAGTCCGACTTGAACCCAGTTCAACCAAACCCGGACAAAACCTCACATTGAAATGATACCTGTGTAATGTCCCCATTTGAACTACGGTTTTCCACTTTATCCAAAAGTTTAATGCCAAATTCAGCCTTACCAGCTAAAAGAATGGGGAGGCTATTTAACATTTTAATCGACCGGCTTTATTATTGCTATAAAAAACAAAATGTCTTCATCTTTAACCATTCAAATTGTTCAAATTCTTGATTTTTAACAAATCCTTTTAGGGATGCACATTTATCCGAGAGGTTACGGTGCCATCCACAACCACAGTGACCATAAAATAAAAAGCGGCAATTCCCAGAAGCGAATTTCCCCTGGCTGCGTTCGTTCCAACAACATGTGACGCAGAGCAAGCAGAGAGCGGACGTGACAGGCGAGATCAAGCTATGGACCGTTCCTGCAGGACGAGAGCCTCTCGCCCGCCGTGTGTCTCAACTCTGTCTTCAAAAAGGATTTTTAATGAGAGCACCTTTTCTCAGCGGCACTTTCATTCCTACCAGGGACTGACAGCCGAGGACACTAACAAAGCGGATTCTGGGAAAAAAAACCGCATAATGAGATGTGTCCTTCAGGGCTCCTTGGAGAGTTTAAGTCTGTGTCGAGTGGTTGCAGGTGGAGTGCATGAGACGATCATGTTAAACCAAAAAGAACACTTACATTGTAAAAGATTGACTAAGTGCCTTTAACCTATTTTACCGTCCCTGTACTCCACTAACAGCCACACTGCTTGTTGCAGCTGTACAATTATCAGGTAGGGTTATAATGCAATGTATGTCGCTTTGAATAAAAGCGTCAGCTAAATGGCATGTAATGTATTTTTAACAGGATGCCAACCACATTGTGAATGATTGAGGGTGACCACGTTTACCACAGCAACGCATGGTTCATTCCAATAGATACCAAAGTTTCCACAACTTGGAAGAAAAGGATTTTATGAGACAGGGAAAAATAACACTCTCTTCAACATGGATTTTGTGTGCTTGGAGAAGGGGTAACTTTATTTTTATGGGATGTCCTGAAGCTATGTTGACATTTAGTACAAAAATGGGTTTTAGGTATCTGACCCAAAAGGTTTTCCCTTCGACCACTTTTTATAGAGGACAAAGTTTGCACTTTTTGATACTTTAATGGAATTGAACCATGAAGCTGCGCGTTACACCCATTTGCTTCCAATTCTGAGGAGCCCCATGGAAGCAAGTATTTCTCGTCTCACGGACCTAAAGTCCCTGTCTA
The DNA here is from genome assembly GCF_949316345.1 of Pungitius pungitius. Taxonomy (NCBI): domain Eukaryota; kingdom Metazoa; phylum Chordata; class Actinopteri; order Perciformes; family Gasterosteidae; genus Pungitius; species Pungitius pungitius. The sequence goes on along the minus strand of NC_084906.1, from coordinate 14,143,170 downwards.
GTAGTCTGCTGCCGTCCTTCACAGCAGTAAATTGTCGGTTAAAAGCTCTGTTCCAGATGTTCAGCAGAGTTAAGTCATCAAACAGCCGTAGCGTTGAGGATTAAAATAATGAGGATAGGTCCCATGGCAGTGATGGCATACCGTGTGATAGTTGATCATCTCTTGCAGGCTCTCTGCAAACTTTGTGAGACTGGACTGTGGAGAGAAAGGGAGAGAAAGGGACAGCCATTAAGGCAGGCAGAGTGAAAACATCCTCATAAGTTCCGATAGCAATAACACACAAAAGAAAGACATCAAATGAAAGAAGGCCTGTATTCAAATAAGATGCAAACTCTACAGCATGCAGCATCAAACTCTTGTGTCGGTCAGGTAGGGCTACACAGAAACTGGGTGGCGGTTTTTGGAGGCAGAACAACACACTGGATAGAATTCTTTTGGCCAAGTTACTCCCTTGAAATACATGCAGTGGCTGAACTTCAAACCCAATGAAGAGGCATTGAGGGGAACAGACGGAGGCAGAGAGGAAGTGCTTGGCCCTGAACATTTATGTGAGAAAACACAACCTGTGACCTCGACAAGACCCAGTGCAAGGTTTCACATCCCGCCTCATTTAGTTAAATTTAGATATCATCTGGTAACGTCTTGAGGGGATTGAGACACGCTGCTCAAAAGAGACAAGTGCGTGCCAATAGAGAGGAAGTGCAGTCCTCTTTACATCTGGGAACTAGGAATAATAAGTCTGCCATGGTTAGTTTTTATTGTAAAATGATTTTAAATGTCTGAGATTGTATAGTATGTCAAAAGAGGCTTGCCTTCATGAAGAACCGAGAGAAACAACACAACCCCAAACATTGTTATCAAACTAATGTTTGTCTCTTTCTGTTTACCTCGATGACCTCATCTCTGGTGGACTGCTGGGCTAGCTCCCGGATCCCATTAACAAACTGCTTGTTGGCTGCATTGTAGGCTTTTCCGGCGTCTATCATCCCAATACACAGCTTTACCAACTAGAGAGAGAAGGAACAAGGGAAATGGTCAGAGGTAATCATAAGAAAAAGTGAGAAAAATTGAGAAATGCTGAAGTCTCAAGTGAATTAAGGAATTTAATCAGAAATCAAACTCAAATAACTCATGCGAGTTGTTAACCATATCAAACTAATCAAATGTTTTATTCAGAATGTGGAACAACACAAACTGTTCAGTCCCAAACAAATAGCTGCATTGGTAGCAAAGTTCAGATGGTAAAAGGTCACTTTAACAGTGATCTGAATCAGCAGTTCTTGATTAACTGGATGATAATCATGAACCAACATACACTGGCTAAAACACACCGCACACACTAAACACACTATTGATTTTGTAAAACGTTTTTAAAATATTTGTGTCTTTCTGCCTTTTTTCATTTTCATAGAGTTGAATTAGGACAAAAAATAAACATAACACCATCAAGTTAATGAACCACATCTGACCTCAACCTAAACTGCAAGAACATCCGAAGCCGCAACTGTTAGCACGGTCATACGTCCATCTACATGTCTGTCAAAGGAAAAGTTTAACTCCTTAGCCCCTTTCAACTCAACCCCAACTATTACACACACACACACACACACACACACACACACACACACACACACACACACACACACACACACACACACACACACACACACACACACACACACACACACACACACACACACACTGAGCATTATGCAAACACACACACCCACTCCCTCGCAGATCCTTCCTCTCCAAGGCAGGAGTGGAAGTGAAGCCGGGGCTGAGTCAGAGAGGTGGGACTGAGACTCCAGAAACAATGAACTGGATCTTCCAAGCTTGAGGTCCCTCGTTAGCCAGAGAACACACTCTGTGCTGTGGGGGGCCTCTATTGGGAAGAGGGATCGGTTTGCTATCAGGGCAGGACCCAACTTCTGATGAAAACTAGTTTTTTTGGATTATACATCGAGCCCGCAGAATGGCCGAGAGGATCACCTCGCCAGGAAAGAAGATATAAAGGGAACGAGCATCAGGAGACAAGAGTTACTGTGGGGGAATTAGCTGTTACTTGGAAAGTCAGTCATAAAAGAAAGCTAGCACAGCGACTCCATCAGGGTCCTATTTAAAGGCCGGCAGATACACGGGGGACCGAACGCTGGAACAAATGAACAACTTAGCAATGTTTTTCTCATGGGTGGTACTCACTTTGTCGAGCTTGGATTCCAACTCGCACACATCCCCCTCCACTTCCTCTATGGTAGCTCTGTGGGAAAAGACAAAGGAAAAAAAAAAAAAAAAAGCATTTTAAATCAAGTGTTACAATGACTCATCACTAGCAACTTCATGGACACGCAGCAATTCACATACTTGCAGGGTGAATGGAAGATAAAATACACTGAATCCTTGTGAACATTATCACTACTGGTTTACAGTCCTTGCTACCTTATAAATAACGTTCACATTTACTATATGCCCTTTGTTCACTGCATACGGCCCGTAGACTCTATATGAGAGATGGAGTTTGTCCCCATGGGCACATCCAGTGGTGTGGACTAATGTTCTGAAACCAGAGTTTCGGCATCATCAACTCGGTTTTTGGTCCCCAGAATTTGTGTGACCAGTACAACTATATATGTTTTAAGACAAAAATGTGGGGGAAAAAAAACTCCCAGACCACACAACACCGCGTTAGCAACCTGTCAATCAAGGTAGACCCGCCCTAGAGGGAACCCTGCCCCACGGTCTACTTGAGTCAAAGTGGGACCATTGTATTTTACGTGTAGTGCCTACACAAATAAATGTGTCAGAACATCAGACTGTACTCAAGAAGACTTAGAGGTAGCATCTGAGACCATCAAATCCTGTTTATAGCATTAAAGTAAGAAGTAGAGTCTGCCTCAATAATAGAGTGATATCAAAAGATTATTGTCCCATTATTACTCACATGGACACAAAATGGAAAGATGGGGTGGCAAAAAAATAAGTTATCCCTTAAAGAGAAGACAGTTAAATAAACCAAAGAAGGGGTATATGAAGCTTTAAGACACTGCAAATCAGATCTTGATTTATGTCTTCTATGATAACAGTGACAATATTTGCTTGATTGTCATATCTTTTACATCTTCACCATTTAAATGCAGCACACACACACTAAGTTAAATATTACAATTCAATTTCACCAACAAGCTCATTTTCTACAATTGTAGCCTCTGAAAACCACAATAGAGGACATATATAGACTTCCAAGGTATACTGGCACAACCATGCGCAGAGACACACACGGCATCTTGGGTAACGCCGCAGGGCTGGAGTCCCGTCTGGCAGTTTGCCCCGTGAAATGTGACAAAGCACAGCTTGCTTCTCCCCACAATCCTCAGCCTACGAGTGAGCGAGCGCCACGGGGGGGGGGGGGGGGGGGGAAGAGAACATCACCACAGGCTGGTGAATAACTCGGCCCCCCATTTTGGATAATAACGTGCACAGTCAAACGTGTTCCTGTGATCGCACTCGATCGAGGGAAAAGTAGCTTTGGTTAGTGAATCGATGCATGTGCTCAGTACACTCAATGCAGGTATTTAAAAAAAAAAAAAAAAACTGAAATGTAAGCAACCACCACTGACTTTGTTTAGACATGTTTCTGCTTTACGCTACCCGAGGAAACATGAGCAGAATCAAAACACAAGGGCCGTTCACAAGGGTGTTCAACACCATCTATTATTTATGTTAGCTTCAGCCAAAGGGATTTGTGCTCATTTTCTAACTGTTTTCTTTTAAAAAAAAGTCCAATTTCAAGATCTCAATCTTGCCCTCTGTTCAGTTCTTGTAAGACTGATACTATAGAGTTCAGGTTAACACCATTACTTTAATTTGTTAAAACACAAGTTATCATACAGGACTACGAATGTGAGGATATAGCAAAAGGATTAAACAGGAAACTCTGCAGGGGGCATTCCTCAAACCCTCTCCAGTTTGTTCTTCCATATGGCGTCACACTAACAGCTGCCAACATCTGGTTACTGTCAGGGAGAAAACAACTGAGCTTGCGGAGACCTTTCATGAGGTACTGGACTTACTGTATGTATGTATATATTATATATTCATCTAATGGGCATCTGTTTAACAATAACAAGTGCATGCATTCAAGTTTTGTTTCAAAGCAGGGATGATCAAAGCCTTGAAAACACAAGTAGAATTTAGATCATATCCTTTAATGCAAACCTCCTCGGTCTGAAGGTTGTTCTCTTTATGAAGAGGGTTGTAATGTAAAGTATTGCTTGAGATCAGATTCGATATTCTTGTTTGTAGACTGAAATTTATCCGAGAGAATCTCCACGTCTCATCGACACGTGACGTGTGCTTCATCGGCGAGTAACAAGGCAGTTCAGACGGCCTTCTTCTACAGAACTGGTTCACGTAGAAGATAGAGGATCCCACACTAAGGAACACATTTATGTTTGATGAAACCAAGATGAATATCAGATAGAAAACTAATATTGGTGAAAAGAAAATATCGGGCCGCGGTCAAGTCCGTGACCAGGACATGAAGCCCCACTCAATCAGGAGTAAACAAGATAGTCTTTGTTTTATAATGCAACAAATATGGTGTCAAGAAATGCTTGCCACGTGGCAACTCTGTCACAGAGCGATTGGGACATTTTGTCAACCCAAACTGAGGGGGATGAACTGAGCTTACGTAGCTACGGAGGCACAAAAAGGGGGTCAGAAGCAATAAAGAGCTTGCTTCTTTCAGAGACATTAATCCCTGTTGGCCCTCGTCATTTGCTACAGGCAAAGTCCATTTCTTTGATGCCCGGCCCAGATGATGACTGTTCTGGGGACAGGCCCCAGGATCTGTGGATTTAGCCATCCTCAAATGGATCTACATTTATACACAGGGCATTTTGCCGGTGTGAAGGCAGTAGTGACAGAGCTGCAATCAGTAGTTTTGACACTATTACCAGCAACCAGAAGGGGGGCCAAAGCTTTCACAAAGCAGTACGCAACAGATGCGTCCTCCATGGAAGATTTACATTTTAAGAAAACCCGGGTGAAAGGGGATAATTGCAAATAAAAGGGTTTGTGTGTGTGCGCATGCGTGCTTCACTGATACCATCCCTACACAAAGGCAACCGCATATTATATTCTATAAGCAAATAAAAGATCTGATTGAAGAGCCCTCAACTTCCTATGCAATTATTAATTCATACAAAAAGACATAGTACGATTTTAAAACCAGCAACTCTCTTTACTCTCTGAACAAAGGTTGCGGCTTTGACCTTGATGAAAGCACTTGATGTTGTTTGCTCGGTTATAGCAGCACAGGGGAAAACAACCGGAGACATTTGGAGGGCAGGTCCCAGATCCGAATGTATAAAGCCGACAGAATCAAAAGGCAGGTCATTAACACTCTGCCATCTTTCCCTGGGAAACAACCTCATGGTTAAAATAGAATTGGCTTGGTTATGCAACTTAAATTCTGTCAGGCAGCTCCATGCCTTTCAATATAATAAAGAGAACATGACTATTTCCTTCTAAAATTGGTAACGTGTGCCGGAGGCCCAAACTTGTGAAAGTGCTGACAGAGGATAAGAAAAGGAGGGGCCCGGGCCGAATGAAAATCTGGGCCATTGCCTGACAGCAGGAGCCGTCTCAGGGATTTGTTCCCTGTACATTTTTGGAAGGGTTGTAATAAAATCGGTGTGACCAAAGAATAAAAACACCACTACGTGAGACAGAAAGGACGATTGGTTTATCATCAGGGATGGGAGAACATTAAAGCCATTAATATGCGAGTTTCCTGCTCTCTAGAGGACAAAACACTGACCGCCGTAGAAAATAAATCATGCAGCGTATTTCACAACTATAATGAGGGTCCATTTGACAAAGAGTGAGCATGGGAGGCTTGGTTTTATTTAATAGATTTCAACATTCTCAATGCAGTAGTAGTTGTCCCAAAACTGCGGTATGATAAATAGTCATTTAAAGTATTTTCAAAAATGTGAATAATGATGACCTTGACTGCTGACAGAAGGCATTGGGGCCTGAATGACTAACGTCCAGGAGGAAAGTCGAACAGCAACATGTGATCACTAGCTCGCTCACAAAATGGAACTATAGAAATCAGGAAATAAGGAACCCAGGTCTGCGGCGAAGAGAAAGAGAGACGAGGAGTATGATTCACGTGAAGGAAAGAACAAAAAGCTTCCTATGTAAACCACATTGGTGAGAAAACGGCTGACTCTGCGTCTTCGGGGGGGGGCGTTTGGGTGCTGCTTCGCTATAGGTTGACCAGGATCACGCAAAAGGGACAAAATCCACAGAAATCAGTCAGCCGGAAAAGCAGCACATTTGCACATTTCAGCCTGTTTGGAGGATTTCGCTTCACTTGAATTATAAACACGTACTGTTGACCAGAACCCAATACTAAACTGTGAAGGGAGGGCAACACAGTGCTGACACTGTGTGTGTGTGTTTCTTAATCTGAGTAAACTCATATCATACTAGAAGCTGGTGACTAAGATATTTACCCCACCCCTAACCCCAACATAGGATCCAGGATGTCGGTTCCTTTCTGTGCTCCTCCACCTGCTCCTTTACGAAAAACTAACCCCAGCTAACGATTTGGTGGCCATGAATTGAACCAAAGAGGGCCGCCTCTTTGTCTTCTTTGGTCCGAACCAAAAGATTATTTGATTCAGAAAGACGACAATGGGCAGGTTAACTGATAACAATAATCCCCAAGTGCAGCCTTAATGTCGTCAATTCTTTGATGCTCCAGAGCCAAACGCAGCCATTAAATGTTAGGTGTCAACGTTGAGCCTAATCCAATGTTTATTTTTTCCTTCGTGATACAGCTCCAAAATCTGCTGTAAGCTCAAATCCGTCTAACTTTAAATATGATGACATCTAATCCAATTAAGAGATGTCTGACAAGCGGCTTTGAAGGTGGATGGATGGATGACGGCTGCGGTTTACCACTTCGCTTTGATGTTTTATATTTATATTTTGTATGGCCTCATGTCAGGTGCCTTCAATGTATAGAAAAATGACACATGTGGCTACATTTGTCTTTTTTGTATAGAATTTCCACTCTTGTGTCTGCCATGAGGCAATAGAAAAGGTGGATTCAACTGGAACGAAAGGATTGCCCGTAACACTCTGAATTCGTAGATGGAAATGCAGAGAGGGGGGGGGGCGGCGGTGCGGTGACGTAGATCCTGTCATTGTTAGTGGGGCAGTGGGGATATGGAGGGGGGGGATCCCGCTGTGGTAAAAACTCACCATTTAACGCATGAGCGTCAACATCAACAAGATGAGGTCAGCCCTTAAGAGTTACACAGGCCGTAATGGTAATGGATGAGCATGAAGTCATCCTCCGCCTCCACCGCGTCTTACATAAGCTGCAGGAAGGAAACGGTCATCTTCCACTGAAACTGTTAAGGAGCGGTCATCCAAAATGAAGAGTGGGGGAAACGACAAAGGAGTACAACTATCAATGATTTATCGACTGCATATTTTCTTGAGTAATCGCTTAGCGTAAAAATAACACTTTCTTACAGTCTGATTAATTCTCTTCGCTGCCCCAGTGTCGGCAGGCTGCAGGAGTTGCAGTCAGCCGTGATATTCCATTAGCTGCTGATGCGCCTTATCAATTACCATTAAAAGAAATGTGCCGGAGCTCGTTCAAATTAAACTCCAACATGCTCTGCGCACTAACAAGCCGCCGGCGGGACTCCCGGGGGGGAAACTGATCAGGGACCAGCTCAGCCCCACATCAGATTGCAGGGTCTGTGCTCCAGGAGACTGACAGTTCACTGCTGGCTCCACAGCTGCCATCAATGACTCAGGGGAAACTGTTCCAGCAATGACTTCATACCAGGGCACAGCGTCAAGCTCAGATAAAAAAATAAATTAAAAAAAACAATCAGAAGCAAAGCAATCTTGGTATCAGGATTTAGAAAGAGAAGACGGGTTGCCGTTTATTAGAGAACTCAGATCACTCTTGTCCACTAGGTATTAAAGTAATGCTGCCCTTGAGGCTTTATTTTCGGATCACTTGGTGTTGCTTGATGCTTACTTGTGTTGTCCCTTTAGATCAGATGTAACATTTCAGCTCCACACAGCTGTGGTCAACCAATACCTGTAAAAACTGCAAACTTAATATAAAAATATATACATTGCAAAATGTAACAGCCTTTGGGACCTCTTAAAGATAAAAAATCTTGTAAGGTCCCAATGTGAAATATGTTCTCCTACACGTGTGGGGAGAAAAGCCACAGCCAAACGAAGGGAATTTTCAACTTGCATTGTTGATGAGGAGCCAGGAAAGGCTTAATGTTGTCTAGTTTCAAGTGGAAAACCAGGCTACCAGGGTTTACTGCCAAAAATACATAGTTGTTGTACTACTAGTGAATCTCAGCCAGGCTACAAGCAAGACATCTTCTAAAATATATATATATATGAGAGAGGGTGTGCCAGGTTACCGCTTGAAAGCAACCTTTCCTCGTTTTTGTGGCTCCATATTCTCTCACAGTTGAAAGCAAACACTAAAGTGGAAACAGATGTTGAGCAAGTGAGGGCAGCTCCGCTCACTGGTGTGTGCGGCCGTGTTTTCATCCATTCTTTCCCACTCGCCACGTCCTCCTCTCTGGCCAAACATAACACGTGGGGACGGTCGGAAAGATCAGAGTTAAAACGATGATGGTCTGAGTGGAAAACCGCGCTGTGAGGATCATCCCCGACCCGCGGCGGATTTAAATAAAGCAAAGGGAACCAGAAACATTTAGAGACGCTAGCTGGACTTTTCTTGGAGGAACTGAATCTTGAGGATGGAGATGATGATGATGATGACAATGAGGCAATGAAGGAAAGAAAGAGAAGACTCTGTGCTAAAGATGTAATTAGAACGGGCAAACTATAACTGGCACATGTTAAAAGAAAGAATTGCTTGGCCGAAGATAAACCGTTAAGTGTGAGATGGTCATAGCAAGCAGTGGGATACACAGGAGGGGGTTCCCATAGTTTCAACTCCCTCCCGATGCTGACATGTGTTCCTCGTTTGTTGCTGGAGAGGATGAGCTGAGGGAGGAAGGAGCCGCTTTCTCAAATCTCTAGAAAAAACGCAGAGTGAGTGAGGAGGAAGTCAAAAGCCAACAGAACATTTTCGCAGCTTTAAGGCTCGCTGGATAAAAAAAGAAATTGGGAAAAAAAAGAAGCTGTTGTGAGTGCCGGTGTGAGAAGCAACACTGCTGCCAGGAACACGTCACACACACACACACACAAGAGATACAGTGTACCTCTAAGCAAACTCGGCCATTATTCACTAACAAACGATGAGGATTACTCTTTTCCAACCATATTCTGACATTTGATGTGCCAAACCATAAACCGACTGAGGGGAAATTATATTAAAGCCCATTAGAAGGCGACAAGAGTATACATTATATTATATATATATATATATATATATATATACACACACACACATACATACATACATACATATACACAGTCTTTTCTAATACTAAGAAGACCTAATACGCTATGCTTGACATTGGAAACTTCTGGGCATTCATTTTTAATTTGCATTCCTATTTTACATAATTTATGTTTGAAGAAAAGAAAGAAATAAAGCACAGCGGTCAGTGAGGGTGCATGTTTGGCTTTAATACCCCCATCCCATCGCCTCCCCGGCTTCAGCTCTCTGTAGAGACAAAAATAGAAAAAAAGTGGCAAGGCTGCCAAAAGCTGGCTGGTTACTGCTGATTAGCTCGTGTTAGCAGCCAGCTAACGTTAACTGATACTTTCCCCTTGAGATTAATAAATAAATAAGCAGCAGACTGGGAACAACAAAAAGAAAAAAGAAAAAACATCACTCACCTAAATCGCGGAGAGTCTTGCAAACATTCCTCGAAGTCCACAGTGATCTTCATTTTGCCGCAGTGACTCCAGACCGCAGGACTGTTTCTCGCTTGGAACAAACACGGTAATCCAGGCTGAGTCTTTTGGGGCTAATTAGCTCGCTTGCTAACCTCTCCTGTAGCTCCGTCCGACCAGCTGGCTCCCCTCCGTCACCGCGCCGCTAGCCAGCTAGCCTCGGAGGCTAGCAGCTAGGATTTAAAAAAAAAAAAAGTCCTGGCAACGCAACCACACACGACGGGGTGTGTGCGCGTGTTGCTGAGTGTACGACTGCAACACACAAACAAAATACAAATAGAAAAGCACGCTACAACACGACTCTTTCAGAGACGCAGCGGTCGGTGCGGGAAGCAGAACGAGTGTCGTCCGGTAGCCAGGTCATAGCAGCCAGCGGGAGAGGATCCGCGCTTCAACGCAGATACTGCTGTCCCGCACAAAGATCGTCTACGCTGCAGGGGAGGAGTGCGCGAGGCGGGAGGGATCACTATGCAGAGCGCGTGCACTCGCTTTCTGGGATTCTGTCCGTGGAAATAGGGGGGGGATCGAGTGGCTGCTGTCGCTATCGATACACAGACGTCATGCCACGATATATTAACGTATTAATGTCAAAAGGAGGATTCATCAGAAGTGTGCTGTAACCGGAGTCGGTTTTCTTTCTAAATTAAGGAGGGGATAAATCTCTGCAAAGGGACAAGAGCTGTTCAGTTACTTTCAGACTTACTTTGTTTTAATTTGATCTAATTAAAGACACTAATACAAATAAAGGCTCCAGCGTGTATTCTGTGGAATATACGTACTATGATTTATGAACTTGATGGTTGACAAATCAATGAATGATACTTAAGGATGTACTGTATATTGTTTTATACCTACACATTGTTTTAAAAAAAGGAGCAACGCCTCTCGCTTCTCTACACGATCTTCGTGAGTTGACAGACTCCTCGGGACGGCCTCCTTTCTTAATCCACATACCGTATACCGCAGATGTAATAACTACTCAGTTACAAACCACACACACTGGAAACTTTAACGCGACACAAAGGGTGAAACAACTACCAGGTTCTTCTTCCGCTTACGTTGAAACGTTGTTTTGGGGTTGAAACACTAGAAGGAGCTTTCATTTCTAGCTGTAAACTCGTGTGGGATAATCCCTGCGCTAACACTTCCGTTTCATCCCATTAGAATGACCAGAAACCCAACGGGGGCAGCAGATGCATTGTGTAACAGCGCCACCTGGAGGTACAGGAGGGGGAAGGCATTTCTCAATGTGTGTGTATTCAAGTTTGATTCTCAAGGATGTATATGGTCCTATATAATGCAATATATTTTATTGTGTTTATTTTTAAATAATTTTGAGGTAACAATGAGTAAACGTCACTTTATTATTTTCTATTAAAGAACATATTCTTATGTCATGGAGCCAGTATCCATTCATTTGCATAAGAGTATGTTAATCAACAAGCAGTTGCTTGAAATAACATATTAACAGTCTACCGAAAGAGCCCGAGACAACAGTTCCTAACAACATTTGTTTAATGAAACAAAAACAAAAACTTAATACACACAATCCAATGATTAAGGACTTGCAAACTGGAAATACAGACGCGCAGATTTAACACCTGCAGGATTTTTGAGACACACACGCGGTGCTCAACAGTCTGTCATTCTCAGCACACAAACCAAACAGAAAAGTGGTGGAAGTAACAAAAAGCGAGACGGAGAACACGTGAGGCCAAAGTGAAACAATAACATGGAGCATAGCCGGTTCATTTTACACACATGTACATAAATACATTAGAGGCACGTTTTGACCGTCAATAACCACCTCTGAGGTTCGATCACGTCAGTCATGTTTTGGACGTTTGCCCTTTCGTCTTATGTGAGAACATCCCTCGAAGGTCTCAGCAGTTGTCTTTTCTATCTGCTCACCAATTCGGTGAGGATAAAGACAACAGTGTCGTCAAAATCTGTATATCCAGACAAATTCCTGTATCTCTATGATGAGAGCTCGGATGAGGGCTTGTTGATTGGTGGAAATGGCAGAAAGGAGGTTGTATTAACCTCTTATAATAAGAGAATAAAACCCACTACCAAACACTAAACTACGAGAACAAAAATGTACTGCAAAGGGACATTTATTTCCAGAAGTCATTCCGTTGTTCTCTGATCTTATGGAATCTTTATAATAAAGAGCTCAACACTCATCACAGTGAGGAATTAAAAAGGGCGCAAAAGAAAATGCACAGAACACAAAACCATACTGACAGACTCCGGGTTCCTACATACTTTCCTCCCAGGCCGCCTCTGTCGAGCAAAGTCATACAGTGTGTAAACTCCGTAATTGTAAAAGTAATAATCTCAACAGTTTAAGACTCGTGCCGTGAGAAGCCCCGATGAACTTTAGCGGGTTAGCTCTACTGCGGACACCTGGTTTAACTTCAGTCAGTAGCATCAAGCTTTTCCTTCTTTGACATTCCCAAGCTGCGTCGTACTCCCGACACTACAGTGGATCCCACCGCACTAAATACAACGGGATGAAGCCAGGAGAGGAATTAAAAACAGAAATTAGAGGATTTTACCATCCTCAAACTAAATGACGCACATTTCGGTCTGGGTGAAGCTCCCGTCAAAGAAGTCTGGAGGAACCAAATGAGTGGGTGAGAACGCTGGATTTTGACTGCTAGCTGTCACTCGCACCATCATGAACATTCTGAAAAGTTTATTGCCAGATATTCCTGTAATTGTGCTTCTGCATATCTAGATGCTGCGTTTTTACTGGAAAAAGTCAAGACAACCCACATGCCAAATGTATTTGTGGATTCAAATTTAGGAAAAATAAAAAAAGGCCAACTGTCTAGTTTGATGAGGTACGAGTGTTTTAGTCTAAATGCCACAATTTGAATAGAGGTTTGATGTGGTGTTCTTGCTTCCAAAGGGAAAATGTAAAACAGCAAATTGAGAGTTTATCAATAATAATGATCTGTGTTGTTGTTGTTTTACTTACAGCATACATGTGGTAATCAAGCATGCTATATACCATGTATGCACTGTGGTTTCTTGATGTGGGGGTCATGTCTTGTGCTATTCCAGACCAATACACAGCTCCTTAATCATCTTCACAGGAGTAATACCAATTTGAATCACAGGGTAAAACTAAGGTGACAACCCAACTGGCCATCACACCAGAGAGAGAGGACAGGAAATGCGACGCAGTGGTGGGTCCCAAAGCAAAAGCAAAAATAAAAGAGCCTCCGGTGAAAATGGCTGTCGTCGTGTCTCAGGTATGTCCTTTGGGAGGCCGTGGGGTTTCCCCCGGCTCCCTCCAGGGGCTGACTTAAGGGCAGAAAGCTGTCCTGGTATCTTGCAGGTTTTTTGTGGTTTTTTTTAAATTTTATTTCATCAAGACCTTGATCCTTCTTTCAGGGTCAGAATCCCAGATCTCTCAGTTTCGATGGAAGTCCAGAGGAGGTAGGAGGGGGGAATTCTTGGCAGAGGGAGTGTGGGGGGGGGGGGGGGGGGGGGGGGGGGCAACATTCTTCTCTTTTGAGTTGCACTGATTAAAAACCAGGTTATTTGAAGGTTATATTGCACGGCTCAAAGGAATAGTAGGGACAGAAAGAAGACCGGGAGGTTATTGGCTCTTGAGGTTTGTTATACGAGTGGTGAAGCGGTGTCTGCTGTGCGGCCCGGCAGTAAAAAGAACACAAAGCGCAGCGGCATTGTCTGTTCGGACCCAGAGCCCATGCGTGGGGCTTGAATTTGGGATTGAAGCCGCCTCTACGAGTCCAGAGAATCAGCTGAGGAACAGACAAGAGACAGACATGAGAAGAGAAAGACTGTGCTGGAATAAATAGGAACGCAATACTTTTGGTCTGCTAAAAAGCTGAACAAAATTTTTCATCAAAAATTAGTTACATCCTTGCACTTTTTGTTAGGATTTATTTAATTTTTAAAGTAACTAAACCATTCATCATTGCGTCACCCATCCTTTGCGAGGTGCAGTACACCACTATGCCTCCATCACCTGTATAACTCAATCACCACTATGCTAGAGGCAGACTTCAGAACACTAAACATCTGGGGGACTGGAAACTGTCCAAAAGATTTATTCCTTCAGTCATAGTCTCCTTTTCCTACCTTCCTGTGGCGGGTCGACACTGATCTCCTCCGTCTCCCCCGTCTCCCCCGTGTCCCCCGTGTCCTCCCTCGCCTCTTCGGTGTCGTCCCTCATCTCTTCGTCTGCAATCGCGTCCTCTTCCAGCTCGCTGGCGATGAGCTGACGGGCCAGCTTGATGTTCAGGCCCTCATTGTAGTGCATCTTTCTCATCATTTGAAAATGTGTCTTTTTGGCTGTGGAGGAAGACAACATTAAAACGATTGCTCTAATATGCCAAAAGCACTGAATGCAAAATGTAAAGTGGTTAACTATAGCGTCTGGCGGTATATTGGTGTAACCTACTGTATGAAAACAGTTTTTACTATTGTCATTGTTGAAGTTAAACAGGAGTTAGGAGTTAGGCTCCTTTGGACAATGACTAAATCAAAACTAAAAATGTTTTTGTGTTCACCGCACAAAAAAACTCTGCACAAAAAACTGCTGAGGCTACAGATCTACGGTCTCTATATCGATCACACTTGTGGTTTCCGGAATGTTCTCTTGCTTTTACAGGGTTAGTTTAAAAATAAATGGGAAACCATGTGCAGGCAAAATGCACAGGAATGTGTTTAAACTCTACAGTGTGAGCGTTTGTGTGTGTTTTGGGGAATGTGTGTGTGCGCACAGAGAAGGTCACAGAACAGTCAAAGGGACGCTGACAATGTGTGTGTGTTTGTGTGTGGGTGGGTCTTTAGAGAAACACACACACAGTGACTGGGCTCTGGAGTCCTTTCCAAAACAGATCCCTCTCCACCAGCACTTAACTGGGGACTCACTCAGCTGCAGAGGAGGATAACATTACACTGGGACTTGATAAATAAAGGCACAAGTGTGTACAAGGTGGAAGGAAAACAATGGCCAAGTTAACCTTCTTCTTCAGGACTCAGCTCGTCGTCCTCCTCCTCGCTGCTCTCCTCTTCCTCCCCAACTTCTTCTTCTTGCTTCATGAAGCGAGACTCTGAGCTCTCTGCTGCCTCCAGCCTTAAAAAAGAAAAAGAAAAAACAGAACAGGGAGGGAGGGATAAGAAATATAAAATATATATAAATATATAAATGAATTGCCTTTTGACATTATTTCAAATCCTAGTTAGCTCAGTTACATCTCGACCCTTTATAATGAAAAAATAGATGGAAGAAAATCAATAGCTTCTCCTAAATGCCTCGCAGAGAGACTTCTAAAAAAAGGGCCATGTAAGGAGAGACACAGGCACAGGAGGAGAAGGACATATTTGAGGCAAGGGGAGGGGGCAGTGCAGAAGATGGCAGTCTGACGGTGCGACTCACCCGGGGGAGGCTCCCATTCACTGTATGTGTACTACCGCTTTCCAACAGAGTGTCCTGGTTCACCCAGAAGGAGGACAGTGAATTGGCCTACCGAAAGCACCAATAATAGTACCCGCTCTCCCAGGTGGATGTAAAGACAGGAAGAAAGCAAGAAGGTGGAAGTGATGAATAAGAGACGAGGGCGAAGAGAGTTGTCGGTAAATGATGTGTGAGAAGAGAGCGGACACGGGAGAGATTAAACACAAGGACAGAGGAGAAGAGGGGCTGTTGTGGTATCTGGAGGGTCTAGTGTAAAACAATGCAAGGCGCTCTGTGTTCAAGTACGCAAAAGCGCCTAATAGACCCACAAGCCTGGAGCAGATCGCGATTGTCTAGGTTGTCCAACCCCTGCACCAATTGACTTACGTAAGAGCAATGGACCACAGAAAAGACACACATCAAGCTCCCGTTGCCACCCAGAAGACGGCTGGGAGCGGCCGATAAACAGGAAGGCTTTTCAGAGCGGTTTGCCCTCTCGCTCTCCACGTGCTCGTATTTATGTGACCCTTTGCACTCTACACGCAATATAAATGAAAAAACATAGGTACGCCACAGGATGGTACTGTATTGCTTTTAATGTGTGGTACCAAATTTGTCTTTATCCAATACCTCAGTGAAGTGGACAAAGACTGGCGGTCGAGTAAATACACACCTGTCAGTTATTGTTCCAACACGCTCATGTTTGAGGAAACACAGACATTGGCAAGTGTCTTCAGGTGTGGCTGATTGGAGCTATACACATGAGTGCATTAATGATTTTCCTCCTCTTTTCCCAGTTACATTTCTTCTTCATTAAAAAGCTAAAAACCGCACCAGAAACTTAAAAGAATTGGGATTTAAAAGATTACAGTTCCTTTCACTGCCTGCTCTGTTTTCTACCACTGTGCT
Source organism: Pungitius pungitius (assembly GCF_949316345.1). Classification (NCBI taxonomy): domain Eukaryota; kingdom Metazoa; phylum Chordata; class Actinopteri; order Perciformes; family Gasterosteidae; genus Pungitius; species Pungitius pungitius. Next base: position 14,126,888 of record NC_084906.1, on the reverse strand, counting down.
TTGCACTCGTCTCGCTCCATTCTTACTTGGATGCCAGGTCCTCCGCTGCGAGTCCGCCGTGGCCGTCCGAGTCACTCAGCGCCCCTTCATCATCGTCTTCCCCCACCATCCTGAAAGAGAGCAATTAACTGAATAGAGATAAGCCGGCCAAGAAGGGGGAGGATTGGGGAGTGAGGGGAATATAGACACAAACAGAAGCAGATAACCAAAAACAGACAAGTTGCCAGAGGGGATTGTGGGTAGAGAATAATCAGAGGACAGGGTGGGGTCAGGGGAGAAAGAGCAAAGGTCCGTGACAAGATCGACCTTCACCAGCAGCACCCTAGAATATTGGATTACAAACCCGCTGAGGCACACACCAACACACAACAAAGCCACACCAACTCGACTGCCTCACACTGACTGTTCATTCAAAGGGTCAAGTAAGTGCCGTTACACATGCATCCTCGACGGAAACATTTTGCATTAAAGTAGGCACAGTAAAATATCATCTTCTAAATAGGACTAAAAAGGGACTCAAGTCACTCTTATTAATTGAAACCGTCAAAGGGAGATTGTCTGACCTGTTGTAAGGCGTACTGGGTTCATCTATCTTCATCAGACCGTAGTCTTTGTCAGCCGGATGGTACGTGGCCAGGATGTTCATCTCATCCCATTTCTGAGACTTCTTCCTGTGGAAAAAAAAATAAAATACAGTGAGAAGGAAATGAGGGCTGAGTGGACGACACTCCATTTCGAGCCGCTGTGCACCAGCTTTCCCGCCCACTACTCCTGCTGGGAGACGAGCCACAAGATCTAATCTGGGACTAACCGTGCTCCACTTTTCACTCTTCCATTTTACTCTATTTTGGGAAAATGGACAAAAACCAACTAACAGGTAATGTCTTTTCATGTCGAGGTAATCCAGCACAGACGTAAGAGCGCTGGTGACTAAATAAGGGTATGAGTGTGAGGTAAAGCTGATCGGCTGGGCGGGGGGGGTTAAGGCCAAAGGTATAACACAGGTCCCGTTTGATATAGTTGATTTTGTTCCGCTCGCTCTGTGACTGACCCGTTCCTAATCCCCCATATTGGTTCTACTCTCTGGGGCACATGGCAGACCTCTGCCTGCCCCGCCAGGGCTTTTTTTTCCAGAATTACTCTAATCCTTAGTGCCCTTTCAAATCCTGAGAGAAGATGAACAGAGTTAAAGACTAAACCAGCATCAAATGAAACGTTTTTGAGAGGATAACACGAGGAACACCTGCCATTAAAGCACAGGGGAGAGGAAGTAGAAACTCAGAAAAGGCTGCGTGGTTGCCACCCGATTGTTTATCTGGTATCAAAAACATCGATTTTCTGTCACTTCATTTCTGTAGGCAATAAATGGAAGCCAAAATTACACTGCAAAGGGGCCAGGAAATTTCCCGAGGAAAATTAAGAGTGGAAAGTTTACGAGAGACCACAGATTCTACCAGAGACCACCGATTATAGAGCTGTAGCTCTTATGTGATGATGTTCAGCCCCCCGGGGGGCTCAATAGCTGACGACAAAATGCTTGAGGACAACTCATTAAATAGAGTGCGTCACTATCGAGAGCTGAGCTGTGCTATCAGGTCACATACCCAGAGAGTAGTGAGGAAAGGTCCGCCCCCTGTGCTCAAATGTTGGCCGGGTTCAGACCTTTGAATCGGCCCGTCACGCCGGTATCAAGCAGGAAAAGAGGAGGGAGATGAAGTGAGTTGGACACCGGAGGAATTTCTCATTTAATCATCATGTGTCCCATTCCCACACAAACCTCCAAGCATCAGCTGAAGTATTGACACATCCTAAAGAATTTACATTATTAAATTAACTTTTGTTCGAGCGTTGGTCAAAATCAACCACATTGCCAGTTTTTAAAACTTTTTTTAGACAGTCACCTCTCTTTACTGAAATAGAATAACGTAGATTTGGTATTATTATATTAATGCATTTTTATTTTTCCCCATTTGAGGTTTCTCTCCAGGCAGTTATACACTTAAACTAAGCCAAAACCACTTCTTCTTGAGGCAGCAGTAGCTGGTAGTAGATTTAGGACTCATTTGATTTCTTAAGCGCCTGTCATCCCTCCACACTTTAAAAAGTGCATTAGCAGAAAAGCAGAGTAATGAGGAGGCATTGAATTATCTGGCCACATCAGCGGTCATAGTCATGGTTAAGGTCACCATGGTGAAAAGAAGGCAAGGTTTGCAACAAAACACTCAAGGGATTTTTTTCAAACTGATTGAGAAACATTGTTATTTGGTGAAATGAATCCAAACAGAGTCAAAAGGAGCAACGGATGCAGCAATGATTCCCAGTTCACACTCAATATATTAGCCACCTCTGCACCAAGCATTTTTTTAGGAGGGGAAGAAGTGTGTACAAAATGTGCATTGTCATTGTAGATCAGAGGTGTCGCAACAACTGTTGATTCGGACTCTGTTCCAGACTCCTCATCAATACAGAATACAAACTCCTTTACTGAGCCCACAGTTGACCTCAACGGACCTGTACACAGGAGAATTAAATGTCCCACGGGTCTTTTTCAATCCACAAGATCTAAAGTGAGAGATTCATCTCCTGCCAGTCAAACTGTCCATCACACGGTCAGGGCGAGGCTCACGCAAAGGAGCGATTGAGTTTCATGGAAGCATCATGAATTAAACATGACACGGTGTGTGAGGTCTATACGTTGCTGTAGACTAAATAACGGTGGCTGGATGAAGGGATAACAAAGGGTGGGTCATGGCCTTGTTAAAGGAAATGAACTGGAGCTGCAAGTTAAATAAAAGGCAAATAGTGAAGATGTGACAAAGTTTTAGTATACTTGATACACTGAAGAATCCTTGTTGTATCAAAACATTTGCTATCTCACACACTGACACATAGCTTATTAAGCAACTCGCAATGAAATGTTATATGGGAGCGAAACAACAACTAAATAAAACTAAAGATTTGACAGGTGTAGCATGGCACAGCATGGACAGACCACCTCTCTGGGTTTGTTGCAGAAAATTATTTTTCCTCCACTTCTTTGTCACTGACAGAGGGACTATTTCTGTATCAACACAGAAAAAGCTGGGTTCGCTGCTGGGACTGGAATTCATTAATGCCTCCCATTCTTCTATGGCCTAATTATTCGCACTGTGGCTTTACCCAAGCAAAGAACGGCTGGTTACTTGTTCAAGTATCTAGTGAGACATAAGGGGAATATCATCCCAATGTAGCATTTGAAATTGACATACACCATGTGCTGCATCATCCTTGTTGATCTAATGATCAAGGGGATCGCACTATAACCGTGTATTTGGTCTAATGACTTTGAATTTGTATTGGATCTCATTTTTTAAAGAAGATGTTAAAATCTAAATAGGATATGTCTAAATGACTACTGATGAATCTGCTGCCAAAGCGAACTGTTACAGTTGGCAGAATCTCCAGCCTGCACCGCAGATTCGGCAGCATCTTGCAGGTGGGAGGTGTCATTCATCACGGACTATAAGTGAGATCATTAAATATATTGTAAAGCCTCAAAAGCCCTTCTTTATTTGTGGAATTATCTTTTACATCACAACAGCATATCTTAAACCCTGTTTTTTGAAAACAAAGAATTATTTTGTTTTTCAATTGTTTCTGGGTTGTGTACTTTGAAATGTTTAAACCATGGAGGGATTCGTACCAGCAGTAAGCATGAAAATGCCACCCAACAAAGCCCTCCAACATTTTTTGTCACGGGTCGCTTTTACCCAATTACTCACAGGTGCGATTACGGATTACGTAAATAGATTATAATATCCAACAATCTGTCTTTTTCCTAATCTCATAGAGCTGCAGCTATGCAAATGATGCATTTAGGTGTTTCTTTTTAACATTCTGGCCGGGGCAATAGTTGCTCCCTTGTTATTGCAAATGTCCCTGACATTGCAACAACAGTACTCCGCTAGAAAGGAGAAGGACGGGAGGATGTGGCAGAGCGGAGCACTGGTGATCCGAGGCTCTATGTGTCACTGACACAGCTCAAGTGTCAGGAATATCAATCCATAAGAGAAGGAAAGACTCCAGAAAAGGAAACTGATTAACGACGGAGACCTTTTGACAGCAGAACAGCAGATTTAGAAGTCCCAAGCAACTTCTCAAAGCGGCGCATCTTGGAGAATAGTAAGTCACAAACTGGGAGCCTGTTTGCATTCCCAAGGCCATTTCCTCTGCGATGTTCTTGAGTAGAAGAATCTATCATCTATCAAAACTATCATCCATGGGGAAAATGTTCTCTGCCTGAGCATCTAACCGGTGTCTGGACTAAAGGGCACGTGAGATGTGTTTAGGAAGCCGAGGATTTCACAACCGTTACACTAATTAATAGTGAATATTGGCCCAATAACGCTACCGTTACCGTTTATCGTTGGCTGGGGGTGGTTAATAGTTTAACCAAGTAATACTTGAGGGTTGTGGCAACCATAACTGCTGACGTGAACGTTGTGTTAAACATCGCTACAGCCACCGCTGGTCCTCTGAAGTCGTTGGCTAGTGGACGAGCTAACGTTAGCGTTAACTTGACCAACGACTTGTATCGATAACCCTTAGCTGCCGTTTACACACGCCATCGGGATGATAATCGGGGAGAGAAACCAACTTTAGTCACATACCTAATAAGGAACCAAACGGACTGCACGTCTTGCGAACTATACATTTTTACTCTAATACACTTTTTTGTTACGAATAGCCAAAAGGGGGAGTGATACAGAGAGGCTAACAAGTGTTTAGCAAGCTAACGTTACCTGGCTAACGATCTCACGGCGGCGAAGCAAAAGACTTACTGCGGGTCATCATCCTGGAGTACGGGGGCTTGTTCAGGACTGTCTCCTGGTACTTCCTCAGGCAGGGATTCGACGTTTGTCTCGCTGTTCTTGTTTTTCAGGATGCCTTTTATCGGCCGGGGGGAAGCCATTCCCACACGCTGACTGGCTGTCGGACCCGGCGGGCTAAACTGTTTCTCTTCCACTAACTTCCCAATGCTGTGATTTTCGCCACTCAATCAACGTTATTAAAGACAGGGTCGGTTTAAAACATGCTCCGCGTTAGTATTCAGTGGTCTTCCATAAACCAACGTTGACTATAAACCTATGCAGGAGTCTACATGGACTGGATGTTCTCCATGTCTGACGCTAGCTCCTCTCCGGTTGTTCACTGACTGGTGGCGCGAGAGCACTGTGGGTACTATGCTCATCACATCGCGAGATTTACAAAACGCGATTTCACGTCATCAAATGCTGCCATTCTGTGCTCGGAAATTTCCAAGTTAAAAAGGCGCCTTTAAACCATGTGTTTTATAAGAATATACTTCAACAACGACAGCACGTTGGGTAACCGATGAAGGTGGACCGAATGTCAATGGGATGTTTTTAATTCTTAGAAATCTCAACATATTCATATTCATTATCCCCCCTCTTTATTACTTTAATATGAAACCCTCAACTTATGCAGGCATAAACGTGGTGTTTGTCCCTACTTGGACTTTTGTCAAACACCAAATTGCATCAATGAATCCTTTCTCTTCCTGTGGGAAAGTAAAACAAGTTTTTTGTAGATCTTTGTTTTATTCGTCATCAACATTATTGTTTATCACTATCTCTGGCTAAGCACATAACAGAGAGGTATAATTTTAAATGACACACTAAGCCTGAGACAGAGTCCTCAGTTGTCTCTCTGAAGGATTGTTCGTCGTTCGGAGTTATTCAAGCGAAAGCTGACAGATCTGGAAGTGTCAGGCCATGTTGTGGTCATGCCTCCTGATCAGGGTCCGTGCTATGCTCAACTGCTCCAACCAAGGCTTCTCGGTAAAGGTACTGTATAAGAGAAACATGCGTTACACACAGAAGAACAGAGCTGTCATGTATAGCATTCGAGTAACTCTCATGTTATGTTTTATTTCTCACTAATTAATCAAGTTACAACATCTATACACAACATAAATCCATCACTAGTAATATACAGGATTTCAAACAAAAAATTGTTTGGTTGAAAAACAATTTTTTGCTTGACTGATCCTGGACCTCAATTTATTTAGCCATTCATGAAATGTGTTTGTAATGGACATACAGTGTATAGCAGTGAGGATAGACACCTGGCTATGGTCAAGCAGTATATGGCCTTTTCCTTCGCCATTCGGCTGCAGTGGGGAGAGATTTTATCCAATAAGCAATCCTCTCGGCTTCGGACATCTTGATTGTGCGTTATCTTGATTCGTCTGCTTGGTTTGGTCGCAACCTTCATGGAATTTGAAGACATATTTGGCTGATTGAAGCCATCCACCAGCAAAGTATCCCCCATCCTGGCATTGAACGCAGCACAGGTGTACTGGCATCGATTGGATGCTGCCCTTTTGTGCCCCAAACACACCCAGCGTTTTATCTGGATGTAGATGCGCATTGGCAGGACTATGTTTGGCAGGGATACCTGCGAACACAGCTTATTGGCTAAGTAGTGCACACAATCGCTGTGACCATGCTGAACAGCGACTTTCAAAGGGTTCCGACCCGCGGGGTCCCGACAAGCCAAGGCCAAAGGGTTTTTGCTGATGAAGAGCTTGAGAATGAGAAGCTGGCCTTTCTCTGCAGCTGTGTGGATGGGACACTTCCAGGTGTCTCGGTGGGAGGTTTGGTGGCACCACTGGCGGTAAGGATGAACCCCCACTGGTTTCTCAGCATGCATCCCCCTCTCCAGCAGCCACCAGGCCAGATCCAGGTGGCCTAAAGCAGCAGCAATGTAGAGGGCTACCTGCAACTGAAATCTGGATGAGCAGGAAAGATTCTCATTTGTGTGTAAAACTCTGACTCTTTATGGGTAAGTTGCACATCACCAGTTCTGCCTCATTGTTTATTCATGTTGGGTATTTCTGACCTCATTACTGGTAGATTTTCTAAGAGGTGGCCTTGGACCATCAACTTGTGGCCCCGGAGGCAACCCCGAAGGTACTGCACCCACCCATCCCACGTGTCCAAACGGAGAGTGGTGCCTTTATTAAAAAAAAAAAAAAACATGCACAAAATAGATATAACGTTGGACTTCAGAGAAAATCCTTTTGTATACTTTTTAAATTTGGAATTGTTTTGTGCAGGCATTTGGAGAGATTGGGAAACTAAGAGTTGTATAGTATTGTTACGAAGGAGGCTCACGTACCGCCTCCCTCTCGCCATCGGAGGGACCCTTCTCCCGAGTACTAACTGGTTTTGAACTCCATCTCCCATCATGCTTCACGCCGGGGACTGATTGCGCAACACCACTGATTACACACACACCTGCACCTCATCTACACACACACACACAAAAGCCACGGACACCCACACACTCACTGCGAATCTTGATTCTGCCCCGGCTGTCATTTCTGAGCGTTTTCTCCTTGTCTTGATCCCTGTTTATTGACCCCGGACCGTACTCCACTGCTGACTGCTCCTTGCCCACCACCACTCGGATTGTTTATCGGACTGTGATTCTCTCTGCCTGCCCCGACCCCTGCCTGCCCGCTGACCACGATCTTGTCTGCTCTACATTGCCCTGTCTGCTGTCTTTGACCCTGCCTGTCTGATGCTCTAATAAAGAACTGCAAATGGATCCCTCCCTATCCGGCGCCTCCTTACAAGTATAGTGCAACACCTAAAATGAAGCTCTTTTACATTTTTGTATAGTTAATAAACGGTCCATACCAGCCAACATTCAGTACATGGAAGCTGTGTATATTATAACATTTAAAGCTTCGAGTCATTGAGAAAACACCTAATATCTACATTTTGACTGATTCTATTGAATGTTCTCTGACTCTTGTCTTAGCTGCACATCACTCACTGTAAAGAAGCCCATATCAGCCACATGGACAGGACATACCCTCTTTAATGGCATAGTCTTTGAGTTGGTTGCAGTCATAAAGCTGCACACCAGCAGGTGTGCTCAGTCTGAAGGTGCTAACTGGGAGGCCAGTTTGCATGGAAATCACAGTTTTCAAGTGAGCAACAGACATGTGCAGAGAAGCCTCATTTCCCATGACTGGTAAGGTTTCTCCTGTCACAGCATTGAACACCCACATCGCAGGCTTTTGCTCAGTCTGAAAAAGAATGATAAAAGCAGTTAAACCAAAGAAATACTTTAGACGTAAGATGCATCCCTGTGTTAATAAAATAAAATCCGCAGAGAGGTCAGCGGGTATTAGTTTCAGATATTCAATTTGTTAGATTTTTTGGGAGATAATCTGTTCTTACTATGGATTATATTTTGAATACAAGCAAAGAGAAAGAAGGGTTCACTGCCACTCTGTGGTTGTGCCATATATTTTTGAAAATAGTAAAACGTAAAGATTTGTCTGGATAACTTTGTTGACGGAAACCAGAGGCTGGAATGATTTTACGTACATTATGTCTGAAAAGACTCGATATGATTTACAATCTTAAAAGCAACGGATATCAGGTAATGATGCATGAGCGACGGAGAGATGGCACGGTTATTACCGCTAGTCACGACGCACAGAGTGAGATCAGGAAGCAAATGCATATACAGATGTGTTTTATAAAGTGTAAAAAAAAACTAATAAATGGGAACTTCACCCAAAGAGACAAAACACCTGGAATCTCTGTGTTAGCAAGTAAAGGACAGGATCTTCTCCTGCACCCTGCGGAGTGGCTCACAAAATTCAGTCCCTACAATTGGGAAGTGAAATCATTTTAGCATCAGATTAGGAAGCGAAATTGGACCAGAAAACTTCTGTCTACTATTTTTATGAGAGGATGTGAAATGAGGACAAAGGGACACACATGCTTACCACTTTACAGAAGGTTGCTTTCTGATGAGCTTAAAAGATTAAAGATCTCAGGCAGCCATGCACTAATTTCTCTTCGTGCATATGGGAACATGTAGCTCTATATTAGTGTACCAGTCTGAGAAGCTATTCAGTTGATGAGAAGTTATAAGTTTATTTTGAAGGGAACCCTGAGTGATAGTGTATATTCAGAGCCGGCACAGCAGGACCCTCAACACAAAGGTCCAGTATAAAGCTTGTGTAGCAGAAAGCATAAACACTACCAAAAGCAAGAATAAATAAATAAAATCATTGTGTGATTGTGTGAGTGCTGACATTACACTTTCATAAACATTTGAAACTGATGCAGGTCATTTCATATTAAAAGCTAAAATATATTTTCTCCCTGAATGTGCATCATTGATAACTGATTATATTTACTGCAAATACCGAAACAGTTTTTCAGTGTTTTAACACCTTTATCAGGCATCGTATGGCTCTGCCACTTGTGATGCCCACGTCAAACAGAGCCCAACTGTCCTGCAGCACGGCTCCACCGTAGCTCAGCTCCAGGTACTGCTGCGGTTTGTCATTTGAGAGTTGCACCATAAAGTTACCCTACGGAACGGCACAGAGCGGACATTTATTGAGCTGTGCTAGAGAACTGACCAAGAAACAAAGTTCTTGATGGATCATGTTCACTAGCATTTACTTTCCTGTCTGAGCTGAAGTAAATTCTCTCCAATAATGGAGATATTTGGCTTTTCCTTGACATATTAGTTACTAATAACAGTTTTGCAATGCATAGTGTTTAGCCTTAAAATATGATAAATCCATTAAACAGTTTATTACATCTAAATCATCAAGATCATTTTTTAAATTCAGTAAAAAATCTAATAAAATGGTTGTTCGTTACACATAGGACATGATTATAGATTTTTATTACCTTTATCATCTGCTTTATGGCCCCCACAGTCTGATCTGGAGGGACATCAATAGGCGTACTTGAGCCCTCGAAGCAGATAAAGATCCTCATGGCTGGAACAACCTTCCTCCAGTTGTTCACGGCTCCTCTGTGATGCTCTGGTTGACCAGAGTGTAGTCGAGTTGTCTGAGGCATTCTCATCGTAAAAGTCATTTGACAGAGGGGGCAGGAGTTGGGTGAAAGGATTTTGGGAGGACACACCAATTTAAGAGTTGAATTTAACTAGTCAGCAAAGGACAAAGCACTAGCTGCCTTTAAAAAAGTGCCTCAAATGCCAGGAATATATATATATATTTTTGTTAAATCTATTTGGGTTTTTAAATAGTTTGCTTGATACGTGGTTTTTGCTCAACTTTCTGACTGAACCATCAAATAATGTTGAATAGTGAAAAATCTGTGCAGGTAAGACAGATAAAATTGATTAAAAAGATAAAAATATGTGGGTGGCTGTATAGAATACACCTACCATTTAAATGTGCAAACTCTGACTTGTACTTACATAAGTGCCTGTCTGTATGAAAATCAATCGTAGTATATACAAGCCTGACAAAGAGAAATATAATAAAATTGTCCTTCATCAATTTGGTCTCATCCATACACCTGCCTTTGTTTTTACAGCAGCAATGGGCATAACATTTTTGTGTCAAACAAAGGGACTACCCGCTGGTGGTTACAGTTAAAAATGTTCTTTGAAAGTTTTACAGGGTACAGCTACTTTGCATCTGACCTTTTAAAGTTTGACACTGTCCACAAAGTTTTGGTGTTCAGCCAAGAAGGACTTGGTTTCTCAAGGTTCAAGAAACACAAATACAATCTAGACATACAAATGTACATATCAATTTATGCTAATTCCACGAACTTGTAATATTTCATCAGATTTGCAATAACTTTCATTATACCTATTATTTACAGTAGTGTTGCAGGCAGAACCCAACAGTTGTGATATCACTCCCAGAAAGACAACATCTTGTTTGCAACAGCACTGATCATAAAGATACTCAAGACAAAGATGAGCTCCGTTTACTATAGGTAGAGGGTGCTAGAGATTTAAAAGTCTCATCTGTTTCCAATTCTTTTTTAGGGTGCGGGATGGTAACATTGGTGCTGGTGAAAAATAAATGCATACTTTTTTGCAGATAAAAATACACAGTTTCTACAAAAACGTGATGGATCTCGTAACGCACTAAGGCAGTTCCTAATAAAGACTCGCTGCTCGGCTCATGCCGTTCATACAACTGTTAAAACGCAGCAAATGTTTGTGTGTGCCGTCACGTGGATATGTTTACGTCTGGAGTCACTTCCGGAGTCAGGCGACTGACAAGCGTTTCGACCAATCAGAAGCCGAGTGTAGATCGGTGCATGTGGCGGAACCCAGGGAGGCTAGCCGCCGAGGGGATTAAACTGTAACGTTCAAATTCTCCGACCCGTCGTTCAAACGGGATGAAGCCCATCCTCAATATTCTCCGTTGTAGATGTTCCTTGACACGACGCGCAGCGAAGGAGAGCGATGTCCCTGCCAGCTGCTAAATCCCCGGACAAGATAAACCTCCAGGCAGAAATTGAGGTAAACACCCACGACAAACCAAGTAGCTACCTCCGTTAGCATCGTGCTAGCGCGGGGGGTACAGGGCGCTCCGTATTCGCTGTACCCCGTAAAGGTTGTCCACGCCTGATTTATTGATTTATTTAAGTGTGGCTATAACTATCCTCCGAAGAACATAAGCGATCGGGAACTGTCCGTCTTAAAGGCGACTGGTTTAAAAACAAACCAAAAATTACGGCGTGGAAACCATAACCCAAAATTAACCACTGACATTTGGGGTCTGAAAGTTCAACGGTAACATCCGTCGGTTGTCGACCATATCTACTGTTGGGTTTGCCATTGACTATTTTATTCTCCCCACGCTGATTTAGGAAACGTCTCATGTTAAACTTATTGTGTCGGTAAAATGTGACTGCTGTCATTTGATGTCCTCCTGTGATGAGCGTGCAGAGGGCTGCTCCTTTCACTTCCCCTAAGCTCCTCTGTGCATTTCCCAGACCCGCTGTCTCCTCCGCTCACGGAGTAATTGGAGAACGTGTTTGTAACATGTTGCATGGCACTAACATCTGGTGCAAATGAAGATTAGGGAAGGATATCATGTATACAGTTGTAATAAATAGTGTTGGTCCCTGTTTTTAAATGATCAAGGGCTACATTTTTACCGTGTCATTGTTTTAGTAACATATGCATACTATGATGATTTCATTGATTTTTGTCTTGGTGAATTAATTCATTTTAAAAGAGATGGATTCAAATATTTCTGCATTGTACAAGATTAATGGTTTCATAAATGGAAATATAATTTTATTTAATTTATGCCAATAAAACAGTAAATTTACAATTATTTTTCAAATCTAAACGCGCATTTAGTAATCAATGAGGAATTCTACAGAATATTTTAAAAAACCTATTCATTTTGAGACAGATCGTGTGAAAGGAAATTATTCACCTTCTACAAAAAGCAGTGATTTCAGATATTTCGACATGTAATGTAATTACATAATGGAGACAGTTGCTACTAAAGCCGGCATTCCCATCTAATATCTTCTGCTATGATTTTAACGCTGGATAAATTTATTTCATTCTATAATGTAAGTGAATCTATTCAAAGCATTACGGCTTGTATAAACCAGACCATTGGTGACATTTTACATCCATCCATTATTCATTTAATAAGAAAACATCCTTGCTTTCATCCAAATGTACACAACAAACCATATAATCCTGAAGCACCACTTGCCTTTGCAGCACGACTTCTCACATGCTGCCGTCCACTTTGGGAAGTTGGATCTCTCGTGCTGCAATGTTAGGCCCCCAAGTTCACGTCCTTCTAAATGGGACAACTGACTAGCTAGGGGCAGTTGTTTCAAAACCGCTCATAGCTTTTTCTACGGTTATCTGTGGTCTCCAAAGAGTGTACATTGGTTTTGTGGGGTCTGTAAAAGAACAAGTAGGTAGGTAAGTGAGAAGATGAAGATGAACTACCAATAGATGACTATACGTATTAATTCCCAATCGGGCCATACTGTACATGACGAGTCAGGTAGTTAAAAGACCAGATGCACGGTTGGACAGTGCTCTGGTGCAGCAACCAGCAAGAAGTCAAACACCCAAAAATAGCATCAAACCGTCCACCACTCTGACAGCAGGAATCCCAACACTGTTAATCAATTGGCCCAAATTAGGATTTAGGAGCCAAATGTGGATGTTTCTGTTAAGATGACAGACACTAAATACGAAAGAATATTATATAACTGCATTCAAATCATTATTTTATCAGCGTATGCAAGTTAGAGTTAAAGGTTTACGTGTAATTCATCTTGAAACTTTTGTTGTCTTTTTCTAGGTGTGACAACAGGCCAGAGTGCGTGGTCATCCGTCTGTGTGTGTCTGTGTTTATGGTTGTGTATGTTTATGAGTGGTGGAGCAGCTGGGAGTTGTAAGGTGACGCCAGGATGCTGCTGTCCCTGGGAATGCTGATGCTGTCGGCCACACAGATCTACACCATCTTCACTGTTCAGCTATTCGCCTTCCTCAACCTGCTGCCCGTGGGGGCCGACATCGCTGCGGTGAGTAATCGCCACGATAACCACGGGATTTCCTTGCACAATAACTTGAATTTTTAGTAATTAAAACTTGTGTCTTTCAGTACTCGTTTGACAACAAAACGGAGAACTTTGATGATCTGCCTGCGCGGTTTGGCTATCGGCTGCCCAGCGATGGACTGAAGGTGAGCCCGATTCTGTTTTTATTTCATGTTACATCTAAATTTAAAGTTTAACCACGAAAATATAAATAAAATTTAAAAAGTGTGTTTTTGGTGTGAGTTCAAACAAAACTATAGTTTCTGATTGGACCTTTTTAGTTTGCTTTAGAAAGCGGCAGAAATCCGGATACTTTGTGAAAAACATGGAAAATGGATTTCAAATGAGTACACAATCAGCCAGATACACCTGGAGTGACAGCGAAGCACCAGTTGTGCAACCACCACCGAAAGTATTTAATTCTAGTACAGAGTTCCTGTTCTGTGTTGAGGATTGTGATTAATGTGTGTTGTTGTGACGTTTCTTATTGCAACCCCCCCCCCCCTCCCCAGCAGCACGCACACTGCTTAATCCCACTGCTTAAGTGCACAAACAGAAGGGATGTTTCACGTCTGCCATCTAAACTGACCATTGTCGCGTTTTACACAGTCGAGAGCCCAGTTGTTTATGTACAAACGCTTTTTAGTGCTCAGAAGCCAGCTGATGCCTTGTTTATTGTTATGTGTATATGTGCAGGTCAAGTGCAGCGCGTGTGTGTGTGTGTGTGTGCACACTTGTCATTTCTGCCACATACCCCAGTCTATTGATGCTATGTTTAGCAGCGTTATACCAGCGTGGCATTTCCAAGGCATCATTTTGCCGTTCCGTCACATGAGGGGTGATAATATGGTATATTTTAGGAGTCATGCCTGTGGTTGGTCTCCAAGCAGGAAGTTTGAACACAATCTCAGTGTTTCTACTTCCTGTTTGCAAATGTCTTGTTTTAAAAAGAAAGCCTTGGGAAGAGACCGCAATAGAAGTGCCACCTCGCTTCGATTTAACTTCAGAAGAGTTGTGAAATTTTATTGTTTCAGAATTTTGGAATGAGCAATTTTTTTCTGCTGGGCCTCGAATAATTTATTGATTAATTTAAGGAATTATTTCAATTTAGTGTACTGAATCCATGTTTTTTTTATATAGGCGGGGGGGGGGGGTGTGGTGTGTGTGTTTTCAGCACATTACGTAAGACTCTGTGTTATGAAAGCTGAGAATTGACATGTGTCTGTGTCACCCGCTCTCTGTCTTGAATTCTCATCTAATCTCGGAGTTGCTGTTTAAGTGGAGCAGTGAGGGTGTGCCAAGCAGACATGGCCTCTTGTCCCCGGTGGCTCAGCTCAATCGCTCCATTTCTTATAGTGTTAATTGTATCCTCTGCCCAGCCCGCGTTGGTGTCCGTCATAAGGAGACTGCTACAGAGTTCCAGCTGTGATTTACAGTATGTCCACATGATCACAGCTTAACAAGGACCAGAGAAGCACTTCCCATCTTCCGTAGCGGACAACCAGACAATCTGCCGTGTTTGCCACACCGCGATGATTCACAGAAATGATGGGAAAATCCAACCTTCCTCATGCATACACGTTGCAGATATCCCCAGATCATATCCAACGCCCCGCCTTCTTTTTAACACACCTGCATTAACTGCTGTAGGTTCTGTGAGTTTAAGCGTAGCCCAGGAATGAATAATGAACCTCTTTTAACATGAGCGCACTCTGTCTCCACTTGCTCATTGGGCAAATGTTTCACAAATTCATACACAGCGAGGTTTGAGGAACAAACAAAAAGTAATTCGAAATACAAGCACTCTGCCGGCAACTCAATATGTGATACGTAGACCGTGTACAGTATGAGATTCAGGTAACGTGCTTTGTTATTATGAGACAAACTCATTGAATATGCTGCAGCCTTGCGGTGCCGCAGTGCTGCGATGCCTGGAGAAACCTCCGGCATCACAAGGCAGCACAAGCCTGTTTACTCTGAGACGTTTTGCCTACAGGGGAAAGAGGCTTCACACAGAGCCCGGCCTGTTTCCTCTTACACAACCGGGGCTGTTTACAGTCGCCCGCAGTCTCAAAGCAAGGCCTCTGCAAGCCCGTGTCCACCTACAGTATGTGACACGGTCGCTTTGTCAAATGTCCAAGTTGCACACGTGAGTGGCGTGAGATTCAACTAACTGTTGCACAGCCATCGCTAAATTAGCGCAATGGGGGAAAGAATAGTAGAAGTACCTCAAAACCCTCCCAGCACTTGCTTGGACATGCTTTGTGACTTTTCCCAATTCCATGTATGTGCCCATGTACACTGATCTGTACTCCTGAGAAGAAATGCTTGTTTACTTTGGAAAGTGTCTGATTTAGATCCTGTGAAACTGAAAAACCGCTTTAATCGGATAATCACATGTCCGATATCTGTGCTTATTTCCACTGAGCTGGAGTTGTTCTCCCTCCAGTCGCTCCGGTTCCTCCCCTCATTTTAAAGACGTGCAGGTTGAGGAACCACGATCGCCCGAGGCTGTGATTGTGAGTTAGTGGCTGCCTGTCAGTGTGTGAATGTCAAGGGATTCAGGTTTGATGCAACTTAAAAAAAAAAAAATGTTAAACTCCGTAACCTATTTGCTTTCCCCCCCAGCAAAGGCGTCAAAGATACGACTTAAGTGCGAATATGAAAGCTTTTGGAAGAAATTAAAAGCTCTCAAATAGCAGTGTCCAGATGACTGTACGTCCACAATGACGGATTTAGAGTGAGTAGTCCTCTTGTTCTTCTTGAGGGAGCTTCAGGCATAAGCTGTTTCCTTTCCCCACCCTCATTGTCTCAGCGAGTCTCGAATGTGACCCAGAAACACTATTTTTCACATTTAAAACTGCACGGGGGGTGCGTGGGGGGAGTTAAGCATCAATGCATGTGAGTGTGGAGCCACACAAGCTTTAATCTCCCTCCAGAAAGCTCCAAGTCAGGCTACAGCGAGTTATTAATTCCCCTGTTGGGTCTTTATATGACCCCGAGCGAGGCAAATCCGCAAACAAGCCCTATAGTGAGATTGTTAGAGAGCGGATTACGTGTGATCAGTTGGTACAGTACGGCTGAGGAAGCCCGCTTGAATTTTGCAACAACAGAAAATTCCTCTTTCTCTGCGTCGCATCAATAAAACAACAATAATGTATTTGGGGAAGGGAGTGTTCAATCAATTCACACATTTCGATTGATTGATTGAAGTGGAATGAATATCGGGCATGTGTGATCCACGTGACATACAGGTATAAGGTCAATCATTTGGTCGCACAGTTTGAAGTGCAATTAAGCACTAATTTGAGTGACTCATTGTTTAAGTTGTGGTTTCTGGAGAGGAAATGGTTTGATCAATGTATTCCTAGCTACAATGGTTAATGACTCAGTCTGGTTGGCCTATTTCAGCGAAATACTGGAAGCACTTCTTAATCTTAACGTCAGCGTAATACTTTTTCACTTCCGAGACGCTGCAATATTTAACCATGCAGATGAATCACAATTTGTCACTATTTTAGCAACACACCACAGATCAATGCAAAAGAGCATTTAGTCCGGTATCCTTACAACACAAACCTTCACGTTGTCTTTATTTCCCAACAGTCATTTGATAATAATTTTCCTAAATGATGTCGGTATTTTTCATTGGCTTAAGGGGACTGAATGATGTTTGCATTAAAGGCATCGCCATATGATGATTGAAATATAAATATTATCACACAAAGCTTCGAGTCTGTCAGATCAGTGGGAGTATAGAATCAGTTCAGAGCGCTATTACTATAGGAAAATGACAGGATTTCCCCTCTTTCCAAAGTTATTTCCTGTTCCGCTTCCCCGTCCTCTTCAGAGTTCTCAGCTGGGTTCAGAAAATGCTGCTGTTGTTCTGCCCAATAGAGGGCGCCCTTGCAGCTGTGTCAAACTCTGGCACAAGGAATGTGAGGCAGTGGCACGGTGATGTCATCTCACTGCAGGGCAGGGCCGCACTGGAGGCGGCGCCCATAGGTGACGGCGGCGGGTGATCTCATCATGTGACAATTTCACTGGTCTCCCTGATCCCAGAATTTGACTTTTCACACGTCAGCTTCCAGTAATGTCGGACTATAACCGGGCGAGGCAATTTTTTTGGGGGGGGTTCTGTTGCTCAGCTTGAATTGTTAGCACATGTGACGTGTCACTGTGGCCATTTTCCATATGTGAATCAGCTGCAGTGTGGCAGCCGCCAGGATGCACTCACAGAGTCGGTTTGCCGACTGTGTGAGTGTGTGTGTGTGTGTGTGAGAGAAAGTGCTGACTCTACTCAATTTTACTGGCGTTTTTTTTGTGAGGGAGTTGAAAATGGCTGGCAGATTCCCAAAGTCCTACAGTGGGCCACACTTCCTGTCTACCACCCTGTCGCTGATACACACACACACACACACAGAGGTGTGAGTTACACTCTAAGAGCAGCAGAGGTTTACATATATATAAACGCACATATCACATCATGTCCCTCCCACCTCGTCGCCTGCATATTTCCCCGTCGTCATCTTTGTTTTTTCTTCTTTTCTCACTATCTGCCTTTTTTTGTTTTTTCTTCATTCTATATTTGTCTTTCTCAATCTTTTTTTTCCGCTCTGCAACAGAGCATCTCTTTGATTAGCTTTGCCTCCATATTTGTGGCTTTTTCTGTTGTTCTCCTGCCCTTGATCGCCCCGTGAGCCCCTCTCTCTCTCTCTGTCTCTCTCTCTCACTCACACACTCTTCCTCACTTCTTACTATCGCCATCTCATCAGTCACTTCAAAAGCTGTAGCTGGAAATGGGACTAGGACAGGAAGCGGCAGAGGGAGAAAGAACGAGATGGGAAATGCAAGGTCCAAACCGAGAACACCAGCTGACTTGAAAAAGGCAGAAACTTGTAGGTTGTTATGGCCATATAAAGACATGTGATATTCTTCACCCCAGTGGAGTTATATCCTGTTTATGAATGCATCACCATGTTCCCTTTTTGTTTGGACTTTGCCACTGTTCCATCTGGGGCTTCAACAGGCGGCATCTCTGCATTTCAATCTGAATCATTGTTTTAGATTGTCTCCAAGCAGCAGGTGGGCCGAACAAAGATGGCGCTGCTCAGTCTTCAGGCGCTCCTATACCCGGTATAGAGGCTCGCTGAACAGGTCCCCAACTCTACATTTTAATCTGACAAGAGAGTGGATTCCTGTCTTGGAATGCTATTCGCTCTCAAAGGTTTTTAGAAACTGAGAAAATATCGCGTTCCACCGGTCTGGTAACTCGTCATGTTCCTGTGAAGCCGCTGTTGTTCATCATTCTGACATATAGTGACTTATAAAATCCTTTTATTTTCAGATTTTTTCTGTTGCAGGTCTTGTTTTTGTTATGATAGTTCAGTGTGTGAGAAAGGAAGCTAATGACCATTCATTTTGGTCCTCTCAATAAAACAGATTTTTATCTATTTACACACGCTCTGATACAGCATTGTGTAGTTAGTATATTGCTGACAAAAAAAGGTTCTTGCTCTACAGTAATTCAGTTTCAGTTAACTTTTTATTTTATCAACCAAAGACTGCACTTTGTACAAGTAGCATCTTCAATATCTAACAAAATGTACACTTTATATACAGCAGAGATAATATTTTTGAAATGGCTGAATCAACGCTTCCAGGGTAACTCTGATTCAGGCCATTCATGCTTCCCTCTCACCGAGTCATGTCTGACCATGTCATCCTCCACAGGGTTTCCTGATCGGGGCGCGACCAGAGAATGCGTGTGAGCCCATCGAGCCCCCACCCAGGGACAACATGACGGGCGCCTTCATCGTCCTCATCAGGCGCTATGACTGCAACTTTGACATCAAGGTACAATGAATAAACTGGTGTGTGTGTGTGTATGTGTGTGTGTGTGTGTGTGTGTGTGTACTGCACTGCACTGCACTGCTGTTAATCAGTCAGTGTGGTTGCCGGGTGCCACCGGCGGAGGTGAAGGCATCATAAGTTGTGTACCGAGAGTGTCACCTGACAGAAGTTGAGAAAAGGAGGTCAAAGAGATTGAACAGTGTAGAAATGAAGGTGTTTGTTTATCCGACTCACGACTCGAAAAGAAGAGAACAGCATCTGACCTCCGTTAAAGGTTAACTCACTGGTGTAAAGTCAAACACGGTGGCAATGAGTCAACCCAGGATTTTGTTTTCAAGTGGGTCAGTGGCCGGTTCATTTGCATTCAAATACTACTTCAGCTTCAATGCCAGTAAATGCCAGCAAAAGCCAGAAAAATCCCTCACAAAACCACTTCAATGTTAACGTTAGGTCTGAACACGCACAGAAAATGAGCAATAGAGGTGGCAGCAACACCATCAGCGGATTCCCATGGGGAGGGGGGGACGTCCGGTTTCAAAGAGAATTTGAAACCGTGAGGTTGGGAATAGAGTCTCTCTCTCTCTCTCTCTCTCATATACCATCTATACAGTGTTATCTTTTCACTTTGTACCTTCTTGCCACAACTCCCCCTTCCTCCCCCATTCAATCACTCTCATATTTCCCATCAATCAGTCTTTTTCAATCTATTTTCTTGGCACACGGTCTTTCCCTCTTGCTCTTTATAGCCTAAGAAGGTCTTACTGCATCTCACACACACACACACACACACACACACACACACACAGAGAGGACAGGACAGTGAGGTGTTCCCTTTGCTGGATTGTAACCAGACTCCACCATGTAGCTGTGTTTCACACAGACACACAGAATAGACACAATACACACACACACAAAAGTCTCTCTGAACTATGTCAGATTTGACATTTAACCTCCTTCAACTCTCAAAGGAGCAGCTTTGATTCTTGCTGAGATCTGGTGGCATTTTGAGCGTGACCTTCCACCACTCGATTCCTCAGTTGTCCTAAAAGGGACCAGCTTTATTTCATTCTTCAACACCTCAACGTAAGTTGTGACACCCGGGGCCCAGTTGGCTTTTCTAGTTGGCTCCTGAGACAAACTACCAACAAGTGCATCTGGAGTTATTAGAAAAAGCTTGATTTACCTTTTTTTATTCCTTCCTGTTGCAATGAGGATGCTGCTACGAGTCTTCCCACCTCTTCTCTGTGACGGTTTGTCATCTTTAGACTTCCCTGTGACGAGTCCATTATTTTTCTTCACACCATCTGCTCTTGTGATTGGAAGAGCAATGTTTCAAACCAAATGACTTTTGTTTAAAGATATTTAGTGATTTGTTTTGTTCTGAACATTTATTTTTACCACTTCAGAAGAAGTGGCCACTTTTCTCATAGGCTGTAAAAAAATAGCAGTTGAGATCATTTTATTCAGAAGCTTTTCAAGGCTGTGGGAAAGTTTTGCAAATGTAAAATGTTCATGACTTAAAATAGGTTGTGTCCGGAAGACCGCTGGTTGAAATGCATACTGTTTTTATCTGGTTTGGGGACCTTTGTTGCATGTCAGCCCCTCCCCCCCCCCCCTCCCCCTCCTCCTCCTCCTGCTTCCGCTGCATTTCCTCTCAGTAACTCCAAAAAAAACCAAATCTCAAAATAAAAGCAAAAGAGCAAACCTGTGGCAAAATGGCTCTCGTAATAAGTCCAGGTGTTTGCTGCCTGGATTCAAACTTCTCATAACGAACTAGCTTTAAAAAGACCTACTTTGAAAATTACTCCAATAAACTGTGGTTTTACAGTATTTTGTAGTTTTGCCGTATTGGCTTTTGAAGTTTGTGTGGTGACGGTGTCTGACTTTTAGCTCTCCTCTTATTTCTTTATATCCTTTCCAATCTTTTTTCCCTCTCTCTTTCCTTACTCCCTGTTTTTGATTGCCTCCCCTCTGTCTCCCATATTTATATATATATATAATATGTACACACACACGCTCTGTCCTTAACACATAAATGCACAAAACCCTCCTATACTCTCTCAGCCGTTGGCAATCATTGCCTCAACATCCCTCCTCTAGTTCCCTTTTCCTCTTACTGTTGTCTTTCTCTTCTCCTACACACACACACACACACAGTGTGTCCCTGGAATGCAGCTGTCTACCTTGAATTCCTCTCACACACACACTCTCCCTGCCTCCCTCCCTCTTTGCCGGGCTCAGTTCCCTCCAGAAGCTGCAGGGAAACAAAGGAATGATAGATTCCATCTTGACTGAGACGTCGCACTTGTGTGTGTGTGGTGCAGGGGTGTCCCCCCCGCCAACGTGCCCGGCTGTTTCCCCTGCCGTCCATCTCTCTCTGCTCCTCCTCCTCCTCCGTAGCATTTAGCCGCTAGCATCCGGCGAGCTGCAGCGGCGAGTTCTGAAGGATCCGTGGCCGTACTGGGGCGATGAGACGTACACTCGCCCACTTAACCCGCCGGCAAGCGCTCGCTCCTCCACTGGCGGAATAGGAGAGTGAGAGCGTGTTCGAGATGTATTGTAACCGAGAGAGAGGGGGGTCGGATGTCGGCAGGGAGAGTTTGAGATGGGGAGGGGTGATTTGGGATCATGTGGAGGGGTGTTAATGGGCACGCTCGCTCTTTGTGTGCAAGAGAGAGAGAGACGGCATTTCTCCATGGCTGCTCCTTCTTCTCTCCAGAGAGACCGGCTCTGCACTTCCTCTACAGTGGGAATATTTGGGTGGGGGGGGTGGGGGGGGTGGGGCTCCTCAGTGACCTTTCTGACCTTCCTGGGAGGGGGAGTGAACAGGAAACTCAATAGCCCCATCCCCTCCCTCCTGTGCCTTGTTTAAGTCTAAGCAAGATTTTTGCAGACTGCGGTTTTGTCACACACACACACACACACACACACACACACACACACACACACTCTCTCTCTCTGAAGGTCTATGTACATTGAGACATAATGACATATGTTGTGCAACGTGCTCCGTGGAAGCACGGTACCCTCTTATTCCTAGCCCTCAAGGCTGGAACATGGAGGAGAGAAAGGGGGGGGGGCGTTACAGAGTTGGGCCCCCAGGGACCGCCATGGAGCCCTCAATCTAAATAAACCTTCTCTAATTCCTTGAAACTAAAGAACGGCACCGTCCATGTAAAGCCTTCCCTATTGAAACTTACCGACATTAAAAAGCCCAAAGCAGCACGTGGATACTTTCAGTATACCTCCAGGCGCTAGCGTAGCACAGAAGCGCTAACGCTAGCTATTGATCTGTTAACTTACTCCGGTCGGGTTCTCTCCACAGGTTTTTCTGTTGGCAGGTTATGTTTTAGAAAAGTAGATCTCCTTCCAACTTCCCAGAGAAACGAGTATCCCTGTTACAGAATATCTGAACCATGACTGGCTCGAAATCCGCTAAACACGGCTGAAAATCAAGAACATCTGGTAGCTGAATCGCCGTGGCATCGTGGTCGGAGCTGCTAACGCTTCGCTGTGATTGGCCAATCTGTGTTTTGTAGCCGGGACTTTGCTAAGGGTCAAACTCCTGGAGGTGCATCTCTACAAGTATCAATACCGGCCGCTGTGTAAGGTGCTTTATTTAAGTAGAGGAATCGGGTCACACCCTGCTTTGTGGAAAACGCACCTGGATGGTGGAGGTGAAGGCTTTTTGTCCGCTGGAAAGTTCCCCACCTGAGACCGGGACACGCTGCCAGTCCGAGCCTCAGACTAAACGTTCAGTCTGGCATAAAATGGGGAAGCGCTGAACTCCACGTGACGGGACAGAGATCAGGCATCATACTCCAAACAATTCTCTCATTCAAAGACATTTACCACTAGTGACACTGCACAGACTTGCGTTTGACCGGTTGATCAGTAGGTCAGGCCAGGCAACGAGAAACTGCATATAATAGGTTCATGGTGTTAATAAACAAACGGTAAGGTGTTCTTATCAAATACTGTTGTTTATGCCACATGGTTTCGGTCTTGCAACATAAGCTGCCAATTAAAAGCTGGAATTTGTCAACGTAAGCAAACGTCAGAGTTGAAGAGTGGGTCAGATCTACCCAATCTGTCAGTACAACAACAGGGAAATAAGCTCCGCTCTCTCGTTAACCCTTGTTTCAAAGTTTTACGTTTTTAGTCCATATTTTTATTCTTTTAATTCAAAGCTGCCATTTTCTGTTCTGCATTTAATCAATATTTCTCCCCCTATGTTGAGTGGAAATAGACGGCAGGAAACAACATCTGGTGCATTGCGGGAAGTGGTCTGTGGCCATGACAGGATGCGAAGGGCCATTGACTTGCAGCTAACCCATCCGACTTCAACGTCCTAACCGGGATCCAGGGAGGAATAGAGAAATAGCAGGAAGAAGCACGTTAAAGTCCCAGCGCTTATGTCGAGGCGTGGCCAAGCAGGGCTCCGTATCATCAACAGATCAAACGTGTCTGAAACGTTTCCTAAGGAGTCGGGAGCGGCCACAAGGGCCTTATTTTCTTTGTGGCAGTATAATCTGTCCAGGCAGCTCTCGTGTAAACCAACAATTGTGTAGTGAGACATTTTAACAGCTGCAGCCTGGGTTGGTCAGCATTTTTTTTCCTCGTGGCTGGAAATTTCCCAACTAACCTTTTCCTACTACCTCTTTCTTACAGCAAGTGCATTTTATTGGGCGGCCTTTTTGCGCCGATTAGTGATCACACAGCCCCTTAGTTACACACACACACACACACACACACACACACACACACACACACAGACTCAGTCTTTATTCAAACAATGAGCTTTCTGCACACACACACACACACTCAGTCTTATGACAGGGTATGACTACGGCAGAGAGGATGTATGACTGGTTTGAGAGGGAGGGAGGGCGAGAGAGGGCAAAAGCCATGTCTCACGTGGCTGTTGTTTTTCTGAGCTGTTGTTGAGTCTGTCGCAATTTGTTGTGACAACTAAAAGCTCACCCGGCTCCCTTTGGCTTATCGGGCAAATACACATAAGTCAGCACAAGTGCTTTTAAAGTCCAGATTGAATTGTTCCTGTTTTTAAAAGTGTTTATCCTTTGGCCATTTTGTGTTAAAAAGAGTAGTGCCGGACAGACGGCCCTGATTTGGCTGCGTTAACCATAGATAATGGTGTAATACTGTGTTATTTAAAGAATCAAATGAACATAAAGCAACGCAGAACATGTTTAAATCAAACACATTTCTTTAAACAACAGCAGCTCATTTGGGAGAGTGTCATTAAAACAAGTTTACATTTGTCACACGCAACTCATTTAGTGCGAATGTATTCGGTGGGAGACGCACAGAGGCGACCTGCATGATCTCGCTGTGATCGCGGCGTTATCAGTGCAAACGGCCTCTCCCTGCAGTTTGCCGTTTTTATTGAACTCTTTATCTAATCAGCCGTCTGGACCTTGAAGCCGAAACCCAGCTCTGCGCGGCATTCCTCTCAAACACCTAAGGGAGGACGCCATGGATGAGGGGGGGGGGGGGTGGCTGGAGGAGAAAATGAGGAACTGATTGGGAGCTGCTGTCCCAACCGCAGAGCAGCTGCATCTGATACAGTTTAGGGAAATTGGAACCAATGGAGGTGTAGATTTACAGACCTCCAAACAGTCTTTCTTTTAATGCAAATCGAGCGTTCAGAATCTATTGTAATTTTCTCCCCCCGGACACACGGGTTGTTCATTTTTCAGCTTTTAGGGGGGTACGGTTTTAAGAGGTAAAAGAAACGGGGGTAAAAAGGATGAGCGAGGAGGGCTGACGGTGGAGTAACCAACTGGGTTTTTATAGAAGGCAAGACCCACGAGCAGTGGTTAAACACAGCAGCAAAGGAGTGATAATGTCAAACAAACACAGTGTTGACTCATTAGCGTATGCAACAGAAAATGGAAAAACCACGGGGGACAGGTGGTGAACGCTCAGGATGAACATAAGACACTGACCATGGTGTGCGAGAAAGGTGCGCTGTGCCGCTCGGGCTCATTTCCACAAAGCTTCGCTCCATGTGCCCCATGCAAATGCAGAGCCGGCACCGCAACAGGCTGCACGCAGGTCACTGCTGCTGCCTGAGCGCCGCGCGCCAAAGAGGACGCTGCCCAACGGAAGGGCGCAGACGGAGGAGGAGAGCAATAATCTCCTAGTATAGTGTAACAAAAACCTTTTTATTTATCTATTTATAAGATGAACCGAATGTACTCAATCGAACAACTCTTTTTGTGGTTCAAAGGGTCCGCCCCCCCCCCCCCCCCCTCCCCTCCCTGCCTGCAGGCTACGCACATCTAGTCAGCTGTGACCAACGTGCGCATAAGAAGAAATGTCAATTGTTGTTTAAACATGGTTTCTTTTCTTTTTTTCTCCCATGTTGTGCATTGTTTAGTCTTTCCTCACTTTGGTTCAGTCGCTCACGTTCACAGGAAGCCGCTCGACACAAACAGCTCAAACAGCTGCCACCTTGTCGCCGACATGGACCTAAACTCTGTAAGAACTGAAATGCTGTGTTGACCATCCCCAACATGCAACTTTACACAAACATTTGCCACAATTAGTTTTCCAGAACAGCGGTTTTCAATCGTGTTTTATTGGGAAGGTGCCCTGCCTCTTAAGGGCCAATGATCCAAGTAACAGCAGCATTTAGTAAACAAAAGATCAGTAGTGACCAACTGCTGTAAAGCACCACCACAAAAACCGGAGACAGGACATTTCCATGGGCAGTTCTGAAGTAAGCTGTATTAATTATCGAGCAATTAAAATCCACATTCATTTAAATTTTATGCCAATTGTGGCTGACAAAAAGCTTCGGTAGCTTGTCAAATTCACTCACAGAGGTTCCTAGAACAACAGTCGATTTAAGTTGAGTTGCCTTTAAAAAAAAATATATCCATAATCGCTAAAATCCATAAAACCTACAGGAAACGCTTCAAAAGGAGAAACTGCGTGGGGTTTGGAAGGCAGAGCAGCGGAGCGGAGCTGGAAGGTCCCCCGAGCCGAGACATGCGTCACATGACGAGGAGGAGACCCAGAAGCACCACACTGATTCGTCAAGGGAAATAATTTTGTCCCCCCGATATTTAGCGATCCTCTCCCCCCCACAACGGCGCCGTAGTTGATTGGGTGTGTGCAGAGTGAGAACAGCAGTATTTTATCTGTGGTCCCACAGGGATACTGTCAATTAAATGGTTTAATTGATATGGATGTTTAGCTCACAGTGCGAGTGTCCCGCTGAAAGGAGGCGATGATGCATCTGCTTGATGCCGGCTTGTGTGTACTTTTGATGATTCTCGGGATTCCACGTCTTGCATTCCCGTTCCATGACTCTCTTTGTCTGTTTTCTGTCCCTCCCTCTCTCCTTGGGTCCAAGGAATGCTTTGAATGCCCTTATCTTTACTAAAAGGGTGAAGCAGCCGCAGCAGAGGTTAAATTCCTCTGCAGATTCTAGGCCGGCGAGCATCTAGACAACCTTCAGCCAACATGAGCTTTTTACCTTTTTACCATGAAATCTCCCTGTAAAGACATTCCGCTAATCGGCCGGGGAGAGTTAACAGCAGCGGGGGGGGTGGACCTTTTTATTTGTCTCTTCTGTCAGCTCGGGAAGAAAAACCTCGATGGTGTTTACTCCCAGGAGAAGGCCGTAGTTTCTCATTTGCATGATTTCATTTCCAAAACAAACTGGCAGACCAGCGCGTTGAGGCGTAATGGGACGCAAAGCACACGCCGTGCACATTCCGCATCCAAGTTGCAACTCAATGTTGATTTTAGTGTACGAGACGCTTCTTGGGCTACAAGCAACAGCCTACAAGTCATTTTAAATGAAGCCACAGACACCCGCGTTGATGCTTTCGTCGTTTTTTCTTTAGCCCTGTCTTTCGTTAAAATAAAAAATAAAAAACCCAACTCACACACGTCCATCCCCCAGTGTGCTTTTGTTTGCGGCTCTTATCCAGAGAGCCGTAAGCCTCAAGACGCACACAGTAGCCATTGAAACCTCCGCACAATACGCCCTCACAAACAAGCAAACACATGGGAGCACAATGCTGCGGCTGCCATACACGCTGCTCCGCGTATGACTGTGCATAAAATCACAATGACAGTGACGCTCTGTGTATGCACACGCACACACACACACGCACACGCACAGACTTTTCACCTCTCACAGGTCTAAATGGATTTCCCTGCAGAGTACAATGGCGATATAGAGAGGCTGGCACGCTGCACATAGGTCAGTGCGAGGCCCCTCTTCCTGTAGTTTGACAGAGCAAATGACTTTCATATCTTTCACAGTGTGACCCGTGCTCATCCGATTGGCCTTACCTGTTACTGTCCCTGCCTCACATGGTCTCTCTCTCTCTCTCTCTCTCTCTCTCCCCACTTGCCTGGATTTGGGTCAGGTGTTAATTTGACATTGGAGGGTCGCACGTGCTCTGAGTAATAATTAACATCAGCGATTCTTCCGTGGGCCTCAGGTGGCAGCGGTTTAAGGAAAGATAATTGTCGGTTCTATTACTTTTTTCAAATACTACTGGAGAACGATTCTGCAATAATTGGCTCCTTTCTTATCGAAATGGCAGCTGTGAAAAGGCGCTGTTGCGCTTTGATTCTGAGGAGCCCATGTCTGATGTGTCCTACTCATGCCGGGGACATCTGATTTGGTCTTGCAGCCCGTTGGTGGACATCACAAACAGTTTGCATCTCTTTCAGCAAATCTAAGAATACTATTTAGTTAGGTATCAGGAGACATTCCACTGGGAGAATAAACGCTGCCTTCGTTTTGCATTCTTTTTAATGCGTTAGAGTGACATATCAGTGATCTGCCCATCACCCACCCCTCAGTTTTAGAGCAAACATTGATGTTGCTCGGCCTGTCTTTGTTTGAGAACACATAATGGTTTGTTCCAGGATGATACTGTCACATCCTATTTCCTCCTTCACCTCTTGTCGTGGGAGATCCGCCTCAACAATACTTATACAGGATGTAATGGGGGTCTTTCTGTGTGGCTGTTTGTGTGTACTGGGACGCACACACACACACACACACACACTCGTGTTACATTGAAAGCTGAAGCATCTGTTTTATTGCAGTAGTGAGGAGAGGCCTTCCTTTTTTTAATAAGGTCCGAGGAAGCCTTCTATGATTGATGAGAGTGTGGACATGGTGGCATGATTATGCAACGCACACACACACACACACACACACACACACACACACACACACACACACAGATATGCACAGGTCTAAACATTGTGCATAACTGGAGAAGTGATTACTGTCTCAGCCAAAATGTATTATAAGAAGGCTACTAACTAAAAAAAAAAAGAATGTGCTAAAACAACATGGCATCCAAACAACAATTACTTCAAAATAAAATATGGAAATACCAATATTATTTGCAACAGGTAATTTGTGAGATGGTTGTTTTCCAGTTTAAAAAGAAATGCTTGTATTAAATGTGTCTATTCGTTGAACAGCTTCCTGTCTCTTTTTTATCGTAGTTTTGTTCATCTTGGCATTGAGCTCGCTCCTTGGATTCCAGGTTTGGCCTGAAATCCTCCAGTGTCACTTTGTTGGGATGCAAACCTGTGACCTCTATAACACATACTAAAGCTATATGAAAGAAGAAGAGGCAGCTGAGAGGAAGTCAGGAATGAAGAAACGCAATGTTCTAGTTCCCCATAATCAGTGGGCTGACTTTCTGCATTTGTCGAACCTTCAAATAAATGAATAACTCCCTCAATCTCTCGCCCACTTCCCCCGTGGCCACGCGGCTTTCCTTCGTGCCCTTGTTTCCTCCTGCAAACAAACCCTTCCTGTTTTGGATCTTCGGTCACAGCACCGACTCCGCGTTGATCCTGCAGGAGCGGGAGCTGTTTGGGGCGTGAAATGCAAACCTCCTGTCTCCTGCCAACACTTCCTGGGAAACTGACCCGTAAACATGTTGTCGAATGCCACCGTGAAGCCCAACTTTGGCCTCGGCTGTCCTATTGCACCGCGTATTGTGTTTATCGTCCTTTTTTGGGAGACGAGAGGCGTCCTGAACGGGAAGTGGTTCATTTGTAGAGCTGATGCTGTGGAATGGACTGTAGCTTTTCAGATTGCAGGATGAACCATCCTGCAAAAAAAAGCCTGCGGGCCGAATAAGAGGAAGCTCTTCCCTTCTATGCGCAGCTGGTTTCCATCAACGGTGTGAAGCTCTGCCGGCCTCTCGATTCGGTAACGCGATGCACCTCAATGTGTCGCCTCCTTCGCTTGCCGCCCTCCTGCACGTGGCCACTTGCGATCGTGGGGGAAAGATCCTCCGTTTTGTCATGGCGATCTGGTCACGTTGCCTCCCACGGAGCTGCTCACGCACGCCGCCCCCACCTATACGGCTGCCCTCAGTCTTCTTGCAGCAGCTGAGGTTAGCCCACTAATGCTCGCCAGGTGTTTGCACCAGACGGGATCCGCTTGGTAATCGGCGTGCAAATGTTTTTGTCTTCTCGCAGGTCCTCCATGCTCAGAAAGCCGGATACAAGGCCGCCATTGTTCACAATGTGGTCACCAATGACTTAATCAGCATGGGATCCAATGATCGTAAGTAGCCGCCACCTCCTCTTTTTCTTTTTTTCTCCTCTGGAACCCTTAGCCATTTAGCAACGCACTTTGCCGCCTTGTTTACATGCTTTTGTTGATGTTCTAAGGATGTTCATCCCTGAGCCAAAGGAAAAAGGTACCAGTGTCTCCCCCAGGTTTACAACTTCGGGGCGGCGGGGGGGTGTAGGGTAGTGGGGCAAACCGGTTCCCCTGTTCTAATGATAGGGAAAACACTGGGTACGATGCCCCCCCCCCCCCCGCATTTCCCCTCTCAAGCCCACTTTAGTGATGTGATGGCGTTCAGGGTTTTCTTTCTCTTCACTTTCACCCATGTCCTCACTCGAGTGGTCCCGACACAGGAGTCAACACATGCGTCACAAGCGTGGCGGTTGTCGAAGGGGTACTCTTGTATGTCCCTTCTTCGCCTAAAAGTTTGAACCGGCTAGAATCGGTCAATAATTCCACAAGCTGGGAGATAAGCTGCACCGTTAGTCAGGGTGGAAGCTCAGTTTACAAACAAAGAAAACACTCAATTACTGCCATTCGAGAAGCTGGAACCAGAGGGTTCAGAAGAAATGACCAAATGTTGATTGACGGATCCATGACTAATCATTGAAGCTGTAGTTTAGATTCCGGCATTGACACACAGTCATGTGGTGTTTCTTTTTTTCCCCTCTCTCTTTTTAGTGGATATTATGAAGCAGATCGATATTCCCTCCGTGTTTGTGAGCGAGCAAACGGCCAACTCTCTGAAGGAGGACTTTGCGTATGACAAAGGGTGAGTCCGACCCCAAATGTTGCAGCCTGTCCCAGGAGCCCGGAGAGTGACACATTCCAGTGTGTGTGTGTGTGTGAGAGAGAGTGAGAGTGTGCATAGGCTACCATCTAAACACTGAGGGTTATTACCGGCAATGGGGAATAAACACACCAAACATGGTCCTGGTCGCTTTTGTGCGCGCGTCGGTCCGTGCAGGCGTACGCGTGCGGCGCAGAGGGAGCCGACCCCATCGTTGTGATGGGTGTGTCTATGGGATGAAATGTTGTTGCGTGGATCGAGGACCTGCTGCTTTTGAACAATGCGGCGGCGCGATGAAACGCTCCTCCAGTACAGCATCTGCGCAGGGCCTCGCTCTGCGTGTGCATCGCCTGCCAGCACCTGACAATGGCCCTGCTTGTTTCCCCAGGGGGCATGTGGTCCTCATGCCAGACTTCAGCCTGCCGCTGGAATACTACCTGATCCCCTTCCTCGTCATTGTGGGAATCTGCCTCATCCTCATCGTTGTTTTCATGGTCGGTGAATCTTTTGTTTTTTAAGGCCAATGTACGTATTTCTAATGATGATTTTCAATTGGATCTTGGCCTCCTGTGTAGTTGCAACACAAAACATCACACCTTCCCTAATGTGACACAAATCACAGTTACAATTTTTTGGCCTCGGCACCTGGACCAAACAGACCAGGGTGTTTCTTTCTTTTTCAAATGTTCTAACGTCTTTCTTCCTTCCGCCAATTCCTAGATCACCAAGTTTGTCCAGGATCGTCACAGGGCTCGGAGGAGCCGCCTGCGTAAGGATCAGCTGAAGAAACTTCCCATCCACAAGTACAAGAAAGGTACCTGTGATCGCATCGTGTCAATCATACACAGAACTTTGACCCCATGGTCTGTAGGCACGCTGCGTCCTCGTCCGTCACGTGATCAAAACTCAGAGAGGTGTCATCAGTGCATTATGACACATCCTTCCTCCTAGGAGCTCTGCACTTGGATGGAGGCTAATCGGATTAATATGGACTTGATTTTTTCCACAAAGCCCTCGGTGGCAGATTAGAGCTCCTCTCTGTTGTGACTGGACACATGACCGATGGTCTGGAATGTGTGGTCTCATGCCACAGGCATGGCCAGGTCGAGTGCGTCTTTTGTTCTGATCCCAGACGCGCCGAGCGGACGCACAGTTTGTGCTGCTGGGTTGTAGATGAAGTGAATGCGTTATCTTTGTTTTGAATATGAACCTCTGAACCCTTTTCAGCGCTTCGCCTCTGGCTTCGGCCTTGCTACAAGGTCACATGCTATTGCAGTCATTTGCAAGGCAAATCCACTTTGCGCTATAGCCAAGTATGTTTTGTGTATTTCGAGGGGTTTTGTGCCGGCTTTGCCTCCAGCATCTATCTGTTTTTCTGTAAACTGGAAAACTGCTGGATACAATCGGCTCTGCAGAGGATGGCGGAGGAGCTCTATAGACTACGGGCGGTGCATGATAAGTAGTCCCCCCCTTTCGCAAAGCTGCTAATGGAGGGTGTTTATGAGTCGAGCCGCTCTTCCGCCGCCTCGGCAGAGACGGATGCACGTGCGACTCAGCAGCAGCACTGCGTTGCTCATAGAGCGTTTTTTTTTGTTTTTGTCCCGTCAGCCTCTGTGGTTTGCGTGTCCTCGTTCCCTCTCTGACTCTGGGCGGCGGAGGAGGGTGGGTGGGGGGGGGGGGGGGGGGGGGTTTCCACCAGGCACTGCTACAGCCGACCTCAGCCACCACAAGGAGTTGAAAGGTCCCGCAAAGGGCCTCCGGGGGCTGTTGGCTCCGAGCAGTTGGCACAAAAAAGCAGGGAGGGGGGGGACACCAAATCTCTACCTAATCACCTCTTAAGCCCGGCGCTCCGGAGTTGGGACACGCCCTTTGTTGTTCCAGTGTTCCTGCCAAGTCGGGGAGGGGACGCTACTTAAAGAAACAACTTCCTTCTTTTTGCAATGCGTTTTTCGTGGAAATGACCTCAACGCCTGGGTAATGGTTCATGTATTCGTCAAAAGGGTTTTAACGAATAACCTCCCTTTTCATGGCTAGGAAGTAGTACACAGGCCTGGAGAAGCAGGACGATTGATTGGTTTCACTGAGGGAGGGTGGCCACTAGCCCAGGTCTCCTATGAACAAAGACAGATATTTTACATTTACAACAGTGGCACTAGTTTTTCAATTAGTCAATTAACTTTTTCTTATTCTATTTGTCTAATATTTAGGAGATGGATAGGGAATAAGTCCTATAACCTGTAAAGGAGTTAGCATTTCTACTCAGTCAGCGATGTTATGGCTTTTTAAGTCTTTTTCTGTCTTTACTAACAAGTGGCTAAATGATACTTCCAAAAATCGTCACGCTGACGATCACGCCATCAGAAACAGGCCGACTCTGTGCTTCTTTTTTCGTTTGGCGGGCAGGAGAACACGCAACTCGGTGTGTGATGATGTCTTTTCTGAGCATGTGAGGTCACCTCAGGGGGGAGATTTGAACCAGCTGATGGGCTGCTGCTGTGCTGGCCGCATGCCTTGGCGCTGAAGAGCGCATCCGCCCACCGTCGCCATTCTCTGGCAGACCGGCTCAGAAGGGGCGGATCTATCCAGCCACTCGGCAAACAGCCCCTGTCAATCGCGCTCTAATTGACAGGCTATCGTTACTTTTTTCCCCTGGCGTCCCGTTCACATACGTGCGGCCGCCGCTGTTGAGCCACGTATTTTCGCGTCATGCCTGACCGCTGTGGTGTGGATTGGGGCCAGAGACGTGGAAATGGGAGTTCCCTGGCTGAAGCGAATAGTAGCTCACACAAAGGGAGTGTTGTGTGGAGGGTGCACAATGCCCTTCATCATTTTTTTTTTTAAATGTAAAAAAACGGTAGCCCGCGTAATGCCCGCACAATGCCGGGCCTGAGTGGCGGCGTGCGACGCGAGGTCCGTCCAAATGTTGGGGATTAGGTAAGACTTCTCCTACGCCTCGGGTTTTACTGCCGAGCCTCGCGTCTGACGCTCCGCTGGGATTTTTGGCCCTCCGGGCAGGCGACTGGCAGACACACACACACACACACACCGATTAGAATTGCAGATTTGGCCGAGGAAGACGAGGGGGGGGGGGCTGTTTTCAGACCCCTTCATTAGACCGAGGTCGGCCTCTCCCTCTGACCCCTGACCTCCAGTCTGATCCCTCCCTCCCTCCCTCCCTCCCTGCCTGTGATGAGTCACACCACCCCAGCCCTCTGTCTAAACCATAGGCGGGGAGCTTAACGCGCACGCACACACACACGCACGCACACACACACACACGCACGCACACACACACACACACACACAGACACAGACACACAAACACTAGAAGGAGCAGCTGCAGTGTCTCAGCCGTCTGCGTGTGTGAGGCATGTCGACGTCGCTACAGAGGAGCTCTCTCTTGTCTCCTCGCTCGCTGGCCTCAGTGCCAGTTGCTCTCTCGTCCGGTCGGCTCAACCAGGGACGCGGTGTGCAGAGGCGATTGTCTTCGGACCCCCCCCCCAACCCCTCTCCTCCTCTCTGTCTCTGTGCCTCTCTCTCTCACCGCGCTGGGTTCAGTGGGACAGATGTACCACTGGCCCCCGATGTGTACATGAGGGGGATTCCTCGGGCGTCGGGAAATGTACACCATTGCTCATCATCATCATATCTTACCAAGCAAATTCAAAAGCTGACTTGACTCAAAATGCACGGGGAGAAAAAAAAAGACCCTATTAAGACTTACCGGACCAACATTTTTTCACTTTGTTTTCACATGTTTCTTGCTGCTGCTGTGATTGAGCATACATTCATTCACACACGTCGTCGCTGCCGTCCTTCAGTATGGTCGTCTCTTTATGGCTCACCTGCGAGACTCATGAAAAAGTATCCCGGTAATGACATTAGGGAAGCTTCTGGAAAACGGGGTGTCCACAGCAAGGGGGGGGGAGGGTCCAGACTGTGGACACCAACCAAGCCAGACGGTGTTCTTATGACCTCCAAGTCCGGTGGCACTAAACTACGAGTGAGAGTTGTAAAAAAAAAAAGAAAACGGTCCTTTAAGGTGTTTGAGTTCAGACGCCAGCGGACCTTTTTTTTTTTTTCCTCTCTCGCTCACTCAAAAATAGCTCGCTTCAGCATTTCCTGAGTGCGCGCTGGATCCGAGCCCGCACAAACGTTCCCTCTCCCTCACCCCGGCACAGAAAGATGGAGGCTCGCTTACAGAGTCATGTCCAATAAAACCAAAGGGGTGTTGGCTGATTAGACAAAAGTGAGATTGGGCTGGGGGGCAAGAAACTGAGGTATAACATTTTTTTTTTTTTTTTATGTGAAGAGGGAGCAGTAGTTGAAAAACGTTTCCACGAGTTGAGGTTGCTGACGCTCAGAGGGAGGGAGGGAGGGGGGCTGGGTGGATGTAGGGGGGGAGCTGGTTGAAATGACTCCATCCTTATACGGTCACATGGCACGGGCACAGAGAGCCGAGTCGGGGAAAACATGCTCATTTAGAGCTTACATAAACACGCCGACCCTCAGCCGCGCTCCCCCCTTCCAGGCCGGCCCGGGGAAGAGGAAGGGAAGCAAAGAGAGGAACGCGGAGGAATTTGAACGGGGGGTGGGGGGGGGGTTGATAAATTCCTTTGCTTTTAGTGCTCGAAAAGAAGAAAATAAATTCTCGCCTCCCGCTGAGAGAACCAGTGCCGGGACATATTTGGAAAAAGGGACTCTGTTTTAAAGAATTTGAGGAAATGAGAGTCATGAAGCAGCTGGTTCCTAATTGCCTTCACACGTCACAGGATAACGCCACACTCGCTAACCCTCTGGGTTTTTTTGCATTATCTTTCATAACTTCAAAGTCAATTAACACACTCATACGATGAATTATACATTCATACATAATGTGTAATGAAGCGTTACTTTTGACTAGGATTTGATAGAAATGCCGCTGTGAGTGTGCCTTCCTTAAAGAATGTGTGCAGCTCAAAGCGGTCCGACGATGAACCACGTCCCGTCTTTTCTGACACAGGGGACAACTACGATGTGTGCGCCATCTGCCTGGACGAATACGAGGAAGGGGACAAACTGCGCGTCCTGCCGTGTTCTCACGGTGAGTTGAAACCATCGCACAATGCAGCCTCCTCGTCTTAAAGCAAAAGGGACCTTGTTCTTCGTATTCCACATACACATATTATTTATTATAAAATATGAACATACTGTACCTCTTCGAGCCTTGTTGAATCCCGTTCCCTCAGATTATGAATGACCCCCCCCCCCCCCCCCCCCCTCTTTCTGCTCACCGCAGCCTACCACAGCAAGTGCGTGGACCCCTGGCTGACCAAAACCAAGAAGACGTGTCCGGTGTGCAAGCAGAAGGTGGTCCCCTCGCAGGGCGACTCCGACTCCGAGGAGGGGGGCAGCGGCCCGGACGAGAACGAGGAGGTGTCGGAGAGCACGCCGCTCCTGCGCTCCCTGGCGTCCACCAGTGCCCACTCCTTCGGCACCATGTCGGGGGCGTCGCGCTCGGAGCGCGACCAGGAGTCCTCCGACTACGACGACGACGAGCTGGACAGCAGCGACAGCGAGGAGGAGGTCACCGTGGAGACCGTGGTGGTGCAGATGCAGCAGCCCTGCTGCGAGGGCCCAGAGCACGACCTGCCCCGAGCTTGACCCGATCACCGGTCGCCCACGGAACGGCCTTGACCCTCCCCCCCCGCCTCTCCGCCGCAGAGACGTCAGTTTGGAGGGCCGCGAAACAGTTTCCCTCTTTCCTGGCACCGCTTATAAGACATTGTATTTTATCCGCCCCCTAATGAGTTCAATTAGATTTTTTTTTTTACATGATTACGGACTAACGGGCTGCCAGCCGGGCGACAGGAAGTCGGCGTGCGTGAGGCAGACGCTCAGCTACCGTAGACACGCAGCAATCCCGCTCATCCATTTAAAGTGTATATAAAAGTAATAACAAGTTACTGCTTTATCGGAAACGTTTTTGTATATACACGTTCATGCTACACTGACACTTTTCGGAACGTTGGGCAGTATTCTTGTAAAAATTCAACTTAACATTTAAAGCCACAGCGATATGGTCTTGCCAATGTATTTCTAGCCTTGTGTATGGAGGAGCTTGGTGCTTCGGTCTATTCTGCGCCACAGTTCATCAATTAGTGATTTGCACGAAAAGAAACTGCTTTTGTTCATGAAACTTGTTGCCTTGTCTTGTTAGTGTTCTGCTCATGTATGACTGTACAATACAAATTTACTTCAATAAAATACTTGACTCAGTTTTCGTGATGTAATAGCCAATTATTCAGTCTTAACGTACCAGCTGTCTAGCTCTAAACATGTGCACAAGTCAATTATCTGGTCAGTATGGCTCATTAGCAGGTGCAAATTGAAACTCCTACATGAGTCGAGTGTCTGAACAGGCATGTCCTGAAGCAGGATTGATTGGCTGAAAAACCGGTTCAGATTTTACGGTTGCTCTGACTTCAGTCCCGCCCATATGTATATAATTAAAGATTCAGTAATAGACAGTAAACATACATCTGGTTGGAATAAATTTATTTGATCTGTCATTAAACAAGGTGATAAATCAATTTATGGCATTTCTTGGTTTTATGCATTTGAAATAAGATGCAAATAGAAAAAAGTGGTGAAGAAAAAAAAAACTGAACATAAAACAGGACTTGAAACTTTTTTTTTTAATGAGTACTCATATCCCACAAGGCCTAAACAGTAGAGCTGAAGCAAGAGAAAAAAGCCAATGAAATAACGTGGACAGTGGGTAAAAATCCTTCTTTACAACACATCTCATTATGGCACAGGATACACAGGTTCTGTAGTGAAGCTTCAACTAGACAACCATGAGTGTCTTTGTCCCAACCAATCCCACCTCGTGTCAGTTAGACGTTAGTTAGCAGCACTGAGCGCTGACAGACCATGTGATACCCTCAGCTGACTAGAGTAAAAGGCAATTTATTCCACAGTTTTGTAGTTTAACACAGCTTGGGTTTGTACATATGCGGTCTTTCTAAACTCCAAAAAGTGACAATTTTCTTCACGTCCTCTCACTCTTACCTCCCCTAGAGTCATTTTTAAACCATGGGGTGTTACCATCAAGCGTTCCCTTAATCAAAAAGTGAAGTCATCCGTTGCATGATTTAGAGCAATCTTATAAACACCCGAGCTTTGACTACTTGGTCCTATTTAAAAAATAGAAAAAGAAATCCCAATTGGATATGCTCCAGGTGGTTATATGATGGGAAATATGCCATCAGAAAAAAATGGCAGCCTTAAAAAAAAAAAAAATTACATTACAGGAGCCGGCAAAAAAAGCTGTATCAATTGCCTGAGCCATGGGTACTGTGGAATGTCCATTGGGAGGAGAGGCTACCAGCATCTGGACCCCCGCTCACACTTGTATAAAATGTATTCAGGACAGGATCTGAAAGGAGGGCTTCGGGGACTGGTTGGTTGATGCGTAGTGTTTGAACTGCAGTCTGCGGCTACGTTTGTAGTGTTGACTGCGTCGAGCTAACATAATAGGGAAACCGGGAAAGGGGAGGGACTTAACATTTTTTGGCAAAGGAGAGTGTGAAAGGGTGGAGCAGGGGGGGACAGTGGTGGGCGAGAGGGGAAACAGTGGGCCGATGTTTGCAGCAGCCCCCCCCCCCCACACACAGGGTGGATATGACTGACCTGGTTCCCGCTCAATTCGTTGGCTGCTCGGAAAGGGAGTGTGTACGATGGGGTTAGAGGGGGATTAAGTAATGGGCACCATGACAGAAAAAGAAAGAAATAGCTACTTCACATTGATAGTAAAGTTTTTATTGTTTGCCAGATTTTTTTGTTGAGCTGGACAGATTTGTCATGACATCCGGTTAGCAACATGCTCTTTGCTATGGATCAACTTATAGTGCTTAGGGGGTTAGGAGTACACAGCACAAGTGTGCCAAGGAGACAGGAACAGGATGACAAATGGGGAGGAGAGAAGGCCTGGGGAGAATTAAAAAAAAAGGAAAAAAAAAAAAACTAACTAGCAACTAGGACTGAAGTAGTGTAAAATGCAACAGGGTGGTAAGGGTGAGCGGTTAGGTGGCTGGTAGAGGCTGCTTTAGTATCCGGACTTCCTCAGGTAATCAGCCATAGTAAATGCTTTCTTGTTGAGCTGCCCTCCATGGATACCTTCCTTCCCCATGACAACAACCAATGCTGGAGTACACAAAAGGAAAAAACAAAATAAATGAACAGTGATGTGACAGCAGGACAGGAAAATAACACTTTTGTTTTTATTGCCACTCTGCTAGATGTGGTGCTACATAGCTGAGAACAGAGCCTACACATTGCGCTTTGTTAGAAACTCTCCGATTGGGTGGAAACATGACTCGTTTCATGTTGTTTCACAATTTTATTTTTTTGCTTTTTGTAGTTCCCCCACCCCCTGCCCCCCCCTCCCATCCCTTGACTACGCTACATAAGCCACAGCTAAACTAGAATCCTGAATCCCTCAAGTATTTTGCCATCGAATATGCCTTCTTATTCAATCCGCCTCCATGGACCCCTTCTTTGCCCATTACCAAGACCAAGACTGAAAGAAAAGAGACAGAAGGGACATTTAGAGGAAGTGCAGAGATCACACACACAAACAAAGTGAAAAGGGAAGGGCACAGGGCCGAAAGCAGCAGGCGGACAAGACTGCTACAGAGCAGGACAACGCACAGGCAGCACAGCGGCGCTCTGGTCTGAAGGACGTTTTAAAAGAACCCAGACAGTCATTTTCCCATCAGTGCTGCTGGTGGTGAAACGAGACATGACACGTTACGACTGGGGAGACAGGAGTACAGAGGGAGCACACATGTAAAGGACGCATGCAAAGCTCTTCGATTGGGCTGCACACCTGTGGTGACCAAGTCGTCTAGCAGAGGCTCGGCTGAGCGGCATTCTAGCAGCTACCAGCTTCTGATATGAAGCAAAGTTTCATATGGGAGCTAATGCTATAAATTAGGCACCGGGCTTAGGCTATAAATTATTGAGCTGGCGCAAAACCACTAATTTAGTTTGCATGGCACAAAGGCTCGTTTAGACGGACAAGATTGCTTCCCATCATTTAAAAATATCTGAAGCAAAACATTGATTTTCAAAGAAATCGCTACCGTATGAATGTATTCAGTCCTTAAATTTGAAATTTACACTAGAGCAGTACCAGAGCCATCTGACTTGTTAAATTGTAATGCCTTTAAATCAAATCAAATCTTTTTATACAGAAACTGCAGATGGCAATGCCAGAGGAACAACATACAGCAAGTCTCAGCCACCAGCTGCACACTGGTTGGGAGGTAAATTAAGCTTACTCTAGTCCAAAAGTCCGCTTCTTGTCCATTTTGTTAGACAAGCTACCAGATATAGCTCAGGTGTGTTTGACCAACTCAAGCGCCCTTCGCTTTTGGAACGCCACTTAAGACTGGTCTTAGTTTCACCTGTAAGCGATCAGTGCCAGCAGCAGAGTGTAGGAAAGTAAAGGCCCTACAGGATGCCGAACGTGGCACACATGCAGATACAGCAGCATGCTGGTGCTACCTCTCCTCAATACATGTAATGGCTGTGCCAGGCCAGAAAGTTCTTTCCCTGGACTAGAAGCGTGTGAGTCGGGGAACAGTTATACTCGAGGGTAGAGAAGACCAGGAAAGATGCATGCAGTTAAGACAGATTTTTAGGGAATCCTGTCCCAGTGTGGAAAATTTAAACCAGCTGGAGCCTCACCTCAACATTTCAGTGGCGTCTCGGCAAAGTGAGGACAGGGCATCGGGGCCCATAAGGGCGACATGAATACAACTCAGGCAAGCCCCTACAAAAAGGGGACTTTGCCAGACCTCTTTGCATCATACAGAATGGGTCAGAATTTAGGAACTGATCGTTGCCAAGTAAAATCATGTGCCTATAAAACGATCCATTTTTAGACCTAGGAACATTAAAGGATTATCTGCTGTAAATAAAATATGTACAAATCAAGGTTTGTGTGGTAGATTTAAATTAAATGTTTGATGATTTAAATTAAGTTAATACATTATATAAAAAATTTAATTCACATTAAGCATTGCCCATCATTTTAAAATTTGATTGAAGAATGTTTTTAAAGCAAATCCAGTCTCAGCGAGTTGTGACCTATGATGGTAAGTATTTCAGCTATGCAGAGTACACTTTGCATGTGAGCTGTACTGCTCTTCTGGTGGACAAGTGTCCAGAACGTCAACGTTACGATAGACATCTTCACGTTTAAGCCTCAATTGTAAAGATCTTCGAATTTCATCTGTATTATGTAACCTTTGCTCTGAACTCAGAGGTAAAATGCTTTAGAGAACTTTGAATGGTTTTACGTAGTTGTGGAAACCTGGACTAAGAATTTGGTCAGTAGCACAGAAACTTTAAATCCCTCTATACGTGTTTGCAAGATAGATCGCAAATAGGGGATATCTATACTTCCTTATGCAAACATCCAAATTGTATTACAGATTATTCATTATACAATACTATCAGCATAGTGCACACTTTTGTTTAAAAAAGGGAATTTCCCTTAACCACGAGTCGATACAAACTTGCCCCATAGTTTAGTATTGCAGATTTAGCTGCAATACTGCTGTTAATAAAATGGTAACATCTAGGAATTTAAATAAATACATTCAACACTGCTGTCATATATTGAGGAAAGGCATATTCACACATGCACAAGACAAGTTTATCAATGTAGCAGACCTAGTGGCAAAGCACACTACGCTGTCACTGCAGCACTACTGAACTGTGACTGGCTTGGAATGTGAGGCTCACCTTTGCCGGCTTTGCCTAGAGAAACGTTGTATGTTGGCTCCCCTCCTTGACTCTTTGTCCGGATGTCCATTGTCCAGTCGTTATCAATTTGGATGCTGTCTCTGATTACAGAGCACTTTTTATTGCCTAAGGTTATCCCAGTGGTGAAGAATCCCATGCGGTCCTTTCCTGTTAACACGTCAATTTCTTCAGGCTGGGTGGAGGGGGGGGGGGATGGAAAAACACAAGTTTGTTACAACTCTACTACAAAATGTTGATCAATAAGGACAGAGACAACCACGGCAGCCTTTTACCTTCATTAACCTCAAAAACAGATAAACACGATAAACAACTCCGCTGAAAAATAAAAATAACCAAAGTTAAAGGTTTAATAAAACAAGTTTGGAAAATAACGTGGTTTATACATTGCATTCAAATTCAGCAGACAGAAATGTGATCCAGAAATAATCAATACATCTGAGGAAAGCTTATCCCCAAATTTCCCTGAACTCTTACATTGTAGCAGAATACAATGAAACGCAACGTCTTAGTACTAATTCATGCAATTTTGGTCATCTAGACATAAATGTTCCAATGCTGCACCTGCTTCTAAATGTGCAGTCAAATGT
This sequence comes from Pungitius pungitius, assembly GCF_949316345.1. NCBI lineage: Eukaryota > Metazoa > Chordata > Actinopteri > Perciformes > Gasterosteidae > Pungitius > Pungitius pungitius. The sequence goes on along the minus strand of NC_084906.1, from coordinate 14,084,843 downwards.
ATGAATGATATAAATTTACTAAACATCGCTTATTAATTAATAAATTATTAATAGGATAAACTAATGTTGCTACAAAAAGAAAAAAAATGCATCTACATAAACTATTGTCCAAATAAGAGTTTAACTAGATTGGGATTAAGGACACCCGAGGGCAGAACAGGATAAGACTGCCTCAGGAAATGGCCACGACAACACGTACAGGCGTGACCGTGGAAGAAGTTTAATCATCAAGCCTCCTCTAAATAATAACTACCCAAATGTATCAGCATGGTGTGGTAGAATGTTGATACATACACTTGCAGCAGTGAACTTAATGTTTTTTAAGCGTGGCATGCTGGTCTTGCTAGGAAGTACTGAGGCTTTCCTGCTGATAATTGGCCCTTTAGTTCATTTAGAGACACAGCTGACTCAAATACATCATAGCTGGCAAGTGCTGCAATCTCTGCAAGGCTTACTACAGCTTCCCAAGAAAATAACGCTGAAAAACCGTATACAATAATATGTAAGCTAGAAATAAAATATAATCCACCGGTTTGGCTTGCATGTACACACACACTTGACCGCATTGTTTTCAAAACTTTTCAAAAGCCGGTATGCAACTTGAACCGATCAGGCCGAAAAGGCGTCGCCCCTTGGAGTTGAGAACTGCACAGTCATGGCACACAGGAAATCCTTCAGGAAAAACAAATTCAAAAGGGATTTCTGCCAACGTTAGCGTCAATGTTAGCATGGCGGCTAGCAGCGGGGAAGGGCCCGGCGCCGGAATTCATTATTCTCCTCCTCCCCAAATGGTTCAGGTCTATAAAACCTGCACAGCAACATTGCCACATTCCACTTACCGCATTGCTACGGTCTATTAGGTTAACCAGATGGCTTGGGAAAATAGACTGGCTAAGGCAAGTCGCGAGAAGGATCTTTCTTCATACTAGTTAGCTTTCGTCACGTACTGAAGGAAAAACGAATGTCAATTCATGTAATTATTCGAGCTATTACCCGGAGCTACACTCCAAGGCAGCAGCGATGACTTGTCTGCAGCATGTGGTGTCATTGTAAAATTAACACTTTCTTATAAGGACACGCAATTCATCCGGTGATTTATAATGTATGCGCAAACACAAATATTCGAATTATTGACTATTCCTTTATTTAACGGACAAAATGGAGGCCCGAAAGAAAGCGTCCAAGAAAATTGATTACGTTAGATTCGCTGTAGTCCATTCGGGTGACGTGCAGCGAATGGAACCGAACTACAGCCTACACGTGTGGCCCATTGCTATGCTAACCAGGACCAAATGCCGCGATTAACTTCCATGAAAAAAAATGAATGAGCAGAGTATCCGCCATCTTGGAAAATAAGGGGCGGTAGCGGCACTGTGCGAGTCACAGAAGCCGAATGGGTGAAAACAAGAAAGAGCGAGCACGCCAGCGCGTACTGAACGCATGTGAGCACCGCTAACTTAGAGCTGCTAGCGTTAGCTCATCGCTCATCTAGCGGGAGTGACCGGCACGGTTTTAGCTTTAGTTTGTTTAACAATGTAAATGTAATGCCTGGCAATACCACAGGTATAGTGTCGCATATTTATGCAAGATGTTACTTTGAAGCAACACGAAAAAAGACATGATCTCTTCTGGTTTGGGGAGGGGCTTGCTTTGTCCGACCTGCTAAACTCATCATACCGGCTTCACAAGCACGCACAGCTACTTTAAGCTAACGTTAGCTAACTAGCTGGAGTTCGCGGCCGTTTCCGGATGGTGATTTCTATAAACAAAACGATGTAGACTTGAGACCATCAGAATGCGGTTCACATACCGGGAATTGTTAAGACCAAGATACAAAAAGCGAAGGTACATTCGTGCCAAGGCAGCGCGACCACCGGATACCATGTGTACCACACACCCTCATTCAACAAGGCCCGGCTATGCAGACAAACGCGCCGGCATGAAAAATATTATTTTTCCTCCCGTGTCACCATAGATACTAAACACACAGTATACTAACCGTGATGTTGGCAAAGGTACCGCCGGCAAACGATGCCCAGACGTATTTGGCGTCCGCGTACCCAACAATGGCCGCGTCCTGGCAGTTGCCATCAGACATCAGGCTGTCCACGTAGGATTGCCAGGACATGTTTGTGAGATTAGTTCAAAGATGAAAAAGAAGTAAAGTCAAGTTCGGTCACAGATGTCTCTTGAGCGACGAAGAAGCAGTGTCGAAGCTGTTTCTAGCAGATGTTTCGCGGGCCTCCAACAAGCAGAACCCTCCGACTCCGTCACGTCTCGGCTTTCTTCTGGTGAAGGCAATGAAGAAAAGCCGCTGCTTTTAGACAGGCGCTTGGGTGTAGTCCTCACTAAATCACTCCGCTAAGGTAGTTATTCGCCCTCTTGCCTCGTTGCTTAATACATTGCTCGGCGGATGAATACACCGTTGCAAAACGCTAGAGAGCCTATTTCTTTCTCCACTACATGAAATACTTATTACAGCTTTTCATTGTTTGAATTGTTTTAAGACTATTTAAGAGGCTGAACCAGACAAAATACACATTTTCACAGATTGAAATCAGTATATCAGAATTGTGTCATGGTTTCAGGCTGATGTAAATCTCTAAAATTGATATCTTGAAAACCAACATACCCAATTGATTGGGTATATTAGTTTTATACACATTCATTTTGTGATGACCAATGAAGCTTCTGAACATTTACAATATCTTCATGTCACAATGTGTTTTGTCCAGCTCTTGATTAAAGATTTGTGTAAAAGCTATGCCACTTTAATAAACTGGACAGATGTGCACATATACACGTTTAGCAGTCCTTTTGGTCCCTCAAAAGACCATGGGTTCATTGCAGCACAAGACATTGAGTAATAGACTCATTATGCTGATGAGCAGTTTTAGACTATGGCTCAAGTATCTCAGGACAATGAGAGGTCTCCAGCTTATATTCAGCTTATATTTCGGAGAGGATAGTGAAGTATTTTATATTCCTTAAAATAGAGCCATAATGTGGGAGACTATGAGGCCTCTATCCTAACCAGTGTTAGAGAGAGAAGCTGATTTCCATATATGTGTGTATGTTTACATTTTAAGCATAGCTTTCAATTGACAATGTCTGCCAGAGACTAAGCAGCAGGGCTGTTGTGTGGTTCCATTCAGCCTTTCTTTGTGAGTTTTCCTCCATTTTATTCCTGTATACATCTTCATAATGAGTAATCATTGTGTGTCCTAAACCAAATTACAATACATTGATGAATAATTCTGGGACTTTTTCAGAGAACTTGTTTTTACAGAAAATATATTTTGTATTTTTGACCTTTAATTAGTTGAGCATTTTTGCGTTTGCCTGCTCGCTTAAAAAAGGAACACAATTGAATCCAGCACATCACATGGTCACTATATTGAGACATGAAACGAGTGCTAAAACTTGAATCAATGAATCCTTTAAATAAATCATTCTCTCATCTAGCCGCACTAACTGTGCAGAACACAAAGACAGATTCCCTGCAGGAATTTGAATTTAAAAAAAGGCTGATAAGGCCAACAGTTTATCTTGTATATCACTTCTCTTATTTTGTGAATTGCTGACAGTGAGTTTTATCAAGGACTTTTGATACTTTTCTTTCAAAAGTTCACACCTGCGAGCCACTTCTATTGATTGATGTTCAAAAGCACACCTCGTTCAAATCAGCAACAGCTGGGGGGTGAAAGGAGAGAATTAATCAGCGACTTTCAACGCTCAGTCAAATCGGACTCTAAATCATGACGCACAACAAATCAATCTTTTACATTTTGACTAATATATAAATAAATGAAACTGTTAGACTACACAACCGGAAGTGAAGTGAATTAACGTCACTGTCCTCAGCTCATATTTCACAGACACACTGAAGAGGTTATGCTTGTTAGATATGGACATGCACCACACACACACAGCTTCCTTTATCAGTCTTTTTGAAGCCCTGCATCATGTGAGAGTTTTATCTGTGTATAGTTCGAGTGAATTCTTTCTCTCCCTCCCTGGGAATTGCAAAAAAAAGTTATTAATTAACGAGGCAGAAGGAAGTGAGCAGGACTCGGTAGCCACACCCGTATCCTACTCTTTCATTGGATGGCCAGTTTCCATGGGCACCTCTGTTTTCCACTTCTTCTGTCAAAATACTATCATTCAGGCCGCGCATGAATCATGCAGGTACAATAAAAGGAGCCAGTCTTTTTTGTATCATCCATTGGCGTTGTGTAGTGACATCATAACAACTAGATAGACAGCAGGCTCCAATACCTCGGTTTGCCTGCAGGCTTTTTCATATGTTGATAGTTATTTTTATGGCATACATTATGTACTGTACAATAAACTGTGTGTCTTTCTATGTTAAAAACGATTGATATAGTGAGTACATTCAGAGCAGTGAACAGTCAGGCAAACAAATAGTTTACTCTTTTCAGGGTTTTACACTTAAGTCATACAATTCTTAACTCAAGCATATTATTTTGTATACATAAACTCATTGCTTTTACGCACTTTGAATAGTGGAGAGAAAACAGAGGAGTTGTTGGTACACTTTTTTGATTAGCCAATCAATCTAGTTCTATTGAGTGTTCACAGACTGTGGGATTGACCCAAAATGTGCACCTTGTTACCCAAGTGATTACAGCTCATGATGTTTGTTATAATCCTTTGTCTCCCTCCCCCATTTTTACACTTTGATCTCTTGAATAAAGGCCAAAAATGCCCTAATTCTTTTAAAATTGAAAAAACATGCCCATGCTGACCCCATGAAGGAACATGTCACCTGGTGCAACAGTGTTGCTCGTCTTTTTACGTACTTTTTTTTACTTTTTGGAGAACAACAACAGGTCAGGTACTGACTACATCAGGGTTTGGCTACACAGACGGTATCTTAATAAATGGATCCAAGTTTTTTTTGGTTCTTTGGGTGAGATTCTTTAGAAATTGACAGTACAATACTATGATACACACAACCGTGTCAGTATAAAGGACAATGTGAGGCCTTCGCTAGCTGCTTGTGAAGCCCTCCTCCCTGGTTGTTTTTCTCTTCACAGCTAAGAAAGTGTATATTTCACAACAAGTTGACACTGAAATAAGTTATAGAGTAAACCTATTTGTATTCGGTCAATATGAAAAGCAACCAACAAAAAAGAGCTCAAAGGTCAGAGCCTCAGCTGCCTGACCTTGTTGGAACTTATCAGCGGGCCGTGGTTTATGACTCGGCAGGAGGCTCTGCTTGTTCCTGTGAAGTCTGTGCTCAATTCCGGAAACTGTTTCACCTCAATTGTAGCTTGAGCCTAGTTTGTTCTGGCAGAAGAAGTGGACTTATTTTTTTTTTTAACTCAGACTGACGCTCAAAGGACGATGTGCTGAGACATATCGCTATATGAAAATGATTTTCAAGTCCTCTTTCTTGGTATTCAAGCCCAAATCACTCACATCACATCACACAAGTGACGGACATTTGTCTTTGTCATTAGTTTGTTCGCTCATCTCAGAACTCACCGCATCCAAACAAGGTCAGTGATGCTGCTGTAAATTGGTGTTAAAGCTAATGGAATTCCTCATTTGTCTTTCTTACAGGTTGCCAGGGTGACCAGGATTTAAAAGTTACGAAGCTTTCCACTGTCATTCCTCTCTGGAGGGGCTCAGCAGGGCTTTAAATATTCAGCAGCAGCAGCAGCAGGTGGGGAAGACGGTGTTCTGCTCTGTTTTACTAGAAAATGTCTCCTCTCTCCTCAGCAGGCTCCGTGTGTGTCACACGCAGCGCAAATCAATAGTAGCCAAGGATTGGGAGGTGAGAGGATGGGGAGGGCTGAAAGGATGCAACCGCTCTCATTTTGCATTGGGTTGCATTGGAAAGCAGAAGCTCTGACGAATGACTTTTCATTGTTTCACAAGTCCCCTCAGGAGATTTTAATGATGGACAATTACTCGACTGGACAAGGGAGAAAAAAAAAAAACCTTCATGATTTGATAAGATATCTCTCGTTGGCAGCGACTCGGGGTAAAACACGCAACGCCAGGCTGGCCTCGCGTCAGTAACCTTTGCCCAGTGAAAAAAGGTCAACATGGGAGATCAAAGGTGAGTCGACACAATGGAGTAGTCTTTTCAGAGGCTTGTACACCTCCCCCCCTCCCCCCACCCCCCCCCCCCCTCCACACACACATACACAAACACATGCAAACGAACTCTGAAAAGTAAACGCACACACATTGTTGTCGCATAAGACATGTAACCAAACACGGACAAACAAGGTCAGCTTACGTAAACCAACACTGCAATAAAAATAAAAACTCTGAATAGACAGCTATTATCTCCTCCTTTGTCTGATTTGTTTGCATCATAATTGGTGAACGCATCACAACACATGTGCTGGTATTAAGAAACGCTGAAAAAAAAGTATTGTAAAAGCTCTTTCATCTGCCCTGGTATGAAACTGTCCATCTCATTGTTTCCTGTTCCTTTTTGGTTTGTAAACCTCCTTTTTCTTTCACTCTCACCATAAAAATGCATGAGGAATGTGTGTGGATCATCCAACACCCACATTTTGTTTTTGCTTAAAGAAGGTCAGTTCAAATATAAAAAACGATAAACAACCTCCTCGGATTTTATTGTTATTCACTCACTTTAAACTCCAAAATAATGTAAAGAACCATCATTATGCTTTTTATAAATAGATTTTTTGTCAGTAAGTGCAGAGGTTTTGTTCCTCAGATTGACAAGCTACTGTCCAGTCCTTCATACTCGGGTAGTGTGGTATGATCATGTACAGACTGGATATAAAGACCCACTGTTGTGAACAAATGAATAGTCATGATTCATGGGGGAACACGGATGAAGTGAGTCTCACTCTGGATGGACTTTTTTGTGGTCTGATAAGTTACACTACAATTGAGAGCTGCCACTGACTTGCGTGTGTTTTGTTTATTTTACTGCTCATTTGATTAGACGTTTAGTGAACATATGACCAAATGTTCCCAGTCACAGTGCATGAATGTGAAGCGGCCCAGTTCTTTTGTGTGTCAACAATGAACCCCCTTTAAAAGGTGCAGGTCCACACCTAGTTCAACCTTCGACCACTAAACCTACCCATATGTACACGCATGAAACATCCACAGGTGCATTCACACCCATCCACAGGTATCGAAGACTAGGATGTCGTTTGCAAATCAAATGGATAAAAATAGGAAGTACTGCTGGAGTGTGCAGCCCTTTGCGTGTTTGTTTGTGTATCTACCTTCACATTGGTTAAGAAGTAGGATTCTCATAAGAACAAGAATAAAAACAATCATTTTAATTAGTGTTATAGTAATAATACTATTGAACTGCTGAAATACTGTATATCTATTTTTTAAATACTGTCTACTTTTAAATATTTCTTATTTTTATTGAATATTAAATATTTTCTAGTCAACAATTTACTTTTAACAATGAATACAATATACCCCTTGCATTGTTTGATTTTGATGGATGGATAGATAGATAGAAACATTGTATCTGCAGTACTGTTTACTGCTCAGTGACGACACCTTGTGGCCAAGACTGTTGACTTGTCATGAGCACAGTTGTGAAACAGATGGTGCACAAGAGCCACTCATCAGGAAACACAAATAATCCTTCTCCGGTTAGGTGGAAAAACAAACAAAAGAAAATGCCAATGGTCAGATAATAAGGATTCCTCATAAGCCAGTAATTAATAGATTTACCGTGTCACTGAAGAGCAGTTTAGAATGAGAAACATGATGCCACTCCTCTTAACTACGTTTATGTGAAAAGACAGATGCACTGACTTGAACTGCTTATGCAAATGGAGTCATTGTGATGGAATTTTACTTGACAAATCACATGACCTCATAATTACAACCTTGGGCTTCTGTAGATTTACCTCTAAGTTTTGAGTAAATAAGCACATTCTGCTTGTTTAAAGTATATTATGGTCCGAGGGATTCTGTCGTGGGGAAGTGTCTTTCCTGTTAATTTTGAAAGTCCTCTCCTCTTGTGTTGTCTGATGAGTGCCTTGCCCTCATGAGCGTCACCTGTTGCTTCTTGTGATCGGTACATGACGATACTTTTCACTGTTTAATTGTCCTGGACTAATCAGACAACACAACTCTATGTGGCAAATGTTGTCCTTTTCCAGACCTTTGATAACGTAATAATGTTAGGCCAAATTGGTACGCAGTGGTACGGGACAACAAACTGATAAAAATGGGACTGCATTATCTTCATAAGTGGACAAATTTCCCAGAATAACCCAAATTAGCTACAGAGTCAGTGCCCGGCCTTTCTGTATGAACAGACATGTTACGAAACCCACGGAGTATTTCAAGATGTATTCATTTCGCCCAAAATATCAGATCCACTCTGGCAAAAATAACATTTCAAACCTTTCAGTTTTTTTCTGGATTTTCCAGCTACTTCTACAAAAATTAGGATGACTTTTCAGAATGCTATTTGTATGTTAGACATGTATAGATGCTCTATACAAAAGCAAGAATGGATGAAAAAAAAACATTTGTTTTTGTGTTTTCATAATTAGTTAGGGGAAGCATTTTCCCCCTAAAAGTGCTCTTCAGCGATTGAACTGCTCACAAGAGACAGCTTTAAAGCAACAACTTTCATAATCAAAGGCCGTTCAGTCTAGAGCTCCCAAAAACTCCCCTTTGATGTTTTTAATGGAAGCAATTGTGAAGCGGTACTGGGCAAAACCGATAAATGACGGTCATGACAAAACTTACTCTTTAAATAGCTCCACCGATTCATACAGCTATAGACTTGCATTCAAATTAGTAATGTTCAAAGCCAGGAGGTTAAACATCTTCAGATAATAATGATGATAGAAAGCAGCAAAACAGTAATTAGTGTGTTAAACATAGAGTCCCCAAGAGTCAAATAGTCAACAGTGACATCTGGATGTTGAGTTAGTGCTGTTGCCTCACAGCAAGAGAGGGTTCGAATCCCGGTGTGCAGTTTGCATGTTCTCCCCATGTTACATAAACAAATGATTCAAGTCATGTGACACAGCTTCCAGTGTTGAATTAGATTACTTCATACCTCAGACAACACAAAAGATAATGAATGAGTGATTGCAACTTCATGACTGTTTTCTGGGCACAGAGATGACTCACCGTGACTGAGCTTGAATTAATATCTTTTGATGACATAAAATGGACTGGAGCTGGTGCACTTTATCTTTATTTTTATTTTAAGTTTAACTTTATTTCTTAACTTACTAACCCATATATTTAGCTTACTATCCGATAGCAACATTCAGAAGTGCAAGCCCTTTCTGTCAAAACAAGACCAGCAAAATATTCTGCTGGATTATAATGATAACCATCAGTGTGTGAGTGAATCACTTAAAACCTAATTTCTAGTTTTACTCACAAATGCCTCTTTATAATCGCCCCCTGTCAAGGCACCTGCATCACGTTGCGTGGTTTCAACAAGCAAATGACAGAAATTCTGAAAATAACCAGTTCAAGTGGATTTTTGAGTTCTCCTCGGCACACATTCCTGTGTAAATATACGCTTACGGTTAAAAGTGGGGCTCTTCAAAAACTTTTTTGTTTCCATTGTTTCTTTTTCTCTGTCACACACACACACACACACACACAAACACCCGAATTATCTGAAGAAAGTTATTTTTTTAGGCAAAATGCTTTATTTGGAGGATATAAATATATGACGAATCAAAGGATCAAAACGTGTTTCATTGAAAATCTCTTCCACCAAGAATGTTTCACCTCATCCCCTGTTTTCAGGGTAACAGGCATTATTCCTTGTGCTTCTGTAAGACCCCAAAACAATGAACTTTGTACTCCTGTTTTTTTTTTTTGGTAGCTTGTGATTTGGGGGGGATTAAAGAATTTAAACACATCCTGATTTTACAGCAATGTTATTGTTGCCCTCACCAGATCCCTTGAGGGTTTCAACACACAGCTGCTGCTTTGTTTGTTTCAGTAATTTCGACACATGCACTGATTATCAACTTTTGATTATCAAATATTATTATATAACATTTGTTTAATACATTTAATTATTTATCAATTTTACAGTCATCTGGTTTCTCGTTCATGTGGCAGCCTTTCAGCCGGGCTGTAAAAACATTACATAAGTGTGAAAAGAAGTTGCTACAGCATCAAAATATTGCCCTGTCTGTGTCTTTGGAGGGTCTTTCTTCCCCGGTGTACCATACAGACGGACATTATGCACATTACTGTACGTCACCCACATCCAGTATTATGTCATCTCAGGATGTTGTGTAATAACTGAACCACGGATCCCCAATAGGCTTATTCTGAAAGAATTCACGAGGTAGTGAAAAACAACAGGAGGAACATTCATGGCTGAACAGAAAAAACACGCCCATCAATCTCCAAAACTACACCGGACTTTGACTTAAAGCCTGTTCTGTGAGTCATGAATATTTGGAGCTAATAGGAGGCTTATGTGGAAGAAAAGTTGTTTAAGTTCCACCCTGAAACACACACAGCAGTAACATAACTTTATTTAACACTCATTGTTATTGGCAATCAGACACAGGGAAGAAAAGAGCTCTGGTAGAAACTAACAAGCCTGCATATTTATTGTAAATGGAAAGCAATGTAATGTAATATTTCATTCTTCAGTTTCAGGCTGGTCAAGTCGCCCTGAACCAAGCCCTTGTCCCCTTTTCTCTGGGGAACCCCCCCCCCCCCCCTTTTTAATTTAATTTTTTTTTTTTAGCAAGGGCTGAAATCTGTTTGCCCAGTCTGTGTGTTGAATGTGCACTCCCAGGCCCCACGCTGCTCTGCTAAAGGCCAGAGGTCTCCCAGGTTGGGCTGCTGACAGTGACCGCTGGCCCCAAAAATACAGCGGTACAACGCCTGTCTTGTTTCTGCGGCGGTCCACTGAAAGTGGACCCCAGCGTGCTGGACTGTGACGCGCCGCAGCACAGCCCGTTAGTCTTTGCCCTCAGACCAGAGCAAATAAACACATCCAGCTACACAAACACGTTGGCCGGGGGCCGGGGAAAGCCCACGCACAGCCCGCTACTAAAGAAAGGTGTCTACGTTTATAGCGCTCGTCGGAGCCGATGTTGCAACATTGTTTTCAGAAGGAGTTAAATTCAGGTCCATGAAAGAGGAGTAAGAAGTAATGTTCAGTGCTCATTTAAAGCCTGTCTTAGTTCAGTCGCTTTTGCAATCTGTGGTTCTTTTTTAGACAGACTGATATCTCTTGACACTTTATTTGTTTTTCCACCCCTTGCAACCGGAAAACAAAAACATATTGTGTTTTTTTTAAATGTGTCCAACCACATCTAGATTGAGTTGTTTTCTTTCTTATCTGAGGACTGCATGAAATTGTTTTCATCAGACAGACCTTGTGAGCCGGCAAGCGGAAATGATGCAATCTTAATTCAATGATTAGTCAGTTGTATCAATCATATAATATGGTAAAACTGTTTTCGGCTTCTCTCCGTTGATTGAGTCGAGTTAGTAGCATTGCCATTGCATGCCGTTTATATTTTCGTTCATATTTCTGTTTACATTTTTTAAGAGCAATTAGAATGCGATAGATAAAGACAGTTGACAGAATGAGAAGATGACCTTGAGAGATGAGGTTTGCCATGAGAGTCAAAGAATGGATGGCATATTAACTGTAAGCACGTACTGTGAGATCACATGGTATTAAACCCCATGTGCCACCAGCATGTCTTTTTTGAAGACGTCAATTAACTCAAAAACAACTTCTTGATCGGAATTGACTGCACTCAAACATCTCTGTTGATCTTGTGACAACGAGTCACCGTCTGGGAATGAAGTAATTAATATAGTGTAGGGGGAATAAGGTAAACATGTTACTTTAAGGACTAAAAGTGTTATTTAAAAGAATAATACACAAGCCACTCAAGTTACTCATGCGCCATCGGAGTCCTACATTATAAATACAGGTGTGGATTTTTAAATTCTCAAAGCAGTGTCTTAAGGATGCATTACAATTCAAATTAAAAAGGAGGTGTTTTACAGGCCACAGCCTCCTAAACTGTTTCCAACATAGGTAACTTCTGTCGATTTTTAGTGTGTATGTTGCTGTACGGGCCTCAGTTTTACTTATTGAGGGTTTCTCTGATAGAAAACAAAATTATATTGTTATAGCTAATTTCGTTTCATCCATTTCAACGCAAGATGTCCACTGAATAAATTGGGTTGAAGGAATGTACAGTACACTCAAAACAGATATATGGGGTGGGACTAGACTGTTTCTCAAAAAACAAAGTTGTTTCTAAAGAACATTTTTAACATCTACGTTATTTACATTGGCCTCTAATGATGTCATTTATACAAGATTCGGAATTAAATCTGGAGGATAGGAGTGTGTTCCGTTTGATGATTGAATGTGAATGTGTCTTTTACTACTCCTTTGGGGTCACCATAGTCATGGGCCATATGTGTGAGGCGTTTCCCGCTTCCTGGACATAAGTGGGTGTGAACACAAGCAACCACAAAATACTCAAACTGGTCCAATACGTAATGTTCTGAGGGTCTTCCGTCACAATATCATTTGTAGAATACCACTTGGGTCATACATCTTGTTGTGTTTTTCCACCTTTTCACACCATCTTTATTTAGAAATGAAAATTAGAGATGAAAGTCTAAATAAATAAATCTAACTTTAATACCAGGTAACAAAGGTACATTTAATAAATGATTTTGTTGGTCGGGATTAGACAGTCTACCGTCCATTTCAATAATAATTGGTTCCGTTAATGGCTGTATTATAAGCAACAGTAAATACAACTATATTTATAATTCATGAACATCTGCCGCCTGCTGGCGAACTTTTTCCTGCACCTACCGGATTGGACGTTACCCGGAAGTGACGGTGGCGCCAGTGACTTCAGAGATAAATTATTAGTCACATAAAACAAACTAAGCAATTTCAAATTTAAATACAACTGCAAAAACGTCATGTGCTTACCAGTATTCAAAAATCCATCGTGTTGTTAATTTGCTTATATACATTTTGTGACAGAAAACTAGTTAGACCTCAATACCCAGAATGCACTTCGCCCTTGCCATCTTGTCGAGTGGTTGGGTTAGGAGAGCGGCAGGCAGCAGTTAGCTACGCGTTAGCTTTTGGCTCCTGTGGTAAAGTGGTTATCTGTCAGCTAGGAGCAGCTGCCAAAAGTGAGTCATCCACGCGACGAGAAGCACAACTTCACAGATTTCAAGACGTGTTCGCTGTCCAGCGCTGGATTATTACACTCTTTTTCTGAAAGCCAACGGGTTTGTTTACATCATGAATTCAAACATGCTTGTACTGAGGTTGGGGGAACTGGCTAACATCGGCTAACTTAGCTAGTGGGTGAGCTGAGAGAGAAGAGTGGGCTACGATACCGGGCCCGCCTCAGACTAAAGTACCGGCGGCAGCTGCTCAAACACCAACTTTGACAAGGGCCCCGTTGGCAACTCCGCTCTCGGGACAGAGCCAAGGCCGACCGGGTGTCAGAGAGGCCGGGGATAGGAGCACCAGTCACCCGTCTGCTGGGGCCGGACACCGCGGAACGTTACGGGAGTTCTTTAGGGGGGGGTCTCTGGCTTCGGTGACACTTTTCTCCGACAAGACTGAGGAAGAGGTACGAAATGAAAACGTCCTGTGATTGTACGTGTATGTGTCACATCCCTCAGCTGTGAAGTACGTCCCGGGACATTAAGTCCAGCGCTTTAGTTTTCATCTGGAAGAAGACGAAGACTTTACGCTGGTAGTACAACATGTCGAAAATGCCGGCGAAGAAGAAAAGCTGTTTCCAGATCACGAGTGTAACGCAGGCACAGGGGGATCTGGGCAGTCCGGACGACACGACCGAAAGCCTGGACGATCCGGAGGGACTCCTCCAGGACCCCTCCGGATTCGACGCTTGTCCGGCGGACCCCGGGACCTGCGAGCGGAGTTCATCCGAGGAAACGTTCAACAACGCCGGGGAGCCTCCGGAGGGTCACCCGAATACCACGGCCCCTGTCAACGGGGGACTCTCTTATAAAAGTACTGGCACCGGTTTTGCCCCTGCACATCATACAGCTGCATCTCATCCCTTTGTCCCGAGCCCGGCCACCCATCCGTCTGTCGTCCACACGGTCACTGCTGCCACCAACTCCACCGGCGTGGCTCCCGCAGCTCCCGTGAGCACCAGCTGCAGTTCCCGCTTCAGGGTCATCAAGCTGGACCACGGTACCGGAGAACCCTTCAGACGGGGCAGGTGGACTTGCACCGAGTTCCACGAGAGGGATTCAGATTCGAATGTGAATAGAACTTTGGATGGCATGAAGCCAGCCGTAACCCATGATCACAGCATAGACCGGGACAGTGGGCTCGGGCCCGCCAGCAACTCTTTGGTCCCCAGCAGTGCTTTTTCCACACAGACTTTGGAGAACGCCACGGACAGTGGCTACTCCGGCGCGCACCCTCACCCTCCGGAGCCTTCGCAGCAAGGCTACGGCGTGCCTCCTCAGTTAAGCGGAGGAGCGGCGAGTGCCTTCCAGCCCACCGGGTACGCGACTGCAGCATCACAGGGGCAGCAGCAGGCCCAGGTCAATGTGCAACCCGTTGCCCCCCAGAACTTCCTCTCAAACAGCCTCAATGGTGCCGTGCATCAGAATACTCCCGTTATGCCTCCTGCCACGCAGGCCCAGCAGTTTGCCTATTCTACTCACCCCACTGGCCACTCCACTGGTCAGCCTGACTACAGCCAGCAGCACTTTGTCTCCAGCACTCAGAGCCTTCCTATGTCTGCTTTCCCTGGTGGAACACCAACTAGCCAGGCACCGTCACCTCTAATCACCGCTCCTGCTCCAGGAGCCCAAGCGGCCGGCAGTGAGGCAGCCTCAGCCCAGGGTCTCCTTCTGCACGCAGGAAATGCATCAGCCATGGCGCCCACCCTCCCCGGAAGTGGCCCACAGCAGCACGTGGGCCAGACTCAGCCGTCAGGAGGGTCAGGCACAGCCCCCGCACCTTCCACCGCCGCTCGCGGTCCAGACGCACCGACCGCAGTGCCCAGCACCACCGACACCCCTCTGGGCGTGCAGAGTCAGACGCCCGGCACAGGACCTGTCGCGTCCTTAGGATTCAACGGAGGAGCAGCGACAGGCCTTCCCTCCGTCTTCAGTAACCAGACGGGGCATAGCCGGCAGACGTCCGATGGCCATCCTCTGCCCGGTGCCATTGTGTTCGCGGGCAAAGATGGTGTGAAGCCATTCATCGGCGAGGGCTTCAACCTGCCCAGTCCTGGTGTCAACAGCCTGTTTGGTATCCATATTACAATGGATGTAGATGATGACAGGTAAGAGGATGTGACACGTGTATGCCTTTGTGCAATGATTGCACTTCCATAAGTTGTTTACCACTTCATTATTTTGTTGTTCAGTGGGCGATTGAGCAATAATGTGGTATTTATCACTATCAGCAAAATGAGGTACAGTCTTCACTTGGCGCAACACACATAGCATGTTGGAGGAAGTGAGTGTGTATCTGGCAGTTTGCCCTCATATTAAACATCCTTTTTGCATTCTTCTGCACTGTGGTCACACAGCGAGCTGTGGAGAATGCCTTTCCTTTCACGAGTGCCAAAATGAGGCACGCTAGGACTCAAATCTTTGGTTGTGCTTCAGGATCAGGGACAAACAAAACCAACATGAATTCCTTCTCCAGGTGTAAAGAGGAAGGTGTAGTGAGCCATCAGAGACGGGCTACTCTGTATATTCTGTCTTTTGTTAATGATGCAACCGACAAATCAATGCTTGGTTACTTGGTTCTTTGCCAGCCCACATCCCCTTCCTCAAGCCTCCTTCTCACACATTGCTTTATTCTCCTTTCTGTCTAGGAAAGACTCTTGGCCTCCTAACTCTATACCGTGTCATAACAAACACTTACCTACTGTATTTCTCGAATGTAAACACGGTTGCTATCTTTAGGGTGTGTCCGATGTGTTGTTCGAGAGGTGAGGTTTATGCCGACAATAAATCAGATGAGAGCTGGAGTACACACACACACACACACGTATGTGCGTTGTCTATGCTGAATGTATTTTATTCATACTCCTTACCCCTGTTATGGTCTTCATGGGTCTTTTAGAAGTTTAGGCCTGATTTTGGACATTCGTAACCTCAAATCATTGTTTACAGGGGGACGTTTTTCCACCACAATTACACAGGTGTTGATTGTGTGCTGGGGGCACCTACCTGTGTGTTGTCACTGATTTCATGAGGAAGTGTGTGTGTGTGTGTGTGTGTGTGTGTGTGTGTGTGTGTGTCATCAGTGGCTGTCTGTGTTGCTATGGTGATGCTGGCAGCAGGCTAGGACAGAGCAAACAGGGGTAGAGAGGACATGCACACACCTGTTGCAATAGCAGCCCATAAGCTATTGGTGTGTCCTCAAGAGGCCATCAGTTTAAAAAACTGTCCATTTGTTGCCTTCCTGTTGGGGGTTTAAGTTTTTTTCCCATGAGACTGCATTTTAGATACTTGAAACTGTGGACGTGTAGTAATAATTAGAAACAAGCGTTGTGATATAGGATGTCAAATAGGGCTGCTATAATGGAAGTATAAAATGCTTTCACTTTTCCTGCAAACTCGTACTAAATACAGTCCATTGGTCCAGTGTTTGTGTGTCGTCCAATTTGTAACAAATTTGCTGCATAGCCAGTGGGGCTTCAGCACTTTTTTCCCCCCAGAAAAATAAGTCAAACAGCATGACTGCAAATTGACTCAACAGGATATTGCCAAAAACCTTCCAGATGTTTTTGGTTGTTGATCCTTTTGCACCAAACTTCTGTACATCAGTTGTGTTTAGCATGCTTCGTTAACTTAAATAACTTTCTAGAACACATTTCATGGAAAAACCAAATATAGCAGGACACAGATTAACAAACTCCTGTCAGAGGTTCCTTGTTCTCTGCACCAGCTGAGCCTCGGCGAGGAATCTGTTTCAAGTTTCATTGTTTGGTTCTGTTTTCAGTTAGTCACTAAAGTAGAACAAAGCATTGTGGGTGTGGGGTTGTGAGATTGGAGTGATTTCGCCTCTGTGTGAAACGATTTTGGATCTCAGGAGCACCATGCCGCTGGGACAAATCCACTCATCTAATATCACATTAATTAAGCTGAAGGACATCTGCATCTTCATCCTCACACTGTTGGTTTAGATATTTTTTTTCTCGAGGCAGTTCCGGCGTCTCAGTCTGCTTTTTAAAAAACAAACATTTCCAGCGATGAAAATGGAAGTAATGAACGTAGCGTGTGAATATCTCCCGCGGGCAATGAGGAGTTGGGCTGCAGCCACTACTGTGACTCACCTCTCTGCCTACATAGCCAACGCATTCACACTGGAGAGCCCTAGTTCGGTCATAGTCATCCTTTGCCTATTGAAGCGTGCGAGATTCAAGAGCCTGGTGCATGGTCATTGTTCCTAGACAGTGTGGGGATTCAGACCGACCGACATCCCGTCACAAACAGTGTTTCATAAACGGTGGGTTGCTCCTGCCAGATAAAAGGCCTCCACGCTCATATGGACAAACAAAACTTAGAAACCGCTTCCACAAGTTTGATAGCCAACTGATGAAGTCACTGTGCTGTTGTGGAAACTCAAATAACCACGAGATTTATTTCTCCTCACACACACACAGAGTGTCACATTGAGTTGTAATCTGAGCGTGAGCTTTCTGAAAGGTCAGCTGCAAAGTGTGTGCGAGGTTCAACTCTGTGGAAATTGTGAGTCGTCCAGGCACCAACTGGGGCGCCTGCAGTTTGGAAAACAATGGCTGTCCCGGTGGAGTGTCATTTTTTTTAATAGGCATTTGCCGTGTGTCCTTTCGTACAAGCTGGGGTTTAACCATGAGCTGTTGCTCATAACTTTAAAGTCCTAGCCAGCCTGTCTTCCAGGCCTGGAGATAGGGAGGGACAGCCAATTGTCAAAAGTTTCGTAAGACTGAACTTGTACATGCCATCATTCCATTTGATCCCTTGGCAGTTTGACAGCTCAACAGAAAGAGAGTTTGGTGGAAATGTGGGGAATGGATAGTCAGTTTTGGTGTGTGTGTGTGTGTGTGTTCGTAGTTTGGTTGCAGCAGTGCCTGGAAACAAGGGAGCAGCTTATTTTCCACAGATAGCTGACCTGCCTGAACTTCCAGGGGATACATTCCAGGAGCCCTGAATGGCTGTGATTGTGGGACGCCCTGGGCCCAGCAGACGGGCCTGTGCCGGCTTTTTTTTTTTTTTGGCGATGGGGGGAGGGCCGGGCCACTGCCCTTCTCTCTCTCTGTCTCTTGTGTGTTTTGTCAGTGCCTAACTCTGGTCTTAACACTCTCTAAATGTTGCTCCCAATTAACATAATGGTTTTCGAATTAATCAGAAGAGAGAACCTCGCTTCATACACAGAACTTTACTTTCTTTGCTTGTGAAAGTTTCAAGTAAAAGTTTCCATGTTGAGCAACCACCAGACTTCTCTTTTTATTTAATTCTGTCTCTCGGAAATGCCCTCAGAGTGCTTATTAACCGTTTTCACCTAACTCCTAACACACACACACACACACACACACAAAGAATAACACTTGTCTGCCACACTGAGGCTGAGCGACAATCTCCTCATTCTGTGATAGTCCAGCGACTTGTGCATTTGATTTGGATTCACGTCAGCGTTTGTTACCTGTTTATAGTGATTCAAAACCCAGCTGAAGGGGCCAGCGGTGTGAGGCAGAGTGGTTCAATAAGTTAGCATAGCAGGACCCTCCCTGTTGTCTCGGCGAGATGTGAGCAGGGGATCACTTCCAATTAGAGTGGACCTGCCAAAGCAAGTAAACAAGCACGCTCCGGGGTGGCCGGCCAGAACGAACTGTGTCTGTCCTGGGAGCCGGGTGCCATCGAATCAGCCGCAAAGTATGTCGCAGGCTATTCCAGGAATGAGGGCAGTGTGCAAACATTGGCTGTTTGTTGTTTTTCCCCTACCAAATGGTCTCAGTACACAACAGGTTAGACACCTCCTTTTGGACGGGTTCAGCAACACGTTAGGCAAGCACCAAGTCACGCGCCCCCCCCCCGCCACCACTCTGCACTTTGAGCACAGAGCGGGGCAGGCGACGTTGAGCCAAGGGATTGGGTAATGTCCCTGTGTGTGAGAGAGAGAACTTTTGATGGCCTCAACTGACGGTTTCATCTTCACAGGCTTAATGCCACGTTTTCCTGCAGTTTGGGGTGACTGGACGTGGGAGATTTTAGACTGGTCTGAAGTGTTTGACCAGTTTGAACATTGCTCTCCGATCGGTTTAATCTTTCTCACCAAAATGTACAATAAATATGTAATATGCTAGCTAGGCTAGCTACAGGATAGAGTTCCATGGTACCAGTCAGGCAAAAAGAAAAGTGCTTCTCACAGTTTGCACTTTGCTCACAATATTGTAAAGGGAGTTATTTAGCTAGCCTCCTTTTGCGATTACAGAAATGAAGACGTTGATCGTAAACTAATTAAATTACTATAGTTTAATGTCTGCAACGATTACCCGATGCACAAACAAGTTAAAACCGCCACACGTTTTAGGTTTATCCATTTGATCGAGAATGTATAGTCACTTTATTGTTTATTGAACCTAAACCATTTTACATGGTGTGGTAATAAGTATGTTTCATAACAGGCATGATCAAAGTCCAGCTTGAGGTGAGATTGTATAAAAATGCATTATTTATGTCACCCCCCCGGCGCACAGAAAGCATGAATCATGCAAAACTTTTAAAAGACACCTATGGCGCTTGAGTTTCCTCAGAACTCATCTGAAGTATTTCTGTCTCTTGTCCTGTCGGTTTACAGTAAAGTCGGATATTCTCATATAACATTGAGGAAGTGAAAGAGCGAGATAAGCGACGAGGCACCAGTGCTTTCGTCTTAGTTTGTTTCATGCATTTCAAGATCAGAAAGTACATGGTTGACATTTAAAACTCAATAAAGAAGGGGGTTGAGAAAATGCTAAACACCTTTTGGGGCTGCGGGGATGAGGGGGTTTCGCAGAGGAAGTGCTTAGTCTTTAGGCATGGTGAAGAAGTTAAATTAATATAAAGGTCCTCCGATCTAAATAAGCTAACCAGTTCATTGGAGGTGTGTGTCTCAGCCACCCAGCGTCTTCGTGTGCGGGAACGAGGGCTGAACATCAGGGTTTTCAGAGGAGCCCCGACATGACTGAACAGTGAGTAATGAGGATGTGTGGAAAGCACGCCAGCTGCCTTTTGAGTCATTCATCCTCTTTGCTGCCTTTCAATGGGTGTCGTTTACTGAGCCGGCTCAGTTGTGCGTGCGTGAGACTCTGTGTGTTGTTGTATGATAGTGTGGGATTGGCTGATAGACTTGGACACAGGCTCAGGTTTAAAGAAAGAGTGATTGATGTCTTCTCTGCGGCTCCAGGGTCCAGGAGTCATTTTTGTCATTCACGGACTGTCTCCCACCAACCCGGTTTGTCCCAAACTTCTTCCTAACTAGTTGTCCCCCCCGGTATTAAACTCCATACACGGCGAAGCACAGGAGATGTTCCTTGGTTTTAACTGTTGTGGATTTCGGGTCACTACATCACTCAATCAGTCATGTCATGTTTTGAAGGTTTGGCTTTGGATTCAAGTGTTCTTAACCCCTAAGAAAGCCTTCATAGCAGTTAACTAAGGTCACATCTGTTCTGCGAGGCAGGCCATGAACCCCCCCCCCCCCCTCCTTCCCCAGGTACATTTTTCATTTGTTTTTCAGCTGAGAAGCCCAGGTTTTTGCAACACATCTGCATTTCCTGCTTTGATTCTGTCAAACACTTCCTCTGTTGTCTCCTTCCTCTTCCTCAACTTTGTCTAGAGTTTCTCTTTTTGTCATCAGAGCTGCTGGGTAGCACGGCGGTGAGGTGTGAGCATGACTGCTTCGCGCTGAACTTACACAGGGCCGTGCCTCCGTGTTCTTCATGAGAGTCGGCCTCTGAGGTCAACGTGTGAGCTGAAGAAGCGCCCTGCTAACCCTTTGTCGTCATTTCTCTCTCAGTGGAAATGGATGGTTTCCCACCATACCTATTCATTGGATATTTAATCTGATCAGCCTTGTTTTGTTTCCAATCGGCTCCTTCTCGGAACCATGCCTTCCAAAAAACATCACGTCACGCCAAACAATGGAACATTTTCCCGTCTTAATGAATGTGGCTCAGGAAATAATCGTTTAAAAGTATTTAAGCACATTCGGCGTTCAGAATTTACAATTAATCAAGTAAAACCGTGCATCCAGTTGCCACTTTTTACTCAAAACTTATGTTCAATGATTAAGTAACACTCTAATGCACACAAGGGTTTACATATCACAGAGCTAACAAAGATAAACGCTAAGGTTAAAAGATTTATTTTTAAAGCTCTATTCATAAAAGACAAGGGTGAATTATAACACTGTCATGTGTTCACAGGTTATCTAACAAAGTTGAGCTTGTGAGAAACCTGAATAAACAGATGAGAATGGGAATGTTTCTTTGGCAGTATAAAATGGAGATTAAAGAGGGAATTATGAACGGTGCAGGGTATTGGTCATAGCGTGCAGTCGCAGTAGTGTCCAAAGGTGCCACTGCTTTATAGAGATATGGATTCACTGAAAACCAGCAATACAGCCTGTGAGGAACGTTTCTTTTCTCTTTTAACTTGGCCTTCCTAATCAAAACCAAACAGAGTCACCACAGAGCTCACAAGCCCGAGACAGAAACGGACCCGTCGGCCAGTATCGCAGAGTTCACTTGGCCAAACTCACGCTCCAGGAACCAATTTTACACTTTATTTAACCAAGAGAGTCAATGAACTCGAGCGCGGCTAAGTGAAATTGAGCCGACATGGTGGCTTTGTAGCTCCGGGCCGATGCTACCAGCCGCCCGGCCAGTTGAATTAGCGAAGCCCAGTTCCAAAATTACACAGAGTCATCCGCATTTCACGGTAACGATTACGTGTAACTTGAGCAGAACTTATCACCCTGCGCTTACAAGAATGCTCATATCCGTGTGACATATTTTCCCTCATCTTACACGGACTTCAGATGTTTTCCTCGTCTCTGCAGAGGTGTAAACGCCGCTGAAGCTTGAACTGTGCTCTTATTTGCTGAGTTTTTTTTTTAGGTTGAGTCACAATTACCCAGACGGGCTTCCGGGCTCTCTCGCATAGGGGAGTGGGCAGGGTCCTGTAGCAGCACAGCTGGGGGCTTTGCCTGACTTTGGCCCCATGCAGGGGGTCACATCCTAATTTGCGATTGAGCCTCTTCCTGTCTCTCCCACGGCGTCTCCCAATCAGCGCTCAGTGGCCCGGGTCACGTCCCATTTCTCTGGCGACGTGATTCTGCCGCCGCCGCCCCCTCGTATGCGCGTCATTAGGATAGAGCGGTGTAGGGGGCGTACAGACGATTGGCTTGTTTTTAAGTGATTCTAAAGGGAGTTAAATTTGCTCCATTGAAAGAAGAGGCCTTTTTTTCCAGTGACCCCCGGGGAGCCCGTGTTTACTCGGGCCCAGGCTGCAGCTTAAGGGTTGAAAAGAGCTTTACGAGCAAAGTCCTGCTTGCGATTCTGCTCTTTATCTCGTGTGTGCGTGTGTGTTGTGCTACGATTGTTAACCTGTCAGAGCTCAGGGATTTGTGAACATACTTGTTTTTAGAAGCTCCTGTTCTGCTGAACCGAGCACATCATGGAATCCACTGCTGTTCTACAACATGTAATGTAACATGTAATAATTGTCGTAATTTCTGTGTCCTAGATCTCGTGTACTGCTGCAAATAGTAGTTGACGTTTGACTTGACAGCGTCTCTATGCAGCAGAGCTTTTCTATTGCTAAAGCCCTTGTCAATCACAAATTATGAGACCGGCCTCTCAGATCTGACAGTGTAGTACGACTTCGCTTCAGGCAACCCAACCGAAATGGGAGATCCATCTTCTGGCATCTTGAATGGCGGTTGCTCAATGTGTAAGTGGTTATGCAAATAAGAACACTCTTTAAATGTAACAACCAAGTTATGTTGAACTTTAATTCTGTGCAGATTGCGATGTTATTCAAATTATATTTTGTCCCTTTTTAAATGGATTCTCAATCATTATATGGCCAACATGTTGTTTTAAAAGTTGCAGCCTTTTAATAAGTAATCTACTGCAATATTGTCTTTCACAAGATAATACCTGTTTATTTTGATGAAGATACCCCTCAATATCAATAATGTATATCCATTTTACTAATGCCAGATACAAAGATTGTTGATTAAAGAGTACAGGTTCAGGTCCACATCAGTCAAATATCAGGATAAGTCCCCACTAAACTTATTTGGCAAATTATACTTGCTGCTTTGAATCAAAGAGAAGGTTAAATCGGCATTCCTACCTATCAACCTTTTATCTTTTCACACAATGAGGAAGTAGTCAAATTAGGCCAATCAGGTCAAAGCACAGCATGTTCTCTTTCAATAGATGCCAAGGGTTTATCAAAGTCAGAGGCTGCAACACACGTTAACGTTAAGATTTTCATGGCAAACATTTCAGTCAGGAAAAGAACCCAAAACAAAGGTCCCCCCTCCCTTAATGCCTCCAACTAATGCAGTGTACACCTCCAGGCACCTGGTGCATTACAGAGGCACGGATATGTACACGAAGGGAAGCCTGGGGGGGGGCGTCACGGTGCAACATAAAGGACTGACAGATGCACACTTCTTCCTCCTCACGCACCCCTGAGGTAGCATGCCACGCCTCCCACTTCCAATTCTCCATTATCCATGAGTTTAAATTTGCTGCTTCTCCCTCGAGTGCCCATTTTGGATAAGTCTTTGCCTCCAATCTGCCAGATGAACTCATCATGCGCACAGAATTCCACCCGTGTCCCAATGAATACAGGAATTTTCACTCCTTCAGAGGGCCAAGATCTCCGCCCGAGTGTTAAAGTGTGTTGTTGCGGGCTCATTAAACGTCCGCTGTGTCTAAATACCTCAGCGTTGCACGGGGAAGCTAGAAAGTCTTGAGCTGCTGTGTGTGGGGTGTGGCGGACGGGCTCAGAAAAGGAACCTCGGCCTGTAAATCACTCACGACAGTCAGCAGTGCGGTAGCGCATGGTTAGCCTCACTTTGACTTTTTAACTCTCAATCATCCAGTGGACCCGGCCTGTTCTTACAGGAGGACGAGCCTTTCCTGTTTTACGGTTTGAGTGTGGACAGAAGGTTAACTCCTGTGAGCTTTGACCCGGCAGGACCACGTGCTGCGGCGCTTCACCTCCTGTTTGTAGCCACCAGTGTTATACGAAAGGTGTCGTGTTCTCTGATTTATAATAAATATTAAAAAAGAGGTTTTAGCCAGTATTACCCTTCTAGTCAGGTAAAAGGAGAACAAAATTTCATTCGCCTTCTACAATGCAGACGCTAAAGCGGAGATTATATCATTTCCACCCCATGCTCGCAATTACCTGAAAGCTGCTAAATATTTGATATAGTTTGTCATTGTATCTCACGTCGGGAAAACTTCCCCCGTTTAGAGTCAGTCGGGCCATCTAGTTTTAAAGTATTGGTAAATTCACGACCCTTATGGATGAGGGGAAACGTTGACTTCCTGTCTCAGTCATGCGTTAGTGAGTTAAAAAATAAAATACAATACAAGTTTCGTGTCAATCCTAAGCAATTAAGCAGGAATTTAACTTAAATACCTGCTTAAAGCGGTGTGTTGTTAGACATGAGATTGTATGAAGTTACGAACTAATGACAAAACTTGATGAAAACAAATCCCCACCTGGCAGTTTTCAAAAATGTTTTTTTTTTTTTTTTTAGCAGATTCATACTAACAAAAGGATGCATTCTCCATCTATTTTTTTGGTCTTTTTATTTTATTGTTCTTGACAAATCTTAGAAAATAATTTGACGGTGGTACCAGCAGTTACCACAGACACAAAGTCCATAATACTGCATTATTTTCATTAGTTAGCCATTGGCTTGATCACCATGAGTTACGCCATTCACGGCGTAGATTACTTAGTTAAATGAGATTGACACCTTTTAAAATAATTATTTCATTCGATATTATTCAAAGTGACGATTAACAAGGAGAGATAATGTGTAGATGCAGCGTGGGTATGAATGAAAGTGTGTGGCAGTAGAAGATAAGGCCTGGGCCATTATGATTGCATCACCGTTTCCACTGACCTGGCCTTGTCTCTTGTCTTTATTTCCTCCTTCATTAATATACAGGAACCCGTCCACTGCTTTCTACCAGGCTTTCCGGCCTAGCAGATTGCGAGGGTTAAAGCCGGTCAACAATAGGTATGAGCGTGGGTGTGTTTACACGTGTGTGTGTGTTGCCTGGACTGGCTGACTAAACTAGACCTTGCACCGCTTTGAACCACGTGCACTCTACAAGAAAATGTCCATCTTGACTCTTCAGTTTTGCTGTTGTCTTGAAGTGTCATTTTACGGAAATTGTGCTACAACATGCACAGGGTTCGGGGGGGAACTTCAGCACTCCAAATAGCCTCTTTCAGTGAGATAACATGACATGGGTTATGTTGTATTACGTCAGGTTCTCGGAAGTCAGTGTTGTATTTTTAGACGAGAAGCTGCAAAATACTGACTCTGATTTATTGATTCATGGAGGTAGAAAACGTACGGGGGGGGGCATCATACATCATAAACACCATCAACATATCCAGGAAGATGTTCACAGCTGTTCAAAGATAACAATATTGAGAAAATGGTACTGTGATTGTATTCTAAATAGCAAGCATAAACCAAGTGTTTGAAGACAAAAAAGAGTTCATGAGAGTTCATGGTCTTTGCGGACTTCATATCCTTTTTCTATCAGTGCAGAAGTATTTGGGTATCTTTGCTTATAATATTGATTATACTGTGGAGTTGTGGAGTAATGGAAACCTTTGAAGGTTTATGCTGCAATATCAATGGATTCTTGATGAATTTAAAACATGTGTGTACCTGTGAAGTACCGTCAGTACCGTAGGGAAATGACTACCAGTCGCCTTTTGATTTGGGAGTAGATATGTACACGGTCTAAGTGGTTTACATTAGTCAGACACTTTTTGTTCCCGTGCGCTGTCTCAAGGAGGCTGTTTGAGATCTTGACTCTTTGCCAAGGAGATTTAATTAACAAACGGCAACAAACAAACGTTGAAAGTGGCTGCTTTTTTTGGTTGAACGTATTTTTGGCTTGCTAAGCCATGAAATGATATCTCACGTCAGGGTTCAGACAGCTAGATTTTTAGTAACTTTAAAAAAAAAATTGAGACAATTAATGGAATAATGGAGCGGTAACTTTCATGGGTTTGCAATTTGTGACGCACCAAAGGAAGCATGTATCAACATCCATTTGAAGATATTCTTCTTGAAACGAGTCGGGCCAGATGAGACGTTAAGGGAGTGTGTTATTTTGAGTTCCCAGTTCAATTGGCCTGTGGGCTCAGTGACTAATGGTGACGCTTTAGTCAAAAGCCCTTCAGGGATCCGCAGGTAAACTTGACGGAGTATCCGTGAGCCAGCTCTACAGCAAGGTCGGACTTGTTGGAAGTGGAGAGTGGATTGCACATGGATAGTTTGGAGGCAAAAAGGAGCCCTTTGGGAATCTACTGCAAAACCACTCAACTTTATTTTCACATGCAATACAGTCTTGTTTACAATGAGACAACCACTTCTTTTCGTCCCGTTCCGGATCTTAAAGTTCCCCCCCACAGGTCTAAAGGCTGATGAATAACCACGGGTCGGCCGTTTCCCGAGCTCAAAATATGATTGACCCTCATCTGATCCTCCACAGCTCTACTGAAATCTCCTCCTATTATCAGCTCGACAAGAGAGACATTAATTAATTTTAGCCTAACTGAATTAGAAGTCACACTCGGCATTTGTTAACATTCCAGGAAAGCAATTTGTTGGTGTGCTGAATGGAAACCTTGTGAGGCCGTGATTGGTCCCGACTGAAGCAGCTCTTTTACTGCCTGCAGCCCACAATAATCAACTTTATGATTACGGACTATAAAGAAAAGGCAGATTTATATTCCAGCTGAGCACCCTTGATTAGTGGCCCCACGCTCGGCCACAGAGAGTTACTTGATCCAGACCAGTTATGCTGTTTATGACACAGAAATAAACACGGCGTTACTGGGAGGAACGCTGAAACGTGGGAGCGCTGCTGCGTCACGCGCCAACAGGACGGAAGTTCTAGAAAATATCACCGTTTAGCTCCACATCTGGTCGTTTTCAAACCAAATGGGCCTTTTCTCTTGACACCGACTCGTAATCACCCTCCCTCAATACAAACGAAGAACACACGTTGTGATTGCTAACAAGCCGCGGGGCGTATCCTCAGAGAACATGTACCAATTCAATTTCAGGGTCTTTCTTAAAAGCACATTCAACAGTAAGCACATCATTTTGAAGGGATTACTCGGGAGTCCCCCCCCCCCGCCCCCTCCAGCGCCTCATGGACATGATAAGACCTGACATTGTACATATCTCAGGGTTAAGGAGGCCTTTCTTCTTAAATGCGGGGAGGAATTGATGGATGGTAATCGTGACCCTGTTTCTCCGCTGCTTTAACAGTCAACTTAGTCAACCCTCGTATCTGGAAAATCCCCCAACGTTTGACCTTTTTATTTATACAGGAATGGTTTGCTGCGCACACGTGTCTCCTTCTGTGTCATATGATGGAAGCTCCAGCTGTGCGAAAGCCGCACGGAAGCCCGAGTGAGACGCAGCAGCTGAGGCTAATGGCATCAGCGTGACGCCCAAAGCCCGCACTTCAGGGAGGAGGATGACGACGCGAGGCCAAGTCCTTGAACCCGTGATGAACGCTCCGCTGCATACAGAGGCCCGTTAATGCCGACGGTGCCGGGGTTTTTCCCCCATTAACGCCATTACTTTTTTAACACATTCCAGTGAGGTCTCAATCCACATGGAGAGAAACAAGTTCCACCGGGGCCCAAACCACTCGGGGAGGCCCAGGGAGAAGTAGTAAAACGTGGTGTGGAGGCACGCGGTGCAAGCGGAAGGTCTTGTTGTCTTGTTATTCAAGCCTTGGCGACACCTTCCCATGGTGCCTCGCTGTATTTGCACACGGAGGTTGATGGTCACGTTACACTGTGGCTTAGCCGCGGAGTTTTTACTCCCCGTAGCATTGGTTGACGTAATCTAATGTTACATTCAGAACATTAAATTAGAAGATCGCCTGTTTCTAAAGCTTTGAAGAGCACATTTGGCAAGGTACAAAATTCACAGGCGCACGGCGTGACCAATCTCTTCATTTTTTCTGGCCTACTCGGCCTTGTGTCGGCTTCACTCCGGCGAGTTTAAACCAAGCTTAAGGGCGGCTTGGCCGGCGCCTCGTACAAACATCCTTGCTAGCAGTTGTTTTAGGCTTCTTTTTTTTTTTTTAAAGGGCTTTTTTTAAGGCCACAACTCCATAAGCCTTTTTAAATGAGCGATTATCCGCCGTTTCTCTCAAGTACGAATCTTCTTCGCGTTAAGTCCCCGAGGGTGTCGTGTCATTCTCATGCTCCCTGGTGTCCGGTTCATCCGGTGGAAGTGTCCGGGGGGGAGAACGGGCCATCACACTGCGTCACGTGCAGAATTTGATATTTGTGCGCCGGTCTGGGGATTATGTAACCGCCGAGGGTTGGCGTGGGACAGTTCCTCGGGTCTGTTGACCGGGAAGTTTGTTGGCAGCGTACACACCTACTCGGGACTCTTTGAGTGCACGCTAGACATATCAACCCCGTCCCCCCCCCCCACCCCCCACGTTATCCCCACTCTGGGATCTCTGTGGGTCCGTCTGGTTGCCTTGTAGTGTCCATTGTGTTGGCCCGGACCGCCATTTGTGTAGACGACACATCCCGACCATCTGAAACAGGTTCGGAGGCGCATATTAACACGCTTTGAACATCCTGCAATTGTCGCCATTGTTCGAGGCCTTCCAGTGCGGCTGACCGAAGTGGCTAAAAGGGATTCTTTGGTTTGGGACTATTTCAGTGCGATATGCAAATGTCGGTATTTACTGGGAATTTTAAGGGTTTCCAGTTCCGTGTTCGCTGTGGTTTAATTCTTGTTAAACTGTAAACGCGGTAGTTAACACGCCTCCTGACGAGCATGCTGGCATTCAGGCATCAACTCATCAAGTAATACAAGTTGTGGCTTCGAAGTAATTTCAAAGGAAATCTTATCGGATGCAAATTATTGCAACATATGTTAAACATAGAGGCATTTGACTTGGTTCAACATAGGAATAGGATAAAGTAAAATAGTATCAAAATATACACGCAAGAATTACCAATATAAACTGTCATACACCACACAAAGGTTTGGTGGATTCATTGATTAGTTAAGTAAGATTAAAAAGTCAGTTTTGCAGTTTGCGGATGTTGCATGTGTACAGACTGTAAAGCCCTCTGAGGCAAATTTGTGATTTGCGATTTTGGGCTATACAAAATAAAATGAATTGAAGTTTGCAGTTCATACAGTATCTACCTGGAGTATGGACCACCATTCAAGACAAGTCTCAACAACACGGCATACGAAAAAAAATGCAAATAGGAGTTGTCTCAGGGGATTTAAAGTTTTGCTTCACGAAATACCCGAAAATACAGTTTCAGGTTTGCGTCACGACAAACACAATCATTTATTTTGGTTTCTAGATTAAAACGTAGGAATGTCACTCAAACCCAGTGCACAAGGGTGAAGATTAAATCTCCGCAAGCTGTGGCAAAACAAATCTTATCTACTTGATCTATCTATTTCCCCTAGGCACTTGAATGACTATTGGCCTCAAATGTTTGCTTTTTAAGTTGCTGATGTAAGTGTATTGTACCGTAAGAGTAAACAAAACTGTTTATAACAACATTTGCCCTTGACAAGACATATTTCCAAAATAAGTTAAACTTCCCTACAAACATTTTATTCCCCCCACCTGTCCCATGTTTTCCTGTATTTGTGTTGATTAGCTCGACTTGATTTAATTGATCAAATAGGATAGACGAACGTGGTGGTCTCTAAGTGGAGGAAATACCAGAGACGGGCATCGGTAGTTGGCTGGTTTCAGGGCCCAATAGAGGAGCCACTTTCAGCTCTCTGCGCCTCGTTGCAGCTGCATGTTCGTTCGCGGTTGTTTTCGTCACTCACAAGTGATCGTTTAGGAAAGTCCAGAGCGGCTCGGTTGTGTCGGAGCCTCTGCCGACCTCATCTGGCGCATCGGCCGAACTGCACCGTACAAAACGAAGGCCCCGTGGGGCCCGGGCTCTCTTGCATCGGAAAGAGAGCGGCAGCTATTGTTTTGAAATGCACTTACCGAGGGAGGGAGGGAGGGGGGGGGGGGGGGGGGTTGGAGGGTTACTGAAAGGCTGAGGTCTCATTTGTTCAGCTGCCGCCCACCCCCTCCCCACAGGGAGTGCTGGTATGCGTCGTGACAACGGCTTGTGCCGCTGCATCTGTGCTTTTACTGGAGAACGCATTAGAGTTGCGGTGCCATGAGACGTCGTGCGATGCCCCCAGAGGGAAAGATGACATAAAGTTCATCACTGAAATACTTCCAGTGAGAGCGTGAAGCTGACACCTTTTCTGCTGCCTCCAGAGTCAAGGCGGGTACAAGAGGTCGAGCGCTCCTCACGGAGAAGAACTGGGCCGCGTGTTGTCGCAGCGTGATGGTGGCTCTGACAGATGTCTCTGGTTTTAGAGGCCGGCGGTGTCCAAAGTTTGGAATGTGCTGCCTTGTGGTCCCGGACACTGTGTTTTGGGGGACTAGTGCAGGTTTGCCCCCGCTGCAGTCTGCGAGGTGAAAGCAGTGAGCGGTCCTTATATAAACCGCCACATGTCTGCCTCGAATCAAATGTCCAGTCTGCTTTGTTTTCCTTGGACAATGAACGGCAACAAATAGTTTTGGTTTTCTTTTTCTTCTTTTCCTTGTGTCTCTCTAAAATCTGTGGTTACTCCTTCAGGCAGGATCCCCCATTCACTGCCTGTGAATGGCTACTTGGATCGAGCCTGTGTTTAGAACCACTTGGGGACATTCTGCGCTCTCGTTGTCCCTAATGTCTTCTCTCACAGCCTTCATGTCTCACAAAGGGGTGTCCCTCTTACCTTGCGTATTAGACTCTAGATTCCACGGGAATCTAAACCGAGTGGGCACTTACAAGTCTTGAGTGAGCGAGTGTGCGAGCGAGAGAGAGCCGCTTAACTCCGCCCCCTTCTTCCTCTCACCACGTGTCCCAGGGACATTTAACACGCGCTCTCTGCTCCACGCGCAAAACGAAGAAGCACTCCGAGGAGAGCTGCAGGCCCACGGAAGAAACCCTTTCCCGGAACCCGAGAACATGCGCTGCAGAATGAGCTACAGTCTGCCGTGCTCGCCGCCGGGCCGCCTGGCGTGTTACAGGGCGCGCAGCGTCAGGTAAAGGACCCGCGTGCACGCTCTCTGCCGCGTGTTTATGTGCGTTTCCCTCGGCTTGGTGGCTTCAGTGTGCGCGTGGTATCTGTTTGCTGGTAGTTCTTTGCCAACATAGTTCACTTCAAATCTTGTTCTTATGAAACGCACGCGATGCCTTTTTGGAGCTTTTAACTGACGTTCAGCCACGTTTTTCAACACATTGAAATCTGCTCATTTGGCGTCCACAGTGTCCGACGTGTTTGTGTCCCCTCGCGCGTCCTGTCTCCCGTGTTGTTGGCCACTGTGAATTGACTTTATTAAGTGTTTTAATGTTGTAACAATTTGAATCCGCGTGTCGTTTCTGAGGCTGGTTCATGCCGTTAATCCGATCCGACAAGCCCTCGCTGAAATGTTACCACAATCCGGTCGTCTTTGTCCTCTTATCGGTCGGATCACACAAACCTCTCCAGGTATTTGTGGTCTGATTTGATTGTGATGCGTCTGATGTCATCGCGACTTGGTGTTCAAACAATCCTCCCTCGGATTGTTATCAGAGCTCCTGCTGGTGCACGCATTCTTTGAGTCAACAATTAATGAATGAATGAATGGTGAGGCAGCACTTTTACGCCTTTTTTTTAAAACTTAAAAGTTTTTTAAAACGGCTGCTGTTCTATTCACTTAATTCTGTGTGAGCAGTAGACCTGTCTGGAGTGTAATGTTGACCCATGACAGGTGGAGCCTTTTGCAAAGTATGTTATTGCCTAACCCTAATGCTTGTTTGTGTAAATCCACAGTATGCTGATTTAGTACAGTATTTTTATAAACGGCACCATATTTGTAACTGGTTGTTTTTTTATAGCCCTTTGATAACACTTAACAGACTCTTTGAAAGTCTTTGACACTTTCCATTAAGAGTTTGAAACCGGATTTTTTGTACTTCTCAATACGCCTTCATTTGAGTTAATAAATATCCTACAACAGACTTGGGCATTTTCTCAATGTGAAAGCGCTCATTTCAATCTAAAGTGTTTTTTTTTGGTCTCCACAGTGCATCTGGCGCCAGCGTCGTCGCAATTGATAACAAGATCGAGCAAGCCATGGTGAGTTCTCCCCCAGGTGTTTCCCCACACACAGCTGTGTGAGGTGGAAATTGCTTCCATCAGAGTGCTAAAGTTAGTCTCTCCTTTTTGCCTCTCTTTCAGGACTTGGTGAAGAGCCACCTGATGTATGCGGTTCGCGAGGAGGTGGAGGTGTTGAAGGAGCAGATCAAGGAGCTATACGAGAGGAACTCTATGTTGGAGCGTGAAAACGCCGTGCTCAAGTCGCTGGCCAACACGGATCAGCTGGGCCAGGTCTCCAGTCAGCTCCACCAGGGCGGCAGCACGCCCCCATCGCTGCAGCAGCACCCGCTCGTCGTCATCGACAACAACAACGGCCCCTTCGCTCGCCACGAAGGGGGCCAGAGCGCCCCCTATCATCCCAACATCACCTCGGCGTGAACCCAGTTACACGCGCTCAAACGCACACTTTTCACTGTCGGGAGTGGAAGATCCTGTCAGCAAAGACACCAACTGCTGCCGTCCCCTTGGCTTCATAAAGCGACCGGCTCGTCTCTGTGTTCAGTGTGCTCCATTTGAGGAGATCACCAAACAGCAAAATCTTTGTTTGCCACCGAGCGCCGCGCTTCGAGGTTCGCTTGCCGGGCTTGTCTCCGGGCTTCACGTTATTAAGATATCAACCAATCCCTTCAGAAACGTCTTACTGGGTGCCGGTGGTGGGCTGCAAGAAGAGGAGGGAGCAGGCGAGTGGGTGCACACCATCCAACTGCCTGTTGTGGATGCAGGAGGACAAGGGGTCAAAGGGCTCTGGGAAGGTTTTTTTGGTGGTGGTAAGGGGCGGTTCAACTGCACAACAGGGACAAGGGTCCTGTGACATCCACCAGGCTCCGTCCTCCAAGGACCCTTAATCCCCCCGTCGCTCCCCGGCTGGAAGGCCAGGGTGCCTTGGGAGAGGACCCCCCCCCCTGAGAGTAGCAGGAAGCCATGCGGGTGCCTCGGCTTGGGAGTTGAGAGCCTCGGCTCATTATGCTGCAACAAAAAGCTTGTTGTCTTCTCAGAGCCACCATACTTTGACATGAATCATACCCCCCCCCCCCCTTTATTTCAGTTTTAGTATTTGAATTTATTTATTTCAGGGCTGCTATTTTCATAATGTAACTGAACAATGTCATGGATATACTTATTAACAAAAAACCTTTTTCTCTTTGGTCTTTTTGGTCTTTTAGAATCTGTCAGGTATTACATTTGGTTGTCTCATTCAACAACTAGATCTCAATAAAGTAGGCAATAAGTTCCAGTATAGAAATGTTGTTATCATGAAATAGTGCTAACACTAAAGCTGAGTTTATATATTGGGTGAAATCCAGGTTGAATGTATATTTTGTAAGTATAAAGAGAAAGTAGGGTTTGTACAGGAGAACACCTGTTTGTGATGGGATATTCCGATAAAGAAATCTATTAATTTACTTTTTTTTCCTAGTTTTTCAGTCAAAATGAAATACAGAAATGAATTAAGGGGTTTGGTCTGGGAGATGAAAAGCTGTGAAATGGTTCGACCTACTTTATAACCAAAGACGCGAAGCTGTGGAAGTCTTTTTTTTTTTTTTTTTTAAATGCACAACCTTTTTTCCTATTTTCCCTACATTTTCTTTTTTGTTGCTCTTTTGCATGTTCTGCATGATCTATAATCAAACCTATTTCTTACCTCATGTTTTTATTCAGCACTCTTATTTTGTGTGAAGTTGTCCGTCTGAATGATTGGGAAAGAAGGAACAACGGTCAGAGGGTCGAGTAGTCGAGGTGTTTGTCAGAGAAGGAGCTGCTTTTTTTCTGCTTTCATGTCGATGCCGTGGCAACTTTCCCACGCAGAGAAATGGTTTTGTTACATTGCAGATTTTAATGTATTTAATGAATGCAACATATAGATTTCGATTGTAGTTTACCAACACTTTGCTTACACAAAAATAATATACGGAACAAGACGATGGAAACTATTAAACTTTTCGCCCTTTAAAAACGTGTGTGTGAGGATATTCTGGGATGTCTGTGTCGTGTCTTTCGTGCCTCTTGTTCTGCCGTACCGCACAGCGATTCGGTTTCTTCCTTTGTGGCTTAGAACTAAACCAAAATGCTTGGTCATCCTTTCTACAGGATCGACTGGTTTTCTTTTTCCCCTTTTTTTTTGTTGCAAACTGGCTTAGTTCTTTAGAGTATTCTTTTGTTTTTCTTTCATTTGAAGGAGATGGTGTGTACATGCCAAGTGTACTGTATGAAAGTGATCACTGAGCCTTGGAGAAAATCTTAACAATGCCCTTGTAATGTGCTGTTCAGACAATTTTAGTTTTCAGTCAAAAATAAATTACTGTTTTATTAAGAGAATGTTGTCAAGCTTTTTTTTCCACCAGGAAATCTTCTCATTACTTATATTAGTAAACACTTAGAATATCAAACATCCAAGATTTTCCCTTTCACAAACATGAACTGAGATCTTTAAATCGTTGTATAAGATCTGTTTTAAACAATTTAACCGATTATCAGTCCAGATTAGCAAGTCTTTTTGACAGCAGATATTTTGCAGGAAAAAACGCTTGCTTTTTACTCTGCACCGTATCAGGTCACTGAAACTTAGGCAGCTAATTTAATTCTTTTAGATTTTTTTTTTCTTTTGTATCGTGTCAAAATATATTGGAGACTAAACAGAACAAAGTTAAGGAACTGAACTTCTGAAGAAATGAGACTGCAGTTTGAAAATCCCCAGGAAACAAGCAATTAAAGTTATTCCAAATAATATCTCAACTTCCTGGACAACCTGTTGCCAAAATTAATGGTGATATCCAAACGGAATATGCCATACTAGTAATTATTATTAATTACTATTATGATTCAAGCATAAAGGTATTTCAAACTGCAAACATTTTTTATGTTTAAAGTTAAGGAACTGAACTTCTGAAGAAATGAGACGGCAGTTTGAAAATCCCCAGGAAACAAGCAATTAAAGTTATTCAAAATAATATCTTAACTTCTTGGACAACCTGTGGCCAAAATTGATAGTGATATTCAAATGGAACATGCCATACTAGTAATTATTATTAATTACTAATATGATTCAAACTGCAAACATTATTTATGTTTAAATTTAATGGTCTCAGCATTCAGGTTTTCAGCCAGCAATCATGTAAGAACAGGTTCTCTGTAATCTGATAAGTTTCCAGGAACCAGGAACTAAACTTTGGGATTTGATCAGTGAGCTCGCGGCAATGACAAATAAAACTTTTCTGAAGAAAGAAGACAAGCCGACACCCAAAGTTGGAGCTGATGGCCTTTTCTCTTCCTATGTATTGACTTAGCCGTGACCTGACATGTTGGTCACGTCCCAAATCAAACTGGGAATGTCATACTTGCGTGCTCTCATAAGGTATCTATGTCTGCCTATGTCACCTTCTCCACGGATGTGCTGCATGCTTTAAGCTCTTTATCCGGATCTGCAGTGGTGAAGGAAAAGGGTTTTATATGAAGTGAGCATAACAAATAACATATTACAGCTTCACAAAAAAGCATCTCATTATTTTTTATTCATCTTTAAAGTGGGCAGAACAAAGTGTAGGGATTCATTTATTCCATCACGCCTTTTGGTCTTCTGTATTAAGGTGACCTGTCGAGGCAAAAGCTATATCTGCATTTGGGTCATCAGTGCTGCTCTAATTTGCACTGGGCGGGAAAAAACACCAGTTTCCATGAAACTCTGGTTTCTAGCAGAGTTTAGACCACCATGTGAATCCAATCCAATCCAATTACAAAAAGTTTGTAAAGTTAGCAATAATCTGATTTGTAGATTCCAAGAAAGGTGTAATGGCCCTTCTGTTTTTATTTGTTCTTATTTATTCTTATTTGTGTCCTCAGAATTTTATGTGAATATTTTTCACATTTTTTCGGTGTTTTTTCTAAAGCAGACATCTTTCTCTGTGTTGGATTATGCTTCCTGCTACATGTTTGCTTAACCCTCTGAATTTAGATTATTTTGCAGAATGTGACAAAACCACAGCAGCAATTGTCTGATGTAGCAATAAAGACTGACTGGTTCATAGACTGGATCATCCGTGCTCAGTGTCACCCTGACACCTCTTGCTCACCTTGCGGGTTCGTGCGGGTTACAGCTGTGAGTCACAGCTACTGAAATGCAGTAGAAATGTGGTAAGAACGCGGAGGGTTTTCCCACATCACTGGGAGCAAATGCAGTTCAGCAAATGTAATACCTTGAATGAAGGGTTCAATCACAAGTTTCCTCTGCCTGAGATCTGATTATTAACCTCCTGACATTCTCCTGTATCAAATACGTTCACAGGAATATATATTGTGTATATTATCCCGAACTGAAGTATATTCTTTGGAAGTTTTCAGTACACTATGTACGGTTAGAAGTTAATAGCTTTTGCTTGGTATTGAAACCCATGCGCAAACACCCACATGCTCAATACATAGACAATAAGTCAACAACAAAATGTTGTATATTATAAAATAACACTCTGAAAAGGTCCCGAATAATCAGTACCTTTGGATTACACATGGGAAAATACAGGACTTTTTTTTGTAGCAGGTATTTAAACATTAGTATATTACTTAACATAAATGATCTGAATACTACTTACGCAGGTATTAAGAGATTTAAAGTAGCAAAACCATCTAGACAAAGACATTAAAGATATTAAAGGCTTGTGATAAGTCAGTAGTAGTATAAGTACTATTTCCCTTTATAAACCCATCACAAGTTGACCTTTATGTATTGCATTTGTATAGCTACACTGACATATTTTCAGAGAATCAATAGGTCCCAAAACAATATCTTTTATAAAAAATGTTCACTATTGATGATCATTACCAAAGTATAGAAACTTTCAAATAATGTAACCGTGTTACGTGCGGGTGCGCGCGTGTGTTCTGTAACGACATTTCCTCACCATTCAGTCATCTGCCACCACACCCAGCTACGGGCTGACTGTTCCACTGTGGAGCTTTCTTGACTCACCACTGCCATCAAGTGATGAGACTGATCCTTTTGAATTTATAGACAATTTAAGACTGTGGTGCCATCATGTGGGTATAAGGTTTATAGAAGGACAAACTGTCAGTAACGTTAAAATAATCCATGTTCTGTGTAGTTTTTTTAGGTTTCTTCATATCAACGTTGCACTGATTTAAGTTATGGTTCATGTTAATATATCTTGGGAAAATTTGGAAATAACAATAACAATATACAGTATATATCGTCTTGTTCAATCTCTCCGCTGAAGATACAAACTGCTTGTGACAATGTTCTATTCTAATATAGACAAACCCGAAATGTCATTACTTCAAATTATGCTATATTTAAATTTGGTATACAGTGTTTTCACAAACTAGATGCGCCAACTCTGCTACTTCTGTCTCGAACATTTTTCAAAACGTATACATACATTTTTTTACTCTTATGAACTACAACTCTGATTGTTTTTACTTTATCTCTGTATCTGTAGTTGTCCGTCCGAATGTCCACCTCTTGCGTTCAGGAAAGGCTTTTGCTGTTTTACGACGAATGCTGTTCTCCGAACCATCGAATTATAACATATTCGGAAACAAAAACATGAGTTTGTTATGGCCGCTGATTTGAAAAATACAATAGCACTCAGAAAGAAACGAGTGGATGAACGAATGATTAATATGTCATAATGTCGGTATAAAAAGACGTGTGAGGTCAAACAGAGGGCAGCAGTCTCGCGTAAAGCGGTATTTCTGTACAGCAGGTGGCCCTGATGACTCATGTGTCTCTAGAAAGCTCTTTTTGTAAAGAGCCATCTTAGAGCGTTTGAGCTCGTGTTTTAAATTATGAAAGTGGTTCCCCACTTGAAACCCACGGAGGAAAATGAACTGTTATTCCGGAGTGAGAAGCATGGTTATGGTAAAAAAAGTGGGCAGGGCAGGTGACGTCACCGCCCACTCGCTGGTGATAGCGGGTCACGCGGTCTTCACTGTTATGATTCGCAGCGCGGACAGGCGGTGCGGAGATGGCGGAAGACTGGAAGTCCGATTAATTGCCTCAAGATACCCTACGACTCGGGGAACATCTGTTGTACGAAAGTAGATATTGGGAAATGCGGTAAAGCTGGCGGGGTTTTACGGTACTCGATACCTTCCGGATGACATGGAGGTGTCGGCGGAGGGAGAGGCGGAAGAGCGCCGGTGAGTGACACCCTGGGCTGGGCTTGTTAACCGGCTAGTTGTGCTAAGAATAACCCTGGTTGTATAAAGAAAACTAGGAACATATTACTGAGAACCCATTTGCTAATGCACGAATGTTGCCCTGTCTGTATTATTTGAACAGAAACTCAACTGAATCAGTTGTTACCATGTCGGAGAACGTTAACTTAGCTAACTTTAGCCCGGCTAGTACGCTGGAGGATTACTGACACCGCAGTGCTAGCTAGTGGCTCAGCTAGGCTAACTGTCTGTGTTGGGCGACTTGGAGCAAACGGCACAAGCTAAATGCGGTACTCGTCAGCACGTTGTGAATCAAAGATCAACCGATTGACTTCGCACTAAATGTTTAATGGGTTTCCAAATGTGTTCGCACGTGTTAATCGCCAATAACCGTTAAGAGTGCTAGCTAACTGTTAGCTATCGCCTAGCCGGTGGTCGAATGAAGTTTGACAGTTAACGTTGGATCGCTAATGACAGTCGCGTGTTGTATAGTGCAAGCTATAAACGTATTGTTGATTAAAAAAATGAAAAATAACGATTTTGTCAGTAGAATGTTGACAATTTGAAACGGCTAAAGTTTTGTACACAACCCGACGTGACTAAAACGACCGCATTCCTTGACGGTACAATTAACATACTGGAAGCGTTGGTTTGACGGAAAAGTTCCCTCACTTTGTTTCGACTGCGCAATGACCTTTCAGAGGGAACAACATTTATTCCTGTTGAGTGTTGCGAGGATTCGTTCAGTAGTGGATGTCTGTATCGTGCACTGCCCGCAAACACGCAGAAACGAGTTGACTCTTGAGCTCAACAACCTCTTCAGCCTCGCGCAGTCCGCCTCCAACAATCAACTT
Organism: Pungitius pungitius; assembly: GCF_949316345.1. NCBI lineage: Eukaryota > Metazoa > Chordata > Actinopteri > Perciformes > Gasterosteidae > Pungitius > Pungitius pungitius. The sequence goes on along the minus strand of NC_084906.1, from coordinate 14,045,303 downwards.
GATGCCACACACACACACAGTGCTCTGCAGCATGTGGGGAATGTTCTGTAACGTTCAGCTGGCCTCTTTCTGTGTTACAGGATGGGATTTGTCAGCACTGCGGCTATTGCTTTTCATAAGTGTGCCATTCATAGGTTTTTATCGCCGGTCCATTTCACCCAGCTCTCTACCTGATGATGATGAAACAAGAAAATAAGATTATCCTCAATTGTGGGTTAGTCAGTGAGGCTTCAGGACTGTGATACCTAGATTGATCTTGCACAAAACGGGGGGGCTTTTTTGTTCTGGATTTTAGACCACTGAATTTTGGTGTCTTTTTCATTTAATATTCTAATGCTTTCAAGCATCCAACACCGTATAAGATGAAATGATCCTATGCTAATATAAAGCCCTCATGTGTTGAGCAGATGCAGATTTGTTCTATTGCCACAGTTATGTGACTTTCTGAATGGCATTCAGTTAGACTGCTGACTAAAGGGCAGAAAAAAAGAAAAATGAGCCAACGCTTTATGGCTCTTAGAGATTATGATGTCTTGTATCCAACACTTATGGAGCAACCGTTCCAACCAGTATTTGTGACTTGTAAATGCCACCACTGAGCCTTCAGGAAGTTCCCGGTTTATGTAAGAAACAGAATGACATCAATGCTTCAAATGTACATATATCGAAACTGTGCTCTCCCTTAGGCTGAAGGAGTGTGGATAATATGGGATAATGATTTATCATCAATGTCAGCTGGGCTAAAAATGTCTGCTTGTGGCACTTAAACCCTGGATTTATGCAAACATCATGTTTGATGTTTAGGGAGTAAGTGTATAATCACATATGTCTATTTATGATATTTTGGCTAAAATGTGGTGATGTTGTCGATAAGCATCCTTAGTCACAGAGTGCAGCGTTAGCTTATCATAGTTAAACTGCTGAGGTTTTAATTTCAGGAAAAGCATTTAAGCCACAGCACTGCTCACATCAGCACTTCTTCACCTCCTTCCTCATTCCTAAACTTCCTCCTTCGACCTTTCCCACTACTTCCTGCTGCGCACTCCGTACCTTACAGGAGGGAGCACTGGAAGCTGCTGTCCAGTCTAAAGACTACGGTGGAGGGTCTCGTGTCCACCAACAATCCCAATGTGTGGTCACGTTATGGCGGCTTGCAGCGGCTTCACAAGGACATGAACAACATCTTGAGCCATGGGCTGAAGAATGAGCAGGTCAGCACTCGGGGCTCATCATCTGACCGCTGTCACTCTTTTTTTTGCTAATTTGTTCCAAACGGATTACTGAAAATGTTCTGCATGACTTCCAGCTCGCTCTGACTGATTAGCTCTGACATTCACCCTGGGCCTGCAATAAAGGCTTGTGTTTGAACACGGCAGAGCAGTTAAAGTTTGACCCATAACCACACAACCACACCATCAGACAACAAACTATCTACCATGTCCTTCTATTTAACTGCGGTTTCTCACTCACCCATAGGTGGTCAGGAATAGATGTTGTAAGTTCACCATCAGCCCTCCATAAGGTCTTCCTGTGTTTCTTGATGCTGGCTCTCTCTGTGACATGCTCATGCTGGTTTTGTGTGACAGGTGTACTACAAGCAGAGAGACTACTGGCCGTTTGTGTGGTGCGTTCGCTACATCAGCCCTCACCTCGCCTCGCACGTTGAACAGGTAGGAACGGAGACTGAATTTACTTTGCAGAACGGTCTCGATTATCTTCCCAGAACTATTTGTCTATATAATATTATAAAAATATGTAGTGCTGCACTACTCACAATCCTAAGCAGCTTCTGGCCAACTGAAGGAATAACAGTCCCTGTTTAGTCTGTGTCAATCAGTATATGGGAATACTGTTCACTGTGAAACATACCCTCCTTTAGCTCATCAGTTCTGTAGCTTTTATACCGTGACTATGGGTGGGGAATTCTGAGAGTCAGTTTTTTTTGTAGTTGTGTTGTGGAGAACAGTCCGTTCGCTCTTGATTGTGAAACAGTAAATGGTCGCTGGGTCATACAAACTGGGCTGTCAACAAACTCCCGCATGTTTGGTCAAAATGGTAAAGATTAGCAGCGAGATCCCGTGGTACAGTATGTTGTGCTGTGAATTAACAGACAAATGAGAACACGCACTAGTTATTGTCCTGTATGTCACTATTTCCGCGGTTTTCTCCCCCCTCTCCGTCCACAGTTCAGTCGACTGGAGCCGGTGCTGAGCAGCGGGATGCAGAGTACTGGTGAGAGCTACAAGGCCGAGCGATGGCTCCTTCACAGCTTACAGGTTCACCTGCTGTCGGCTCAGCTCCGGCCTCTGCTCCGGCACCTAGGGCACACACGGAAATATTATAATGGTGAGTTGCAATTATCATCATGATGGGGCACACACAGAGTCCAGTTTAGTATAGACAACATTGTTATGTTTTTTTTTTTTTTTTTGTGCCCCAATTCCTGCATTTTCTTTTCTCTTTCTGTCTTCACTTAATTTATACACAATCCCTATAATCATATTTCCGTACCACGCTTTGTTTCTCCCTCTGTGTTGGCCTTTCAGAGGATGCCTTTCTGCTGAGCGAGCCCCATGTGACCGCCATGTTCCAGTGTCTGGAAGCCGTGGAGCAGAATAACCCCAAGCTGCTGGCCCAAGTAGACACTTTCGGGGTGGGTGTTTTGAAACGACTTGAATAAAGTCACTCTTAAGCATTTATTGTATCTATTTCAATCATTGTTCATTATCTGTAAACCACTTTTGTTTTAGTGGTTTGGGATTTTATTTACTCATTACTTTGTGTAATGTATAAAATTCCTCTATGTACATTTTTAATGCAATATACGTATCTATTGAATATAAGGACACCCAGTGGTGCGTTGTATCCTTGTTCTCAAGCTTTGTTGGGTGTGTTATTTTACACCTGGTGTCCTGTGTTTTAGATGACCACTCTAAAAAAAAAAGAAGGAAAACCGAAAGGAGGGCACTCTGGACAAAGCCTAACATGTTGCACTTCTCCCCTTTCCCCCTCCAGCTGTCCCGTCTGAAGGGCCCACCATGTCCGGGCCTTTTGAAGAGCCAGAGCCTGTGTGTGTTACCTGGGGCCGTTTGGAGGAGCGCTGACTCGGCTCCCACAGGAGACTCTCTAAATCGTAGACTCGCCACCTCCATCTGCTCCCTCGGAGAAACGGTCGCCACCAGCCACAACTCGGGGAACACAAGTGGAGTGGGATCCCAAAACATCAGCACAAGTGAGGAAAGCGTGACAAGTTGAGTTGTTTTTTGATGTGTAATTTCCTCTGGGTCAGCTGAACGCTGAAAGAGGCACATGGGCCGTTCTCCAAAGGCTCAACTAACTGTGCTATGACGATGACTAAATCTGTGTGGGTTTCACCTGCCTGTGTTTGTGGCTTTTTATTACTTTTACAAAGGTTAGTAATGAATTTCCGTTTCATCCGTTGATTAGTTGAAAAGGATAGTAGTCGGCAGGCAGGAATGCTCTACAGCTTGTATGTTAGTAGACGCACTGACTGAGTCAAACGGAGCCTGGTTGTTTCTTTCAGAAATGTGTTCGAACAGCCTCAAAGTCTCTGTCTATAATCTGTCTGTACTCAATACATTTTTTTTCTTTATAATTAGAATTTTTACATAGTGTTTAATTAATTAATGAATTAAAGCCAGTCCCCAAGCGTATGAAAGGGAAGAAACTGAAGCAGGTCTGTGACATGGCGTCCCGATCCATCTTCCGTTATCTACCTGCTCTGTTGCAGATGCTTCCTTTCCAGCCAGCAGCCAGGGAGCTCCGTGGGCGTGTGTCTCCAAGCCAGGCGAGAAGGAGAGGGTTGTGACGCCGCCTCCTGGCTCCGTCTCGGTCCCCAGCATCTCTCTCTCGGAGCCCCTCTCCCCTCCCCTTCAGACTAAGGGCGGGGACTCGGGTGGAGGCGACTATGACGATGGTCCGGAGTACCTGGCTATTGGTAACCTGGGGCAACGCAGCCGCTCTGACTCCCGAAACTCCACCTACAGCAGTGAGCAGGGCATCACCCCGGGCAAGTCTGTGCAACAGACTGCCGTAGCTCCGCCCCCACACAGACGCTCGTCTTTCTCAGAGGGTCAAAGGGGTCCGGGCCGGGGGCCCAGGGGACACACCCGCTCCTTTTCCGACACCAGGGTCAGTCAGAAAATTAAGAACGGTAAGCAAAATTAACTCATGCGACAATAGCTGGTTTTTGTTTTGTGTTGTATTGAATTAGAAACTTTGAATCGAAATAACATTTTATAAAGAAGCGTGGCCGGAAATAACTTGCTTGTGCTATGCAAAGAAGCCGAAACAATGGCCTTGCTTGTAAGTCTTTCTGTTGGAGTCAGCAATAAAAGTGATACATTAATAGGAAAAGGAGCCAAAAGGGCATCAGGGACGCCCAAGATTGTCTTCTACTGGCACAACCTGCTGCAGCGTGAGGTTTCAGTTTCCTGCAGTTGCAAAGAACACTTCTTGATCACAGCTCTGTTCTTTTTTTTTTTTTTTTTTTTTTGGCCAATGTTTTCTTAACATAAAATTGATGTTCTGATTCCGTCTGCATTTGTTGTATTTTTTCGCTCTGTAAGATGTGGCAAGGCCGCATACTTTCTACGAATTTGCACATTTCCTGTTGTTTCTGAATTAACTTCTCAATTCTCGTTGCTCACTATTCCCCCATCTTGGCTTGAGGTAACTTTCTATACTTCTGCTCTATCCCTCTCTTTTACTGTCTGTGCAAACGAGGTGGCCACCGAAAAATCACCATAATAATAGAAGATCCGGTAGCAGGTTGGCAGTGCAGTTCCACTGTGCTCCATCACTACACCCCTCTTTTCCTTCCTTTTACTTTGCATGCTGGGGAACGCCTTCCATCCCTCTCATTTCAAGTCTTGCCTTCAGCTTCTAATATGTGCTTTTTGTCCTTTATGTCATTTTGGCAACTGTTTTGGTTGGTGTTACTCAGGTCAAACTGATGTGATGAGGCCATGAAAGACCCCTTTCATGTTGTGTTTATGCTCCAGCACACACATTTGTCATAACCAGTGTCATATTGAAAGTATGAACCATATATATGAAGGTTAAGCGAGTGGTGTTTTTCATAAAGTATCACTTGATGGACAGATTCTTTCAGTACATCCATGATTCAAGTAATTAAACAGACAATGATCGCCAGTCATGTTTTTGTTTCTGCATGCAATAAAGTGACCCATCTCCATAGGCCGATTTGTTTTAACCTGCATTGTGTATGAATGGAGATGCATGTTCCAATCAACCTTAAATAATTCTGTATTTGTTTTGGTGTGGAAGAAAAGGCACTTAACAACAACTCTTTCCCCCTCAGAATTTGCTGAGGACGACTCCTGTACAAAGAGTTACAGCCCTTTCTCGTCTCAGTCTGAAGATACCAGCTCTCCCGGTTCCCTCTACATGGGGTCTCGTGAGTGATCTGCTTTTACAGTTATGATACTCTTAAAGGAGTACAATGGGCTTTGCCCATATCCTTTTTTTTTAAAGGACGATTTGAGCCAGAGAAAGTCCAAACAATATGGAAGCAAGTTGAACATAAAAGCTGACCTGTTATGCTCCTAATTGTGAATGTAGTGAGTGAGTCAGCTGGTCCGTAGATGTGAACCTTATACAAAAGGTCATTGAAAGGTTGAGGTGTATCTGTATATGGTAGTCTGGTGTACATAATGAGATACTCACTGACAACGTGCAGTTGGCTTTTGGAAAGCTTAAAGCTTTCATTAATTTCCTCAAGTCTTTACCAGGTGCTTTTGACACATTTTAAAACCCCAAATGTTAGTTTTGTAATTTTGAAAGCCATGACAGATTACATTCACACTTAAGTGCAGTCTGTACTATTTCTATTTAGTGTACTGATTTATTTTCTGTGTACGTCTTGTGGTTCCTACAGATATGTCCCAGTGCGACCGTGTTTCCGATGGGATGTTCAGGAAACCGTCAGAGGGTCAGAGCCTCATCAGCTACCTGTCAGAGCAGGACTTTGGCAGCTGTGCTGACCTTGAGAAGGTCGGCATCCATTTTTAACACAAGACTCTCTCCCAACTACTGTTGGTACTGATTACATGCACGGTTTATACAAAATTGAGGCATTTCATATGGATTTACAAATGCAGTAACCCGGCGCTAAAACTGATCAAATTCTGGTACAGAAAAGTCTGGTCTCCTCTGACGGATCCACAATATTTCTCTGTTCTATAGGAAAATGCTCATTTCAGCATTTCAGAGTCCCTGATTGCCGCCATCGAGCTGATGAAGTACAACCTGCGACGTCAGGAAGAGGCGGGCGAGGAGGAGGGAGACAGCGACTCTGAGATTCAGCAGCTCAAACAGAAGATCCGACTGCGCAGGCAGCTGATCAGACGCAGCCGTCTGCCGCCCTGTGCAAACCACCAGCACAGTAAGGCAGCACGAGTACCGAGCAGCTGTTGAATGGACACACTATTCTGCAGCCCTTTCCTCATGAGAAGTTTCGTTGTTACTTATGGCCCCTCCCACTTTGTAATTCTATTGGAATTCCGGTCATTTAACAAAATCAGTGGTGTACGGGTTGCCTTAATCGATTTAATTTCACATTAACATCCACTCGGGTTGAGTAGTTTGCATTCAGGCAGCTTTGTGTGAGTGAGTGTGTGTGTGTGTGGACAGCTTGAGGCCTGATGATTGCTGCGGTTATGACAACTAGTGTGAGATGTTTTATTTGTTACAGGTTTTTTCAGTCGTGTTCAGTAAAGCAGTCTCCCATCTGTTGCTGTCGTCTTTGTTCAATCCCTCGTCTCCTTCTCCTCCAGCAACCTTTCACTCCACTGACAGCGGATGCTCCAGGAGGAGCTCTCAGGACTCCTACCAGGGCCTCTCTGACTCCGGCTCGGCTGAGGAGGTGGAGGAGTGCGAACTACGAGGTAGAGGGAACAACAGGAGGAGTGTCTTTGTTATTGTTGCTAACCAGTGCATATCCTGACATGTAACTGTTCAGTGATACGATGCAGCTACCAGATAAGATTAATCCAACATTTTAACATCATTTCAAAATGTATTGTGTGTTTTAAGACTCTTGAATATTTCATCATTTTGTCTTTTAATTTGTTTCTGTTCTACTCATATTTCATAATCTTATCACCCCACTTGCTTCATGTTTCTAACCAGCATGTCACTTTTTTTTTTTTACCACAGGCCATGATCATGGTCTATGTATTCATACAGACATTGCGGTCATGTGAATAGGATTCCATACGGTGCTGATTAGTTGGTAGGCTGCGTTTTGAGCTGGAGAAGCTTCCAGCATATTCCACTCAGTGTTCACGACGCTTCAACTTTCTCCTCCTCTAGATTAGTCCGATTTAAACTGCTGTTTTGTGTGACGAACGCTAACCGCAACAAACTATTCACTAACATACATTTGGGAACACGTATTGCATTGATGTTGTATACGTGGGATGTCATCGACGCATGTACTTTGATTGCTTGTGTATGACTGCACCTCTCAGCACTCTGGGTCGAGCATTCCGAGTGTGCATGTGTGATGGAGCTGTGCCACCACATGACTTCCACACGTACCGTATCAGTGCAGTTTGCCTGGGGGCAGTGGAGTATTAAAGAGGAGAACATGTTTGTGGTTGTGCTGAGTGTTAGTTTCTGTCTCTCAGATGGCTGTGAGGGTCAGTCCCTGCTGGCGGTGTCTCAGAATGGCCTCTCCCTGTCACTCGCCTCCCTCTTCTCAGGTATCTGCCGCTTGGGCGGGGCTCAACAGCTACGGTAGCAGTAGCTGGTGCTAGATAGTTAACTGTGGCGGCGGGGGGGGGTCTCCCCCCGAGAGGAAGCCGATAGCTCTGCTCCAAACTGAGAATTGAATCATTCCTGTAAACTCTTAATTTCTCAACGTTTTTATAGTGGGTTGATGTTGTACTGCAACAGCAATTTCAGATGAGATCTAAGTCTCCAGTATAATTTCTTTCTAACTGTATCTAAACAGTTCAGGGACTACAAAAAGTTCTCAATTTGGAGAGCGGCGCCATCTGCCTCCTCACCTCAGCTGACTGAGTTATGCGCTCGGCTGTTTGTGTTGCTGCTTGTTGGTCAGTGCTCCAGGGCTTTGGTGGACACATGGGCCTGCACCTTTTGATCCTTAAGAGAGGCTCATGGGAGGAGACAAGGGAGTTAAAGGGGGGTATTCTGTCAAAATACAGGGATTATTCATTCATCCATCCATCGCATTATTCACTATCACCAATGGAACTCCAGTGACTATGAGCTGAAATCATTCTGTCACATCCTTCCTTCTTAAAGTCAGCCCAATATTCATTGGTTCCTTTATGAATGCTCTTTTAACATGTTCGTGTCGGTTAATTATAATATTTATAACTATAATGTTTTACTGGTCTGCATTGTGCTACATTCTTTTTGTCCTAGTCTTTCAGTTAAGTTCAATTATTAATCAAATCCAAATAATTGGTTAATAATTGAGTTAGAGAGAAAGAGTTAATAATTGCATCCCTTTCACAAAATATGAATCCAACCCAATCCTTGAACTTGATCATGTGTGTGATTGTATTTGAGTACTGATGAGTAGTACCACCTCATGCCTTAAACCAAAGTGGGACCACAGTTCAATTTGATCTTTAAGTAAAAAAAAACAAAAAAACATTTGAATCGCATGCTTTCCTTTCATCAGTGATTAATTATTCCGCATAATGTCTCACACCAAAGAAAATCAAACCTCTCTCCTCTGGACACAAGGTCCCTCACCAGGCCCTGTCTGCCTAGTTATGCTTTTTGCCATTTTCTTCCTCTGCTTGTAGAAACATACTGTGGTATTCAAAATAAATCCAGCAGAATTGGCTACCAGTTATTTGAATGAACTCTTCTGGTAGAAATTAGCCCATGCAGGCGCCTTCTTGTTCTTCCAAAGCAGCACTGTTTAATGTATTTGCTAATGTGTTTTTGTGGGGTGTTTGAAGATAACAAGTCGACATTGATCTGAATTGGATTATCTTTGGCTTCCCTGCATGCTACCTGCAAATTTATCTTTAAAATAAATTCTTGAATTGAATCGGAGATGGGGATGTTTTGTGGGGTTTTTCCTTTTTAGCGTTTTATTTTTGGGTGTAAAATCGCAACACTAAATTATGTATTGTAATATGTACACTATTGCAGGTTAGCAATATAAAATAGTGCCATTGTGACAAATTAACACCAACATTTTAACTTATTTTTTACAAATTCAGCCATCTGAACGTCATTTCAAAATGCTTTTTTTTCTCACAGATAGAAATTTGTGTGACTTACAGTGCTCCTGCGGTCTAATCCCTTTTATTCATCTGTTGTCCTCCAGATGCAGACATTAAGCGCAGCATAAGCTCCAGTAGCAGGTCTTTTCTCAGCTCTGAGTCAATGTAAGTTACACACTTCCTGTTTTCCTTGTTCCGTCTGTACATGCAGAATAATCGTTAGACACTGTTTAATTTAATGAATCACATACATGCTTTATTTTTATGTTAAGCACGTGGCGGTTTCATTTACGGGGTCAACGCACACCGGAAGGAAACCAAGTTGTGTTTACTGCGTTTATTGCATTAATCTCGGCAACAATAATCTCATAGATTAACACGTTCATTTTGATGCCCCTAATTATAATTATATATTATCTTCTACTTTGTGCTTTTCCAGCTCTCCGTCCTTCCTCCAGTCTAACTCTGCTGAGTCGGTAGCCATGGGCTTACTCAGGCAGTTTGAGGGCATGCAGCTTCCTGCAGCCTCTGAGCTCGACTGGCTGGTCGCAGAACACGACGCTCCACAGAAGGTACCACATGGTGCCTTTATATAGTGGCAAATCCCCACACATTAAACTCAACATACAAATCATTCATACAATTGTAAATAACTCTTGTCTCCTAGCTGCTGCCCATCCCCGACTCTCTGCCGATCTCGCCTGATGATGGCGAACACGCCGACATCTACAAGCTGAGGATCCGGGTTCGAGGAAACCTGGAGTGGGCGCCGCCCCGACCGCAGATCATCTTCAACATTCATTCCGCCCCCAAGTGAGTCCACTCCTGTCCCCCCCCTCCTAATTACGTGGTTTATTCATTTCTGTTTCTGCTAGTTATTTTCTGTGGACATCCTCGCCGTGTCCACGTCGTCTTCTTCTTTTGTCCCCTTTTCATAACTTACCCGTTATCTCTCCTGTCAGGAGGAAGATACTTGTCGCGAAACAGAACTACCGCTGCGCTGGCTGTGGTACCCGCGTCGACCCGGGTACGACCAGCAAACACACATGCTTGCAAACGTTGCAATACACGTAACATCAACATGCATTTTAACTTTTTTCCGCTACAAAAAAAATTGTACCCCAAGTATTGGTAGTCACAACCTTTTAGTTCTTAAATGCTTGTGTAACGGGATCATCCTGCTAAAACGATCTATTCTTCCTATATATTCTTACCTCTACCCACTTGTGTCCCTGCTGCTTGTCAGATTATATCAAGCGAATGAGGTACTGCGAGTACCTCGGACGTTACTTCTGCCAGTGCTGCCATGAGAACGCCCGGGCGGTGGTTCCCGGCCGAGTGTTGAGGAAGTGGGACTTCAGCAAGTACTATGTCAGCAACTTTGCCCGGGACCTGCTAAGCAAGATTGCCGGTGATCCGCTATTCAACCCCAGTGACATCAACAGCGGCCTGTACAAGAAGGTCAAAGCTCTGGAGGCCGTTAGGGTGAGCACACAAGCCGCAGAATGGGAACTTGGGCATTAGGCAAACTCTTGTTTTTCTGACGTTTTCTCTACTCTGGACTTTAAAAGATTTTTTTTTAATGAATTGTAATTAAAGAAATCTATGTCTGTGATCAGGCAGTACTGGGCAAGAATACACATTAAAACCTATTCATGAAAAGAGATAAAGTAGCTCATACATTTTCATCTAGGTGTATCAATGGAGCTTATACCCACTGGATAGTAGCGAGAGGAGAAATGTGATGCTTCCCCACCCCAGGGATGTTGGTTATTAAAGACTTTGACAGCACATATGCTGTTATTGTAAACTGATCCGGGCCCTCCCGTTCCTTCCACTGTGTATCCAACAACATGGCTCTGTGTTTCTGCCGGTGTACGTTTAAGTAACGAGAGGACGTGTTTTCCATTTTGTGCTTTCGTTTAGGTTTTGAGAGTGCAGCTGTTTCATATGAAAAACCTCTTCAAGACCTGTCGCTTTGCTAAAGAGTAAGAGACCTGGTTGGACATGTTATAACAGCATTTGTAAAACATAATTATTCTCCCTGCAAGGACGAACATTGTGTGTGTGTGTGTGTGTGTGTCTCAGGGTGCTGGAGCAGTTTGACAGCCTGCCAGGGCACCTGACCGAGGACCTTCATCTCTTCTCCCTCAGTGACCTCACTGCTGTGCGCAACGGGGAATTGGCTCCCAGGATGAAAGAGCTGCTCAAACTTGGCGCCACGCATGTACCCGCCTGCGTGGTAAGATCGCCTCTCGGCTCAGGGATAAAACATGAATTCTAAAAAGCAGTTTGAGGAAACACTACAATGATGGCGTGCAACAACAGATTCTCTGCTTAACAAAACGTCTGCTCTTTCTTTTCCGGGTTGTTTGGATCGATTCCCCCCCAGCTGTGTCAGGCAAAGGGCTTCGTGTGCGAGTTCTGCAGCAACGACAAAGACATCATCTTCCCCTTCCAGTTGAACAAGTGCCAGCGTTGCGAAGGTGAGCCCTCTCTGCCGGCGGCAGGCCTGGGCGGCATCAGAGCCCCCGCCCTGCACTCCCCCGTTCCACTTACCTGGAGAGACTGGAAGATCTCCAAACCCCGTAGGCTGGCCAAGGCCCTCTATAAAGACAGGAGGGAGGGGGAGGGAGGCGAGGGGGGCTTGGAGACAGGGGTGCAGTGTGGCGCGCCAGAGGAAAGGGGGGACGCTGCAGGAGAGAGAACGGAAAGAGGGGGGTTCTTTCAGGCTCTTTTCGGTCCTGGGAAATTAGCGAATGCTTTCTCTGCGAGTAAGTGCAACGAGGAAGAGCAAGGGTTGTTGGCTGGGAGGGACTCGGCGAGGGAGGAGGAGGAGATGGAGGAGGGCGAAGGAGGAGAAGAGGGAGGAAACGGGGAGGAACTGGGCAAAGCGCGGGAAGAGCTTGAGGGACGGAGAGACGACCACAACCAAGTTCTCCACATAGACGGAATAAAGGACGTCTCAAAAGAAGACACGAGAGGCAGTAACAGCGAAACACGCAGCAGCACGGAAAGTCTAGATGAAGTAGGACAAGAGCGGAAAGGACTTAGGAAAGGGTTGGCAAGTCTTGCCATGGTTTTTTTCAAAAGAGCGAGAGAGGATGAACGGAAAAGTGAAGTGACAGAGGACGGGTCTGAGAAAAGATGTTTGCAGAAAGAAACAGGATGTGAGGACAAAGTGAAAGGCAGCTCGCAGGGTGATGGGAAGAAGGGAATCTCGGACCAAGGCCATAAGCACACAGATGAGAGAGAAATGTATGGTGCGGAGAACGAGGAGAAATCTACGTTGGTGAAGTTGTTAAAACCTCACCGGCTGTTAGCAGTCTTCCCCAGAGGGAGGAGCAAAGGAGAGGAGGACAGAAGTGGGGAGAGTGCCGCAAAAAGCGAGATGGATTCTGAGGAGGAAGAACAGCCAGAGGCAGCCGTCGTGACTCACACTAACTGGAGGGCTCGTCAAACTCGCACCGCTAGAAGGGAAACCAGAGGCAGGAAGGTTAGGAAAGGGGCCGAGAAAGAGAGCAATACTGCTGGTGGAGAGATTGAGGAGGTGCATGATGCACGTTGTGGTCTTGAGCGTGGAGCTGGAGGACAAGAGTAAGAGCCAATGTGAAGCAAAGAGATGCAGCGGTTCACGCTGCAAAGCAAGGCCTTCCCCTTGAATCACAATCGTCCAAGTTACAGTACACCGACTCGCTGAACGGTTCTCATTTGACGAATCCGCTCGATAAAACGGTGGATTTTATTAATGGCTGCATGATGACGGTACCTGAGGGCTTCAGGATGCACTCCTCTAATCATTTGACAGCGTTTATGGTCAGCAGATTTCAAGTGCTTTCTTGTAGGGCTGTGCTACCACTTGACTTGTTCTGTTCACAGAGTAACATGTACCATCTTGTTTTTTTTTTTTTGTACCCTTGGAAGATTCAAAGAATAAAATGATTGTGCACTATTTCCTGGCTGGGTGCAGCGGCTTCGTCCTTAGAGGACAGCTGCGAGAGTGGAAGTGTTCTTCACGTCTTGCTCTGTGCACCAACGTGAAGCCGCACATTTCCAATTAGGCCTTTCCAAAACGTCTAAATATTGTATATAAGTATATTAAAGAGTGTTAATCAGATGTCCTGTATGTCTGCCTCTCTATCGTTACCATCTCTTCAAATCAAATTTGAGCCGTCTTGCTGTTGGCATTATTTTCTTCCTCTGCTCTCACTTGGGTTCAGGTTCTTTGCACTTCAGTGGTGTTGGTATTTCATGGCTTTGGTTCCCACTTGGTGGTGGATGTCTTTGGCTTGGGTTTCACGGGTGTCGGCCCGATACTGAATCTCTCTTGGGTCCCGGTGTGGTTTCCCTTCTCAGGCTCTAAGTGCTGTATCAGCAATAGAGCGCTCGGATCGGTCTGTCACACATTTCCCCCCCCCCATGTGAGCCGGAGGAGGAGTGGTCGATGTCTTTCATCCCAGCCTACTTCACACTACTTGAGCGGATTACACCAACAATGAAATCATCAGCTGTAGTGTTTTTACTTCAATGTAGACTGTCTTTGAATCACTGTAATTTATTCTCTTATTATTTAAGCTTCATGTGAACATGAAATAAACGCCATTTATTTTTGTTTTTTAAGTTGAGTTGCCTGTCATTTTATTTTCTCTTCCATCGCATCGGTTTTTTTGTTTAGTTTTTCCAACATGGAAACAAAAAGGAAATTCAGTCGAAGAATCATAATGATCATTATCAAAATGATCTGTTAAGACAATGAAGTCCTTTTAGAGCACTCTTGTGGCCTCATTTGGAAGAATGAGATGTGTCTCAACTGGTTTATGGGTGTGGTTTGAGGCCCCCCCCCCAGAATATCTGCATGCTGACCTGGATGTTCCCTCCTCCGTTCTGCAGCACTGCCTCTTACGTCTGCCTCTTTTATGCTCCCCTTCTCAACCCTGCCTCCAACACATTCCGCCTGCGATTGGCTGTTCCTTTTCGACGCATCACCGCTCACTGTCATCAAACCGGTTAAACGGGTTAACGTTATCGGACGCCGCGCCCTCGTCGAGCTGCTTTTGTGTGAAACCTCTTCTCACGCGCATCGCGTTTCCCCATCTACTGATGTTCTTTCTCCCCTTTTGTGTTACAGAGTGCCACGCATGTTACCACAGCGGCTGCTTCCGCCCGGGCAAAGACTGCCCTCGGTGCCGGCGGCTGGCAGAGCGCCGAGAGAGGATGGCACGCAAAAACATGGAGGAACAAGAAGACGAGGGAGGCGGGCCCTAGTGCCCGGTAACAGAAGACCCGAAAGGAGAGCACCATGCGACCATGATTGTAGTGACGCACGGCCTTTATATTCCAGTCCTCTCACACCCGGGTGACAATGCGGCAAACTAATGCTTTAATCTCAAGAGACGTGCAGCATTTTACTACATCGGTTGTTTGTTGCTGTTCACACACATTTAGCAGAAGCTATTCCACTTTCACACAAGCACTTTACTTTTTTGTGTCACAGTAATTTATGGTTTTTGAGTTCATTTTTTACCTTTTTTGGGAGTGTTGTGACTTTTAAAAAGACGTCGTCATTTTTAAATGGTGATTTCTTTAAAAAAAAATCTTCCACTTGAGATTGGCTCATACTTAATATTTAATGGATAATTATTCATACACATTTCCTTGCACACAAGTACAACTATAGCATTTAAAAATATTTTACGTGCAGGAAAGATTTTTTTGTGAGCCAGATGCAGTTACTTGTGTGAAAAGAGTCACTAAACGTTTTGGCACTTATTTTTCTATTGCGGTATAGAATCTATTATTAAACTATTTGGGATTGAGCTAAATCAGAAAAGAAAATATCCGATCAGACTATTTTACCTCTTTCAGTTGCAGCATTTTGGCAGCTGCTTCAGTTGTAATGAGTCGATTGGCTACTGGCTTAGCTGAAGTTTGGAAAAAATGTAAATCTCTTTATTTTTTTGACAGATTTTTCCATGCAGATACTGTATTCGAGCGATCCGGCTCTTTTTAATATTGAGATTCTTATTTTTGTCTGAAGATATGTTTAGCATATCCTTTCCTTCCCACGCTCTTGCTTTCCAGTTTCCAGATGTGGCTGGAACGGCCAGTGGAGTTACATTTGACATGTTGAGTTCACAGACGGACTGGACTTTTCGGTTCGTGCTGCAAACGTATGAAACTGCAAATGCTCCATTTTTGTGCCGCTGTGAGAAAGGGTATCAGAGTTTTGCGTGCGTGCACATGTCTACCTGCTGTATATGCGGCCATGCACGAAAGGTTTGCACCAGCCTAATCAGCACTTGTTTCTAACGTTGCAGGTTTTGGAATAATGGAGTGGAGTTAATTGCACTGATCCGTCTGTGTTGTTGTTGTTGTCGTCGTGTGGGGGGTGGGGGGGGGGGGGGGCTGGGACGTCCCCATCTATCTAGATGTTCGTTTAAGAACATGAACCTTGAATGAACTACATTCATGGAGTAGTTCAGTCCAAACAGTCGTACTCTCATCGTGCACCAGCATTGGTATGTAAATGTGTTCAGCGCAACTTGGACTGAAATCCTTCATATGGAATTGTGTCTTTTCTCCAAGAGATATTGATCTACTACAGTGGTTCCCAGCATTATTGTCCCTTAAAATAAGATGTTTAGACTTAAGCAAATGAGTAGCTGGGCCCTGCGGCTGGTTAGCTTAGCTTAAAGACTGGAAAAAGGAAAACAGTTAAAGCCTTGTTTATAAAAAAACATGCCTGTCAGCACTTATAAAGCTCACACATTGACAACAATGTTTAATTTTATTTCTAGAGGCTTCGAAGCGTAACAGTTTTATTCCAATAGTTTCCTACTATAATGCATAAATTGTGTGAAAAGAAATGTAAATTTTACTAAACAAATGCTCTTTTTTTTTTTTTTTTTTTGTTATTTCCTCTAATTTGAATCGTCCGGTGACAAATCAGACGCATTTGTGACTCCTTCAGCACGTTTTCTGTGTACCAACCTCCTGATATATTGGTCTTCAAAGTACATACCGTCCTCAACAGGCTTTGCTTTATGTCTTTAAGCCTTCAGGGGTTCAACACACTCTTAAGAGAACATACTTAAAGCAATAAATGTGTTACTGATGTTCCTAAGCTCCCACAGAGGAGTGTTAAAGAGACTAAAAGCACTGTCTTTAGGCTGCTTTTTAAAGGATTTGAAGTGACCAGTCAACTCCACTGAAAAACCTCCCCAGCTCGGCAGACGGTTTCACATGGAGGCGTTTAAAGTGCACTACGGAAATAAGTGTGTATATAACTATAAAAAAATGTTAATTTGTATTTTTGTTAATTTGTCTTTGTTCTTTAATTGACAATAAAATATTGGCCA
The DNA here is from genome assembly GCF_949316345.1 of Pungitius pungitius. Lineage (NCBI taxonomy): Eukaryota > Metazoa > Chordata > Actinopteri > Perciformes > Gasterosteidae > Pungitius > Pungitius pungitius. Next base: position 14,028,691 of record NC_084906.1, on the reverse strand, counting down.
GACTGTTGATCAGGCTCATGTGTTTTTTTTTTTTTTTCGTGCTGATAGAAAAGCTGAAGACTAATCTAATTAGAGCTAACAATAACCATTGTTTCTGTGACCAATGACCAATTCTCAAACACATTTCTCACATTTGAAAAGATATTCGGCACTTCTATTCCTCGGTGCCGAGGATGTGTCCGCCGTTCATTCTCTTGAACTCTGATCCCTGTAACACCTGGAGGGACAAACCTATTCAGCTCATACGCACTGATGAACTGATCAAACTTGGGTTCTCCAAAGGCAAGGCAATTTTATTTTCAAATAAATCCATTAAAAACATTGACAAAGATGTTATTAGTGAATAAACATCTCAGCCAACACAACACGTGTGGCGCGTGAACGTCTTCACGTGAAATCACGACGCGTACGAGTTGCTCCAGGTCCAGATGCACGCGATGGTGACGAAGCTGAACGTGATGAAGACGACGTAGAAGCCGAACAGCAGGCGGTCGATGACCCTGCCGACCATCTGCCATTCCTGCCTGCTTTGGCCCCCCTGGAAGTGTTGCTCCACCCGGAGGCGGATGGCCAGGAGATCTCTGCTCACTTTCCTCAGCTCGTCCAGGCCCGGCTCCGTAGGGGCCGCGTCACCGGGGAGGCACTCGAGGTGGAATCCCGGGACGTTTGGGATGCGGGAATTCTGTCCTGATTCATTCAAAAACAAAGCTTGATTGGACATTTTCAGCCATTTTTTTTGTATTCAATCTAAATTGCACATAGATTAGATTATCCGATAGCCTCGGAAAGCATATTGGCTTGTAGGTGTTTGTTGAAATTATCATTTGGAAAACTGGTTTCTGAAATATAATTACCAAGTTGTTCAATAAAGCAATAACATAGTCATCCATGAAAATAATTTGGTCCATTAGTTGTTACCTCTAAACGATATCAACACCAACCAGGGCCGGGTCTAGACAGGCATGTATGAGGGGGCAGCCACAAATCTTGAGGTCGGCATTGTGCAGTTTATGTGCTTAGTAGATTTAGTTTGAGGGGGTACAACATTTATTTGAGGGGGCCAGGCCCCCTCTTGCCCCTGCCTAGACCCGGCCCTGACACCAACACTGCAAATAATGTCCTATTTAGTCAATTGCCCCATCAATTTTCTCATGCCCTTCATATTTAATGTAAATGTAAAACAATACTGACATACCTTTGGTAGCAGAAGGGTTTAGAAAAATAGAGCTTCGGCTGCTGTTTTCCTCTCGAGGGAGACAAACTACCACGGCTAGGTATTGTAGCACGAGGACACTGAGCCAGTGAGGCACGGCCCGGTCCGGGCAGGAGCGGTACTGGATGTTAGTGATGAACACGGTCTCCAACAGGCTGGCCACCATCAGAGCGAGACTGATGGAGAAGAAAACGTCTGCGGGAAACAAAAGCATTTCAGCACATTTCACAATAGTCCTCAGTCCTAATGTTTTGGTCAGGGTGTGGCTCACTGATGAGCGGCGTTGTCTCCCCGGTGACGGGCAGCAGGTCGTTCATGATGAGCAGGAAGACGGTGTAGCCCAGGATGAGGGTCATCTTGAAGGAGGAGCGGTCCACACTGTGGGGAGGCAGCATGAAGCTGAAGAGGTCCACAGTGATGAGGAAGCAGCTGGGGATCAGGAGGTTCACCACATACAGGGTGGCACGGCGTCTCAAAATGATCTTGGGAGGAGACGCAGGGACAACGCCTCAACGTTTAAAGCACACTTTGAGCATTTATCTTCATTGCGCTCCGTATTTGAAGGCCAGATGATTCACTTTAGGTTTCTTCTCACATAGTATTTTTTCAAAGTAATGTTTAATAGTAGTAGTAGTTAATAGTAACCTTGTAATGTTTCGGCAGAGAGCCGAGTTGCTCAACAGCCTCTTTTCTATCGCATGCTACAAAATCCAATCATTTATGTGGTTTTCTCAGCAGGAACCGGCTCCACGCTGCCCCACTATTTTAGATCAGTTTGACTAGACACAAAATAAAAAAAAAAATACAAAAACACAATGACAATCTGAATAACTGTCAAGGAAGGAATGGACCAAATACTTGTCTCAGAGAGAGACAGTCAGCAGTAGCCTGAAACGTATGCAGTATATTTGGCTGTGTACTTTTTTCTTGTGTGTTTCTCCAATTTGTAACTTTACCCAACTTTTTTTTGAGCTTGTAATATATACAGCACATATATGCTGTATATATTACAAGAGCAACGTAATACTGATCTTAAGTGTAAAACGATGTTGGACCACAGATGGGAACGTGGCTTTCGTTTTTTCACTTCACACTTGATGCATTCTGTACATCCAATAAAAAGTACTTACATGGTATTCGACCTCAGAGTAGCTTCCCAAGTTTAAGGTCAGGTTAGAAGAAGCCACAGTGATTCCTGCGAGGACCCACTCCCCATTGGTCTCCAACACATTGTGCGACTCCGCCAGGATCTCTTCAGATGTGGAGCTGTGCATCATCCTGATCTCTGTGTCTTGAATAACATGTCATTTCACTTTCAGAAGAACTTCTTATAGTTTATATTGTCAAATAATCTGAACGTGGGACAACAGCAAAACTATGGGCAACTCTTTTTAATTCAGTCCAGGCCCTATTTAAACCACTACTGCTTACAAAAGACATTTATTGTCACCGTTAAAAGATCTAACTGTATTTTATATTTATGGCGGTCTTACCAAAGTGTAGATATGATCCAAAGGTCAGAGAGCAGTTTTGGATATCAAAAGGGAACGTGTAGATTTCTAATCGGCAGGAGCTGACCACACGAATCGGCGTATCATCATATACACGACCAGTGTTAAATATGTAGACGTAGGGAGTTTTAGGAGACTTGTCCTCATCCGTGCTGAAATAGAAAATAATAATAATTTATTACTGATTAATAAACGAACACACTTTACCAGAAAGCAAGGACATTGTATGTGTATTTCAACATCAAGGCAATTCAAGGTGCTTCCCATCAAAAACATCGAAACATAAAGCAAGGGGATCTTAAAACGGTGAAGAACATTGATTTAAACAAAAAAGAAAAACTGTTAAAAAGAGAACGTAAAAAAAAAGAATACGATAAAATCTGCAGTGTAGGTTAACATGAGAAGAGGAGCTGAATTCAATTACAAGAAGGTTAATATCTCTCACTGAAAGCTTGATGTTTTTTATTGCTTATGGATTTTTTGTATGTATCGTTATTTCAATTAAGAAAGATCGAGAACTAGGAGTGCGCATAGACGTACATGACCGTGAACATGACCTTCCAAGGCTCATTTATCTATAGAAGCCCATTTCCGCCTCAAAAAAAAGAAGGGTTAGGAAGTATGACTTATAAAGTAGAAATTATGACCCAAGATAAGCGCAGGCTCCTTGCAGCTGGTTGTGTACGTCCCAGTTTTTCTCCCTCCCAGATGAGGTCGCTGGACTCATCGCTGGTCGCTTTTGACAAAAAGTCGCCACGAGAGTTTGGAAAGTCAATCTACCAAACAATGAGTTTTTATCTCAGAATTTTGACTTTCCAACCCTGCTTCCATATTTATCTGAATTGTATTGATCATTGGAAAAAGCCCAAGTTAATTATTCATCTTTTAACTTACAATTGTGTAATAAAGACATCTGGGACCCAAAGCTTTTCTCGAGGGACAGAGACTCTTTTAGTGCCACATTCCTTCTCATCCCAGCTGAGTCCCTCGATGTCCCACTCCTTGTAGACAGAACAAAACCAATGGTAAAGAAGCTTTGAAAATGCCATTCATTTGAACAATAAAACTACATTTTTAAGATAAACCCCTATACTGCTCGCACTTGACACTTCGTTTTGTGATTTATATGTCTTTTTTTAGCCTGCGTGGAAGTAACTCTGATGCAACTCAAGGCGTCCCCCAGGGTTCGGTGCTCGGTCCTCTTCTGTTCAACCTGATCCCCCTTGGTCACATCATACGTCAACATGGTCTCCTCTTTTGTTGTTACGGCGATGTTGTCCAGCTCTATATTTCAACAGAGACCATTACCACTGCTACTCACTCCACTCTGACCGACTGCCTCACTAACATTAACTTAGTATTTAACCATTTCTAACCCACCAGAGGTAACAAAAAAGACTAAACGTAAAGCTTATTGTTCTACAAATCAGAATGTATATAATCATTTAAAAGTTGATATAATCTCTAGTGCATCTACGTGGAACGAGATCATTTGTTAGTCCTCTGAGAACTTACAAGAACTTGCCACAGAAGCGTTGTCAGGGTTTGGGATTTTTCATCCTGTTGATGAAACACAGCTTTTAGACAAATTAGAGTAGTAATGATTCATTATGGATATCATTTTATAAACAATTAAAATAAACTTAATTAACAAAACAATACTTGTAGGCTCATTTGCAGGCATGAGAAGCTGTTTTAGTAGACTTACTACTCCTATAATTCCCACCACGGTGATTCCAATTGTTACAATAGTTGGAGTTGAAAAGTTGTTCACAGGTCGCAGTAGATTTTTAGGGAATACATTCTTCTCAAGTTCAGCAAACAAAGATTCAGGAGTTGCCTTTCTGCAATTCAACGTTGCGGCAAAACCTGTTTTTAAAGAGAAAGTAGAAAACATCAGTTGAGATGACTATGAACTACCATATTTGTGTGTGGGGGGTTGCACATACCGCCATTTTGTCCACATTTTTAATTTATGTGTGCATGTGTGTGTATAAAAGGCAACATACCAGGTTGTGACCGCTCACTCTCACTCTCACACACGCACACATCAGCGCATATGTGCCTGGTCATACTGCCCGCAATCCATGTTGTTGTTTTTATTAATACTCATTCTCCCCTTTTATAACAAGGTTGGGACCTCACACACACACACACACACACACACACACACACACACACACACACGCACACACACACACACACACACACACACACACACACACACACACACACACATACTTGGATAGACCTTTGGACGTCTGAGACGTCTGAGTCTTCATTAGCTGTGACCAACGTTTTTATTAGCTGTTAAATAAACACCAGCCAGGGAACTGTTCTTCACAACCTGACAACAAAATAATTGTTCTTTTCCATGTGGCCCTAATTCCCTGTCATCACACTGCTATTAATAATAATGATATAGAAATATTGAATCTAACATTCTTATTTAGAAAGGTAACTGTACTTTATGAAGGTTGCTACATTTACTAAATATTTCCCGATTTCCCCTTGCAAAATAAAATCTAAGAATGTATTAAAAAAATGGAATGAAATAGAAATTTAAATAATACTTAATTCTTATAATAATGAATGTGCCAAATAGCCATTATCAACTAATTTAGTCACATGTTTATTATATCATTTAAAGAAACTGATGGCAGGTATGGTGCCATTAAAAAGTTTGGACACACTTTTTAAGTCAATTAAATGAGAAAATGTGTCCAAACTTGGACTGGACTCGCACTGTATATATGATTTATTTTTGTGTGTTCCATAAATATATACATCAAACTAGATTTTAAATAGATCTTTCTCATCACTATGTTTTCTAGTGAGGTTCCCACTGTACAGGACCAGAAGTAGCTACAAACGTAGTGCTTTGTACTTTGTGGATAGTAAAATCGTCTTACCATGAAGCAGCATGAAACAGATGAAGATGAGCTCGGCACGTTTCACAACTATCATTTTCTCTCTCAGTGAAGCCGTTATGTTGAGAAGTCCCTCAGATTCCCAAGTAAAAATCATCAGCAGTCTGTTCCAGCAGATTTAGATGATGTGCAAAATGTATTTATGTATAGTCAATAATGAAATGTGTAACCTCCTCCAAGGGACTAATATTGACTCTAGAACATGCCTGTTTGCACAATGTTTGCATTGAACAACAGGTTTTTGAATCATCTTCATGTGCATGTGTCAACAAATTCAATTTGTGACAGTTGACGTAAGAGAAGCACAAGAGTATGCACTTGGCCGGTGGCTGTCTCAGTTTGTCTGTAATACTGTTTCCACAGAATGTCAGTGGAGGTCAACACTGTGGGTGCATGTTTGTTTCATATATGTAATTCACATTGACTGTAAGAAGGTTAACCAATGTCACAGAAAAGGACAAAGTCCTGATTGGTTTGGTGAACAAGAAAAACATGCACATTTAAACACAGAAATGTCAATGTCACGTATTTTTTAATTATGTTTTATTATCTTCATTCAAACAATACAGATATGAAGGGTTATGGTGGGACTTGCTATGCCAGATTAATTTACTTTATTAGAACAGCCCCAAAATGTGTCCATCATTACAAATTAAACATCCACCCTGCAGCCAATCAGAATCGAGGATTCACTCTGACTATCGTATACAAAGAAAAAGGTTAGGTTTGGTGCTGCCTTGTGAAACTAAAACTAAACATTGACTCATTAACAACATTGACATTGTTGTATCTTCTACCTACACAGATTGTTTTTGTTTTCATGTGTTACTTGGACTACCTTATGAATTGTCCCTAAATCGCTCCCTTAGGACTGGCTGATCCAGACGCACCACATTGAGATGATGACCATCGCGTAACAGGAGATGAGCAGCAGATAGATGCGGAAGAGCAGGAAGTCGAGGACATATCCCACATGGCACCACTGGTCCTGCAGCTCGCTCTCCTTGTGCATTGAGGTGAGGTGGTCATGAAGGTCTCCCAGGTATCGACAGATCTGTTGCAGTTCAGGCAGAGCAGCTGCACCTGGGGAACAGTAAGGGGAACAGTAACAGGAAAGATCTGATTTGAACTATTGTGCTGCTGTCTCAAATTACGGTCAAAAACAAAACAAAATGACTGATTCATTGTTGTGTAGGCTGTAGATGATCACAGATATTTCCCATCTATAGATGGCTGGTAGTATTCTCTGGGCTGGGCCACTGAGAAGCTCCAGTCAGCGAAAGAAATGTCATAGTGGTGTTAGGCCTTTTAGTTGGATTACCTAGGCTGCTGCTTTGGTCCTGTGCAGGCGTCCGGCTGGCTGGTTGGACAATCCACACCCCAGAGTCCCCATTTAAAATTTCAGGTTCATCCTTCTGTGATGTAGCGGGGGCCTTGTCACGCTCCGGCCATTGGTAGCAGATGAGGTTGGCTATGTGCTTGAGGACAACAACCCTTACCCAGCTTGGAACCTCTTTATATTTCATGGTGTTATTGTGGAGGACATTCGTTATGACGACCGTCTCCAATAGGCTGATGACCATGAGGGCCAGGCACACGGAGAAATAGATACCTAGATTAAAGGGCAGATTGAGAGATCAAAGGATACATATTAAGGACATATGTATAACATCTGTGTGCAAGCAGCAGAAGAATATATCTGCAGAAAGTTAACAAGACGTTTGGTCCATTTTATTGAAACCCATTAAAAAAAACAAAGAACCCGTTGATTGCATGACTTTTCACGCCATGATGTAGTGACACAACAAGATAAAACAGGTCTGAAGTGTACAATTTATTTCTAAAATCCCCATAATCATCTCAATGATAAAGAGAAAAGGCCATCACTGTTGATGTAAATTGTGGATTCACATGTAGTCAATGATGGCGGGACCCATGACCCAGGCAACAGAAGTGCCCACCTATGATGGGTGTGCCGTTGGCCGTGCTGGGCAGCAGGTCGTTCATGATGAGCAGGAAGACGGTGTAGCCCAGGATGAGAGTCATCTTGAAGGAGGCGCGGTCCACACTGTGGGGGGGCAGGTAGAAGGACAGGATGTCGATGAGCATGAGGAAGGAGCTTGGGATCAGCAGATTGACCACGTAGAGCACCGGCCGCCGCTTTATTACCACCTAGGGGACAAAAGCAATTTGGGAAAGTCTGGTCACATATTTCCTTCTTGAGGAAACAGTTGTATCACACATCGTCATGTCTGTGTTTAACCTGCAATCAAGGATTTTTCAACCAGGGAGCAATAGAAACCAAATTATCATGTCCTCATATCATCAGCTCTTAAACTTTTTTACACTTTCAGCTGTTTTGGAGCAATTCCTATGTTCACTCCCTTGTAGCACTGTTTTTGCTCTCAAAGAAGATATACGTCTCTTTAGCAGCTTAACGTGCCAAAATATGCCCCAGCCTCTAATCGTGTCCCTCTGCTGGTTGCCCGACGCAGTGTAGAAGCTTATGTTTTATTTACAGCTGTTATATTTGCTCACAGGAGAGAGCTAAACTCGGTTAAGCTCCTCTCACCCAGAAGGTGATGATGTCCCATTCGTCGACCCCAAACTGAAGGATGGAGGCCTCTCCCAGTATGTCCACCAGTTCCCACTCCCCACTGGCTTCCAGGTAACGCTTTGAGTTTCGAGACATCTCCTGAAAGCTCAAAGCTGGACTGAGCCTCACGTCCCTTACTGTGAAAGAGAAAAACACATTAGAGACAGTAAAACTAGTGACTTCCATAGGTAAAGTTAATCTAAATGCAGCTAAATGTAACAACCAATTCTGTTTCCCTTATTAAAACAGATTATCAGTTTTATTTGTTAAGCAGTGGCCATGGACCGGAGAACTTTTTTGTTCTTTTGCGTAAATGTTAAAAAGCCCGTTCTTACTAGTATGCATATAGGAGCCGAAAGTAAATGAGCAATTCTGCATGTCGAAAGGAAAACTGAAGATCTTCAGGTTGCAGGCGGAGACAAGCCGAAGCATCCTGTCCCAGCGGATGTGACCTGTGTGGTTGACGTAGACGTAAGGGCAAGCTTGGGAAACATCGTCATCCACGCTGGGAGCGTTGGCGGAGAAAAAACAGAAATATATTAAAGGTTTGGGGGCCAAAGCGAAAACAAAACTACGAATGAACATCCCTTTCACTACATTGATGACCGTGTATCAACATCTGGAGTGGATCCATCCCAGATCCCCGATTGGACATCGCTGTCTCTCCCTTGGACCCTAGCATGCTTGTGTCTTAAACCAAGCGTCCAGAGGAGGACCAGAACCTGTGGCAACATCCTGGCATCCTTCTGACTAATGGCAGACCTCTTTGTACCAGGCAGAAACTGCACTGTTGGTTACGGTATCCTCCTATGAGCATGATTTTGCACCTCCACAGTGAGAAGACGTATTCGATGCTCCGGCGTTTTGCAAATATAAAGCTTCTTCACAAGATCAGGACACCGCAGTTGCCGTATTAGCCAGGGACAGTGGCATTTAACTTAATGTGACCGGCCCTTAAGTTCACCCGTCCGTCTCGTGGCATTAACTACTTTGCAATGAATTGTTTAGTTTGTGTCTACCATACTGGCTGGGATTCATTAAGTGGAGAAAAGTTAGCAGCCAGAAAACATAACTTACAACTCATAAACTATGATGTCTGGAGACCAGAGATTCTTCACAGGGAGCGAAATCTTGGTGACACCGTCACACTCATCCGGGTCCCAAACCAGGAACTCATGCTGCCAGTACTGCAGTGAATAAATCAGATATATGGTTACCTTTCTTTAAAAAGTTTCCCTGCATGTGATAATGAATATCTTAGCGTAAAATGTATAGATATTTTATATCTTTTCATGCAATTTACCTGTCTCAGCCACAAGAACGTAGTGAGTATTTGGGTTTTCTCATTCTGAAATAAAGTAAATCAGGTTAGTAAAGACAAAAAATGCATTGATGGATGAATATATGTCTGCTATTCCCTACCAACACATCTCCAATCTAGTGTTTTTCATAGTAACTCATGGAGTAACTGAGGAACTCACCACCCCCAGGACAGCATAGAGGGTGAAGGAGATGTTAGCTATGGTGGGATTGCTGAGGTTAACTGCTGGCCGGAAGGGTTCCAGGTTAAACACAGCCTGGATGGACTCATGGGTTGGACCACTATGGCCTGCTTTACAGGACAGTTTACTGCAACATAGAGACACTGAACACAACCAGAAACATGTGTTTTAAATTATCATTGTACAAAAAATCCTGATATTACTTACATAACTATGTCATAGGAAATTAACGTTTTTTCTCCATTTATAAATTCTCATATGCAAGCAATTCAAATTTTTCCTTGCAAAACAGCGGAGATGTCATCAGCATCATTGCAGTGTAGTTTAAACTTGAAACAGGCAGGATAAATGTTACAAATAATACTACAATAATAATAAAAACAGTATTGCTTGTTTTTCACAGAAAGAGAATTTTTTAAGTTTTACAACTATAAATGCGTCCATTTAGAAAATAAAACACTTAACACTTAATAAAACACTTAAAACTTAATAAAACACTTAACAAAACAACAACAGCGACGGTGTCTTAGGAAATGATAGAAAGTGATCATTACCTGACATTAAGAGCAAACCCAAGATGATGCTGATTCTTCTCTTAGACTGACCCATGCTCGATGTTTCTGAGGGTCTAACTGTCCTCCACAACCGACGATGTAGTAAGGTGTAAAGCACAGAGAGCTCCTGCTGGTAGCAGAACAATGAAATGACTAACATTGATTCTCTGGAGACTTCCCCACAACCACCACATGACCAACCGCAGAAGTACAATTTGGTTTGCTTTGTAGCTTTTTGTACCTAAATGTTAAATGAGTCCCGATAATGTTATTAATGTATAATAAGAACTGTGTAATAAGTGCCCACTATTTATAATATATATATATTGTTGCATAAATAATAACAAAAAAAACAGCTATGGAAGGAGCTTTGATATTGATAATAATCACACCTGAGGATGACTCAATAATGCAAAAATATAAATGAACGGTAATAAAAACCCATAACAATTGGGGTAGGTGCAGATGTATCACAAACATACAGGACACAAGAGGACTTGTTGTTCTACACCTCCGGTAAGCACTCAACCATTTTATTTTTCAACACCTACACCTACGGGAGTTACAATCTGTTCCTTTTTCCAGTGCTGTGGTGTTTTATGCTATTTTAAAAATCCTGTGACTTAGCAATCAACAGACAACATACTATCACAAAGTCCGCCTGTCCTGCTTTTCCTTTCCAACCCATTTGTATCTGATTTCATTTCAAAATCACTCCTAGGAGAAGGGAAAGGTGGATACAGCTCAGTGCGTGTAGGTGGGATGCAACATATCACTTGCAGATGAACCATTTCAGCAAAATCTTAAAGTCCATGGCAAAGAATAAATTAATTGAACCTTTATTTAATAAAAAAAAAATGTAAGGACACGCTTGGGAAACACCATCATCCATACTGGAGGAGAAAAAAATAATATTTGATTTTACACAATAGAAGACAAACACAAGAGATGTTTTTTTCAGAAAGACCACAGCTGCTTGTTTTATTACAGTCAAAGTTCATTTCTTTCTCCTCGGCCAGACACAATTAAGGTGTGCAACTTCAAGTTCATATCCAAACTAAACTAATGCAAAGAAGGAACTGGGGCAGTTTATGTTTAGAATGTCTTGTATTGTATTGTAGTGCTTCACATTACAGAAAAAAAGAACATTTTGACAAGAATTGTCGATATAGGGTAAAAGTCAACAGGAGTTTGACAACACAATTATTGTATGCTTAGCGGTAGTAATTGACAATAACTTTGATAAAACATGATCAATCCCCCAAAATATATAATAAACAAAAAAGAAAGTCAAAGCAAAATCAGGATATGTTGTTTGACTGGACCCAGATAGTGATGATGGTGATGAAGCTGACTGAAATGAAGAGGACGTAGAAGCAGAACAGCAGGCGGTCTATGATGAATCCCACCTGGATCCACTCCTCCGAGCTCTGGCTTTTCCCCAGCTGTTGCTTGACCTGAAGACGGATGGCCAGAAGGTCGCTGCCTATGCTCCTCAGCTCCTGCCGGGCCTCGTCCTCATCCAGCGGCCCTTTCTGCTGTGAAACCTCACCGTCCGCGTCCGCCGCAGAGGAGGCTTTCACTTCTGTGGTACGTGATTTGAGGAAGGAGCCGTTGGCAACTTGTATCGACTCAAAGATTGTTTTACAAAAAGAAATGTTTCCCCTGTGTCCAACCACATCCTAAATCTTGCGTAATACCTTGTGCGGCAGGATTTTGGATGACTGTGTCCTCTCGATCCCCCGGCTTGGGAGGAAGCCGCACCATTGGGCCCAGGATGGAAAGAACGACCACTCGGACCCAGCGCGGGACGGGAGAGTCGAGAAAGGAGCCGCACAGCAGGTTTGTGATGAGGATGGTCTCCAGTAGACTAGCCACCATCAGAGACAGGCACAGACACAGGAACACATCTGGAATAATCGTAATTAAGATTGTTATAATATAATCATAATAATATGATGTGCTTTTTTAGAAAATGTATATATATAAATATATATATATATAAATGCTTATTTAACATATTTAAAGGCCATTGACATCCAGCATTACCACATTTAAGTTAATATCGTCAATATACGAGCAAATCTTAGTGTAATTTTATATTTGTTTTGAGAGCTTTGCTGATGTATAACTGTTAATACTCCTAATACAGTAAAATAAGTTATATCAACATTTTGTTATGTCATTTGATATGCATTTTTCTTTTCATTTTTACCTTCTTGTCTTTTTCATGTATTTATTATTATTATTAATAACAGATTCCTATCAGGTCCTATTAATACCTGTACAAACTGTTTCTTTAAGTTCACTATTCACTTAGTTTCTAGCTCTGTTTCTATCTCTACTCATCTCAAAATGTAAACATTTTTTGCAATTAAATGTGTAACTGTGATCACCAGCTAGCGGCTAAATTTGTCTGACTTTTTTTTTGTACTTGTACATGAGCTGAGGTTATGGTGGACTGACTTATGAGCGGTATGGTGTTCCCAGTGACGGGCAGCAGGTCGTTCATGATGAGCAGGAAGACGGTGTAGCCCAGGATGAGGGTCATCTTGAACAAGGAGCGGTCCACGTTCTGAGGAGGCAGCATGAAGCTGAAGAGGTCCACGGTGATGAGGAAGCAGCTGGGGATCAGGAGGTTCACCACATACAGGGTGGCACGGCGCCTCACGGACACCTGTAGCAGCGCCGACACAGAACTGTTCATATTTTAGATCTGTACAGAACACAAATAACATGTTTATTTGTTCTTATTTTTACACTGCCATCAAAGTCATATTCTTTTTTAAAGTGAGTGGACTACGCAAAAAGTCAATCTCCTATACTTATATCAGTTTAATACCTGCAGTGTAATGGTTCTACAGACATTATTTATGTTCATATTACTGTGTAAAATGATGGTCATGCATCTTAGGGGGGTAACTGTTTGTACTCTCTGATGGATTATTGTCCTAATTAAAAATGTAAACTTAAAAAAACTATTTCTCTTTCTCTATCTTCATCTAATCTTTAACGTTGTGCAACAGACAATAAGAGTTCAGTCGGCATTGTTTCCTTACAAAGAAGCGCATCTCTTGGTACATTTCATCACCCGAAGCTGGGAGGAGGACTGACGTCGCTGTGAGTCCCACGAGCTCCCACTCACCCATAGTCGTCATCACTTCTTTAGAGTGTTTCAATATGTTTTCTACACTAAATGACAGGTTCATCTGCAGTGCACTTGCTGAAAATCAAAACACAATATAATCAATGATTTAGTGAGATTTGATCCATTTATAATCATATAGTCAGTGTTATAAAAAATGTTCATCTGTGGAAATTAATTGGCAAAAGTATATTAAAAAGGTGAAACCCCCCCTCCCCGTCAATCTGTATTTAACAAAGATGGTGTGGATCTGTTTCTACTTACCAAAGAGCAGGTAGGAGTTGAAGGTTAACCTGCAGGTCTGGATGTCAAAGGGAAACGTGTAGATGTCGAGCCTACAGGAGCTGATCACTTTGACCGGCTGTTCGTCGACCACCAAGCCGTCAGAAAACAGATAAGTGTACGGGACGAACGGAGCCGAGTTCTTCACCATACTGCAGCAAGACAACAGACAAAGAAGCTAGTGAATAGTATTGTTCATAACTGCTTCTTTTGCAAAAATACAAATGAGCCCAAACAGCCACTGATATGAGGGTATAAAGTCAGCGCAAAAATACAACTGCTCTGTGATTGGTACTTACAATTCATTTATGACTATATCTGGTACCCACAGGAGATCCCTTGGAATTGAAATCCTTTCGGTTCCGCACTGTTCTGGGTCCCAATTGACAAACTCGTTCCTCCAGCTCTGCAGCACGAATGAGACAGACGCAACACAAGACGAATTCTACAGCTTTCAGGTCATTTAACAGAGCTGAGCGGCACACTATTGTCTTTATTTCTTATTTTTCCACAAACGTTGATACATCTTTTTGGTGGGTGACATCATTTGCTGTTATACAGCAGAAATCCCTCCAAACCTGCGATCCAAACCGACAACTTTTGTGTTTTTCAAACTCTCATGCATGACTTCTGTTGCGATCTTAAAGCAACTACTTACTAAATGTTGCCATATGAATGTTTTCAGGACTTGGGCCTTTTCATCCTGTAAAAGAACCGAACAGTTGTTTTAGTATGTTAGCAGTTTAGTTCCTTCTCGTTATATGTTATTTTTATGGAAAGACCACAAAGATACTGAAAAAGATTAAATTAAGTCGTGCTGTTGGCCACGAAATTAAATTTCTTACACCTAATAGTGAGTTGGTATTAGAGTAATGTATGGTCCCTTACCACCCCCATGATGGCATAAAGGGTGAATCCAATGCCCACGTGGGTGGGAGTTGACACATTCACGACAGGTCGGATGATGCTGAGGTTGAAGACGGGTTGGAGAGCCGACAGCAAGGAGGGCGGGTCAGGTTGAGAGCAGTTCAGCATGACGGAACCACAGGGCGCTACGGGGGGGATGAAGGAATCGCAGTGTGATTGTTAGACTAGATAAGCTGCACAAACTAGCAGCGCGAAACAAATAAAAATGTACCCTAAAAGAACATTGTTCTTCCTTTTTCAATTAACACATGCATGCTCACAAATAGTACTGGAGCTATTTACAATTTATTTAAAGTTTAAAGGTAAAATTAGTAACTGTAAAGTTATAACTTCACCGAACCGGAATCTTGTGACGCTAGATCCAACTGTCAAACCAGACAGCGCTAATCAAACATGGATCAACATTCTGTTATTGCGTTGGCCATTTCACCCTAAAACATATTTTAGTGAACTGATTAGCTGTCAAATACGAAGGCTCACTATTTCTGGTTGGTTTTTACCCGACTGTTGTTAGAAGCAACTTCACTCTTCATATCCAAAAATCACATTTAGTGATAAAATGGGTCATAATGTTTAACAAATATGATTTATTATGAATTCAATGAAAGCTTTTGACTACCCCTACAAAATATATGTACATGCAAATATATATATATATATATATATGTACCACTTTATCATAGTGTAGGTGCTGTACTTACCATGCATGAGCACAGAGATGATGAAGATGAAAAGAACCTTAGCAGGCTTGACTTGCAGCGGGCAGCACTAAAGACATTAACATTGAGTCAAAGGCGGTTGTTAGTCTGAGTGGTGTGTTGTTTTTTAGGGCTGCCCTGTAAATTTGTCTACGTACAATTTAAGTGGCAAATGCATATAATAAATGGCAAAACTATAATGGAACAAGTGCTCAAAGTCTTAAATCTGAAGGAAAGTTGATTTACCAGAGAAGCCTAGAATTGCATAAAGTCCCAAAAGTCAGAAAATATCCAGATACGAATACATATAAACTATTTTATTTATCTAAATGGAAGAGTGTTTTCAAGCATTTAACATTAATGCTTGATAAATAAATGGTTTAACAATAATGCTCACATCTTGGGGAGTTCTGCATATACAGATGAAGTTACATGTAAGGCTACTTTAAAACGGGATACACTGTATTGCCAAAACTTTGGAGGTGTATGTTGGGTTAGAGGCACATGCTAACGATACAAAATTCAATTATATTTTACAACAATGTGCTTCCTGCTTTGTGGCAAACACTCACCTGAACCCAATCCACAACCTTCAGCGTGACTATGAGCTAGTGACTAGTCACCCAATATCAGTACCTCACCTCAGTAATGCACCAATGTTTCCAAACATTTCGATTGGATGTCCACATTGAAGATGAAACAATACTGATATCAGTCTGATACTGACTCAAAGATGATTGTGTCATTGATATATATTTATTTGATCATTTTAAAGATTTCATTCAAATTAATGAATAAATAGTTAAACAATTGGAACATTGTATTATTATATTTGAAATGAATGTCAATCAAAAGAAATAATCTTTTCAAGTAATTTTATTTTGTATACAATGTTTTCCTTCAATGTAATGGCACAATGTAACACAGAAGGCTTGTACATCTAATGAATGTAATAGTTAATTTAATGTCCAATAAGGATAATAGGACCATTTGTTATTATTAATTATACAAGTATGTAAGTGTCTCCAAACAAAACAACAAAATTATAAGGTATTGACCAAATAAATAAATGGAGCCCGTTCAAATAGACAGCAGTTGTCTACTGACTGTATGAGTTTGCCCAGATAATGATGATGGTAATGAAGCTGACTGATATGAAGAGGATGTAGAGGCCGAACAGCAGGCGGTCTATGATGAAACCCACCTGGATCCAGTCCTCCTGGCCTTTGCTTCCACGCAGCTGCTGCTCCACCTGCAGGCGGATGGCCTGCAGGTTCTTACCCAGGCTCCTCAGCTCCTGAAGGGCCCCGCCCCCCACCACTGTCCCAATCTCCTCTGAAAGCTCATCATCAGGTTTTTGCTGTGCCACCGTGGCGTTTGGTTTCATTTCTAGTTTTCAAGGCAAAACAAAGGTTTAAAAATGATTATTACATGTACTCCTACGATGTAGGGAATGCGACAGATTTACTCAGCACTGCATATAAAATCCTAATCTGTATTGATACATTTCAAAATGTATAGAATACATTTAATCACCTGAATCGCTTGGTTCTTTAGTCCTCTGACGCAGGCAAACGAGACGGCCCAGAATTTGCAGAACAAGCACATGGATCCAGCGAGGGACAGGAGAGAAGTCAGCTGAGCCACACAGCAGGTTGGTGATGAAGATGGTCTCCAGCAGACTGGCCACCATCAGAGCCAGGCAGATAGAGAAGAACACATCTGCCAGAACCAGAGGAAGGATCAAGGAGTGAGAATGTTTTTTATTATTTTATATGAAGCAAATGATCCTTGTAGTAACTTTAACTGAATAAGTGGAATGAATAAGGGATGGTAGTTTTTCATCCCAAAAACATTTTTTGTTAGACTTGTGCAGTGTATTGGCTGTGCCGATGTGAAATACAGAAGGTGCATCCTCACTATATCATCGTTTACACTTTAGACCACAAGATAGCTGACAAACTACACTCATTATGAAACATCCAGAGCAACAGATAAAACAATTATATTTAAAAGCAAGATATACATGTAACGCATTTCAGTAAATACGGAGACCCTTTGCTGAGTCGGAATAACACTCACTTATGAGCGGTATGGTGTTCCCAGTGATGGGCAGCAGGTCGTTCATGATGAGCAGGAAGACGGTGTAGCCCAGGATGAGGGTCATCTTGAAGGAGGAGCGGTCCACGTTCTGAGGAGGCAGCAGGAAGCTGAAGAGGTCCACGGTGATGAGGAAGCAGCTGGGGATCAGGAGGTTCACCACATACAGGGTGGCACGGCGTCTAATTCGCACCTGTCGAGGTAAGTTATAAAACACATTGTCAGGTACCCATTCTGTGCACATTTGTAAACTGAGAATTTACCGTACAATTCTGCACAATTAATGAATGAGACAGAAATCAATAATAGGACCAATAGAAGTCAAATGCTATGGAGAAGATGCTAAGGTAATTATTCATTTTATACAATAACTTCCCTTAATAGTAATAACTTTCACATACATTGACTTGCTTCAAACCAAGTACTTATAATCTGAAATGCAATTTGAGGTGCATTATTTGCAATTTACAGACAATCAACCTACATGAAACATAAGTTCATCAATGAAATCATCGGAATTGTCCTTGTTGATTTTATTTGAGGTGATTTCCAGCAGCTCCCATTCCCCCATGGTGGTCATCACCTCCTTGGAAAACGCTGTTATCGTCTCTGCATCCCTCCCGGTGAAAATCTTTATGTCCGTGGCTGGAAGCAAAGGAATAGTGAAATATAACATCCAGTAATGTCAAGGTCACAATAGGTATCCACCAGACATAACAGAAATATTTTAAAATACATACAACATGCAAAAAGAAGTTGACACAATTACAGTTAAACAGGCATTTCTGAAAACAAAAGGACAGAGATAAATTACTGCCGATTTCAATTGTATTCTTGTGTTTGTCCAGGAAGGAAAACCAGACGTGTGGGGAAGTGCCTTACCAAGGTGCATGTAGGAGTTAAAAGTCAGAGAGCAGTTCTGAATATCGAAGGGGAAGGTGTAGATGTCAAGGTTACAAGAGCTGACAACTCTGACTGGTTGAGCATCGTTCACTCTACCATCGCTATACAGGTACACATATGGGACAAAGGGGGCTGTGTTTTCATCCATGCTGCAAGAGAGGAACATGCAGAGGAGGTATGAGTGAAACATCTGCAAAATGACACCATGGTGCCGTACATTTCCATATTTCCAATGTATAAAATATTTTTAAAAAACTATCAAACAAATAATGACGCGCACCTGAAATCACATAAATTCATCACAATTTCCCTTATTTCAGAAAACATGAACACTTTTGAGATAAACCCAAATACGACGTGCTACAAACTTCTCTCTGGACCACCATGTGTGTAATAATAACCATTATCTATGTAGCGGCTAAGCCTAACTTAAAGCCACTGAGGGGCTGCGTAGACAGGCTAAAAGTAGGGTTTGACGCGCTGGCCACTGCACTACCACCTGTTTCGTTCGGAAAAATAAACCCGCTTACGCCGTTGATTCTTGGTTTGAATATTTGGTTTATTTAGCACAATGTGGAGTCCATTTAGCTGTCACTTACAACCACGTATTGTGACAGAGACCGGAGCGGTCGAAAACTGTGTGCTCCTCCGTCTCGCAACACCTGCCACCTGGCTGAAAGTGCCCACCTAATAAAGCAAGTGCACCATGGTGACACCTGCTGGCCCAATTTGGTATCTTCCACCCAATGTCAATTAAAACTGGCTCCTACAATCTATCTTAATCCTATTTGTTTCCTAATATGGTTAAGTTTTACATATAAACATAGTTTGTACTCACAATTCGTTGATGACAATATCTGGCGTCCAAAACAGGTTTCTGGGAAGAGAAATGGAGTCAGTGCCACATTGGATCGGGTCCCAGCTGACAAGCTCGTTCATCCACCACTAAAACCCACAAAGCTGGTGTCAGTGCACAGAACACATCATTAAACACAATAACCGCACAAATATCTTTACATCACTGACTGAGAAATAAAAAAAAAGATAATTGCGGTACATACAGAAGTTAGCCAAAGGTAAGTAACCAGGAGTTGAGCCTTTTCTTCCTGCAAGACAAGGAAACCTGCTTTAAGACACAAACACAACTGCAGCGTTTTATCATGAGTCTCAGTGGCTGCGATGCTGCGTGGAACTCAGGATGCGCTCATTGGTGTCTGCAGAGAGCTGCGACGTACCACCCCGAGTATCCCATACATGGTGAAGTACGTGTAGACGTTGGTGCAGGTTGTCATGTTCATGACGGGTCGTATGGAGCTCAGGTTGAAGATTTGACGCAGAGCGTCCAGCAAGGCGGGTTGGTTCGGCTCAGAGCAGTTCACCAGGATGGCACTGCCCACCGCTGGAGGGGTCAAAATGAGTCCCGTCGTTAACATGCTTCGGCTTATTTTTTCCACAAAACGGATGGAACAATGAAGGAGTCGTCTCAACATTAGTCACCAGTGCACATTTTCTCGAGCTGTTAAATTCTCACTTTACGCCGATTGTTATCTTCCTTGCCAAAAAACGTTTGATGTGAGCATACCTCAAGTCAATATTGTGCAGACCTAAACGCTTACCTGGCATTAGTATGAGAATCAGGACCACAGAGGGCCTTACTGACGCAGGGACACACTAGAATAAAAAAAAAAAAATTAAAGCAACTTAAAGCATTAAAACTATTGTAAATTGGGTCTATTATAAATTGTTTTTTGGATCGTACAGTAAAAGGTTAAGATGGTTTATTAAAACTGCTGCTCTATTTAGCTTCTGGAATAACACACAATAACATACAGAATATGCACCAGGAGAAGATACTTTACCGTTTGTATCATGACGTTAAGAGTTATATCTTCTTGTAGTCGCCCGATCGAAGCCGTTTCTTCAGTATCACGTCTGGACAACACACAGATTAACTGACACACTGCTTTATTGGAACCTCAGCTTTGAGTTGTCAATTAAATGGACAGGAGAGTTGTCCGTCCATAAACGAACGTGGTCATGCCCTTCACTTACCTGACAAAACTCACTCTTGCGAGACTAAATTCAGCCCTGGGGGCCAAGATATACATAGTGCCAGTGTAAACCAAGCGTGATGTGGACAAACCCTTTGCAAATGAAGTGGGAAATGTAAAACTCAGCACGGCAGCTACTTTCCCTGTTGGTGGTTTCATACAAAACAAAGACAGGCCAGAGTTAATGTATTCTACCAGAATGTGTGACTTGCAAAAGGTGAAGACTGACTGCGGCGGCATCAGTGTCACACCTGCTGGTGGTACGCAAATAAACAGTGGGTGGCCTGTGAGAGACATGTGTCCTCTTGTGCGTCCCTCTAAACCTCCTACCAGCCAACTATTTTCCATTTTATTTTAGTACTCTGTCACAATTTACCAGGTTGCACCACAGCACACGATGCCGTTGCCAACCCACCTTTCTTCATATTGTGTAACCATTTGGACTTTAAGACTCATATATTGCGATAGGACGAGATATGAAGGACACTGCTGAATTTGCTGAAGCTTTGAGAGTATTGCAGTGGTGTTCCTGCGCCTCATGTCCAGGCGCCCCCTCTGTGAATCTCGTATTAATGAAGTGTGTGGGACACTCTGTCGTTTCTTTGAGTTGAAGATGAAGTAAATTAAATAATCTCTTGTCTGTCGTAGGCACATTACTGGCTCATAATAATATACCTACTATATGCATTATATCCCATTTTCTAGATTGATATTTAAGTGTAGCAGTGTTTTCAAATCAGACTCGTTTATACATTAAGTGCCATTTTCCATACCAAAAAAGAAAAGGCAATAGCATTCAGATTATTGTTTGTATACGCTTTATTTATCCACCACATTCCAAATGAAAACAAGGCTTGTTTAATGCTGTAGAAGATACATCTAAAAGTTCACATGCAAATAATTACGAATAAGTATGATATATCTGTTATCGTTATTGTACTATATCATAGGGTATATCATTTTGTGTCATCAAATTGACCAAAACGACGGCTTAGAAGCAATGCAAATTAACTCCTATCACAGACGCCTTGCATACATCCCTCACAATGTTCAGGTTCGTGGGGACTTTTGACATCCATCTTCACAAAAGGCCTGTTTGCTTGGCCCAAGTTTTCATGGTAGCATTTAATTCGTATCTTCTCCATCAGATTCTCCAGGGCGATGTCAATGTTCTCCGGGGTGACGCTGGGCTCGTCCATTGGAGCGTCCTCGCACATCTTGCAGTTCTGACGGAAGCGCCTCACCTTGACGACGCCCTGCCCGCCTGACAGGCGCATGTGAAAGACCACCATCACACGGTTGGAAGGCCAGCCTCTTCCACAATCAATGCATGTGAACCTGAAAAATGACACAAGTTGAAGAACGCCTGAACTGGCCCAAAAAGACACTTTTTCTCTGCCATTTAAAGTGTTACTAGATTATTTCTTCTCTCGATAGAACTCAAATAATTAAACTTGTGTAACACTGGAAATAGCATTATCATTAACAACATTCATTTACTTTAACGATACTCAAACTCAACGTTATCCATTTACTAACATTTAAATGCATCAGTTTTGGTCCTAAAATCAGACACATTTCTGTCGACATTACTTGAGTACATATACAGATGCAAAACTTTAAAAAACCAAATGTATCTTCTAAACCATCTTCCATTTTGACTTAATATACAACATACTGGGTACAGACATAACACTACCGTGATAAACACTAACCAAGCAGATGTCGTCCGGATGTACTGCTGCCAGCCTGCGTCCGGGCGGTCAGGCACAAGACTGTCATCAAACTGCAGAATCCAGGAGTCTCCGTGTGCGAGAGCACTTGCCTTTTGCTCGAAGATAGCTGCCCACTGTGAATGTGCCATCCTGTCGGTGCTGGTGGTGCTGGTGGCCCCGAAGAAGAAAATAAACACTGACAGCTGATGTGCACTTTCAAAACACACGTTGAGAGAATGACGTGTCATGCAAGAGTTGACAGACTGTGACTCCACCCGTAAGGAAAATGAAACTTAAACATGCTGTAACTCTCCTGTAAATCAATAAAGAATTAAACTGGACGGCTTTGTGACTACTGTGACTCTAACTTTTGATGTACTAATGTATTACACACAAATAAATGTAATTGTTGTAAATCCCCTGATATACGATTTCAACCATTGTGTTTTAAAAAATCCTCAGAGCACTCGGTTAGAAATGATGGAGAAACGAAACTGAAATATTTTGCTGCTGTATTGATGCAATACTGCCACTTGCTGGTGATATGGTGCCACGTCTTCAATGAATGTATGCGCATATGCCATTCTTACCAGCATTTATCATTAATTATAATATTTAGATATTCCATTCAAAGAACAGTGTACTGTAGTAATTTATTGATAATTTATTCATATTAAAAAGAGGCAAGAAATCTTTAGGATTTTTTGCTGATACCTGAAAGAGACGAGTACACACTGTATGTACCACCCTGTCTGAGAAAGAGACAAAACACTCACAGCTGCTCTGCACAGTAAACAAGCAAGTTACGAGAAGGACGTATCCGGGCTCGTTTGAGAAACTAACTCTACCCATACAGACTTGATGGGAAATGAAACTTAAAAGAACATGACTCAACATAAGAGTTCGAGAAAAATGAAACTGAAGAACTTTAACATGAGTACTTGAAGAAGATCAATATTGAAAGTAGATTGGATTTGAATATATAAGTTTAATGACAGGGAATAACTCTATTTCTGCCATTTGTAATTCTCCTTCTTCTCTAGATAATCATACTGAATGTATTTAATAACACCATGTTCAACTGTTATGTGCAATATTATTAGACAATTTAACTGTGCTCAGTTTTTACCCCCTTTTTCACACAATGGCAAAAGACCTTGCATTCAAAATGAATCCCTTTATTTATTCCAATAAAACTGTTGTGTTTGTGTTTGCTGGTTTCAGTTATACTGTGCCTACGATTAGTTACAGTAGATGCAAATAGTTAAAGTTCTTCTGCATGTGATAGCTGATAAAAGATTACTTTCCTCTATTTTTTTCTGTGTAATTTGAATCCAACATTCGTATCTTCGACAGAGCAATAACAGAGGAGATAATGGGCAGGATGTGCCAGGAGAGAGCTTTCCCTTCTGCCATTATAGGTGGAGACTGCTCTTTAAATCCAGAAAGGAGTCTTGATTTGCTCGTGTTATCAGGTGAATGAAGCTAAATTCCATACACTTTTATTTGACTGTGGTTGATGAGGCATTGGAAATTCAGAAATCATGATGAAGACTACAGAGAACAGCCTCCACCAGAATGCCTCTTTAGATAGCAAACCCTGATCTTATACCAGTCCATGTGGGAGTAAAAGGGAAGTTAATGACTAGATGATAGGGACATTTTGGAAGAAAATGAAATCAAAGACTTTCTTTGTCAGATAAAAGAGTGTGAACCACGACAGGATTATTCCAGAGACTATTTTTGAAAGAACAAAGGATTAAAACTGCTAAGTTTTAACATGTTTCAAAATAAGATACAGTACAAACTTATTTTGAAACCGGACGATTGGGAAACTCGTCGCCATGGTAACGGATGAAACTTCGACGAGATTAGCTAACGTTAGTTCAGTTGACGTTAGCTTTTGAGCAACTAGCGTTTTCTTTTTTTTTCCGTATTTGCTCCCCCTTGTTGTAGCTAGCGGTGTGCTACTAGCATGCAATGGAGGGGTCTGATACCTACTTAATACGACCCAATCCCCAGAACAAGTGAGTTGGTCACAGGAGTGGTTAGCCTGTAGCCAGCTAACGTTACTTCATCGCTAACGATGCGTTTTAAACCAAGTTAGCAACTACTGCGTGGGGGTTTTGTGTTGTAACGTTAGCGCTTTTGTTAACTAGAATTTACTTCACTTTGTAAACAACTGGATTGGCTCAGGTTAACGTTAAACGGATAACGTCAGTCGACCGTTGGAGTCGGAATGACGCGTTACGTTTGGTATCAGTGGGCTAATGTTAACGCTAGCTAGTTCGCTAGGCTACAGTCACGTATTCGAATGTATTGCTTTATTACAGACATAAAAACGTACGCATCATTTATGAGGAGAGCTGTACAGCTTAATTATTCATAGACAGAGAGGCGGGACCAGTTGTGGAAACCAGGTTGATTTCTCTTGATTTCCTGCTTTGTGGCTGTTTAACCTCCCAGGTTTAAGCCAGCCATTGTGAAGGAATGCATTCGTGAAATTGTAAGGGAGCGACTGTCTGGGAAGAGGTACGAACCAGAGGAAGTCCCAGAGCTGTCCCGTTCACTTGCAGAAAGCATTAAGGACAGAGTGAAGAGTGAGTAAGTGGCGCTTTTTCCATCACTGACTATAACTCAGAAGGATATAACATGTGTGTATATATATATATATATATATATATATATATATATATATATATATATATATATATATATATATATACACACACACAATAATTAAACTATCCATCAGTTCTTGTATACAACTGATGGATATTTTAATTAAGAAATCACAACCTAACTGGCCAGACAAAATACACAGTCAGCTAAGACATTTCTACATTGTAAAAAAAGAGTTGTTATTGTTACTTAATAATATCTTTTTGGATTACCGTAGATCACTATGTTTCATAGAAGGTTTTACACATTCACTATCCTCCTGATAGTGTAGGCAACAAAGGAAACTAAGTAGTGCTTTTGATTGACGTGGCATTCAGTATAGTACCACTCGGAATCCTTTTGAGATGGAAACTGCACACATGAAAAATAAACAAAGATATTCCTACTAGAATGTTCTTTCCACCAACGCTACAAAGTAAATGTAGCATACCACTCCTGTATTGCCCCTTTAAAAATGTTGCATTTCTCATCTTCACCAGATGCAGGGTTTGACAAATATAAGCTAGTCGTGCAAGTGGTAATTGGAGAACAACGTGGAGAAGGAGTCAAGTAAGTGATCATTTGGTAGCGGGGAAGATAAACTAATATATGCTTCCTAACTTTACGCTTTTTATGGATGCATCAGCTGCAACACAAAAGAAAAGACCAACAATGCAAAAAACAGTACTATATTCATCTGAAACTCTAGATTCTGTATAGGGTTCCCACAAAAATTCCTGAAAAAATGTTAAAAAAAATGTCAGATTCATTAAATTAACATTGTTTTGTCCATTTAAAATATGATCAAAATGCACAATTATTAAAATATCCAATTTGTTGTGTGATATACGTTTGGAAATGTAGCTAGTTGGATGCAAGAATGTCTAACTTACAAGTAAAGCTAGTGCTAGCAGTTCATTTTCAAATGAGAACCATAATACATGTGTCAATTAAGAGGGAGACCATCGTCCTGCTGCATGTAGGCACAGCAACAAAACGTTTTGAAGTTGGCAACATGGAAGAAGAGACTCTGGCCAGCTATGCAAACGAGAAAAATCATTGAGACGACCAGTAGGCCACCCAGCAGATCGGTCTAACTGCAAGATAACTCTGTTAGCGTTTCTTTAAACTGCTTGAATAAAATCATTGAAATGGGGTAGAACATTACAGAATAGCTAGAGGAAAAATTGTGGAAAGCCTTAATGTTGCAATTTTCTTACTGTTGTCATACACATTTGCTTGAATTTGTAGATTTCACTGTGGAGCCCCAGAAAAATACCACAGAGTTGGAATATCTTTCTGAATCACACAGTGATTGCATGTGTATTATAATTAAAGTATTCAATTACTACATTGGAAAATGGCGAGAACGTTTTTCATAAGTCATTAGTTCAAAATGTAATAAGATTAAGTTTTGAACTATTTTATCCTGTGTTTTACCAGAATGTCTTCAAAGTGTTTTTGGGATGCTGACACAGACAACCATGCAGAAGATCTTTTCATAAATGTATGTACCTTTTGTTCTGTTCATTCAGATTATAGTGGGGGAGAAGGGGCAAAATTCAAGTCAATATAATGTATGCATATATAATCACTTACATGTTTTTTTTACATGTTCTTCTTTTTCTTTGGCTGCAGGAGAGCTTGTTTTGTCTGGCGGTAGTTTTTGGAAGCTATTACTACTGATCTTCTATCTTTGTCACACACAACTGAATTTCTTGTAAATATTAGATCAAGTCCTACTTTGAGTTTGACACTATGGTTTTGTTATTTCTTGAAGTGGACGCCCTGTTCATTATATAAGTAATATAATTTGGTATTTTGAAAACTAATACAATCTTTTGAAAAAAATGTTTCAACATCAAATGTCCAACATTGTAACAATAAAAACATTTTGGAAACTACTGTTATAAACTTCTTCTTATGTGCACTATTTAGACTGACGTCCCTAAAACCACAATTTTTCATTAAAACATAATTGTAGTGCCTTCTCCTATTGTGTCTCTCAGAACAGTGCAATGATAATTTCAACTTCCTCTCAGTAGATTTATTTATGAATCCTCTCTAATTGTCACAGAATTAGCATGATTGCTGTCAAGGCAGGGATTGCATCAGTATTAGGCTTCTATTAAGAACTAGTGTTTAGCATAATTAGGAGGCTTAATAAGAGAACAATAATAATCGGCTGCAGGTTGGGGTGTTTTTAGTTCTTATCAATGATTTTCCAGTATTTTAAAATGATCTTGCAGGCATTTTGCTGGCTTTTAATTAAAAAAAAAGAAAGGAGTCCCAAAACCTTTCTGGTGTGTAGATTGTGATCAAAATCTAGGCACAAAGATGGTGTCTCCTTTTAGAGCCACATCATTTGATGCCTGAGAGACCACACAGTGTACAACTCTAGTATTTTTGAGAAGTTCTTTTGTGTGGAAAGGCATTTAAAGATGTTATTAACACTTAAAATATAACAAAATCTGCTGGTGATCATGTAATAACTTGCTGGATACTTACCCTTGTTGGACATTGTCAGATTTATCTTATTGTAGCTGCAGATCATCGATGAATTCAAATTGAGTTACACATAACTTTTCAGCTTTCATTGCTGCAGTTTCTCCATTGTTAGGTAAAGATCTGCCTCTGCACAAAGAGACTCTTACTCTCCTTGGTTTGGTTGTCTTCATCTTCATCTTTGTCTTTCCAATTTTTTTTGGAAAGTCTTCTTCGGGCATTTTCAATAATGTTTGGAGTTGTTTTGTTCCATTATTTGTGCTTTGCAACATTAAACGTGTTTGTAGCTCATTAATGATAATTTGGTGTGTTAGTTTAATCATGCAATTATTTTAGTGGTTATATTATAGTTATCAGATAGAAACCAACAACATATCACAAAACAACTTGGTGAAAAAAAGTTATAGCTATAATAAACCTCTATTTTAAACGCATTAATATTGTGATTCCCATCATTCCAGCTTATAGATTCACTGTTCACTGAGTCACTGTTTTGCTTGAGACTGTTGAGCAGGGTCGGTTTCTGTTGCTTGTTTTTTAATATTTTAACAACAAAAAAACACAGATCATGATGAGGGACGCTACAGCTCACCTGAAATGTTGAAAGTAGGACTCAAGAGATTCCCTATTTTCATGCACGATTCAAGTCCTGCACTGTTTGAGGGTGCCAGACATTATTGCGAGCCCGTAGCTTTTGCATGCCCTACACATCTTTCTGTCTCTTTTCCTTCAATTACTGCCACCAACTGAGAGCCATTTTAGTTGAAAAGAGAGACGTCTTTTTAAATATGGAAATATTCTTAACCTTTTTTTCTTCTAGCTTCTGGTTGAGGTTAATATTCTTCAAATATGACAGCATAAGGCATCACCAGAGAGTGAAGCTTTTGTGTGTGCTCTTCCAGATGGGGTCAAGGGGAGGCTGTGTGTCTCCATTAACACCCCGCTGATGGACTCTGTTGAGAGTTGTGCCTGTGCATTGATGAGGCCTTATTTTCCAATCTTCTGCTCCCCTCAGGGTGGAGATGGCTGTGATACTCATTGGCTATTATTTGGAAAAGTATTTCAGTGTCACACAATATTTTCCCCCGAAAAGACGAATAATGCCTAATATTTTGTTTCACCTGGTGGGAAGGTTTCAATCAGCTGGCACAGTCCAAGTCTTTACGGCTTGGTTTCAGTTCAAATAGTTCACAGGCATTTCAGAGAAAATGATATGCTCATTTAAGGGGTGTGCATGTTTTCCCCTCAAGATGATTCAATATGTATCTTGTTATAAGGTGTGCAATACAATGAATAGAATCATTTACTATTTCAAATAGCACTACTTCAACTTGACCCTATTCATTGAACAACCCTTTTTTTAAAAAATCCATCCTTGTTTCCGTGGCTACAGAACTAGAGTGGTCACAAAATGAGACAACAATGGTGCAACAAATCCTTAATGCAACCTAAGGTTAGTAATAAACACCCATGAATCTTTTTTTGTGTAGACTAAAACATATGCCTTAAATAATATGCTGCTCTATAAGCAGCAGGTCCATGCTCTGTTCATTCAATGGAAGTACTTGTGATATATAGAAATTATTTTGAAGTGATCTCTGTTCACAGAGTATTTCACCGTCACAAAAGACCACAGGGCTTTGCTGCAGGCACTTGTTTTCTGGGTCTTGACTTCTTAACCATTAACTTCCTTTTAGTTCCACCATTAGTTGACCTTATGAGTTTAATCAACAATTATTTTGTCTTTTAACTTCCTGTAGGCGCTTTATTGTATTTTATTAATTTAATCCATGAGATCACCATGTGCAGAATTCTAGCAAATACCTGACCATTTTTATAACATATCAAGTAACCTGAGATCTGTTATGGTTTGAAGAATATGAAAGACTTTTTTGTTATTTATTACATTAACACAGTGATGTTTTGCATTAGGTGGTTATTACTGTGCATAAAGCTATTACAAATGATTTACTAGTATTCAAATATATGTTACATACTGGGGGGTGAATATGTGTTTAGAACTGTAAATGAATAAAAAGTAAGGAGACTTTTTCTTAAACCTTTTTTATGGTTGGTTTAGCACACATACAGTTGCTGTCAGATAATGTACCACTACAGTACTATGCCACTACTGGAATCCTAGTCCACCATATTGTTTGAAAGCATTTTTACTTTATGCTTGTCATGCTGTTAATGGGCACCACTCGTACAACATGGAAAACAGCATACATCTGTAGAGCAATGACAACACAAATCTCAAAGCTGCTTTAAATTACCACTCTTTTAGACTAAAATTATTTTCCATGTTAATGAATAACATCTGAATACAACTTTGAACAATATAAAACATTAAGATTGTTACAGAAATAAAAAACAGTACACAGGGCACACAAGCATTTATGTTATCCGAATACAGCAGTATATATTAATAACAATAGTATACAGTATACACTAGACCATGCAAGTAATCTTTGACATTTAAATTACAAACGATTTGATTTAAGTAATTACTGCACGCACAGTTTGACTGAACACTAACATCATTGATGATTATAGAAGCAGTAGAAGTAATAAAACAGCATCACTTTTGCATGATGTTCTAACATCCATCATTTCCTTTCCCTTTGTTCCTTTTGTTTCAAATGCTCACTTTTTCATAATAGCTTAATAATAATGACAATTAGTCTACCCAGAAATCTTTGTTTATTTTTTATTAATATTTCTTTCCTACATTTTATGTATATAATTACCATCCTCTTTCTGGCTTCCTTATTCATGCCAACATTTTCTTAAACTTTATTGTCACCATTTAAACATATTTTTACTTTCATCTATTTTCAAAATAAAAGTTGTACTGTACTAATAAGTTTAAGATACATTCAAGTCTACAGTCCTAGATAAATCAGAGGGCTTTGGCCTGAATCTGAGCTGTGATTTGCTGAAGTACTTCTAGAGTTTAAAATGGCATTGCAGCACTTACATCACTCATACTGACAGCTTTGTTTTTTTCTGCAGATCTTCCGGGCAGGCTATTCAAGGTTAGCTGACGCACCTGAAATAGATGTTAGTGAGAGTAGATGGTAGAGAGTAAGTGGCTCAGAATTGAACCACCCTACAAACATAATTTCCCCTATACCTTAAAAATGTTAACAGGAAAACCCGGTTTCATCTTTGATCCTTCCATCTTCTGCCTCTGCTTCAGCAGCAGCAGCGCCGTTGCTGAGCGGCACATCACTCAGGGTGCTGCGGAGGGTCACCCGGGTCACGCTCAGTGAGTGCGTCCTGGGGCCGATGTGGTGAGGCCGATGGCACATGACCTCCTTGAACATTTCTCTAAAGCGCGTGGACATGAGGTTGTACAGGATTGGGTTGACCGATGAGCTGAGGTAGAAAAACACTCCAGAGATGATGTGCACATACTGGAATATTTCCAGGTGGTTGTTGGTCCAGTCGCTGATGAAACTCCACATGAGACGATCGGTGTGAAACGGGGCCCAGCAGATTGCGAAAACCACCACTAAGACAACTGGAAAAACAGCAGGAGAGAACAGGAGACATGGGTAGGAGGTGTTAATAGGGGTGCATTGATCCACGTTGCTAACATGCTCACTCTGCTCCCTATACAATTGTTACTCTTGTGGCTGTGTCAGTGATGCTGAGAAGAATTGTTCTGGGTGCTTTTTAGTGTTTAATAAAACGTTGGGTTTGTGATCCGAAAAACGTTTCTTTAAAATCTATGTCTAAATTAATTGGAATTTGTCCCAATACCCTTAATGCTCCCTTGTTCTTGGAGAAGTCCTCATAAAAAAAGCTTGTCTGCAGGAAGAAACTTAAATGCATCATCAGAAACCAAAAGCAGTTACATGCATGCATAAAGAGGATGGGGAATTCTCTCTCACAAACCCAGAGAGCAAGGGAGCTATCTCATGGCCACACTTAGAGCAGCCATGAGGTAGATGTTCGGTAGGCCGGCTTGTTATTTACTCACATAACATTTTAGTGACCTGCCGGCGACGGGCCTTCTGCTGCTGTGTTCTCACGTTACAGAAGCTCTCCTGTCCAAAGCCCTTCTGCGCCTCCAGCTGAAGCATCTTCTCCTGCTTCAGCTGCAGCCCAATGAGCATGTAGAGAACGCTGATGGTGAGCATGGGCAGCACGAAAAACAGCATGGTGGTCACCTGGATGGTCAGGTTGTAAATCCACGGTGGTTTCACCAGCGTACAGATGGCCGAGTCGGGGATCTCCACGTGGACGTTCCCCGAAGAGCTGGTGGAGTAGTGAAACGCAATTCCATGCAGACTTGTGTTTGGCAAAGCGCACAACACCGACACGCCCCACACCGTGAGGATGACCCGCTTGGCGTGGGTGCGCGTCACAACGTACTTGGCGCGCAGAGGGTGCACCACGGCGATGTAGCGCTCCACACTCAGCGCCGTCACGTTGAGGATGGACGCAAAACACACCGTCTCGAATATGAAGGTTTTAAAGTAGCAGCCGCCGGCGCCCAGCAGGAAGGGGTAGTTCTGCCACAGCTCGTACAGCTCTAACGGCATCCCAAGCAGCAGCACCAGCAGGTCAGACACCCCCAAGCTGAACAAGTAGTAGTTGGTTGGAGTCCACATTACTTTGTTGCGCGTAATGACGGTGCATGTCAGCACATTCCCCACCACGCCCACCAGGAAGATGAGCAGGTAGACCAGGCAGACGGGGAGGAACACGGGGGATCGACGGGGACCCAGGTGTATCTCCAGGTACTGGTCCTCGGTCAGACACGCGCCATCCGGATCCACGTGGCTCCCGTTCACGCCCGAGGTCAGATTGAAACACTCTTCCTCTGAAGGACATAGCCAACCACCATTTTGGAAAGAGCAGTTGAAAGCCGACATTCCTGCAGATGTAGTTAGACTTGTTATTTAAGAAAAAGAGATGAAACAGACACCAGCATGAGATTGCATTTCATGGCATTTTAATTTTTTTAACCAGGGGTGAACAGGAATCAAAGTTTTGCTCATTAGTGCAAATGCATTTGTCAGCTCAAATAAGGCAGGAGTTATTTCATATGTTGGTCAGATCTGCTGACCAATGTCCAAAACTCAACAAGATGATCTATGACTGTTGTTTCTACCAATTCATTTTGGAATTGACTTCCGACAGCGAGCAGAGGACTGAGTGATCTAATTAGCTTGAATTGAAATCTCTGCAACAAAGTACCGAAAGGATAATTAATAATATCCAACTTATTTAACTCAGAGAAATCCGCTACTGTGTTGTATGTCAGACTTGAAATACACAGGATGGGTTTCTTGTTAGGATTGATCAGTTAATTTACGGTGAAAATAATTGAATATTCCTACATTTATAATTTCCTCTGTCCAATGTGTGGACATGTTTAACTGGGAAGACTGCAATAAAAGGTTTTATGTTATACTGTATTCTCAATGTTATTCCATTACTATGACCATTTAAATCTCAGTCGGTGGAGGTTGTGATGGGGGCTCTGTGTGAGTCACTTACATGACAAATGCTTCTAAAGGTTTGTTCCCTATTGGGATATCCGTTTAATTTTTAAGTGTTAAGTGTTAAGTGTAAAGCCCTGAGTCACTGCATTGAAGTGGTCCATGAAAGTTAGTACATAAGAGTCACATCCTGCATGGAGCCAAATACTTCTTTATTGGTCTTTTTTTAATCCAGTGCAAATTCAATGAGACACAATTACTGATATTTACATGTGAATGATCATGATTGAATGTTTAAAATTAAGGGATTTTCCAACCAACATGTATTATTGGTTTGTACATTCTTAAAATACAGGACCTTTGATTATGCTTGAATAGGATCTGCTTTGGCGTCTGTCAGACTCGGGCTGGCGTTGTAGCAGGAACAAGTCAATTAGCTGCATGTTAATTACTGACTTTGACGTAAAATGTAATGATGTTACCAATATTTCCAAGTGAGAGTGGGGTGATGAGAAAGGAAAAGGCTTTGCTTCCTGTTTAATGACTGACTGTTGATGATAAGCAGGAAAATGTATTCATAATTCTTCCACGTATTTAGATATATCAGTACGTTTTATTACTGAATTATGAATTTCAATTTGTATTGTTTGGCTATGAGTTAACTGAACTATCTGTTAGTATAGTTAGTAGAAACATGACACACTAAAATGTCCTGTTTTGGTCTCATTTACGTCTTATATATCTATATCTTATCTCTATTGATAGTTGGCTGAATGACCCACAAAGACACTAAGGACACTTTTTTAGCAAGAAGCATTTTCCTTATTTCTTATTTCTGTTCCCTACAGTAATGATATTTCAGGGGGTTTACTTTCAATCAATAAAAGCACATTATGTTGTTGGTTTCATGCACATATATCAGAGAAACTGAATACACCAATCCGTTGCGCACTGTTCCTGGTATGAACATTTAATAAGTCATTTTTGAACGACATGTTAAAATAAAATGCAAGTTATACTTGGCTGATTTAGTGAGCACTGCGTACTTGTTTCAGTATATTAGCGTATCGTCATGAAAGGTTAAGGGTTTTCTTTTATTATTTATTCATCTACCGTTTGAAAAACACCTTGAATTGAAATGCTTTGATTTGCAAAAATCACACAATTAATCATTTTCCAAAGAGTATGAATCTTCTTACCTCTAATGTGTTCCCCTGTTGTTATTGCCAAACACGGACCGATGTCTTGACCGAGGAGTGGACAATGTGCTCTTCTCTCCGTCTCCTCTCCTCCTGGTCACAAAAACACACACTCTCTCACTCTGTCCTCCTCCCTCACCTCGACCCTTTCAATACCATCCTGTCAAACCTTCACTATACCTCGGCTCCTACCTACCACTCTAATTATGGAAATGTCACTATGGTACTGCTAAGGGTATTGTGTGCTTTCTTACACTCCTTCACTGCGGAGGAAAAAAACACACTGGTGCAAAATTATTCAGATATCAAGTATTTGGGAAATAAACCTAAACTATGGCAAAGGAGCCTAGACAGAAAAGGTCTACAATATATGTATGTCATACTGATTAAACATAAAAACAGGTTAAAGAATAAACAAAGAGGCTAAAGCATACAGAAAGTGTTGACAGTATGTGACATAAAGTAACACTGTTTTAAATGTTAAATGTTGATTTGTGAATTTGATTCACTGGATGGACCTAATGTGGTTAAGTAACATTAGTCACAGAAACGGAAAAGGATAGAGGTGGAAGATAAAAAAAATTCTGAGGAGATATTGAAGAGCTGGAAAGTCAAGAATTTAAGCAGTTGTCATGTCAACGTTTCTCCTCCACTAGTTACTTGGTTTGGTTTAGGTTTAATAATTAGATAAAATACATACGGGGTAAAGCTGTAGCCTACTCAATGCACAGACTGGAATGAATACAGTTCCATGTTATCAGTGAATGTTTAGCTTATCAAACAAATGTTCTTTTTATATTGTCAAATTATTTGGATTATTATCTGGAGTGTAGTGCTATTTAGATAATGTTAGCATGCTCACATTTTTTAAATTATGTTTGGAAAAAGATTATTGTACTTGACCCTGTGAAGTTATTGTGTTTTTCTACATTCTGTGTGCTATCACATGATCAAATCTGTACATAATTGTAACTATGCATCACCTGAGGAAACATGACTCATGAGAGACTCACAGTTCACTGGGACAGACTGCTTTAAATACATTACAGTATTCAAACAGCCTCACGGAGCTTTTGAAATGGGAAAGTAATGTTATATACCTGGCATGTTTCATGAACTAAGAATGAATAATGTATTAGGTTGTGCAGGTATCAGATAGTCTTCCTGTTTGTTCATGAATGATAAATCTCAGCATATGCTTACCTTGATGATACATGTTGATGATGATCACACTAACCTTACACACGTGCGCACACACACACCAGAGGGGTCATAGGGTTGTTGCAGCAGCGCAAGGAGACGACAACAGATACACAGAAAAATATTAAAGATATATACAAATTAACAGAATGGCAAATAGCAGAAAACATGTGCATTCAGATAGCCACTAACAAAAGTTAGAGTGTAAGTTCACGTTGGTGTCGTATGAATATATTTTTTAATAATTCCACCAACTGACCAACAAACTATAAAAATTGAAATATGCTAAATTGAGCTTGTGTTGCTCTTACTAACAGGAGCATGAAGGCACAATGTTTCCGAAGATTAGCACCCACCCTGCGACACAGGAAACACCCAATGGGAATGGTATTCACTTTGCAGGTATTTGATGGTATTGTTAATTCCTGCCTTATCCGGTGCGGTGCCTTAAATATCTTAGCATGAGGACCTTGGTTGAGCAGGGGAATGTTGTGGCCCCACTGAGAGGGCTGTGTATGGCATCACAAGCCTGCAAGGGACAAGCAAGCCAGAAAACCACATACAAAAACAGCACCGCTAGTAGTCTATAATATCCAATATTTTGAATAATTAAAATTGGTAAATAATATTCACAGATGAAAAATGTTCAAGCCTTCTCCATGTGCGTGAAAAACACATCTTTAATGTGACCCACTGTTAAAGCTCCGCAGATATTGGCACTTGTTATCTTCTGAGACAGACCTGCTTATGAGAAATGGAAATAATACCCAAACTTTTACAAATAAATGGGTTAAAACAGTAAATAAAAAAAACTAGCTTTGATTTCACTAAAATAGTCTGTGTTATACAACTATGAGGGAAAATGCGTGTTACGTTTTAAGCAGCATTCTGGCAGTCCTGCCTGTCTTTGATTATTTGATATTCATACGCAGTTCTGATGCTGACTGTCAACAGAGTTCGCAGCTGCCACGTGAGAGGAGGACAGATGGAGCCTACAAACACCATGCATTTTTAATTGTTCCCCTTTCACCCTTGTGAGGACCTGTTGTTTACAAGGTAGGCGAATGATTTTAATCTCCATGACAGCAACATATATGTTTATGTCACGTTGGGTCAAATCAAAGATAAAAATCAATATTATAAGCTGTGGAATTGTTCTTATAAGGTAGTGTAAGAAATTAATTGAATTGAATTGAATTGTTTTCTCTATACTCAATTTAGGGTATGTTACCCACATGCAGATTTACAAATGAAGTATCGCTTATACAATTTAAAGTAAAAGAGACTACGTTCTTGATAATATCGACATGATTGGTGGAGTTTAGAGAATTTTTCGTTATTTACTCGAATGATAAATGATAGATGGAAGTTGAATTTCACATTTAGTTTTGTTTAAGGAGTTGGCTACTATAATAAATATGTCGGAATTGAATTATATTGCCAAAGTGATTATTATATATTTTCAAGTTATTTTGATTCTTACCTTGACAATAGTTCCACCATTAAAATGCAAATGCGTTATTGTCAATCTCTTATGCCATTTTATATTATTATGATTTTTGACTCAAACAGGATGTGGATACTTTCTTTTAGTGGCGTCGTTAACTTGATGGATAAGAAGAGGACACGCCGCGGTACTTGTGTCATTTCCCCGTTCTTCCACCCAACGTGAGGTAGGAACACGGACCCGAGTCTCTCTGTCTCCAGCCTCTGTGGCTCTTCTCTTAATGCAACACCGGCTACGATTCTTCTGCTTTTGTGCAAGTCGTGAACTCACAAGGGTTCGTGTGTACGCGTGTTTCCCACTCGCGTTGGTCTGCTTCGGTCACGTGTCAGTTCGTAGTTCAATGTCGTGTTTTATTGCCGCAGTGAATGAACACGTGCGATGCAACGCTGCTGACCGAAGTGGCGGCTCGTGCCACAAACTAACTTTAGTAATTACATTTGAGTCAAGTGAACTCGACAGCCGGAAGAAGAGACGGCTAGCCTTCAAAGTAAAAGTTGTGGATTTATCTGTTTAGAATGATTTATTTTATTTAAGGATTCTGACGCTTTGTTGCGCTAAACTAAGCATTTATTCATATCTCATGCCATATGCTGAATAAATGTGAATAATGTTAAAAGAGCACCACGTGAACAAGATATTGTTGATGTGATATAGTAACACTAATTTGCTGTATGTTCAGACTCCGTATTTTAACGTTCCTATTTCATCATTTAAAATTTTGGCTGCAATCAAGTTTCATTTTTTTCAATCATCATACTCACAGAAGCTGGATTTACCCAATGTGTGTTGTTATTGTAATGTAAATACTTTAAAGTCATGATTATTTATTGTTAATGTAATTGTGCTGACGCTAAATATTAATTTCACTAACACTCATCTTTTTTTTTTAAATGTAATAAATAAAATCCGCTTATGGAAATGCGGTTTTCCAGTAATACACCCTTTGGAAGTTTCATACAAGATGTCCTTTAAATGATCATAACTTTACAATAAATTACTATGATCATTTTGTTTTTTAAATTTGTGCTACAAAATGTCTGTAATAGCTTATTGCTTTCATTCAGCAGCAATAATGGCAACGTTACATTCCAAGCCAAACTTCAGCGACGCTCAGGTGGTTGAAATGGTGACGAGACTCTTCAACCTGATGCCGTCCGAAATCCGCTCCCTCCCCAGCTACGATGACCAGAACCTCTACGTGTCCTGCGTGGAGGGTGGCGAGTACGTGCTGAAGATTATGAACTCGGAGGACAGTAAGAACCCTTCCATGATTGAGGTGCAGACGTACGCCATGTCGGTCCTGCACCAGAATGGACTTCCTGCTCAGACAGCCCTGCCGAATGCTGCAGGACAGCTCATGAGCCTTGAAGAAATAGGTATGAGACCAGTCACACACGGCAGAAGTAAGGCCAGTCTTTATTGAGTTAAATACTAGAAGTAGAAGAATGAGCTGAGAAAATACTAGTTGGAAACTGACACGTTTGGCTCTGCTCAGTGGCTAATTTTTACCTTCAAAATGAGAAAAGTTGGCACTGTCCTGCACCACCTGCCACCCAAGCATATATTCAGAGGTTTTTGCTCCATATTATATCATACTTACATATATGTGTATATATATAGCGGGGGAGAGAGAGGGAGAGAGAATATTTGCTAGAATTTGGCAAACCTGGTAAAACGACTCCTGTCTTTGGCAGACTGTGGCCATGGCGTTCAGAAGTACCTGGTGAGGCTGCTGACTTATTTGCCAGGAACGACTATTTCCAAGGTTCCTCTAACTCCTCAGTTACTTTATGAAACGGGCAAGATGGCAGCCAGAATGGACCAAATTCTACAAAAGGTATAATATTAACATACCTGTGAAACTTTCATTTATATTCTTTTATAATTCCATCAATTGTTGATCGACAATGTGCTGCACTATTTGTATTGTCTCGAGACAAAACCTTTGTTGTGATTGATTTATAGAAAAAGGTCTACACCTTGTTCTTTTATTAAACAAGGCTGTAAACAGGAGAATCACTGTATCCAATATAGCACCAGCCCCTCATTGTTCATGAAGCCTGACACTTCTCTGTATTATAATTATCATCATTTATTCTGTTCCAGATGGAACACCCTCATCTCGGCTTGCTGGAGAGAGGGACGCTCATATGGAGTCTTTCAAATCTTCTCCAACTGGAAGCATACGTTAATATATTAGAAGGAGATCCTCTTGAGGAGATTGTGAAGTCTGTCATTCACCAGTACAAGACCTCTGTGATGCCCAGACGCTCCAAATTCCGCAAGTGTGAGTACAATAATTACTTTTAAACATTCGAATAAGGACGCTGTCAAACTCAAACACTCTCCTGGTCACCTCCCCTGACCCTGATCATTAGCAGCTTGTGCGCTGTCAGCAGGGATTGAATACATGAATAACACATTTAGGTTAATAACGTCGTATCTCTCATATTCCCAAGGCATTAACCACGGTGACTTCAACGACCTCAATGTGCTCGTTCAACTTGATGAGAGCGCCGGCCACAGGATTTCTGGCATCCTCGACTTCGGGGACATGAACAGTGGCTACTACATCCACGAGCTAGCTATCACCATCATGTACATGATGACGGAGCACCCTGAACCTGTGGAGGTGGGTGGACCCGTCCTGGCCGGCTGGGAAAGCGTTCTTCCCCTCGATGAGACGGAGAAGGACTGCCTCTACGTGCTGGTGCTGTCGCGCTTCTGCCAGTCGCTGGTCATGGCTCGTCACTCTGTGAAAATGCACCCGGAAAATGCAGACTATCTGATGATTTCATCCCGGAGGGGCGTCCACATTCTCCGTCAACTGTGGGAGCTCGGAAAGGAGCAGGTGGAGAAGGTGTGGTTCCAGAGCGCGGCTCAACTCGGAGCCATTCGTACATCTTCAACGCGCTGTTGAGGTACCCACCAAAGATGCTCGAGATGCGCCACACCCAATAACAATTTCTTTAAACTGGGTGAAATATAAATATTACATTAATCTGGGGTAACCCTCATTACAAAAATTCTCCTGCGGCTTTAAATGCATTGGTTTAGGGATAAAGTGAATCAAAAAAGCTTCTTGTTATTCTCTTTATGTAATAAATTAATATTGCATTCAGGGATTGCAGCGGTTATTTTTAAAACCATTTTTTGTAATGTAATGTAATGTCAACTTAATGATCATAACCTTAATGTATTATTATGTTCGTAGTATTAATTAAGTATAAGTATTAAGTAATCAAGTATTAATTGAACTCTGATCGAACGATTCTCAGTCAGCATGGGAAACTGATTGTAGGTGCATATATTGCAATAATAGTAATTGATGGGGAGACATCCTGTTCGATAAAAAGGCCTCACAGGAACCTTTGGTAGAGGGCTAACTTGTAAGTGTTAATAATTAAAATTGTTTATTCAATTGTAAATGATTAGTTGTCTACCGTATGGGCTCGAAGGTTAAAGAACGGGTAAAATGATATGAATGGGAGGGGGCAGCATAAGTCGGGGCTCTTTTTACTTTGTCTGATTGTCTGATTTAAACGATTTACATTTTATCATTTAGTTAGCTTTTTTGTAAACTTTTATCTTCTTTTGATTGCAATAGCCAAATAAAACAGTTTGTACTTTGTACATTCCAAAACAAAGTTCGTCTTGATTCTCTCTGAGAGTTTCTCCATCGTAAAGACAGCTCCTCCCCGGGCTGACAGTAGTAAATGATTGATCATAAATCTAAAGTTAAAAGGGTTTGCTCAGTACAATGCAATTGATTAATCTGGTTGGGTCAGATAGTTTGGATGCGTTGCTTGTTGTTCCTTCACGAGGCTGCATTGTGATTATACTGCTCAGAGAACCTAACAGAAAACCTCAAGCATGTATTCGATTCAGATATCATACTGTCCTTGAATTGCTTTCTGCTGCTCAGTCAGATACCACCTTTTTCTCTTTGGTCAGTTGCAAAACCATGATGCTCCCTGACAATTTCACTCTAAAATATAATATTGATGGTCATATTTAGCCACCATTATAATTAATGAGGAAACTGGTTTTAAGCAACTATTATTACCCAACTACTGTAATTACTAAAGCACAAATCTTTTAAGATGGCACATGCCATTTGAAGTGATATAATAGTGACTTAGTGTCCTTTCCTTGTATGTTGGTGTCCTAGGATGTTAATTTAACTCCTCACCAGATTCTTGTTGTAGTTCACCTACAACGTCTATGCAGTCTGTTGTAGGTGATTGTGTCACCTCTCTTTTTGTAAACATTACAGCTTGATCTTTTACTTACAAAGGAGCTTTGTTGCATTTCTTTCCGACAGTTTGGACATTTTACTTTACTTTAGCGCATCACTCCTATCAAGTATTTACCTGTACGTTGTTTTTGTTTGATCATGTGCTTTGAAAACTTGTCAGATATTTTAGATACTATTTTAGTACGTGAAACTGTCCTTTATAGCTGTGGATAAATTCTTCCCATGTGTGGTCCTCTTGAGCTCCTGCTTCCAATGGAGGCGTGGATGACGACATTAATATAATTCATTTACTACAACTACTGTAATTTCTGTGGTAACATCTTTATTATATCAACATTTAAATTCATTAATTTATAGCCATGATTTTCAAAGAAAATACAGCATCTCAGTATGATAAATGGTAGTCCTAATTCTTCATACTGATGACATGTCTTGGCAGGGACAGCGCTGCCATCAATGGACAGGGAGAAGCTGTGGTGGGGTTTGTTTAGTGAAATGGGTGAGATGATGATTGCATCATGTGGGCCAGTTGGCTTCCTGTACTGTGAGGAGATCTAAAATCCCGATTTAAACGGTTCGTACTGCTGGTGACAGTCCAGGTGAGTTTTTAGTAGGTGGGCAACGGTGCGTTTCAGTGTTTTAATCAGAAATGCGAGGTTGCAGATCTGTATCGGTCTGTAATAGTTGGGGATGTTGAGGTGAAGACCAGGTTTTTTATGAACGGGTGTGACTGAGGCTAGTTTGAGGGTGTGAGAGACGCAGGGAGGGAGCCAGTCAACAAGGAGGAGTGTTGATGACAGAGACGAGAGGCGGAATGAAAGTAGACGTTGAGGTAACTAGGAATAGAAACGGTTTGAGCAGGTTTCACTGGTGCATCCTGACAGACAGGACGGACACATGTGCTCAAACACGTTTAAGGCTTTTTTCATCCACTTTCTGCTGCTACTTCTGCATTATCTGCTGAGAGAAAATGGGTAAGATCACATAATCAAATAATGTCTTTTAAACTACTGGAAAGTAAAAAAACTCAAGTATACTAATATAGTTATATTCTGCAACTCTCTAACACCTGGTTGAACGAATATTTATCATATTATTTTCTATGTCTTATGCTTTAAGACATCTACATTTAAAATAACACAGTGCCACAGTGTGTAATTTCAATCTAGTTTCAGGCATGCAGCATCGAACAGGTAGGAATGCCAGATAAGATAAGATAAGCGTACTAAAAAAGTGAATTTTGAGTTTTTGAGGTGTAAGTACACTTACAAGATAAATCCTGTTGAAGATTTCCTGCGCATTATAGTCCTTTTAATTTGGCTGAACTGAAAACGGATTTCTTGTCATTTGGTGTGAACTGGAATTTTCAAAAGCCAAGGTTTAAAAAAAGGGGGTTTGAACTTGTGTTTTGATTTGACTGTTGTGTGCAGACATCGTCCCGGGCGCTGATCACAGGCCGATGCTCACCCTGCAGCAAGGAACCCAACTCACACTGCGCCTTTACGGGGTGACTTTAACTGAGATCTCCACCCTGCCAAGTTACAACGACCAGAACTTCTTAATAGTTACCAAGGACAACAAGTATGTCCTGAAGATCATGAACTCAGAAGAAAGTATGAATCCCACCCGGATGGAGGTGCAGACGCTGGCCATGTCCTTTTTACGCCAAGAGGGAGTTCCTTCTCCGATAGTCGTGCCCACCACCACCGGGAAGCTCATGAGTATGGAGGAAATAGGTAATGGCAACATGTCACTGATAATAATAACAACCCCAAATCACATAATTTTAAAGAGGTTAAACTAATAACTGAGGGAGCCTTCGCCCATTTTCCTGCAGAAACTCAAATAACATTTAGGTTGAAGTTGATACATTTTAGGAAAACGATTATATTTAGACACTGTTTGTAGATTGTTAAATAATTTAACGTGCTGGAGCCACAGTTTAGAAATGCTAAACTTGACAATTGTTGATCATTTTGTGCTGACCTAGTTCCACTATCCCCCTGTCCTTTACCCACCTTTACCGACACTAGGGTGC
Organism: Pungitius pungitius; assembly: GCF_949316345.1. NCBI lineage: Eukaryota > Metazoa > Chordata > Actinopteri > Perciformes > Gasterosteidae > Pungitius > Pungitius pungitius. Next base: position 13,985,740 of record NC_084906.1, on the reverse strand, counting down.
ATCAAAAAACACAATTCTTGAATTTTGATATGGCTGGGTGCTAAAAGTGTTCGAATATATGTAGAAACAACACATGCAAAATATTTTTCCAGTACATGATGATTTAGGGGTACCACCGCTCATCTGTTTTTGTTGGATAAAGTGGTTAACAGTGCTCAATGGTCGCCATGGAGATCTGAGGTAAAGAATACTACAGCTCAAGAAAACTGAGGTGATCTTTCCTTTTGAGGTGATCTTTCTGTGTTGGGTATGTATTATTACATATTACTATCTTATATGGAGCAGGTGCGGCCATTTTACAAGAAAGCCAACGTCCCAATGGTGAGCGACAAGCGTGCATGCCACAAGATTGTAGACTTAGTCAATGCTAACAACAAGCTGCGGAAAATCTCCCAGGCCAAGCGCTCCAGTGAGACTACAGCGAAACAATTGAAGAAAATGGAGTGCAGACTTGATGCCACATTTCCGCTGTGGCCTCCAAATGTTGAAAAGCTGATTGAACCCAGAAGACCGAGTTTTCTTGGCCAGCATGAAGACTGACAGAGTGGCCACATTTGGTGTATTGGACAAAAAGCTGCAACTGAAGGTGAAGCGGCGAGAGGAGCATCAAGCTGCCGCAGCAGCCAGGCAGTACCATTGTGAAAAGGAGCTGGAGGAGATGACGGCAATGTCCAGCTTGGAGTCGGAGAGTGAGTAGGAGTCAGAGGAGGATACTAACACAGTCTATCCACCATCTTTGGGTGAACCATAAGAACACTGGAACAAACGTCTTCATTCCACATGACATCCTTAGCTGACCAAGTGTCGTGTCACTGGCTATAAGGTTGAAGATGTCACCAAGGCAACAGGCTGCCTTCACGCGTGGTCTTGTTGCAGAGTCGGGTGGTGAATGTACACATCTCTCTGCATCTTACGCAACAGCTGACCGAGCAAGACGCCAAGTGCTGGAGACCATCAGTGAGGAACAGCACAAGCAGTGGACACAACCTCCATTGTGCACCCTACACTGGGACAGCAAGTTAACACCGATGCTCAGCAATGTGCGGCAGTTGGAGCGTCTTACAGTGGTTGTTGGAGATGCAGAGCGGATGAAACTGCTTGGTAATGATCCCTCCACATGTCTCATTGGTCTGTTTCTTATAAGCCGGGAGGCCGGGAGGCTTATAAGAAACAGACCAATGAGACATGTGGAGGGATCATTGCCCGGTTGACATGCAAGTTGCTGCAGGACTGGTGGTGTGCTGACCAGGTTGTCAACATGGCATTTGACACCACTGCGTCAAACACTGGCCATCTCACCGCAGCCTGCATTGCCATACAGCTCTCACTGGGCAGACCACTGCTTCGGTCTGGGTGCCGGCACCACACTGGTTTTTGCAGACCTGAAGGTGGAGTCATCACGGTCACCAGGCGACCAATGCTGCGTTCAAAAAAATTGAAGTCAATGTACGTGCAATGAACGTGGTCAATGACTGTGCCGAGCGTCAAGCTCACATCCGACTTTGTCGCGATGGCAAGGAAGGAGCAGCACCTGCAGAATGTGCTGCAGGCAGTTGAACATGACCGCAACCAACAGCCAAACCTTTGCCGCTGCAAACTCAAGCTAATCCCTGAATAGGATGGTTACTCTTGGGTGGCGGGTGGGTAGACATATCTGGGGGGAAACGCACTGGCTAGGTTCAGAGTTCAGGTTCCATTTCCTAGCTCTTTCTCACTGGTGGTGTTTCTCAGCGGAACAGACTCTGGCACAGACTGAGCAATTAAGTTTGAAGTTTAAGGCCCTGTTAGTTGCCAGTGAGTTAGCCACTAAGAGAGGGTTTGTTCTTTTTTTCAGTATGTAAGTACCCTTGTATTTAACAATAAGGTCCATTAAACTTTATATGTATGTCTGACATCCATCACTGCTGCACTAAATTCAGGGTAAGGCCACGTGAACATGTCCCATTGACCTCATTCATGTTTTCAATAGGACAAATGAATTGAGAATCTTGAAAGTTGAATTCTGAGAAATTCCCAAGATGCCCAAAGGGCAAGCAAACAAATTTCAATTTATTAACCCTATAGAACACTTTTACTGTATAAAAGTTCACAGTATTCAGCATTTCCAGGTCAAACTTTTTGCAATTAGACTAAAAATTGCACATTTTCGTAATTTCGCCAAAGTTCATGTGTTAGGTGGCACCCCTAAATCTCAATAGAATTCCTCCAAACTTTGCAAAAGTCATTTTTATGTTAATTGGAACAAAATGCAATGCCAGCCAAATTGACATTTTGAGATTAAATTTTCCCATTCAAATTTGATGCACCCTAACCGACACTGTAAATGAATATCTCCCTGTTTTTGCATCTTCATTCTGTTATTAGACTGTGGACACGGTGCTCAGACCTACTGTGTGAGGCTGATGACATATCTCCCTGGAAAAACTGTGGCAGAATCTCCAGTCACCGTGCAAGACCTTTATCACATCGGCAAGTTGGCTGCAGTCATCGATACGACATTGAAACAAGTCAGTTAAATGTCTTAAACTTCTACATTTCAGCTCATAGATCTTTTTTGAGCTTTTGCAGCTTTTTCCCTGTTGTCTCAAACATATTTAGTGCCTTACAATTCAATGTTTAGGTTTTATAGTATCTGCAAAATACCCAATTGTATACCCAATTTAGAGTTGATGGGTTATTTTAAATGAATATATTATTACCCGTACAAGCTTTGTATCCATCCTTTTTTCAGTCTGATTACACTGGTTAATGAATCTCAAAATAGTATCTAAAAAGTCGTAAAATTGCAAAAAAATGCATAATCACTTGTATTGAAACTTTTTTCAGCTGGTATCTCCAAACTTAGATGTCTTACATGAGAATAAGGGGATTTGGAGTTTATCCAACATTCCTCTCATACACGACTACCTGTCAGTGATGGATGGAGACCCCCTGCAGATAGTGATCAAAGCGGTCATTGAACAGTATAAGTTACACGTGGCACCCAGAATTGTCTCTCTCCGTAAAGGTAATATAGATAATTAAAACATTTTCACATGTTGTCCAGACATTCATAGACCCCAAAGAGTGAATCCTACTGACCTCTAGCACATGATTGAAATTTGTGGTTATTACTGTACAGTCATCCAACTATTGGATGGACTAATGGGAAGTTTGATCCAATTAAATGAATTGAAAGGGCTTCACTCACAGTGAAGAGCCCATAATCCATGATCAATTCACCCTGCATTTGCACTTATTTGCTTGATAGAGTTCACTTATTTGCTACATTTCCATTTTATTTTACTCTTACTACACTCATAGTATCTGATAGTAGGCAACTGTTTTTTTTCTGTTCTTGACACCTGTCCATTACCAATGGGCACAGAGAAAAAGTTATCGACGCTGCAACAAGAAACTCAAAAACAAAAAAATATGTATTATTTTATTGTGTAAGTGTTGGCACACCCAAGATTTTTATGGTACCAAATATGGACATAAATGACTGAACTTTGGCTTCATTCAAACGAATGCACATTTTCCCCTTAAATGAATGTTTTTCTGTGGTTTCTTTCCCAGGGATAATACACGGAGACATGAGCGACCAGAACATCATTGTCACACCTGTAGACAACGGGAGGCATGAGGTGTCGGGCGTGCTGGACTTTTCTCAGCTCATGATTGATTGCTATGTATTTGAAGTGGCCATAACAATTGCGTACATGATGATGGAGAACCCCAGTCCTTTGCATGTGGGCGGGGCGGTGTTGGCTGGCTGGGAGAGCATCATGGTGCTCAGCGATGAGGAAAAGGATTCCCTCTTCCTGCTGGTGCTCGGCCGCTTGTGCCAGTCTCTGGTGTACGGCCGGTACAATGTCACAAAGTACCCAGACAACAAGGAATATCTCCTGACCACAGCCAAAAGTGGGACTCTGCTTCTCACTAAATTGTGGGAGATGGGCAAGAAAAACGTGGAAAGAAAATGGTTCACAGATGCCGCCATATTCAAAGAAAAATGAATTAGAAGTGTATGAATTGATGACAATAAAGATTTGCATTTGGAAAGAACATCTAAGTGTAGCTTTTTTTTTAATTCAACATATTTGACACGCTGTTTGTACCTCTTCCTCAACATGCACCCATAAAATGAAATACATGCCTTCATAAATTAAAGTTTATTTTTATTTAATACTTCAATGCTTCATTTTCTAATATAAGGGAAATAGGCCATTAATGCAAAATTATTCAAGTGGGTTTTCTTCCTAGGTTAAGAGCATTTGCATTTGGTAATAAACACATATGAAAGATCAATGACCACTAGATGGCAACATTAGCTCATTTATCAACAAATTTAAGAACGAGTCACATTCAGGCTTGAAGAGCTTTGAATCCTAATTTGGGACAACTTCGACCATTTCCTCTGACAGTTCCGAGAGGCATATGGAGGGATTATTTAACATGGAAAGTATTCTAAAGTAAGGTTCGCTAATTTGAAAATATGCACCCTAAAATGGGACATTAAATATAAGAAATAGATGTTCTATTGTGAACAATTAAGATAAATGAAGAAACCATGGTTCATGAGTAAAGATCTGGATGAGTAGGTAACCAGTTCCATCCCTTTCAGCTAGCCAGATGATACCGCCATTCGACCTCTGCAGCTCATGCAGAATGCAGAGCTCAACTGGTCTTTAACCTTCCCAAATTCTCCCACACTCTTCACTTCTTTACTGCTTACCAGTAGCTGCCTGCATCCAGTTCAAAACATGGATCGGGTCCAGTCTACGTACTTGTAACGGTTTTTATCTATAACAAGTTGTAAATCGGCTTATTTGATGAAATTGTACTTTCTTGTTTCTCGTTGTCCTGAGTTTGTCCTTATTGTTGAAATGCACTTATTGAAAGTCGCTTTGGATAAAAGCGTCAGCTAAATGACATGTAAAGTAATGTAATGTAATGATATAATTTCCAGGAAAATGCACAACTACAGATCAATCGCCATCAGTAGGAGGAATTTCACGGTATTCCCTCTTTAGAATTGAGCTGTGGTCCAAAGTCCTCAGCCAGAGCCTTATGGCTACACGTAGATACACACACACACACACGCACACCCACCCATGCTCACACACACACACACACACGCACGCACGCACACCCACCCAGTCTCCCACACACACAGCTCGTCCACCTTTCTACATTTCAACCTCCCACCTCAAAAGGCACCATCTGCGCTCTGCCCCGCTGCAGCCTGCACCATGTACCTGCAGTCATGCAGAAAAAGGCCCAGTGTGCGTCAGTCAACGTCTGCCTGTGTTCACCTTCACTCTCCGTCTGTTTCACTGCAGCTCACCGACATTTGAACAGAGCAAAGAGGCGTGTATCTCAACATTTGCACTGTTTTCCTCATAAGTCACGGTCCGTCCTCTTTCTCTCTTCTGTGTTTTCTGGTTTTGTCATTTGTTCTACTTTAAATCTGTGATTCAACAAATTATAACAGAAATAGAAATGGCCCACTCAAAGGGCTTAATACACCAACTCCACTTCGAAGCGCATTTAATCCTTTTGGCATTCCAAAACAGAGCGCATTGTACAGGCTGCGCTGCACCTTTTTTTAAAATACAGAACATTTAATTCACACTCAAATGGTGCATTGTACGAAACAACTTTACAAATATTATATTGAACAAATGAGCCATTAATAAAATAAAACATTAGTAGTAAAGATCACCGCTAAAAATAGCAGAGGAGAGAAATAGTTATTAGATGAAGTATAATACACAATACAAACAATAATGTTGACCGTGTGCAGACATCTGCAGCAGCAGCAGGTCCATTAAATATGAAATGTATGAGATGATCAGTTCATCACAAAATACATTCAATGCATTATTAAATGTCTAAAATATTTCTCATCCTGGTAATATTCTTAGTGACTTAAATGTAAACAAACAGCAAATGGTCAGGAAAAGCTTTTTAATACACAGGCATGTTTTTGCAAGGTAAACAACTGAATGCAAAGAGCCGTGATTGGATTAAAAAACAAAGCGTTGGATTATTTTTTTTTGTTCAGTTATCCTCATGTTAGATTTTTCCGCTTAAACAGTGTCTACTAAGCCTGTTTCTCTGATCAGTATTATTGAAGTACATTTCTCTGACTTTTCTGGGTCATTTGTCGTATGTTTTGGGACTTAAGCAACATGAATGATCACGAGCAGGTCTGTAGTAACAAAATATCTTGCACGCCACAGTTTTATGAGAGCATTGTATTATGGGATTTGAATTTATGTGTGTATTATACAGCATATACTTTTGGAATTGGGCCTTGACTCTATAGCTACGATTAATGTCCACTACATCAAACAGAACTCTCTGTTCTCTGGCAGTTGGAGACAATCTGCTGCCAAATGTTTGTCTTTGTCTTAGCTGACAATGTCAGGATGTAGTTTGACTTACTTACACAAATGTTCCGTTTCTGTTGTCAGATGGCATAAAAAAACATCACTTACTGTTGGCTGGTCTTCGGAAATGTATGACATTTCATTCGTTGTAGCGTTCATTAAATAGTATATTTGATAACAGATGGCCAATAACTATTCTGGTCCTTCGGGTGCGATTCCAGACATGCAAAACATCATAATATACGCCTTGCCGACCCACATTCCATTGTTCCACTAGTCTCCATCTTCAGATGCATCAGACGTACAGCTCTTGGCTGGCTGGCTTGCGAGGCCTTTGCAACTGCCAAGCCGACCTGCTACGACTAATTCCCTTCACGGATCCCTAACAGACTCTTGTGTTATGCATATTAGCTTTATGCCCAGACTATCCATAGTTGCCAAGATGTCAGGGCTTGATTCAAGGCTGACAGGTCCCTCTGTCTTTGTTAACAAGATGTTTCTCATCTGTTTTGGTAATTGGTAGTTTGGCATTGGTCTTGAACTACCCAGTTTTACACAGAAATGTGTCTTTACTTAATTATAGCATTTTGTGCATGCAGTTCAATAACATTCATTCAATAGCTTGGCTTACTTGTTGCCTACGAATAAGACAAAATCGTCTCAGTATTGAGAAATGCTCCGTTTTCTTTCATTCAAGTTCCGTCATTTGTATTAAACAGAAAGCTTTACTACTTCAAGGAAAAGGTCACCTCTAAAGTGTGATCTCTTTCTAGCAAAGGCTTCATCACAATCACATCCAGCCACTAAAACCAGGCAAAAACCAATGGGAGGCTCCTCCCATCTGGGAGCATTGGAGGAGACACAGGCCTGAATCCGTAAGCTGTTGCTGTTGCTCAGTGGCCCCCACCGTCTTATCAGTACGTTTCAGAGCTGCTTGTATTTACAGACAGATGCCAGCCTCGGTCTCCTACAAAGAGCTGCTCCCCATCAGACGTTCAACACTGACCGATGGGAGAGCAAAAGAAAGAAAGGCACGGTACGAATTCATTGAAACTTTCTGCACATTATCACATTGCTTTTTAGTTGACGTCACTGCAGACGCGGCGAGACGAATGCAGACGACCGACGGCCTATCTGCACAGAACAGGTGGGAAGGAAGGTGTTCGCAGGAGCTCCAGCATTAGCCGAGTACTGAGAGCGGGGGCTAATCGATTGGACAGACTGGATTTACTGAGATGACTGAGTCACAGGCTGAATACGCAGGCAAAGTAGGAAGTAATGTGTGTGTGTGTGTGTGTGTGTGTGTGTGTGTGTGTTTGCTTGTGTCTGACGTACAGGACGGTGTCTCATACCACTGAGAAACTTGACTACTATAATTATCAAAGCAAAGTACTTGCAAGAGTAAGATAATCTGAGGCTTATGTTGTATGAAATGTCAAATAATGACCAATGTCGTGGAAATTTGAATTTGCAACAGATTAATTTTTTCATTTACTAATTTGTAAAACAAATATTATACCGTAACTTCACTGTACAGTGCATTTTATGTGAAATCCACTATTTTAGTTTAATCCTATGCTATGGCATTAAGAAGGAAAGACAGAACCCTCTGTAGTAAACAGCCAATTTAGAGCGTTTCAACTTATATGTTAGAAAAACTAAAAAACAAATGTTTTTCCACTCATCTATCACTGTCCTTGTCCAATACCAAATATGAAAACGGAAAATAGATCATCACAAAGGTATTTCACAATGTAATGAAATGAAAAGCATCGGCAACAACAACATCATTCATCCTTCTAGCATCAGGAAAGTAAAACATATAATACACAAAACTTTGTTGTTGTTTTTTTGCAAATGAGACTTTTTCTGTGATTCACAATATTGACACTGTCTGACTTGTGGTGGTTTTGTGATCGTTTCCCACCCACACAGCAAATGCACAGCTCAACACAGAGTATGAAAAGCATTGCACTTAAAGATGGTTTCAAACACCCCCGCATGCCCCGCAGACATTTAGTGGACACAACCCTCCAGTTAACTCATGTCAACTCCATTTGTCATGAAAAGGTCATCTCTTACTGTGGCACTGGACGATTTGGTACTCCAGAAATGGTGCGGTTTAATAATGTTATAATGCTTAACAATGATGACTATGATTTGATATCAAGAGAAAATGTCCGGTTCTTGTCTTTTGCTTGAAGGAAGCCAACAGCTCTTTGGGAAATAATGGGTCGTCTCAGCAAGAAAGAGGCTTGCATTCTTTACCCACTAAGAATTACAGAGCTGCACATTAAAAGAAGCATGAGGAAGGGTTGATGCAAACAATGTCTCTAATCATGATAATTAGGTGATGTACACGTGGAAGGCTATGTACAGTTTGCAGCTGTTACCCACTTAGATGTGTGTATCCAAATGCATGACTGGAACTCGAACATAGTTCAGTGCTGGAATATCAAATAGTATTTATTTATCATTACTGGGGAAATATTTAGAATGATTAATTTTCATGTTTATAGATCGCTGTTTTGAATGAACTTGTGGCTGAAAATAATAGTTTCTGGACCAGGTTGGTTTAATGGGTCACTATGCTGCAGAGATGCACAAGTTTTCCCCAGACATCAAATTCAGACTCGATCTTCATCTTGATATGATTGATCTAAAGTACATTTTTGGACAAGGCTCAATGATCAAATGTTATTTTATACCTTTGTTGATAGAGGGGAAACTGGACAGATTTTGTCCGCTCAATCTGGCCAGTTATTAAGTTATTTGGTCAGAGCTGAGTTGAATTAAGTGCAGAGTGAAAGCCAACTACGCCACATTCCCTTTAGGAGGGCTACATACGCTTCCCTCTGAGCGCTACACGTTTCTCTCTTTGTCCGAAGCTCATAGTATGCACAGCACAGCTCAAGTCTACATGTTCAACCTGGAGTGCCACAGGCAGTGACCCAAAACTGGACGCTTCCCAAATGTTTTTAAAATGGCAAACAAGGGCAAAGGAGAGCGGGAGAGAGAGACACCGTGTGAGAGTGAAAGGCGGATGTACCAGCCTGGACCATTCAGAGTATCAGGACATTCAGCATCTTGTATCAGACAAATATGCAGGAGGAAAGAGGCCTCTTCAACTCGCTACATTTCTACTTGTGAAGAGGTCGTACCGTAAATCACGGGACGTTGATTTATGTGGCCACGGTTATTTTTTTATAGGTTAATGCCTTTTAATTGCCACCATGTTTACATGTAAACGCAAGGTGACACGTGTACACAGTTGGTGGCTGTGTCAGTCTCACTGTCAGGTTGGATGGATAAGCATGCAAAGGCCTGAAGGAGTCAGTGTTTATGTGAGTGTCTACTGCATGAGTGTCGGGTGGAGGGTTGGATGTATAGTCAGTCGGTTTTTGGACAGCAGTTCGATAGCTTCACTGGGAGATTTTTTTAGGAGGAACTGGAATTAATAATCATAATATGAAACACAAGAGTTAGCAACTGTAATCCAATAAGTTCTGCTGGAGAAAAAAAAAGCATTGCACTTCCCCTCTTTCCTTTTTTGAAATTCCGTAGCTGAAAGTGTGTTTATCTATCTGCCTTTTTTGGCAAATGACATCCTTTAGAAGAAAAGTTGAGAAAGTAAGACAAAAGCTGAGAGGGAAAAAGCTATTTTAATGAAACAAAAGTAATGTGAAATAGTGCAGGATGGCACTAGAGAGTTTTTTGCCCGCTCTGTATAATATGTTTGAGGATAAAATGCTCTTTAAATTTAACATGTACGTTTCAGTAATTATAACTAAATCTTCTCACTCTATGATTGGAGAAATCGATGTGACTCCAGCTTGATTTTTGTCTCCTAGATAGTCCATTGTTGCTGTTCATTCGTTTTTCAGCTCTCATAATAGAGAACATAATATTTTTATTCTATTCCGCAACGATTTGCGGATAAAAGAATGTTCCACCCCGGACATGTGCTTCTGATTAGAAGAGTCTTGTTTGGCTATGTAAATTTGCCGACACAAAGTAAAGGGCACTAGAGACAGAGATGGGGGGGGGGGGGAAATCTGGCCCCGGTGGGGAACAAATGGCAACAGATGAGGTGAAAAAGAAGTGAGTGGGAGGTGTGGACATTAAACTGTGAATCACTAGGAAGGATTGAAGGCGTCTGCATGACCTCTGATGACCCTTCACACCCGTCTACATGATGCAAAGTCCTTGTTGGCCTCCATCACGTCTCTGTTCAGTCGACATTAGAATACCCGAGAGGCAATGCTGCAAAATACCGCCTAGCTTAGTCAACCTTGGCTCCGCAGCACCCTGTAAACCACAAACTGTGTCCATCACAGCAAGAGCTTTGATATCCTATTATTCAAACTTGTTTTTATCTTTCAATAAGTGAATGCACGTGGAGCTAGATAACAACGGCTTTACCAGACAAAAGTATAATTAACACGCCGCATATAGGAAATCGGACCTCCTCGCGTAACCCGTCCAGTATTTTAGGAGCAGGGGACGGCTGTGAAGCACCTGGGGAGAGACCTGGAGTTCAACATTCAGGTCCAGTCAGAAGTTTGGACACACCTTCTCAGATAACGACTAGTCTACAATAGTTCTTGCTTTTTGGTATTTCGTGGAAATCCTGTTACCTACTAGTACCTGGTGTGATTACCTTGTAGTTGTAGTTGTACCTGCCTGCTTATCTACTGTAGGAGTCTACTTGCTTTTTCTATTTCCCCCATTTTACTGTACAGATGGGCCTTGGTGACAGCATTTAGGCCCTTATCCCTGTTCCTGAGTGTCAGTAACCACACTTTTTAGTTATTGCCTGTTTCTACCTGTCACTGTCTGTGTTCCACAGACGCTTTTCTGTTTCTCGAACAAACTGTTCGAGAAACCTGTTTTTTTTTTTTTTCGAAATCACCCGTCTTCCTTTCAGACTCTTTCTATGTTATCTTGTGTGCTGACCTTTTGTCTGAGATGGATGCAATTTACAACTTAAGGATACTGTGTGTCTGGTAATTTAGCAGTTAAAAAGGCCTTCATAATCTGGAAATTGTCTAAACTTCCTGGCCTTGTTTGTGTTGTACTCATAAAATATTGCCCCTCTAGCATGCCAAAACACTCGCCAAAGTTTTTGCATCGCATATTTAAAAGATTATTTTCTCAGCCTTTCCTGATGGACAGAGAAAGAGAGAACTAGGGGCACAGAGGTCATTTATGAGTCTGTGTGCCGCCTCATGAATCAAAGACTGTATAAAAATGGCCTTGCCGAGAAGACGGGCCAGAGAAGTTTGTCTGCCAGCTGTAACAAAAGCAGGAAAACAGAAATAATCAGCGGGAAGTTTGGTGTGACGATTTTATTGGAGCCATATAATATTCAAACAAGAGAGTGTGATGATGCAATCCAGACATACCAGACAGTGCAGTATATCACATTTGACCATACTCTCACAACTGTGCGTGAGAGAGGGGAGACACTGTGATTGCTATGGCTGATGTATGTATCACAGACGGCGTAGATGACAAGATGTAAAATCACACAGTGAGACAAAAAGATCTGACGACACATCGTTTTTATCATATCGCAATTGCAGCATTAAAACCAACCAAAAGAATGCTTCTCGAGGCTGTGGCCATCCGTCCCCAATCATGATCTGGGCCGCCACCCAGACAGGCAAGAGAGGGTCATCAAATGTGTGCATATAGTTTAGAGCTGTTGCAGAAAAGCCATTTATGATGTGCCCGACCGATCCAAAATCTGGCACAATGACAAAAAGATATACAAAGAAAGCAGCTATTTAAAATAGAATATGAGGAAAATTTGCCCAGACACCAAGAAAATGAGGAGAAGATATTTAGAGTTAAATTACTTGTTTGAGTTAGCAGGGAACGGCTTATTGGTCCACACTCCGTCTGGATGTTGGATTTAGAGGCACCTTGCATTCCATGAGAATGAATCCAGCCTAATGATTTAAGTATAACTTTACTCCCAGAGACTCAATTTGAGCTTCTTAGCCGACGATACAGATTTTTCTTGTTGCCCTTATAACCTTCTCCCACTAATAAGGCACTGTGGGTATGACCCGTTGCCGTGGGTTTGATCCTTCGGTTTCATTGTCATGTGACCCAAATTACAGAGAAAACCAAATGGTGAGTTGTTTCTCAGCTCAAAGGAAGGAATGTCTGCAGTCATGTCAGCGCCGTTGAAGACATGACCTCAAAAAAGTGCTGGGCTGGCCGGTAGTAGCTTATAATTAGGAACGCCGTGTGTCAGAGATATTGCAGTAGTCGTGCAATCTGACAGCTTGTACCACTCTTGGGATTCTATAGAGCAGCAACCCCCATGAGACATTCACATTTCTGTACAAGGCAAAAGCCTGGGAGGGGAGATTGGAAAATTTACATTTAGACTTTAAACATCTGCCTTTAAAATGTTTATATAGTGTTAATTTGTTTCCTCAATTATGTTGACACATGTAATTGTTGTATAGATAACGTTCTGAGGCCACACTGTTTTGAGAGAAGGAAGCACTAAACAATCCTTTACCTCAAAGTAGTCGCAGTGAGGTGTTCAGGTAGATGGCGAGTCGACAAAGTGGACCACCTGTCTCTGGTTACGTTTTTTTTTTTTTAGGTTTTGGTTGTTTAGGGTTAGGCTGACTGAATGGTCAGTGTGTTTTTTTTTTCTATACCTAGACCATGATCTTTCCATTATCTGCATTGCATGCTTTGCCTGAACATAACAAGAACATTTTAGATAACTATAACCACAAATCCTCTCAATATTTCGATTTTCTCCTTTTGAGAATTGGCATTACAAAACTTAGAGAACCAGAATATACTGTATATACATGTATATGTACTGTACTGTATATATATATATATATATATATATGTATATATATATATATATATATATATATATATATATACAGTACAGTATATATATATATATATATACAGTACAGTATATATATATATATATATATCAATGAATTCATAACAAAGGGTGAACGCAATGGGAATAACTCGAAGAGAATAACTTCCTGTTTCATTCTTTTAACCACTGTACTTCCCCCCTACTACCCCCCCCCCCCCCCCCCCCACAGCTGAGATTAGTTTACAATTACCCCCACCTGTATTTAAGCCCCAATCACCCACAGATCCATGTCAGGTTATCTAAGCAGAAACCTCACCCTTCTCTAAACATGAAACACATGATGTCCTCAGCATGATTACCATCGTTTAAAGAAAGTTACAAGAAACTAAGATTTTTGAAATGTAAAGCATGGGTTACAATGCAATGTAAGTTGCTTTGGATAAAAGCGTCAGCTAAATGACATGTAATGTAATGTAACAGATTCTCTTTTCTAAATGTATTGCTGGAATGGATTAATCTAGGTTCATTGTTATTTTATGCAAAAAAAAACATTTTCCAATCCTGTTTTATTTTTGGTACAAAATGAGACCAATATTAGTTAATTTACAGCACTGTCCCCTGTCTCCATTCCCCCCCACTGCACCAAGCACATTTGAGCCCAATAGCTTGGTGTCCTCACAACAATGGTATCGGAGGGGAACTTTCTGTCGGTAAGCCACATGGCTTTTTGAAAGCTGGAAGACATCATTTAACTGCTAAGAGACGGGGTCAGTCGTTCCACTATGGCTCCTCTCAGCCACACGAGGAGCCAAACAGACTCATTACTCTGCTGACAGCATGGGTTTGCTGTTCTAAGAGCACTCTTCCTGACTCCTCTTCCACCCTTATGTTTTGTGTTAGCATGTACAATACATGTGCTTTGATTATTGTATTACATTTGCTGTTATATAAGAGCTCGGCGGGTTCCCTGCTTGTTACACATACCATCCATCAATAAGTATAACTATTTGGATGATTCTCTGTGAACCTCATTTCTGTTCATTTTACAATAATACTTTTACCATGTGTGGAACAAAATCCCTCTAACTGACATAAATATTAGGGATTTAATCAACAGTATGCATACGATTGAATAATATTATTACCGTATCCATCTTCTTTTGCCATTTTTCCCAACATTTTTACTAAGTCAAAACCCATTTGGAAAAAGGAAAGCATTGAGTAACAAGAAAAAAGGACTTTACTTGTCTTGTAAAATGTTGAAACGGGCAATGAAAGCATTAAATGCCTGTGGGAAACGTAACCCTGCTGACACTGATGATATGGAAGATAAGTGGGAGGGGAATACACCAGGGATGGACCTCGCAAAACTCAACTCAACCCTTAAAAGCTCCGCTGTTCACCCCAGCGTCCCTGAATCCAGATAATCGAGTCCATGACATTCCACTCGGCCTCCCCATTCCACCTCACCCTCCCTTCTCTCTTTCTGGCATTGTTTCCCTCAGTCAATCAGGATGGGGTCCAGGACTCCCCCCCTCAATGGCCAGAACATTTCAAGCTACCATTTCCAACCCCATTCTCCTGCTGACTAATTGATGTTATGGCTAGTTAGCATTTTTTTGGCAGGCAATGGAGGGGTTCCTTGCGACATTATCTCCAATGCACTTGTCAAAACAGCGGTTAGGGTTGGAGGAGCCGCGCTGGATGCTGAGGCGGGGGAAGTGGATCGGGTGGCGGTGGAGGGGACGGTGAAATTGCGGGTGAGTTAGAGAAGGATAGAGGGGCTGGCGTCTGTGGGAAGGTCCTGACAACTGAAGTCTCCAGGCTCTCTGCCCACCAGCAGAGATTGAATCAGAAAGGCCGACATCAGTGGACGAGCTTGGCTGAAGCTAACTGCAGTATGCGAACATGTGGGTGCAGCCCAGTGTTCAAGTGTTACAGAGCACGATCCCTGATGGGATCATTTCAATATTTCTTACTGTAAAAAGTACAAAACAAAACTAATTTTATTCCAGTGAGCTTCTCTCTAGCCTTATTTCTTTAATTTACTCCTATGTTACCCAGTTTGCAAATTCCCTCATCCAGACAGATTGGATTTTAAATAGAGCATCGAATAGAGCAATAGTCAACATTTGGACCAATACTTATACTAATACATATAATGTATTGATTACTCTGAAATCAAGTGAAAGGAAAAATATAATTTGCAATATACTTGGTCACTTGCATGATAAGATAATTGCTGCACACCTGCATATATAAGCATAAAAACCCAAAGTGCAGCAGCAAAGAAAAGTTTTCTTGTGTGCAGAACGTGATCTCCAACTATAGTTATCAATCTGCCACCAGTCACAGGAATAGTTTTTCATCCAATATGTAACGCAGCCAAAAGCAGCTTAAAATGCATGATTGAAAATGGAAAATTACAGCTGATAGAAACAATAAAAAAAGATTTTAAAATGCAACCTCATACACAATATTGAAAGAAGAATTAAATCAAATGATTAAATGGTTGATTTAAGACAGTCAGGGAAAACTAGCATTGTGTAACATTCTTTTTCTTTTCAATCACACATATCTTTGATATATCCAAGATTTTGCATCAGCCTCTAGCATCAGCCAGTAAGTAATGTTTAAAACTGCCCTCTGACAAGGACCAAATCCCCACAAACCAACAGGAAGAAATGTTGTCAAATCCAATTCTTAACAATTAAATAAATGGTAACCCATATAGTTTATCACAGGTTATCTTATAATACATTTTGTACATGGACAGATATCTATTGACTCTCAAACTGATGCAGTTAGCTTGAAGACGTTGGGGGTACCAAATCGCTATGATTTTTTGGGTGGTTCTTAAACGTCCCCCACCATGATGTCATCACAGTCCCGATTCTCTGCTAGTACTTAACTGCCCAAATCCAACACCTTATCCCCTTAACGGCTTCCCCCTCTCCTGAATCCGGTATTTATTTGAAAAGTACAGTCTACTCTCGTTGATTGATGGTTTTTAAACAGCAGGGTTTATGGTATCCCTGCCAGTTAAAGGCTCCCAGGGTTGCAGTTCTTTTTTGGCTGGAGGCTTACTTTCTCTCAGACAAGACCATTACTCGTCATCTTCCCACACAGTACAGTGCATTCACAAGTAGGCCACACTTTCCCAAGTCCATCTTAAAGTACCTGCACACTCCAGAAGAATACACTTCTTTAGTTTTCCATCCTGCACACGATGCAGAGTACGGTTTCCTTTGAAATCCCTTTGGAAGCTTGCTTTCTTCCCCCTGGATCCTGAGCTCAGGTTTTCTTTAAGTATTTCAAGCCAAATGAGTGGAGTTAGAGAAGTAGTCGCCGCATCAGCATTTTTGCATCCATGAACCCAAGTTTGATTTCACACCACATGCTGTTTTGGTAAACATGTCTTCAAGGCAGAGTGCAGAAGCCCAAAATCAATCATGCAGCGTCATCTAGACTCGCTTGTTTGTCCATCCATCCACGCACTCTGCATATACATCCATCCACTGCTGCTCCTTTCCAACTTTTTCCAGCTACTGACTCTCTGCTACAGTAGAATCCATCTGTGGTGCAAGGGCTGTTAGAGAGCTCTGCAGTGCAGAAGAACTCATCAATAATGCAGCAGAGAGAGGCCGATAGTTGAGTTTGGAGGAGAGGAGCATCTGCCCTCGGGGCTTGGAGGTCCGGTCAGGTCCTGCGGGCAGAATGATAGGCTGGTGCCCTCGGGGGAAGCAGGCCCCAGACACGGGCCTCTCCAGAAGGACGCCGTGCGAGAAGCCCTGCTGTTTTGATTAGAACTGCCGGACTTGGTGTGGGCATTCATGCTGTGTTTGTGTAGGATCAGGGTGCCAAAAGAACTCTTTACTGTAAGTGGCCATTAGCACCATCGATTCTTACCGCTGCATATGCATCTGCATCTGCATATACAAATGAGGGAGGCTTTGTCTGAAACTACACAATCTGATTTTTCTTTTTTAGCTTGATTTCAACCTCTGCCCAATGTTCACCCAGTTCAAGTGGAAAATGCATTGATCTCCTTTATTATGATGAGTCTTAACTACGTGATTGCCTGTCCATGCCAAACAGATTCAAAGACGACATGAATCCGATTTCCCTCCACCAACTGTGTTGCTCATCAAACAAAAAAACACAATCCCCCCCCCCCCCCCGCCCCCCCGTTTCCAGAAAAATAAAACCCCAATTACTCCATTTCCAGCATGAGGCTGGGTTATCTCACTGAGGTTCCTTGTGCGATTGCTGATAGCTGTAATTTAGTCAAACACTAACCAGGATCGGGTGGTTCGCAAGATGGTTGTGCGACGCCGTTGTGGTTTGGAACTCCTAAGTAGCGTTGCCTGGGAAGTAACTCTACACAAAGGATCCCCGAACATCCCCAAACCACCGGAATACTCCTGTGTGTGAGGTCGTGCTGAGTTTGAGGGCCCGACATTTGCAGTCCAGTCTCTGTCGTTAACGCCACTGTTGGGGTAAGGGATTGTGAAATTTGATTTAAACCTGCAGGTGCTCACAGTGCAGCAGCTGTGGATCACATTATCGATGGGGCGATCCCGCTTGAGCGCCCCGTCTTCGTCTTCTCCTCCCACCAGGCAGAATGACATTTATAGGGTCCTGTGCAGTGGTCTATGACTGTGAAAACCGTGGTTGCTCTTGAACGCGCACCATACACTTCCTGCTCCGCAGCATGTCAGTCAGATAGTGGAGAACGTGGAGATGGAAAGTCTGCAGAGCAGAACAGGTTGACTGCTCTAATGCAGAATATTTAAACCAGGGCTGCCAGTCAATTTAAAATGTTTCTTCTTCTGTTGCATTATTTTGTCTATTATTTCTATTCTGTTAAACATATCTGTAGATTGAAACCCATTACAAAATACAATGTGTATAGTTCATTAAAATCACAATACATTAAATACAAATCCATTGAATGGATTAAAAACTATTTTTTTATAATAGTAAATATTCTGATAGAGATTTTTGTAATAAATAAATAAATATAACAGTACACGTGTTGCTTCCAGGACATCATTTTCCTCGTCCCTGAGTCGGATCCATCGAGGAGGGTTTTGTCACGTTTTGCTGTTTGAAACTGTATCTCTGTTCGACGCCACCACTGTGTGGCGTCAGAGACAGAAATGCCCTGGTGTCCACACGGTGGTGGCATTAGCCAGTGTGGGGAGTAATGGCCCTGAATGCCGTGACATTGCTCATATGACAACATTTCCCTCAGGTAACAACAGCGTGGATTTCTGCATAAAAGGGTTCACTTGAACAACATTCCCGCTGCCTACGGATGTTATTTGAAATTCCGTTTATTCCGCTGCATGTGAATATTTATTAATTTATTTCGGTTAAAACAAGATTTTATGTTTGTGTGAAAAGGCCGTTGTTGAGGAGAAGTAATGGAGAACCAGCAAGTAGAAGTTTAATATTTCCCATTTGCTGGTAAAATGGGGCGGTTAAGTTAATATAAAATCAAAGCGAGTTGCTTGAGAATAGAGGAAACTTTGGGTAAATGATGGTTGTGGAATGTCTGGCACTGTGAGGGACTTGTTGGCTGGTCGGTTAGCTGGTCGGCTGGTTCCCTAAATGTGGCTTTTCATGGATATTTATACATGGAAGTCCCAAAAGGACGCCCAAGAAACCGCCGCCAATTACCTCTGGTCACCCACCACCACGCCCCTAGTAGATGCATGCTTGCATAGAAAACAAACGCATGCGTATATTCTTTAGTCTCCCAACTTTCATTTACATTACAACTTACACATAAACATCAGGAACGTACTCTCTCAACTCTTCCCACTCATACACAGGACTGAAAAAGCTCCTTTTTATTGTTTGCATATATTTATTTTACATTGTTTATAGTCCCGTGTGTCAAAATTGTGAAGAAAAATGTGCTCCAACAAGAGAACATTTACATAGGCAGCTTTCTTTCCTCTTGCTCCTTTGTCTCCCACTTTTCCCTCCTAACCAGAACCACATTGATCGTGCCTTTGATCGCAGCACTCTGCAAACCGATCTATCTATCTATGTGTAGAAGTGAACGGAGCGGGTGCTTGCAAAGTTGGGCAAGAGCCAAACTAATAACCGCATCAAATTAACACGTCGACGAAGAGCCATGTTCTTACATGAAGTCAAATAACCTAATGGTGTGCGTTCATTAATGCCTGAATGATTACCTTGTCAAAATGCAAACATCGAGTCACTGATGAAACTACAAAAGACTACGTTGAGATTTTTGCATTAATACTCGGCATGTTGAAAGGGAACTGCCATTAGCTAATCGTTTCTGGTCGATCGCATTGACCACAAATGTTTGTGTAATGCGAATGTTTGCATTTCCCTCAGCCACCAGTCTTCTGCACTGAGAAAAGGGAAATATATGAAACAAGATATTACAGCAAGAAAAGCTTAAAGCAGACAGAAGTAAGATTTACAAATTACAAAAATATGTATTTGGTGCTTTGACTGGTTTGATGATTAACTCCAGTGATTTGACCGTTAACTCACACGAGACTTTGTACCTGGTAAAGGATATGTAAGGAGTAAGGTTATGTGAGTATATGTAAGTATATGTAAGGTAAGGATATGAATATGGTTTACATTGAGTTCATACTGCAGAGGTCCAGAAGCTCAAGAATGTCCCAGCTGTCCCATTAACCTCTGTGTCGTTATGCAAAGCATAAAGATAGTAGCGTAATCATTTGTGAAAATACAACCAATTAGCTCCTCCTTTGAGATTTTTTCACGAGATCACAACTTTTGTCGAAATGGATCTACTATTTGTCTGTGTCAAACACTGTAATTAGAAATGCGATCCATCAACGTTGTAATTAGCTGTTACAAATAGAGAGCATTAATTCAGAGGTTTTACCCAAACTAAACAAACAACAAACTATGCACACGCTCACCCGACAAGTGATTCATTTGGGCATCTGACTGTAGATCAAAAAAGCGTTACAGTGATACATTTGGCTCACAATTTGTATGTTTACAAAATTAAAAGAAGTAAATAGTTGGGAGGTCTTAGCAGCTTGGACCTGTGGCCTTTTTGTAGCTCTAGATGCTCCCTTTGGGATTCAGATTTCTACCACAGCAATGTTTCCTTCCTCAATTAGGTCCAAAGTTGGATCAACGACAGCCAACCGGATGTGGCACTTTATGCTCTACCCGCATAATCCACTGCTTTCTGCAATGACTACACAGTATTTCACATAGATGCTGCATGTACAGTATGCAGTTATTACATCTCGGCCTGTTTCTATGACAGATTATTTTTGTGTGAAGTCCAATTGTGTATGTTAACAGTGCATTGCATTCCAATCCTTCTCCACTCTGAGTTGTTTAATGTATGTTGTCAAGTCACAATAACAGTTTAAATAGAAACAGAGCCTTTGCTTGGAGGAAGGTAATGGAAATCATTAAAGGACATCATTGTTCGATACTTGTGTGTAAGTGGCTGTTGGTGTGTGCATCTTTAAACTCTTAATAACTCTTAAAAATGTACCGCACCGCGTGTTATAATGCATCTGCACAATCTCTCCGCTTTAAGAGAGAACCGCCCCCCCGCCCCCCTCTCCAAGTTCAAGCCGTTAGTCATAGTGTTAGAACTTTTAATAGGAAACCGAGTGAGGTTTGGTACGACGGGGACTCATGAACAGACAATAGCGCATTGATGCTAGAGCCGTGTCACTCCTGCCTTCTCACTCCCTCTGCGCCTTCAGGTGCTGACAGACTGATGGGCAGCCATTGTTCCACATCAGAATTGGAGGAAGGCAAGCGGTGGCCTCCCCCCTGCTCTCTTGCGCCCCTCTCTCCATGCGGCGTCTGGTTCTGCTGAACTCCCTTTCTAATTCCCTCGCTCCTTTTCGCCATCGCCCCTTATCTCCACTTAAGTTTAATATTTACATTTTACAGATATCCTTCCTTTTGCTTTCCCACTCGTCTCCTGCTCGAGCACTCTTGTGCCAGTCTCACTTCCTCCCACCTCATCTCTCTGTGCCCCCCCCCCCTCCATTGGTGTTTTTCCGCTGAGCATCTGTCATATCCTCTCTTCCCCCATTCTTTATCTCCCGACTATATGTATCCGTCTATCCGTGCCTGGAGTGCCACAGCTAACTTGGCAGGTCACATTCTTTGCTCCACCATCTGTTGGCTTGATCTCCAATTTCACTTTATCGACATTGTCATCTCTTTTTACTACATTGTTCCCCTCTCTCCCCCTGTCTCTAGCGCTCACTTGGTCCGTCTGTGTCGTCACCTTCATTTGTCCACAGGTCGGTCCGTTCCATAACCTTCTCCACCCTAAGCACCCAGGGGACCAATCGGGGGGGGGGATTCACGGTGAAAAGCACGCTCAAAGTTCAAAGCCAAGTGGACTCAGCAGAAGCAGTTTAAATCAAGACAAACTATCTTTTAACTTTTCCTCAGTGGTGTCAAGCTCAGATAATAGCTGCAGCACTTTGTGATAAGTGGGGTGTTATCAGAGTTCCACAGTTGTAACGACACCAGATATCCCGTGTCTTAAATGCTTTAATTAAAAAAATATATATATATCAAGCGTATCGTATAGTTTGATTATTTTTAATCAATATTTAATAAAATAATAGCTTCACATTCTGTGAAATACTCATATTTGCGTGAGATTGTGTTCTCCCGCCCAACTGACCATTTACCTACTTTTGCCAATGAGTTTTACATGGTTTAAACAGAAAAATACTGTTAAGTATATATTTTTTTGACAAAGCTAGCTGTTCCTCCTAGTTTCATGTGTTTTTTGCTAATCTGAGCTTCCGTGTATCTGTTCAGAATGTAACGTAATGCTGCTTTAAAAATGTACTGTTTGGATTTTTCTGCCTCTTATTGTGCAGAAAACATGTTTCCAATGAGCATCAATACATGTTTTGGTATCAATCTATTGCAGGTCAAAGTTACATTTAAGTGTTACAGTTTCTTTCCGTTTATTCAAAGCTAAATATTTGTAAGAGCTGTTTAGAAGCATGTTGGGCACTTTTGAGTCTTTGTGGAGAAGACGTCAGTCTATTCATGTTGCATTCTGGCATCAGTCCACTGAGTGGCAGTGTCATGTCACAGATAACATTCAAACAGACACCTGAAATGGCCACACAACAACACTTCTACACACCCACGACACATCTTCAGGAAACGAGCTGGAAAGACATATGGACAGAATGGAGACACGCACACACACACATTAAAAGCAGGCCTGCACACACACACACACACACACACACACACACACACACACACATGAAGCAACAGAACAATCTCTTCTGTCTCTGACAGTACCAAGTGACACTTTACAATAACACTCTGGTCTGAGGGGAGAGAGGAAGTTGACTTAACGAAGTGTCTGGGAATAAAAGGTGGCCTGTCTCACTTGCTCCTAAGGAAGGTCAAAGTGGGGCAGCCAGTCTGAACCTTCTGAACATTCAAAGGGGGACAAGTCAAAATAAGGCAGACTATTGGAATAAAAAGAAACTTACACTTATTTTGTAATTTGTGTGTATATATCTGAGAGACGTTATTTGTTATGTCTTTTTTTTAGATGTTGACCCAGCACAGTGTTTTTCTTTTTTGTTGCAATAAATCCTAATTTGTAATTCTCATTTAATTCATTCCATTGGAAGACTTGTATTAATGGCGACCTATGGGAACTTGTTAAATGTAATGTGGTGGAAAGAGTGTCTCAGTCTTAAAGTAAATAAGTAATAGTGTGGCTTTGAAAGTGTGCTTAAAACTATAAGATTATCCACTGATTTTGTTAAAGCACACACTCAACTGTTAATATTTCCCATTTCCCTTGGCTTTCGTTTATAAAGAATGGAGGAGTAAGCCTGTTCCTGGCAGACCGAAACACAACACAGCGCACACACTCAGTTCAGACAGTTTACTGTTAAAAAGGTTAAAT
This sequence comes from Pungitius pungitius, assembly GCF_949316345.1. NCBI lineage: Eukaryota > Metazoa > Chordata > Actinopteri > Perciformes > Gasterosteidae > Pungitius > Pungitius pungitius. Next base: position 13,962,531 of record NC_084906.1, on the reverse strand, counting down.
CGGTAAATACAGTGTGGTGTTTAAACACTGCTACGAGACTACTGGCTGTGTTTATACAATGATTTATTGCATTGAGGACATTGCGTTCAGTGAAAGTTATTGTTTTAGTTTCGGATACAAGGTCATTCAGGGTTGTGGATCCAAACAAGAGGGTTGCATGTGTTTAGAGTGTTGAGAAAAGGCTTGTGCAGAGTAGGACAGCACTAAAGAGTTCTTATATTTTGCATTTTTACTGTATACATGGTGCACATTAATACGTAGATGTTGCACATTATTAATTCAATATTAAACACCAAACATAAAAAGAACATAGGTATTCCACACTTTATAAAACATTTAGCCCTATTCTTGACAGAGCAATTTTTAATACCATCTCATTATACTGTAATATATAATATATTGGACACCCCCCGTCTCAATGCATTCCTATACATAGTTGCAAAAGAAAAACATCTTAGATAAAGAACTAGAGAAAGTTTGAACCACAATAATAATTGGTTACAGAGGAGAAAACAAAGGGTAGCAAACCTTCAGAAGGTGTGTGGTAGGAGAGAGCTTTTGGGGGATTTGTGTGTTGGCTGCAGCAGCCATTAGAGTGTGTCTGTGTGTGTGTGTGTGTGTGTGTGTGTGTCTGGAGATGACAGTGCTAGAGATTCCAGATGTGGAGTGGGCAACCTGCCTGTTGAGACCCAAACACACGATGGAGATTAATCAAGGCCGGGGGAATCTCTACAGCAATCCGAGGAGGGAGGTGAGTCTCTGCGTGTGTTTATTTGTGGGAGGACGGGTGCTTTTTTTAAACATCAGCTTTTGTGTGTGCACCAAATTCCTGTTTAAAGGGGGCACTTTGAGTCTTTGCCAAGTCTGTTGATTTTTGTTCCACTGCCTATGAAATGAATTCAACCCTTACCTCTATTGATGATGCCCTTTGGAAAGAGACTAATACTAACTTTATTATGGGAACCATGTAGTCATCCTGGCATGCACACTGTATTTACAGTACTACCAATCAACGCAAGTATGATATTTTCCCCTTTAATTTCAATCTGATTATAAATCAGCACATGTGTATATACAATAATCACTCGGTCAAAACACATTTACCACATCCCTAATGATGGCTTTCAGATTCAAAGTCTTGCTGATGGAACTTGTGAGGTGTCAGAAGCATCAAAATGGGTTTGCAGCCTTTCATGGAAGACTTACAGACTTTGCTATAATCTCAAGGGGTTGGTGCAATTTAAAACTCATGCTATTGCCCTCCACTATCAGTTGAGGGCTTTGGTAGGTTAATGGCATTTCACTAACTTTATCTTAATGCTTTTTTCAGTCTTTGATTCACGCCCCATTGCACTCTTTTGCAGCACTTCCGAACTATCTGACGGGACATCACGTCCTGGCGTTTATCAATTAATTGCACACTGCTCCTGGGTGCCATTGTGAGCCATTTAGATTTTTTTTTCTTCTTCAGTAAATGAGTGATGCATGTCTTCTCTGAGGTTCCCTAGATAGAGCAGAGTAATTACTCACAGGCAAAGCTCTGGCCAAATCCTTCAGGTCCTGTGGCAACCTGATGTGACACTAGTGGTCATACAGGGACAATTGCCACTTCAACAGAAGTATGGGGAGGGGATTTTGTATTAAGTTTATCTGAAACCCCATACAGACGGACTCCATACAAAAAAGCCCCTTATCCCCTGTGTGATGGTCAAATTAAATTAATAAATTAATGAAGATTGTAGGTACTATGTCAATGTTTTACTTTTGTATTTTGCATGTATATTGATTAAATATGTGTTGCTATGCATATACTTTTGGCTTGGATGGAGCCGGTCTAGTTGTTACCCCCTGCTGCCAGTTTGTATAGGATACAAGATTCAACTTGACTGCACTAATCTATTTTATTTTGAGAAATGACTGGATTTTCTCCCAATAACATATTCTTCTTCCTCTATTATATTTTGGTTCTGCGTGACACAAAGAGAAACGCAAAGGTCTGCGGAAAATGTAACCGACACAACCGTTTGTTTTGGTCTGAGATGCTGAGACAACTAATGTTTCTGATTGTTGTATGTGGAAATTTGAAGGTGGAACGTTTTAAGGAAGTTTCGCATTGGCACTTTATGCCAATGCAAAACAGGCACATTATGGCACATTATGATACAAATGTTAATCTTAGTCGGAGTCGTGTTGTTGGGATATCACGGAAAACACGGCCATAAAATGTTATAGCTTGGGGTCAGAAAACTGTATGCTTCTATTATCATCCCAGTAGTCATTGTGGATGACCATTTAGAGGAGATCTTGAGTAGTAGCATGGTTAGTAAAAGTAGGCTGATTTTACAAAATCCAGGTAGACCAGACTAAATCCCTTTTTGGATTGGTTTGCCCTCCTCGCTGCTTACATCTGAGCTGCTTTAAATGCAGATGATATTCATGATGGCCCAAGGTAGAGTGCATTTCAGCTCTTTTAAAAAAAATAAAATTGGTCTGGAACAGTAAATACATGTCGGGGATGGAAAATGTTTGAGGGAGATGAGCAGGTCTCCGTAGTCCTGTGGAATGTTTCATCTGGCAATCAGCTTGATGAGGCCTCCAGTTTTGTTTTTCAACTTTTTCTGCCAACCCGTAAATACTTGGTGCTGAAAGTTAAATGATGCACATGTGAATGCACATATGAAATAATTTTACAGCTGATAACAATTACAGTCCTGAGCCGAAATTAATAGCAAATACACAGGAGCGTGTAACGCAAATACAACCATGTCTTGATTGTAAATGTTTGAATTCATACGTACTCTACTACCGTCTTTGCCCTTTTGTGTGCTGGTTCCATGACGCAACATCATTCAACTCTAAAAAGCACAAGATTATTGTGATTACGTGGATGCGCTCTCCCACCCAAATTAGGAGCATTACATTTGTGACCCCTAAAATGAGGGCGCAGCTATCTCTTAGCAACTTGTAGCAGCAATACAAACCTCTAGTCAAAGAGGCTCACACTGGTTTATTAGTTGGGAATGTGCTTTTACTTTAATCCGCTGCACAATTAACATTTCCATAAGCTGTAGGAAAATATGTGACGGTGCCAAGCAGATGGTAGAGATTGATTATTCAGTGCATGTAGATAGAAGTCTAAAGTCCATCCTGAAATGTTGTTGCTAGTGCCAAAGCTTATTTGTTTACTAAAAAAAGGCTCCGAACTGATTCAAGATATGATCACAGCATTGATTGTTACATAAAAACATACATGTGCATGCAGTATCCATTTAAGAAAATGCAGACAGTTGATTTCATAGGCCTTTGATTTGTTTACTTTCCTGTGACAATCCATAATATAAATTAGATAAATTCTTTTTCAGAAACAGCTAAATAGTGGTTTTCTGAGATTCCTTCAGAAGTGAATTATGCAATGTGCCCTATTCCTTAACTCCCAGTCGGTGAAAACCCATGGCGATTAGTCCTTTGCCCCCGTAGGCAACATTTTGGAAGGGTCCAAAATCCGGGGGCCATGGAGTTCAAACAGGCACCAGACCCCAAGTTCCCCAAAGGAGACTTGGGACTCATTGGCTCTGCATTTCCTCAGCTTCCTTGACGGTGTTGGAGGCCGTCATAAGCATGTCATATCAATGAAGGAACCTCAGAGGCGAGTAGAAGCAGGTTCATGGCGTCATCACAAGAGAGCAGTGGTCCTTAGCATAAAAACAAAAAACAAAGGGGGGGGGTCGTATGTGGGAAGTCTGGGAAACACAAAGGTTTCTTTGTGTTTACTTGTTAATGACGAAGCAGCAAGAAAGGACATGGTGGCCAACAATCATCCAAACATTCACATTGTAGTTCTTGCATTATAATTCACAGCGAATCAGGTCCTGGTCGGTGTCTTGCTCAGTGATACTAGGATAAGATGGTTGGATGCCAATGGTCACATTGATTTTTGCAGAAATGTAGTTGTTGTCATGTGTATTGTTAGAACAGTGGACCGTTATTTTACTGTCATTTGTTTGGTTCTTGGTTGTAAGTATTTTAATCTTCTCATTAGTTACCTTTACCCAACCTTCTCAAATGTTATGAAAAGGCTAAAAGGGGTCACTTCGATTAAAGATGAAATTTCTGTGTGTTCACAGGCAGAGTATTCTGTTCTGCTGTGTTGTTTGTGCTTAAGAGGCTTAGCCATCACCATCAGCCTGTGTCGGCCTCATGTGCTCTTTGCTTCTCCCTTTGGTGTTTGTCCTTCCTGACCACCTATCAACAAACAGTGAGATAATGTAACTTAATACAATGTGCACTAATACAAGGGATTCATCCACTTGGAGAGAATCCGGAAGATGTTTTTTCTTGCTCTTGGGGTGCATGATGATTAATGGGTGAAGCAGATTTTATCTACTTTATTAACTTCTCTCGCTCCTTGACTCTTTTGCTCTCTCTTCATCTTCCTCTCACAGATTCCCTGTCTTACCTCACCTAATGAGGCTGTGCCTCAAACCTTTGCTTTCAACCCTGTCGTTTTATTTTTTTTCAAAATAGCTCCCCTGGTGATGCATGTTTCTTAAATAAACTCCATCTTCAAGATGCTTATTTTCCTTAAATCTCCCACTGTGTTTCTGTCAGAGCACTTAACGATTTTCCCTGTCAAGGCATTGAGGCTTAATAGCAGTTAGGTATAAATAATTGTCACATATATTGGAAGCCACCAGACGAAACACATTTTTTTTCATTAAAGCCAATTACTTTGTCTGTCAGAAAATGAATGCCCCATGGAATTATTGGTGAAGTGCTGCTATGATCAGTGTTGAATTTAAATTCTTCGTGTAACAGTCAACGTTAAAGTTAACAAAAGCAAAATATGCATGTTCATGGTGTGTAATAATTCTGATAAAACACATACAGGTAATACCTGATGCCTTTAACATCAGCAGCACGCGGGTGTGTTGAAGTGCCACAACTGGAGGTGACGCCTCAGGATAGTCACTGCCCTTTTCCCCAGCGTTAATTCAAGCCAATAGCAGCAATTTCACATACATTCACTCCCCTCATAGGCACATCCAGACTACTTTAGCATCACTACTTCACACAATAAAGGGCGGCATTACACTTTAGGATTATGGAGTGGGAGGTTTTTTTTGGGGGGATCAGTGTTAGAACTTGAATTCCCACTTAAGCTTGAATATGTCAAAATGGTGATACTTGCATATCCTAGACTTAGACTGTTTCATATGATACCGTTGGACATGTCTTGACGGTCTGAATCCTGTCCATCTCATACCATAAGTCGGATGAAATAAATGTTGAGTCGGTTGCAAATAAAGTATTTGGTTCATCTCCACATGCTGGCGTGTGGAGTCACTCTCACTACCTCCGGAACACATGCTTGCTCTCCCTTTCTCTACCTCCGTCTCTCTCGCTGTGTGAGTCTCTCTGTCTCCCCAGTTTTTTGTCTTTGGTTACAGGGTAACTGGAGCCGTGTTAGTGTGTGGCGTTCCTCAATCCCCCAAAGGACTTCAGCGTCATGTTATGGTTTCCATCAGTCTTGTGCAGAGCGGAGAAGAAAGTATGTGTGCGTCTCATGTGTTTCTGTGTTTCCTATTCAAGTTCATGCTGGCAAAGAGTTGCCCATAAATTCTTCATCAAGATGATTCAGTCAAAATCCGAGATGGAGGATGTGCTTAAAGAATGTTACAAGTCAACCGTCTGAATGGTTTTGCACCAAACTATTTCAACATCAAATATGACCCCTTTAAATCATTGTTGTCTCTCTACTTATTTTAAATATCTAACATCTTCCTCCTCATTTTTTTTTTACATTCATATGGAGAGATAATGCATATTTTGTGAAAACAAAGTCTGTTGTTCAGGCTGTGGCCTTAAACTTTATACGGTCAATGGTACATTACGAAAGGAATGCTTTTCACTGCTGACTTCCACCTCTGACCATTAGAGTCATACAGTGGATGTTGGAGCCTTTAAGTCAACACCAATAAAGCATGAGTAGGTGATGAAAAAACAAACAAAACTGCACTTTGGCCTGTGCTTTCAATATGCTGCTGGACGAAAGATGTGGTGGGCCTCACACATGTGGGAAAATGACTACTTCTACCTTTGTTTATCAAGGGGTTTTAAAAGATCAGGGGGACCAGAGAAGGTGCTTTCCGTTTCACTTACCAACCAACCCTTTACTTCCTTAAATTGCAAAAGGGGGCCTAGATCAATCCCTCGCTGCTCCAGTTTGCCTGTCAAAGTGTACTCGGGTAAAACATTGAAGCCCAAGATTAGCTTTGATTTTCATCTGTAAATGTAAATGTGTGAAAGCAATGATCTTCATTTGCGGAGAAATAAACCATTCATTAATTTGTTTCTTTCATCAATGTTATCATTATTGCTATTATCAAAATAAAGTAATGATTTTCTGTTATTGCTAAACACTTGAAACACGTGATCTTGAATCACCTGTGACCTTGGGTGTCACATGACCTGCATGACGTCCAAGGCTGCAGCCGCCGTGGCCCCGACAGACAGCAGTGTGGCCGGCTTTGTTGTGGTCATCGTTGACAAATCAAAGTTCCCTGTTAAGTCTGCAGTTTGCAAGGTCATGGGCTTGATTGAGGTCTTTTTCTCATAGGATTAAGAGAGCAGAACAACCTACTTATTTTTCAAAAAGGATGGCGTGCTAATCCGAAAGCTCCCTCTGTGATCTCTTGACCACAATTTTGGGGTTGAGGTAGCGGGCCACTGAATTGCCCTTGGAAAAAAATAAATGTAACCCCTGGATTCCATGTGCAAACCACCATTTACCCAGATGAAAACTATTGCTTCGGTATGGTGAAGCTGACTCTTCAGAAGTACTTGAACAATAGCCATATATTGCATACTTTTTATTTCCATCTACTGATTATGAACAAGAATACTGCAATAACTTTGACGAATATAGGGCACACATTGGGATACAATGAGGCAAGATAACATTTAAAAAAAACTATACCCTGTAGCAACATGACTGAATATTATAACTTGCTCAATTGCTGATAATTAATAGTTAATCAACAATACATACTTTAAAGGCAGTTAAACAGTTAAATAAACACAAAATATGCTTTTCCTCGCATTGAATTATGGAATGTGCATTGGCTATTACTATTATTATTATATGTAGGTAGTGCTGTGCTCTTTTAATCTTTATATTAAAACAGTGGTTAGCGCGTCATCCATCAATCAGAGCATGGGGTGGTCCAATCCTCGGTTCCTCTTGTCCATATTGATGTGTCCTTAGAGAAGATGATTTACCCAAAAATGTATCCTGTAGTCTGTGCCTGTGATGTGTGAATGTTAGTAGGTTCTGATGAGCGGGTCGCCACTGACGGCACAAGGAAATTCAACCTGTTAGCCTCTCAGTAATGGCTCTGCTCCATTTAGGTGGGCCAGCGAGCATTATCATAGCATACGTCTACTCTAAGTAGACTGCAGCCACTATGGATCAAATTATCTGTGAGCAAAGACTGTTGTCTTTCATAACTGTTAAAAATCGGGCTTAAAACACGCTCACAACACCCATAAACCATTAAAGCTAATTATTCTAGCAGTAAGTCACTGCCATGGTGCACTAATGCAAGTTTATACAAGAGTTCTCATCTATCTTCCAACATCCAGATGAACAGGAGTGGATTGGGTGACTGAATATACACAGTGTCAGTGGAGATCTGAGCAGATGCATTATCTATTGTCATATTGCTATAATTTATGAGTGACAGCAGAGATATGATAAGAGATGTGACAGAGTAAATCGAATTCCAAAGGTCACTGGCAAGGTCTAGGAGAGGGGTTCATTATAGTAGATTTTATCGATGACCTTCAATCCTGTCTGTGTGCGTATGTGTCTTTGTGTGCGTGTGGTAAATACAAGCCGGGACAGTGAGTGAGCACAGAAGGAGCAACAGAAAAAAATAAAATAACCCCACCGTATGTGGATACTGAACTGTCTGAACTGCTATGATGTTTCCTTGTTGAATGAACATATGCGTCCTTTCTGTGGGCCTTCGCGTGTTTGGTTGTAGGTGTCTCCGGGTACTGGGCAGACAGCCACAACCGCGTGGTTAGCAATGCGGTGGTTGCGTACGTGTGTGTGTGTGCCTGTGCTGTGTTTTCCTGAGATGGATAGAGGAACGGATTTGGACCTCTGGTGGAGGGAAGCCCAATTCCTTCTCCATCTACTGGCCTTGATTCCCGCAGCTTGCAAGTGTGACTGCAATTTGCGCGCTGTCTTCATGTTCAAATTTATGACCTCTCCTGGCTTCGCTGAACAAAAGAGGGAATTGAAGGCAAAAGGATCCATTGGGCCCCGTCAAGCCCAGTTCCTCTGAGCGCCACTTAATTGATGCCAGATCTTCAGGGCCGGTCCTGGATGTATCAGGAGGAGGAGGTGGATCACTGCAGAGTAACATACTCCATACGTTCATGATGGGGAATTAAGCGCTGGCATGAAAATCTCAGAGCCCATCCTCCCTTCTAAGCACTGGAGCTACACAGTCTTGGCCAGCTGCATGGAGACAATCACACTGGTAATGCGTGTGTGTGTGTGTGTGTGAGTCTTAGCGAGGGGTTTCTCACAAGTGTCAGTGCCTCACTGTGGCGTGAGTAAGTAGGGTGTTGACCCCATCTATCCCTGGAGAGCATATGGATGCAATCACGCAGGGTAAGAGAGAAGGAAAGAGAAAAATTATAAGAAGAAAAGAAAAAGAAAGAGGGAAGGGAAACTGAGAAACCAAGAAAGAGAGAGAGAGAGAGAGAGAGAGAGAGAGAGAGAGAGAGAGAGAGAGAATAAGCAATAAATTGGCGCCTGGCTTGTGTAGATGGGAGACAGAAAATCTACCTAATTCCTTGTTCTTCCCTTTAAGGATTTGCCAGTGATGGGTTTTGGTTAAGTCAAGCCAGTGGTTTCCTCAACCGCTCTTGTTAAGAAGGCGATGGATGATTGCGGTCACTTTGATTCTACTTTTTGGACATGGCCAGTAGCTACGAAGCAAAGCACTAGCACAATCCCCTCGTTGTTTAAAATAATAGGAAAAAATAGATGTGCATGTCATGTGTATTGTGTTTTCACAGTGAGAGCGGCAGTGAAGAATGAGAGAAGCATTCTTGACAACACTTCGAGTATAATGAAAATGATTGCCCTCAAATGATAAGCCATTTCGCTGCAATTATTAATACATGAATTCACGGCAGCCATCATTTCTAATCCGGACTCTTTCTGGCATGTTGTCACACATGCAGCGGCCTCCATCCCTCCAGTGGGTTTCTCTTCATTTAGTTTAATAAACATCTCAGCGCTCTCAGAGTCCATTACTTGCAATTTACTTCTCCCCGCGGCATGTGGACGCTGGCAATTCTCACCTCGCACGCTTGCTTGTTTTAAGCTGTGGGCTTTGCACTTCTGCACCAGAAAGAGAGAAGTTGTTAAAGTGACTGGTTAAGTAATCATCAGAGAGATACGTTAATTAGCGTATCAGTGTAAACATACTTAATGCCAGTTGGGCTTCAAGTTGATTTCTGCTACATTAGCCAATACAACCCCTCCTGCCCCCCACATTAAACACTGCAAATGATGGTCTTTGGACATGCCACATGTTTAAAAAAAGTTTTGATTTTTTCACTATTTTAAGGATTATCAATCAACACCATGAGCTAATTTGTCAGCAAACATAAGCTTTAACAAGATCTGGCTCTGAGTCACTTGAATCGGGATAGGATACCTGAAATCACCTCCATCTCCCTCATCATCACTCGATGATTCTTTGTGTAAAGGGAGTCAGAATGCGCAGAACACCCTCACACTCAGTTGGAGATTCCTCCATTCCTTGGAGATTTATTTTGTTCAACCCAAAATGAAAAATAAGCCTGAGGGAGCTTTACAGTCTGTAAACATGCAACATCCCAAAACCATCACATCGGCACAGGTAAAGCTCCCTTCAACTGGGCAAAACCTGAGGGAGAACAGCGGAGGAATAGGTGTGTACAGAAAGAACAACTTAAAGATGCACAGCACGTTAGATTCCTACAACAGAAATGATTCAAATATTCAGAGTAGTACGCCAGGTGTAAGGCAGGACAACTGCAGGGACAACCTCCATCAGATGTAACCTCCATCCACAGGAATCTGTGAGGAGGGAAGAACCATGACTTTAGGAAAAAGGCAAAGTTTGTAATTTGGATTTATGATGACAGTAATAATAAAGTGACTAATAAAAATAATGATACATTACATTACAACAGCAGCAGGTGTGTTAGAAGATTTTTCTTAATCAGTTTGTAGTTATTTTGATTATATAATGGATTATTTCTTTTGAGTTCACACAGTACAATATCAAAATATTGTACTGTGTGAACTTTTTGGAATTCTGTTGGAACTATTGTTGGAACTATTGTTCTCTCATTAACTGTCCCTCTTGATTCAAGGTGCTGAGGGCCACACTGGTGAACCTTTTTGGTGATGGTGTCCCCTCGTGTGTAGTGTCTCATTCACTCCCTTTCTTTTTTGCTTTGCCCTTGTGTGTGTTTGGAGTGTTAAAAGTGGATTGTGGTGCTCCCGATTTAAGTTTATACCTTCACCCCTCCTCTCACTCACCTTGAGCATGAAGGCCTCGGCCCTGGAAAACACGGAAATCTTTACCAATAAGGTAACCTTTTTTTAAGAGTAACTATTTTAATTGTGATCAAAATAAACTTTTGTATCTCTTTTTGGAAACCAGTCTCTCGCCTGCTCAGTGTAACGACCTTGTGTTGTCCTTTGTTAAGATTTAGAAATTTACTTTATTCATAGATTTCTGTTCCTTTTCCCTCGGTTACTTCCTGGGTTGGCGTTCCTGGTTTCTTTTTGTTCCCTTTTTCCTAAGTAAAATATAAACGATCGGGGCAAATTATCAAGAAATTTACCCTTTTCTAGTACGTTGATGTTTCACACACTTTTTGGCCGGTTGAAAGGACGTTGAAATTAAGTCATAGACGTTCAGACCTCATTTCAACCCAGTTTCAACCAACCAACTTGTGCTCACTGGGGAGAGAGAAATATGCGCATTTTCGAGTCGGAAATGTCAGCTAAAGATGGAAATCAAGGTTCGTTTTACACTCAGCTGAAGTTGGTCCAGTTTGTTGCTCAGTGAGCGCACGTTGGAGTGAGAACCACAAACAACGAGCCATGAGACCGATCCATTGACAGTGTGTTGCCTTTTAGGCATTAGGCTTTTATTTTGTACAAGCTTTTATTTTGAAATGGTTTCCTGCCTTAGGAGTTCCAGGCGTTAGTTTCCTGTTAGTGGTTAGAGGAAAATGGTGGAATCCATCAACATGCTTTCGTCATCCATTGCAATCCACATCGTAAATGCTGCAGAGGCAATGTCTTTTCACTCTTCTGTCTGTGACATGATATAAAGAGCCACAGTAAACAGCTTGAGAAGCTTACTACGACTCAACTCGTCATTTGCAGGAAGAGTTTAGCTAGTTGAATAGCTGCGGTTGCTACACCGTAGTGAAGACAACATAGACAGGGTTCATAAAAGAAGAACATACATTTTACATATTTTCTGCTGTGGTTCTCAATATTGGGGGGACACGACCCCCCCCCAAGAAAGTGAGTAAACACTTGAATACTAAAATATTAGCAATCCAACTTGCATTTGTCTTTTATATACAAACCCTCATTAACTCAAGAACATTGTAGTTTAACGGAAGTCAAAAAGTAATAAAAAAAACAGAATGATGATTATTTGTGGTCGAAGGAACAGAGAAATGGATTTAGTTTAGATTTTATTTATTTATTTAACATTTATATTCATTGTTAAATTCTGTGCTGATAAATTGAATAGTCAGCTGTTTCGGAGTCACGTGTGGTCCTCATGAAGTCTTGGTAATCCACAGTTAGAGGAGGAGAAGAAAGCTGAGGATCGTCATCGGGATGCAAAGTGAACGTAATACAATATTTATACTATCAGTGTATAATTATGTATATATATTGTTGGGTTCTGAAGCCCCTCAAAGGAGATCACACTACAATGAATCATATTTATATGCTCTTATGGTTTATCACAGTTTATCTGGTGCAATACTTTGCCACATTCGGCTGTCTTGCATCCAATTGCTTAACTAATACCTGACAGGAGAAAAAACTCCCATCAAAAACCCTCTTTCGGAAAAAAGATGGGAGAAATCCATAAAGGACGGCAATTAACTTCCGTCCCCAGGTTTTAACATTACATCATGACAGGATGTTAATGTGTACAGTATTTATATGATTTACATTACTTTAAAATTGTTATTGACTATAATTCACATTCACTTCATTTAACTTACAAATGTAATATCTACTATCTAACATCACACAAACTACAATTCTACACTAAACATTGATACATGTAACATACTTCAAACAATATATATATATATATATATATATATATGCAGTAATCAGCAGTTAGAGGAGCAGAAAGCTGAGGATTGTCATCGGGATTCAAAGTGAACGTAATACAATATTTATACTATCAGTATACATGTGTGCATGTATATATATATATATATATATGTGTGTGTGTGCATATGTATATATATATATATATGTGTGTGCATATATATATATATATATATATATATATATATGTGTGTGTGTGTGCATATGTACATATATATGGGGTTGATATATATATATATATATATATATATATATATATATATATATATATATATATAAATATGTGTGTGTGCATATATATACATGTATATATATATGTGTATGTATATTGTGTATATGTGAATTTATATATATATATATATGTGTGTCTAAATGTGGGAAAGTGGGAATAAGGTATTTATATTTATATATATTTATGTATATTTGTCTGTATCTAAATGTTAGTGGGAATAAGTGTATTTATATATATATATATATGTATATTTGTGTGTATATAAATGTTAGTGGATATCAGTGTATTTATATATATACATATATATCTGTATATATGTAAAGTATTTTAGTGCATCCCTAAGTAATTTTAGCTATAGGTTTGCAGTCTTTTCCGATCATCTAAGCCATGGGTGATTCTTGAGCTGCTCCAGCGTTGGGCCTGTGAAAGGGTTGAATTTCAGGCAAATCTGGAGGAAGTCCTTAAAGTCTGGAGAGACAAGGAGAAGAAAGGTGAGGACCATCCTCAGAAAGTTAAATAAAAAGGAGCAGATTTGTGTCTCTTGACATGTTTGTGTGTAATGCTCTTAGATTTGGAGATCCTGAAATCCCAGAAAGAACGTTAGGTAGGTTGTCGGCTCTTAATTCTCCTGCAGATCCCAACATCTTGTTTTAATACATTTGTGAGTGACGAGGACTATATGTCACCTAAACTCTACCCACCCTACGATGGTAATAGCAATTTTAATTTAATGAATGCCTAAAACTACTAACTTTGTTTGTTCTCCTCCTCACTGTACCCAATGACCCGCCTCTTCTTGCCCATCGGTTCGTCCTCAGCAGCGGTGATCTTTCTCTTGACAGCTCTCATGCCGATGCACCTTCCTACAGACGAGCATGAAGGAATAAACAAAAAGTTAGTTTGTCTTTTCTGCTCAGCTGAATCTTCTTTAAAGGAGTATTTTATCACTTTGAACAGATCCTCCCAAAAAGCCCAATACGCGAGAAAACCCCCCAACAACTCTGCAGAATAATAGTTCTAAATTTCAATTTTATTTACAATTTAACTTCACATGTGTATCTTCTAAATATCGCCCAACATTGTACCTTGGTAGTTTTTTATTTGAACTTTCTGGGATTACAATGTCGGTGTAGGTTTTGTAATAAGGCAGATATTATGGTCTCAGGTTTTAACATATCAGTAAAACAAATGACAAAACCACCGTTGAAATAATATGAGAGATATTTAAAATCCTGAGGGAAAACCATTGCAACTGTAGGAATCAGAGGTTTACTCAAAGGTTTACTCGAGGTACCCAGCCTTCTCCACCTGACAAGTCCAATGAACCATCAACACCAGTTAATGCAGACGTATGTCTGGATTCCTCACTTACCTTCAGCTGTTTTGACGCTTACGGGTACGTTGTTGGCTTTGTTGTGGCCGAAATACGGTAAATACGATAACTATCCTCTTGCAGATCTAAGAATGTCGTTTTAATACATTTGTGGGAGACCACGACTATATGTCACCTAAACTCTATCCACTCTACGATGGTAATACCAATTTTTATTTGACACAGAACGTAATAAAGCATAAAACTACTGACTTTGTTTGGTTGTCTCCACGCTGTCTCGAGGGATGATGACCCGCCTCTTCTTCCTCATCAGTCCGTCCTCAGCAGCGGTGGCTTTCCTCTTGACAGCTCTCATGCCAACGACCACCACAGAGTCGCTGGAGCTTCCTACAGATGAGCAAAAAGAAATAAACAACAAGACAGTTTGTCTTTTCTGCTCGGCTGAATCGTCTTTAAAGGAGTATTTTATTACTTCTAACAGATCCTCCCAAAAAAGCCCAATATGGGAGAAATACCCCCAACAACTCTGCAGAATAATAGTTGTAAATTTCATGTGTGCTCATCGATTTACAAATCAGCTTACCATTGTCTGCTGAGGTGGACGCTGAATCATCATCAGAGTAATCGCTTTCTTCGTCGGATGTATTGTCATCTAGATGAGAAAAAACAGAAAGGAACATTCTTTCAACTGCATTGAAACTCTCCTCTTCGTATGATGAACTCTTGTCCGATGAGTACACTGTAAACAAATAACAGTTCTGAAATGTGAAATTTACAGTTAAAAAAACATCATGTAATGTCTAATGCGTTGACGCTGTCATTTTTACGTTGGGAGTTCTGGTAACCACAGCTGCCAGTATTTCACTGTATTTTCAACAAGAACATTTATTTTGTAGTGAACTAAAGTCACCAACTGCATTAAAACGGTCTTCTTTTATCCTTTCACACCTCAGACTCAAAAGAAACAGTAAGAAAACAGTCCCAACAGTAGGAATCAGAGGTTTACTCAAAGGTTTACTCGAGGTACCCAGCCTTCTCCACCTGACAAGTCCAATGAACCATCAACACCAGTTAACGCAGACGTCTGTCTGGATTCCTCACTTACCTTCAGCTGTTTTGACGCTTACGGGTACGTTCTCGGCTTTGCGGTGGCCGAAATACGGTAAATAACTATCCTCTTGCAGATCCCAAAATCTTGTTTTAATACATTTGTGAGTGACCGCGACTGTTTGTCACCTAAACTTTACCCACCCTACGATGGTAATACCAATTTTTATTTGACACTGAACGTAATATAAATATAGATATGAAGATAAATACACCACGTGTTTAGTGAAGTGATGTTGGGATGCATCTTCAGGAGCAGTTTCACAAAATCAGCTTACCAGTCTCTTCTGTGGTGGACGCTGAATCATCATCAGAGTTTTCGCTTTCTTCGTATGATGAACTCTCGTCCGATGAGTACACTGTAAACAAATAACAGTTCTGAACTGTGAAATTTACAGTTAAAAAAACATCATGTAATGTCTAATGCGTTGACGTTGTCATTTTTACGTTGGGAGTTCTGGCAACCACAGCTGCTCGTATTTCACTGTATTTTCAACAGATTATCTTTTACAGTGTATGTATTGTAATCTAGATGAGGAAAAACGTAAAAGAACATTCATTTTGTAGTGAACTAAAGTCACCAACTGCATTAAAACGGTCTTCTTTTATCCTTTCACGCCTCAGACTCAAAAGAAACAGTAAGAAAACGGTCCCAACTGTAGGAATCAGAGGTTTACTCAAAGGTTTACTCAAGGTACCCAGCCTTCTCCACCTGACAAGTCCAATAAACCATCAACACCAGTTAACGAAGACGTCTGTCTGGATTCCTCACTTACATGGAGCTTCTATAACTCTTGCAGGTTCGTTGTCGGCTTTGCGGGGGCGGAAATACGATAGCCATCCTCCTGCCTTGATGTCATTCCGTTCTTCATTGTTGGCCCCATACTCGCCTGCAGACCCAAACATGTTGTTTGAATACATTTGTGAGTGACACTGACTATATGTCACCTAAACTCTAACTGTCGATGGAAAGCATCTCCAACAGCTGTTTCACACAATCAGCTTACCATTGGTGGACGCTAAGTGACCCTCAGGGTTTTCGGCTGCCTCTTGAATCTCCTCTTCGTATGTTGAACTCTCGTCCGATGAGTACACTGTAAACAAATAACAGTTCTGAACTGTGAAATTTACAGTTAAAAAAACATAATGTAATGTCTAAGGCGTTGACGCTGTCATTTTTACGTTGGAGTTCTGGTAACCACAGCTGCCAGTATTTCACTGTATTTTCAACACATTATCTTTTACAGTGTATGTATTGTAATTTAGATGAAGAAAAACATAAAAGAACATTTATTTTGTAGTGAACTAAAGTCACCAAATGCATTAAAACGGTCTTTTATCCTTTCACGGCTCAGACTCAAAAGAAACAGTAAGAAAACGGTCCCAACTGTAGGATTCAGAGGTTTACTCAAAGGTTTACTCGAGATACCCAGCCTTCTCCACCTGACAAGTCCAATGAACCATCAACACCAGTTAACACAGACGTCTGTCTGGATTCCTCACTTACATGGAGCTTTTTTAACTCTTGCAGGTATGTTGTCGGCTTTGCCGAGGCGGAAATACGATAGCCATCCTCCTGCCTTGATGTCATCCAGTTCTTCATCGTCGGCCTCAGACTCGTCGGCCTCAGACTCGTCGGCCTCAGACTCGTCTGCCTCCTCAGACTCGTCTGCCTCTTCAGGCTCATCTGCCTCCTCAGGCTCGTCTGCCTCTTCAGGCTCATCTGCCTCCTCAGGCTCGTCTTCCTCCTCAGGCTCGTCTGCCTCCTCAGGCTCGTCTGCCTCTTCAGACTCGTCTGCCTCCTCAGACTCATCTGCAGACACAAACATGTTTTTTTTAATACATTTGTGAGTAACAGCGACTATATGTCACCTAAATCTACCCATCCTACGATGGTAATACCAATTTTAATTTGACACTGAAGTAAATAAAATCTAAAACTACTGACTTTTTTCGGTCTCCTCCTTGCTGTCCTCGTTGTCCTCTGTGACCAGCCTCAACGGTCCGCCCTCAGCAGCGATGACCTTCCTCTTGTCATCTCTCATGCCAACGACCTCCACAGAGGTGTTGCAGCTTCCTACACACAGGCAAAAAGAAATAAACAATAAAACAGTTTGTCTTTTCTGCTCGGCTAAATCTTCTTTAAAGGAGTATTTTATTACTTCTAACAGATCCTCCCAAAAAGCCCAATACGCGAGAAAACCCCCCAACAACTCTGCAGAATAATAGTTCTAAATTTCAATTTTATTTACAATTTAACTTCACATATGTATCTTCTTAAATTCACCCAACATCATACCTTGGTTGTTTTCTATTTTAACTTGCTGGGATTACAATGTCGGCATAGGTTTTGTAATAAGGCAGATATTATGGTCTCATGTTTTAACATATCAGTAAAATAAATGACAAAACCACCATTATAATATGGGAGAGATATTTAAAATCTTGAGGGAAAATCAATGCATCTGGACATATATCACTAGAAGGAAGAGGATTGAAGTTTATCTAGATAAATACACCAAGTGTTTAGTGAACTAATGATGGGAAGCATCTCCAGCAGCAGTTTCACACAATCAGCTTACCAGGTTCTGCTGAGGTGGACGCTGAATCATCATCAGAGTAATCGCTTTCTTCGTCCGATGTATTGTCATCTAGATGAGAAAAAACAGAAAGGAACATTTATTTTGTAGTGAACTAAAGTCACCGCACTGCATTAAAAAGGTCTTCTTTTATCCTTTCACGCCTCAGACTCAAAAGAAACAGTATAAAAACGGTCCCAACAGTAGGAATCAGAGGTTTACTCAAAGGTTTACTCGAGGTACCCAGCCTTCTCCACCTGACAAGTCCAATGAACCATCAACACCAGTTAACACAGACGTCTGTCTGGATTCCTCCCTTACCTTGAGCTGTTTTGACGATTGCTTCGTCGGCTTTGCGGTGCCTGAAAAACGCAGATATACTTGCCCACATGTTAAAAACTTCTGTGGGTGCAGTTTCAAGGCTGGCAACTAACTGACTGCCAGGGTGTGTTCTTATGTTGTGGAGAACAGAACATGCAACGTGGAATGTAGAACATGGAATGTGGAACCTGGAAGGTGTAACATGGAAGGTGGAAGATGGAAGGTGGTGAAACGTTCTTTTGCCCAAATTTGTTTCTCTGTAGTCACAGAGTGGTGGGGGGGGGGGGGGGGCAGCGGTCAGTCGGACACACGGTCAAAAAGAGAAAAAAAATAATAAATCACTGTTGGGGCTGATATTCAAACCTGAGTCTGTAGTGTGAATCCACCAACACTAGGCTATTGCCTTGCTGAAAAAGATCTTCAAAAAGTAAATAAAATGTAGGATCACCTCCGTTGAGTTAAGGCAAAGGATGACAGCTAATCACACCACTTTGCTACATTAAGAAATATTAACCTTTTAACTACACACGCTGTATGACCACCTGGCTGTCTTCCTGAAGAGAGCTTTGCTCTTATCAAGTGGATCATTTCTCTGTCCAGTCATGTCAGTCGCAGTGGGACATTTGACCAACTTGATTCATTTATTCATTTCATGCCTATTCTGCTGATATGCAGAATGAATAAGCACAGCTGTCTCAAAGCTGTGGTTTTGAATGAGTGCACCTGGATCAAAGCAGTTGCTGGGGATGCTTTATGAATACGTTTAGGGTGCGCTATTGAGGCAAAATACCATTAGGAAGCATTGAAATCATGAGCTAGCTACAACTTTATCTATGAATGTTTTCAAGATTAGTAAGGAGTGGTTTGTATAGCGTCTAGAACACATGTGTCAAACTCAAGGCCCGCGGGCCACATCCGGCCGTGAATTAATTATCTTTGGCCCGCATGATCAAATCTATTTACTTATAGTGCTGGCCCGCCGGTATATCGCACGTATCACCATAATACTACAAATCCTACAATGCACTCTCCGTGTGTCGTCCCGCATCCGCAAAACGAAACGAAAACACTCGTTTCTGTTTTTTTGTTTTAGATTCAAAGCGGTAAAATGGAAGTGGGCGGCCGTTTTCTCGTTCTTCGTTTAGAACCAAAAAACGAGACTGATAACATTTTACTGCATTAATCCCTTTTGTGTTTTTTCCCATAAAACGAAAATACGAAGCGTGGTCGCTAAACCGGAAATACTTCGATTTTCAGAGTAAGAATCGGCGCAACCGTCTGCAATGACAGCGGTTACCAGGGTAACATGAGGAGAAAAGTTAATTAATGGACACAAATAAATAATCTTTGTCCGACAGAATCTGTTAGCAGCAGTAGTTGACTACACTCGCTGCTCTTGGCTCTGATATTTATTGTCCACAGATTGTGTTGCTTGAGTGAACACAGAGCAGAGTTTAAGAAGATCGCAGAGTAAACGTGTTCGCATCTCCACCAGGATGTGGCAGAATACGTGTGTTTAAACCATAGATTCAATTATATTGAACTGTCCATGTTATTTGTCTAGGTTACATATGTTGAACTCGCAGCCCGCTGACGGTTTCCGGCTGCCCGTCCAGTGCTCTCCACCACCGGAGTGTGTACGTCCTGCCGTCAGCAAACCATTGGTCGGACCGTCAGCGCCCCGCCCGTCAGTCCTTCGCGCCGATCGCCAGTGGCCCGCATTTGCTCAAAGTGGGCAGTATCTGGCCCGAACCTGAAATGAGTTTGACACTCCTGCTTTAGGCCTACACTAGCATCATGAATAAACATTTCTAGCTAGAAATATCAATGTGCCTTGGAGTTAGAACATTTTCAAGAAAATCCTCAAAAATTGACAATTTGAAATGGAGTTGAAATGGACGCAAGCTCAAGCCCAGGTAGTTTTTACGAAAACTCTTGCCTTTAATAACTTTTGACCCCACAGGTGTCAGGATCAACTTGCCTGATTTTGAAATCGATCGGATTTAAACTCTCGGAGGAGTTTGTCCAATCAAAAAAATGATGAAAATTGCAAAAACAAGCAAAAATACAGAGAATCACTATAGCTAATGTTCAAATGTTCTAAGAATATTTGCCGATATTCTAGTACTCAATGTGAATATGTCCTAAAGATTTGGTGATGACAGACCTTTTACTTTTGAAGTTATAGGCCTTTAACAATTAGGCCACACCCCTTACAAACTTCATTGGTCCATAACTTTAATGAAAAATGAGATATCAACAATCTTTCAATGACTTTTGATCACATTGAGCCAAGATTTCGTAAGAATCGGACCGTCTGGGAGGAGCATTTGCATACCATGATTGACTTTTTTGTAGAGCACATCCAAGAGCACCTGTGTGCAAAAGTTCAAGTCAATCGGTCAAAGTGGGCAAAAAATTCCCTAGAGGGAGCACTTACGGGGGTGCTTAGGGGGGCGCTTAGGGGGACGCTAGAGAGAACTTTTTTTTCATCCCCTAATTGCGCGACCCGAAGAATATCTAGATTTTTTGCACTTCAGAAGTGCATGCAAAAATGCAAGAGTTTTTGAATATGATAAAGGCCCCAAAAGTGCGATTGAAGTGGCAAAAATATAATAATAATTCTTCGAAACTTAATAGGGCTTCGCCCGACATTCAGTCGGCTCAAGCCCTAATTATGCCTCTTCACAAGGATGAAACATCTGTTTTTTCTGTTCTCAACGCACATATCAAGTGTGTGTCTATCTGCACTAGCACAGCCAAAACAATGAAGTACAGTTATGTTTTACTAGTATAGGTCTTTTGGGGAAAGTGACTTCTATTTGGATTATTTGCATGTCAGCGAGAAGAGAAAATCAATGATGTTAATTAGTGTTCCTAATGCAGATTTTGCTGTGCGCTGATTACTCTGAACTATGTGCCAGGGGATTAGGGTGGACTTGCCTCGCAGACTCAGGAGGAAGAGGAGCTATTAATTAGAGAACTGTTAGGTGTGTGTCTGAGGAAGTCTGTGTGTGTGTGTGTGTGAGCTTGAACACGTGGGCCTTTGAGAATGTACTATATACAATTATTTTGTCTCAGATTTTTTTTGTTTGAAAGACTGGACCCTATAAAGCATGCAGTGTGCAGAGCTCTTCTCATACATCTACTCCCGTATGTTGATGCATTGCAAATATTTACCAGCCAGGAACAGCAGGGTCAAGCGGAAGGCTCCCGAAAAGTAATGCTCAGGAGGAGAGGTGTGTTTACATGCGTGATTATCGCTTTGACCCCTCAACTTGCGCTGGGCCATTTGTAACACAAACAAAAGAAGGCACCTTGCAGATTTTGTTGCGATTAACAAAGCGGCTCTCTGAGCAAAGAGGGTGGCTCTCGCCTTCTCATAGCACCTTGCCACTTTGAGGGTCACATGTTTCCAATTGAGAAGGGTTCACTAGCATCGAGACATATTTCCGTAAGCCTTTGATTCAAACCAGAGACAAAGAAGGGTGTCCCTCTCACTCGTATGTTTCCTTTTTCAAAAACCTCCATCCTGGAATGATCTGCACCGGCTGAAATTTCCTACATATTTTTTTCACACTGGTAACTCCAGAGTTTTCCAAAAAAGTGTATTGAAGGTTATTTTACACTTCAATGTAACCAATGGACCCCGAAAGCTTGACATGTGGGATGGTGCAGGATTGGGAATGAGAGGAGGCATGTTCGCTTTAAAGAGCAGGTTGGGTTTTCATCTTTTTTCATAACAGCTTAAAAGCAGTCGACTCTTAAGAGGGCTTGGATTTCACAGGCCGCTGCACCCTGCCATCTGTCCGTCCACTTGAATTAGACAAGCCCTAAAAATCTCAAAGTTTGACAAATTTGATAACGTTTCCGCACTCAGATGCATTGAGATCGCCTTTCTCCTCCTTTGTTCACACCGAACACAGTGCTGCGTTGCGTTAAAAAGGTGCAGTCGTCGATATCACTTCAAAAAGCAATGCAGCGATGTCAAAACCTTCATGTGGAATTGAACACATTGTGCTGTCCAATATTTTCTTGTAGCTGTGAAAGAGACAGACAAAACATTTTGTTTGGTATGATTTCATGTTTAATGGCACATAAGCTGAAAACTAGTAAAAATATTTTTTTAACATTAATTTTAAACACAGATATTGCATTTCATTTTCCTCATTGCGCTCAACAGTTATAATGTTTGGACAGTCCACGTACCTCCTTGTTACTAAAGCCAGAAAAAATGAATTTTTCATAAAGAGATTTATGTCCGTAAATTTTTTTTACTTCCCTCTCTTCTGCATTTAAAACCATATATTTGGTTTCAGTGCAATAAGTAGATCTTTTTAAATAATGCAATAGTTCAAATCATACAGAGCCTTGAAAAACATTCCATATGTGGAGTAAAATGAAGATGAAATCGAGTTTTTGAAATGCATGAGCTTGCAAAATGCAAATGTGTCAGTTGATAGAAAAAGCTTTGCGCGAGCCAAAATTGTTTTTGTTTGCTCCCCAGTTTGGATGGATTATGCAGTGAACTGGAGGGTAAATAATTTTCCTGTAGCAACCAATTATGATTTTATCTGCACCCCTACAGTATAACCTTTTTAGAAAGGCATCAAATGTTTTTGTGCTTCAGTTATAAAGGTATTACATCTATCTTAAAACTATTCAAAGAATCCCTCTCTGCAAAATAAAAGAATGTTTGATGAGTTGTCTCAGTGAAAGCTAGTGGCTGCAGAAGCCTCACAGAGGCAGATGTTGCAACTGCAGTGCATCCTGTTTGTGGAACTATGCTGCAATTCTGTGGTCTTGGGATGTGAAGGCTTAATGGTTAAATAAATACAGCATTCAGTGCTGCTGGCATTGAATTATGCACTCCACCGGTTTGTGCATTGGCTATTAATAATATTATTATATGTATTGTAGTGCTGTGCTCTTTCCATCTTGATTAAAACCCGTGGCAGAGTGGTAGAGCGGGTCATCCATCAATCAGAGGATCGGTGGTCCAATCCTCCACTCCTCCTGGGATTACTGAGGCCCTCCCACAGCACAGAGCTCAAACATCTCTAATAGTTTTTACCCTGCTTTGATACAATGTATTATTACAGGGGACAAACCACTCAAGAGTTTGCGACTTCTCTGGAGAGGCATGTTTACATTCAGGCAAGATGATGGAGATTACCTCCGAGGGTCCATTTTTAACTGAAAGCTTAAAGACAATATTCCAATTACAAAAAACACAAGAGGAAAGAGCTATGGCAATTTGCAAAGGCCGGCACTATCAAGGCCACCTTCCAACCAAATGTGATTTATTATAGTTTGTGTGTGACTCGTAATGATCGTATGACATTGAAAGGGTTTTCCAAGAGCTTGAGAGGCACATACGGGAGTTCTTCATGCCTACATTAGATCTCAGCGTGTATGGCCATTTGACAGAGCCATTTCATGCTCCTTGTAAAGTGTTCTTTGTTCTACGTGATCAAGGAATAAGACATGGATCTATATGTTTACTTTTATATACAAAATCCCCTTTTAAGCCTCCATTCAAAGGCCTTAGGGGAAGTTTATTAATAAATAGCAGCACAGTCACATCCCATGGGATATAAAGTCAACACAGACCTTAATCCCACTCCAAAATCAAACTGAGTTGTTTCTATATGTGTGTGTGTGGTAGGTTTGACTTTGGTTGACAAAGGTCGTGGCATGGCTACCATCAGGTCATTGCGTGTCTCCCATCAGAGAATGAAGAAAAGGGAAAAACAAACAAAGAAAGAAAGATGAGGAGGGACCCCAGAGAACATTAGTGGACAGAGGGAGGAATAATAGTTTTTTCTTGATGTTTATTTGAACATGGTGCAGAAGAGAAGGTCACTGTGTGATTTAAGGGTGGGGGAGTAATAAAGTCAAGATGTAGACAAAGCCCCCCCTGCTGACTCAGGTCGCTTTACCTCAGCCAGGCCCCAAGAAATAAAATGGCAGGACATTGGTTGTCTACAGTAGCTCCGCTCACAAGAGTAGCTATCCCTCTACAATATGTACGTAATTGGCAGTTTAAGTGATAGGATATATTATCATAGTAATCGCTACTCACAGAGGGGTTGCATGTATATTAAGTAATATTTTTATAAACACACTCATAAATGAGCCATTGTAGAGTTACTTTCCATGCTAACAGTTGCGCTCTATAGATGGCAATGTTGGTCTGTCAGTAGGTCCACCACCTTGGCCCAGACGAAAGTATCTCAGCAAAGTTTGGATGGATTGTTATGCAATTCCATCTAGCGCCTCAAGCAGGTCAACAACTTTACTTATTTTCAACATGACTTACCACACGAATCTTATCAACTTTGGCGATCCATTGATTTTTTCTCCAGATGTATTGTATCCTCCTCAGGACTTTTGTTTTGGTGACACAAAGTCCCTGCTGTTTAATATATTGGTTTGCAAACCTAATACTTGTAAAACCAACGATGTCCGCTGTACTTTTTTGTAATGCCAGAAAATGTTTGCCTGTCAAGACTCCAGACTTTGACGGTGAACACGTGAAACACTATACGGTAAGTGAAGCCTTAATTCACTTTCCAGAACAAAAAGTAAAAGTATTTTGCTTTTGATTTCACTATAAAAGGTTAAAGTTGGCATTCATTCTATATAGCATTGACTCAGCAATAGTCATGTATTTAAATGCTCCTGTTGGCGGTGGTGGAAAAATGATGCTCGGCTGGACACTCACAAACTTTTTTTTTTTTGTCCGAATGCTAAGTGACGGACGAAGGGAATCTATAATAAATATAATATTACTATACAAATATAATTTGTTGTGTATGTTATGTTTATTGAAGTACAAAAACGCTTTTCTCAGAGTCACCAGACTGGAGTTGGACAACAGTATTTTAACTCGCTAATTGTCGTAAACAATGAATGAAAAACAGAACTGGCTTTTAGATCACTAACAGCAAAAATGCGATAGGGAGACTGAATAAGCACTAAATAAAAAAAGAACCAACTGATACATAGGAATCTATTCAGCAAGTTTTGACAAAAAAACTGAATAAACATGCTTTTACAACACTTTGGGTGGAAGGTAAGATGACAATGAGCATCTACAGTACAAGATCCTCTGTTTAGTGAGGATGGTTTTCTCCAAAATTTTGAAAATAATCTCCTCTAATACAGACCAGTGTTATGATTTTAATGAGGTGACAAAGGTGCCTTGTTATTGTAGTCTCATTCTAACCATTTCCGATGAAGCGTATTCTTCTCCCATTTTTCATTCTTCTCCCTCAGGACAACATACTACTTAAAATCCATTGTTAATATTTGCATCCAGTGTTACATTTTACCCTCACCACCATGTGCCTCAAATTGATAGCAGGAAATAACTGCATCCATAAACGCGCCTGTTATTCAATGTTAGACTGCTGAATCTTTTCTCGCTATTTGTGTACCGTGTTTGGCTCCGTCTGAGTTAACCTCGTGTTCAACCTTTTTGCCTGGTGCTCATCAAATATTTTTCCGAGGTGAATGCATTATTTATTAAATGTTAAGAGCTCAATTGCAAACTTTAAGTGGCAGCGTATTGTATCTGCTTAATGAATGGAGTTGGAGGAGATCAAAGCAGAAAACATGACGGATGAAAGGGAGGGGGTAGACGAAGACATTTGGTTTGCTAATTTAATAGGTGCTTTGCAATAAGAAATCTTATCAAGTCCGATTTTGAAGAGTTCATGTTTGGTTTCAAACTCTGGTGGGGAATTTTAACAAGAAGGCAATGTGTTGTGGTTCCACATTCGGCTTTGAGTAATTTTACTGTTTTATCCAGAATCCTTCATACATGTCTTGTTTCTGAGAGCTAAAGGATTACTAAGTTATGTTTCTCTCTATAACTGAACTGGGGTTAAATACTGAGACTATTAAGTCACTGGTTTAGATAGAAAATCCTATTAAACCAACAATTGTACTATAACCTCCTTATGCTGTGGACATTTAACCATTTAATTGTACACAACTGTAAATGTAAAAGTTGTAATCAATTCAAATGCAAACCTGACTCTATATCTATATCAAGTATCAAACTATCATTTAACCGTAGCAGAAATCATGACCTCATAACAGCAGAATTCCATAGCAGAGTAAAGTTTCTTGCTGACTTTATTATGGAAGTCCTTGTCTGCATGCCGTCTTTAAAGCTAACTCGCTAGCTTGCTACTCCTCTTTCCTCTCTCCACAGATCATTAGCAGTCAAGCTCCAGCCCTTTGAAGTCTGTGAGGTCTGGTGTGTCTGTCATAGCCATGCAAATCCAGGGGACAACCCCAGCCACCTGTTCCCAGAAACATCTGTCCACGGGCCGCAGCTTTACTCCGGCACTGTTCAGCTGCCTCGCTCAACTCTGAGCCTCAAAGGGCTGGAGGATGGCATATAGGCTATTTTTAGGGGCTCGCCTAATATGCTAGTGCAGACCCTATGCTCTCTAATGAACATACTTTCCAGAATAAGGGAAGGCTTAGAACAGAAATGTGTTTTTCACAAGTGTGTATTGCTATCTGCTGAGACTTCATCGAACTTTTAAAGGCATTCACACAAAACAAGTTTTGACTTTTTTTTTTTTTTTTTCAATTCATTTTATTTTGTATAGCCCAAAATAGCAAATTACAAATTTGCCTTAGAGGGCCTTACAGTCTTTTAACATACAACATCCTCTGTCCCAAAACCCTCACATCGAAACAGGAAAAATGGGAAGAAACATTGGGGAGAACGGCAGAGAAGGGATCCCTCTCCTGGGATGGACAGACTACAGTGAATGTCATGTGAACAGAATGAGCAACGTAAAAGATGTACAATACATTGAATTCTTATGTCAGACATGATTCAATATTGAGAGTAGTACGCCAGGTGTATACGGCAGGACCACTGGAAGGACAACCCCCATCAGACATAACCTCCATCCACAGAAACCTGTCTTCTGGACAGAATAATAATGGTTTTGGAAGCAGTAGGTGTCAGCAGATCTACAGAAATCTGTGAGGCCAGAAAGCACAAAAACTGAATTAGTGACAAGCTGAATTAGTGATTTGCATTATTGAGATGTGAATTATTATAAAGAGAGAGGGAGACAGAGAGGAGCTCGGTGTCCTCACAAATACCCCGGCAGTCTGGGCCTATAGCAGCTCACCTAAGCGTTTTTCCAGACTAACCTGAGCCACCCCTAACTGTAGAATCAGCTGTAGAATGGTGACCACATTCATTAAAAGTTAACAATTTATAAGTGATCAAGAATTCCGTTAGAACATTTAGCCTTGTAGGCTTTCTCCTGAGACTGCTCCTGGGAAATATTTAGCACCTCAGCCATTCACTGGGTTGCACCTGGTATCCATGATGAACCCACCGCCAGTTGTGTTCTGACAGGAGACCTCTGAGAATGGACCCATAGGGTACGTGCCAGCGGATGTGGGTGGAAAGCAGCCTTTTGATTGGATGCCAAACGGATTTCACATTTGAATACAGAACTTTAATAGGCCTCCTGAGAGTTGTTGGAATGGTTTGTAGAAATCCTGGGGATTGTCCACAATGACTCAGGTTGAACTAAATCAAACTTGCTAAACAAGTTGTACGATGCTATAACTATTTATGCCTGGTTCTCCAGGGGCCAAACTGAAAACACACACCTAGCCCCATCCTTTGACCACACAGTCCACAGTGAAGCAATGTTTATTGTGACGCCAACATCAGGAACACATTAGGGACCAAAGGCATGTGGGGAGGAATACAAATATCCCAATGATAATTCTCAACATCTTCCATGCAGTACTTTAAACAGATTACTGGCACAATTAACAAAGCAAGCCCTCAGGAGGCTAACAAACTACTGACCCGGCAACAGCAGGACACCAAGCATCTTTCAACTCCTATGTACGGGAAATCTAATCCTTAAGAAGAAAGTCTATGCTGTCAATATGAGAACAATACAATATGAGAAGTAAAGTAAACAAAACAAGTCGGAAATAATGCAACTCTAGACTCAAGCATAGAATAAGTAGATTGTTGTACGTGGTAAAATCCTGCCGTGAATTGGTTAAAGTAGCTCAACACTGTATGAGACTGAATGCAAAGTCTTGGTAAAGTTAGCAGCTGTGTTTCCTCTCCCTCTGCAGGGGGATGGAGTGCATAAGAGTGATTGTGCATGAAGGGGAGACTTGCTGATCCAGGTGTTAAATGCTGCCTGGCACTCTGTCAGCTGAAGGGAAATAGAGAGTGGAAGCTTTGATTAGCACAAACATATTGGATGGATCCATGCAAAAGCAAAAGCTAGAGGAAGATATACATGCAGGGCTCCTGTACCCACACATAGGCGGTGATACTACTGCATCAGCCTGTCAATCATTCATTTGGAAATCCATGGAACAGACATTCGTGTTGGGTGTAGTAGCTCAACACTGTGCAGTGTCTGTGATTTGAGCCATGCTCTCGGATTGGCTGAATCAAAGCTCAGGCAACACCAATTTGAAGTTTGCCCCACATCTCAGGAGCAGTAGACAGTTCTTGTGTGAGCCAATTAAAACAAAAGTGCCTCGGACGATTGTAAATTCTCTCACAGCCAAATCAATGAGGCAAAGATTCGAATGCTGAGAGCTAGTTGTGCCTCTGGCCGCATACAGTATGTTAAGAATATGACTGTGGCTGTAAGTGCTACAGCTTAACATCCATTTGTTTTTACCTTCTTAGAATGTCAAAAAAACATTTTATAGGTTGGTGAGGATTAAGTCTATACATCACATTTGTTCATCTTGCAATGTTTACTTTTCTTATTTTTAATATTTACAGCACCAGATTAAAGGTAAACAGGACATGTCTCATTGTGTTTCTATAAGGGCCGCACCGATTACTTTGTTACTTCTTCATATTTCAATGAAAAATAAATGACTATGTTAGATAATTGACTAATTGTTTTGACTCTACATACGAGTAAAAACAGAGAACAAATGAGTGGTCTTATAACACCAGGTGGACTATGAAAATAACTTTTTATACTAAAGCAATAAGTTACGAGAGGCTGTACTTTATCGTCCAATAATGTAACAGTTCTTTAATCTGAAACCGAACTTCAAAGACAAATATTCCTGCTTAACCCAGTTGGCACCCATTATGTTAAGTTGTATTATGGCCTAGTTAGTAGACTGTGATTTAATGTAGTCCATTGTTCACACATGTATGAACACAAATACATTGTTCTGTGTACCCTTCTTTAAATTTAAATTCCAATTAAAAACTAAGTCACAGAAGGGTGCCTTTCGCTTCAAATTATTTTCCGTTTTGATCTTGTAATCACTCTACAGAATGACGTTGAGCTCAATGAAATTTGCCTTACCAATGCACTTTCCTTTTCCACATCCTCCATATTTCCACATTACGCTGTCCAGATCTTGAGAGGTGCATGAAAAGTGGGCTGTGATATTCTCCTGAAGTTCTGATTTCGAGGCCTGTGGCTGCCAAGCAACCAAAGTGATGAAATCCATCTTAGGCGAGGTCATCCCCACACTCTATAGTATAATTGCAGACAAACAAAAGGTTTTTGATTTCAGTCCTTACACCATCCAGTTGGTATGCCTCTTGAAAAAGCCGTCACAAGCGTGTGCGGCTGCTGGTAACGGTTAGGGGAAAATCAGCATTTTTCCAATCAATCCCTCAAGAAAGGGCAACAGTGATTTGTCTGTGGCCATTTTTCCTGTCAGAGATGTTTAACTTCCTTGCTCATAATAGCTCTTGTACTCTGGGTAAACAGCCATTACTAGCCTGTTTATTTGGAAGGAGGGACTCACCGTGGATCTGACCCCGTTTTTTCCAATGACAACCCATACCCGAAAGATGAGAGGACGGGGGTTGAGAGGGAGGAAGAGCAAAGAAGGGAATGGAGAGGAAGACCCAATTTATTTTGAGTAATTGGCTCCACTTGAGCAAACACCCCTTGCTTGCCCAGTGGTCGTCTCAATCCAAGTCTGTGCCAACAGCAAAGAGAGAAAAAAACCTCCTATATTCAGCTACAAAGATTAAATGAGAAAGAACTGGGCCTTGTTTGAGATATTGCACCTCCCCCACAATATTACTTTTGTGTAACATTCACACGGTTTGAGTCTTCCGACAGCAGAGGTAATAATATTCTCCGAAAATTATTACGATAGAATTTGGCAAGACTTAGGAGGTATCATCCATATTAAAGTTCCTTATGTCCCTTATGCCTGATTACTTGAATCATAATTGTGGCCGGACGTTCACCCTCATGTCCGCTGCAGAGAAAACACAATACAACTGTAACCATGCAGAACTTCTCACTGACTTAACCGGACAAATAAACAGCCGAATCAAGCCAGTGCATGCTGAAGTTAAAAAAACAAAAACAAGCCTGTTGAGTCAATCCAATGTCACAAGACACACTAACAGGCAGAGGAAGTTCAGCTCTTTCATTCAACTACACCTTTCATCGTTCAAGTGGACACATGTCCCCCCCCCCCATCAGGACTGTCCTTTACAGGAAAGAGGAAGCCCCCTGAAACAATATGGCCCGCCTATTGATAAGTGAGTCATCTCTGGGGCCCCTGACAGATTGCATGGTGCCGGGGGGAAAGCCACGTCCGGGAGACGCCCATGGGCCCGTGAGCCGTGCGGGTGAGGCGCGGTTACGGTCGATTCCCCTCAAGGGGTGTCACTGCTGGGTTGCTCTGCTGAGTAATATGGGAGTCACTGTAAACACTTTCTGGTATACATGATGTGTTGTGTGTCTATAGAAAAGTGAGCCTGTGTGTGTGTTTACCTATCTATCTATGTGTGTTTGTGTGCATACTACACCACCGTGGGTGGTTTGAAGTACTCCATGTGGCTGGTTTCGATGTAGACCTGATGTCCAACAGTCTCTAAGCTGCTTCAGATGTGATGAATAACACAGCTTCCTCCCCGCTTCAAAAAGCTCCAACAGGCTGCTTTTGAGCGTCAGAATTATTAGAACCAAATGCAAACAACTCACGTACACACACACAGGTTCATACAGAGAAACAGATACAAACACTGATACAGTTTGGCACAACAACAAACACATGCGGAAGTGAAATATGATGCACACACACATCCTTTCATGTAGGTCCGTCTGTCTGGACAACAGATAGCATTTCTATCCAAAATTCAGACGGCTCTCTCTTCCTCTTCAGTTTTGAAAACCAGACTGTTCCCACTAGTTGTCCCTATATATGAGGTGCAATAAATTAGAAAAAGAAAAAGTAGTTTTTGCGGCTGCATACAATTGTACCTGGGGTCAAGTGTCCATCCCCAAGGCATATTTAACAGCCAAAGCTCAAATGAAGACAAATGCATGGCCCCAAATGTTGCTGCAAGGACGCATTGGGTGGTAAAGCAGGTCGTATAGCTGCAGATCACAGTTCAGCGAACCAGATGCTCACCGTGTAGATGGGTAGTGTCCCCGGACTGTGTAGATGGGTAGTGTCCCCGGACTCTGTAGATGGGTAGTGTCCCCGGACTGTGTAGATGGGTAGTGTCCCTGTGTGCACACAATGTCTTCGGCCCGGCAGGGCACTCAAGAGAGGGATCGAGTAATCAGGGAAAACTGCTAAAGAAGAAAAAAGGTTTCCTTGAGTTTGGTGTTGTGGTTATTACGCGGTTATCAGGACATCTAAAATATTTGTCCTGTTTCTATTCTTTGTGTGATTCTAAGTTAACCAGCTGCAGACTGTATGGTTGTTGTTAATATTTTAATCAAAGTCTGCACTATAAAGAAAATATGCATGGTTTCCTAAATGTCTATCGAATCCCTTACATTACATTTTCCTATGAATCAAAAAATCTCAGTATGTCCTCCCTCTGCCTCATTAAAACTCACGAGATGGATGAAAAAACAAATGGTTTTCATTTATTAAGTTCAACTGCGGGAGAGAAGCTGTCTCCTACTTAACTCAAACCTGCATTGTCTTCCACCCATGCTGTGAAGATGTAAATCATGCTCGTAGGTACAGTACAAGCTGAATTCATTCAAACATAATTCTTCTTTCTCCTTTCTGACTTTCATCTTCGGGCCTCCCAGAAAGTTTTTCACTGCTCTGCGAAGCCACATTAACATCGGCCGAACCAGATGTCTGCTCGGGCACAGGATCCCAATGTAGCTATAAATCTTCATGGCATCGATCGTTGTCAATCAAAGCCATATCCTTAGTGGGGACAGCACGAATCCCTCCACAATTTACACCATCCTGTACTTCTATTTCAGCTTTTTTTTTTTTTTTACCTGGTGTGTTACAGTAAGTTAATAGGCCTACTGCAAGAATGCCTACGGCTTCTCAGAGAAATGACTGCGCTTCACTTAGACCGAAAGCCTGTTAACCCCGCTATTTTTCTTGGCCGTGAATGAAACCAACGGTCACATTTTTTCTCTCCAGCTGTAAACAGGGAAAAACGTTTGACAGTTTGTACGGCACGTTCAACCCATCAGATGTCGTACCAAAACAGGTAAGAATTCCACCGTGAGGACTTTTTCCCACATTTCCGCGGGCCAAAGAGAAAAAGCAATGCAGGGATGGAGATGGACACTCGGTGTGGTCGGACCTGTTTATGGCTGTTGGATTCTGTCCACCAGACACATTCTTGATTTTCACTGTTCAGCTTTGTCTGTGCACTGTCACTTTTGAATGCTTACATGAACCATTGTGGTCTGCGATATATTTACTTATGCACACACTGTAGCAGAGTTTATATACTAACAAGGACCTTGCAGGTTTTTACATAAGCTATTAAGTCAAGCAACATTTGAAAGAGATGACATTGCTATAGTCAAAAAATACATAGCAGCTTGAACCCAAAACACTTTTTGGTAATTTCTAATCTGTCTTTTTGGAATTGGTGGCTAAGCCATTCGTCACAAACCTTTCATGTGTCTGGAGTTATGATTTACCATGTTTGGTTCTACTGGGCTGTTAAAATTCTCAGTACAATGATATCACTTCATTCTTAGTCTAGGGTTCCCAGCATGAATGTTGACACAGGCATATAGCCAAAAGGCTGTCTGCTCCTCCGGACACCCCTGTCTCTTTCTTCAGCAGGCCCAGGGGGCAAAGTAGCCCATTTGCTTTGGCCATACAGATGAATAGATGAGGGTGATGTCACCATGTGGAAATCACGGGGTGAGAACTGTTGGGAATCCTCAGTGAGCTGTGCAGCATGAAACCAAACCCTGGTGCATGGTTCAGATAAACAGGTGCTACAGTGCTACATAACAACTTGATCACTTATAAAGATGCTCTGCTTGATGGTCTAATATTACCAATGGATTATTCAAATTACTATATTGAGAAAGGGTATGTTGATAAGAGTGACAAACCCAGAAAATTGTCATCCATATATGTAATCTCTATATGGACCTTTTTAATGGAATACAAAAATAACGATATATTTCAAACGAAACTGTAGGACATTACAACCGTGGTGGCATGGAGTTAAAGTGATAACATGCTTTTTCATTCACTTAAATTACATAAAGAATAAAGACCCATGTAGCTTCTCCTAATACAAACACCATTACAGTCTTGTACTCAAAGTAGTAGATTTAACAATGATTTTAACTTAAAAAAAAAAAAAAAACTGGCAGCATTTATATATTTGTTTCCATACTGTTCATTTGTTTCCTGATCTAACTGCCAATCTTCTATTCGTACTCAATACCGATGATTTAACCAAATTGGCAGCTGTCTTGCCCATTCATATTATTTGTCTCATAAAATTGACTGGCAAAGAGACGTTGTGGCCCGTGGCCCCTGACGCCTTTTCGTCTGAGTCTGAGGACTTTTGGTCTGAGTCTGAGGACTTTTGGTCTGAGAACTGACGCCTTTTCGTCTGAGTCTGATACTTGAGTCTGAGATCTGAGGATATCCTAAAATGAACACCCTACCTGGCCTTGATCTAATCAAGCTAATTCTGATTCTGGGGTCCACCACGTACACTGTGCAGTTCCCTGATGAAAACTGCAACTCAACACTGGCTGCAACACGCTGGGTAGAAGACAAGAAGGATGTCTGCACCCTGCGGTGATTTCTTTGAGGAAGAAAACAAAAGTGTGTGTGTGTGTGTGTCTCTGTGTGTGCACAGGCGGCAGCGAGAGCCGACTGGTAGAAATATGCATACCTAAACATCCTCAGGTATACTGGAAAATAAGACAGATTCAAATACAGGCAGACACCATCAAAGGCGAAGTCCAGGATGTCAGAGGGGGTGAAAAGGAAAGGAAAGGAGGAGGAGAGCTGGAGGGTTTCTGAAAGTCTCCCTGGTTGCACACAGCAAGAACTTGATCTGAAAAGAAGGAGACCGCTATCAAGGATGAAAGGGTGGCCGTGCTGAAATCCACCTTAGTTCTCGCGTATTCACGTTATGCTTCTAGTCTAGGAAATGAGTCAGCATCATGTTTGCAGCAAAATTCAAAGCAGGAGGCTCTGCCTCAAATCATGTGTTTTAATTAAAGAAGTTGGGCCAGCAAGCACGCTTTAGGTCTTGTTTCTGCAGGCCACGGGTGCAGAGCGTTGAGGGATTGCGTCTCTGAATGAATTTGAGTTCTTCTCTTCACCCAAAGATCCAATCTCAGCCTAGGCAGCCCAGCTCGTAGCTCTTTTTTAGCTTCTCTGAACACCTTAGTAGTTTAACTGCAGTTCAGGGCATCCATCTTCAGCCCTCGTTGAGAGAAACGACAAACAAACAATATCCACTTTTTAGATTAAAAAAACAACAGGAGGGAGATGGGTTTCTGCAATGGGACTTTCTGTTTTGATATTTCCCAATGAAACGGTAATGATATGCTCCTTCCATCTGGATTCAGTTGCCCGTCTGCGCCAGAGGTAGATGTGTCAGTTGTTATTATTATTTTTCCTCTGTGATGTTTAGGTCTGGTTGAAGTTGAAGGAAGGTCACTTGGCATACCTCGCGTGCTCGCCTGTAATTATGGAGTCACTTGCTGAAGGTCACCTAATATGACTTCACAGGGCAACACATCGCTTGGCTGCGTAAATATCCAAAGAGTATTTTATTAGGTGGTGGTGGTAGCCTGAGCACACGGAAGAATACACTTGTTAACTAAGAACATCCAACCGTGATGTAATTCTTACGTTATAAGCCAGCAATTAAACATCCTTTTTAGGAGGCGGGGGGAACCTTTGAGAATCTTCCCAACAAAAAATTGTTGACTAAAAAACATTATCCTTAAAGGAATCTCATGACAAGTTACTACATTTTTTTTCCTAGATGTTTATTTACTGTATGTGTTCATTTGGTTAAATACTGTTGGGTGTCGGCCATTTTCTTTTTTCAGAGTTTATCCTCACAGGAAAAGACATACCAAGTAGAAGAGGCATCTCCAAACGACAGGGCTGTATACCAGCCTCCCAACTCCATGATTGCTTCCAGACAAATAATAGTTGCCCCGTGGATAGCCCGCCTCTCAGTTCTAGAATAATGGCCAATTACCAGGAGGCAGCTTGTTGAAAGAATGCCGCCAGGATCAGCCTTCAAACAGTCCAGTTGCTAACATATGCTCTAAAACTGTCTACCTCAGAAGATTAAATGCGGTCACACGAACCAAAACTGGCGTAAGAGCATCATGTAACTGATGAACAATTCTTCAGGCATGACTGGGGTGATAACTGGGAAGCCAGATAGTGTCTAAAAGAATGAAATAAAAGAAGCAATTGATGAAGCCTGGAGACACAAATCACACGGGTTGAGCAATATTTTTCATTTTTCCAAACAGTCACTCTCAGCCCATCAATCAAAAGAGTGTATCTAAAGCTCTCTTGGACTTGTTTAGTCTGACAGAAAACAGAAAACCATGAAGAACAATAAACCCTCTAAATTAAAGTTTCTTTGTTTGATTGTAGAAAGAGGATCTTAATTGCCGTGTTAAAACACAATTTATTCAAACTCAAAAACCATTATTAGGAAAATAAAGGCACAAGCTCCCCGCAACAAAAAAACCAACTGGCAATGTGCCCATTTAATCACAGCTATAAATTATAATTGTTGCTCAACGACGCACTACATCTTTGCACTTGGAACAGTTGTTTTGAAATAGATGTAATGTTTCACAATGCACTCATTGCACCTCCACTCCATTCAACCGGCCTCCTCAAAGCCCAAAAAAAGACATTTCAAGAAACTAACATGTGTTCCAACCAGCTTCTTTTGTCACTGTGTCAGCACCAACAGTTCAACATATCGCATGACACAAACCTGCTGCTTCTACAAGTACCTTGAAAGCACCGAACAGTGTCAAAACCTTCAACAAATTAGGATATCTGCAGGGGGAAAAAGCCTTCCTTCAGCCATGTGCCTTTCACCAACCATATCCAAAACGTCAATAAAACAATAAAGTTCATTTTCAAAAGTTATGTATTATTAAACTAAGGAGACACGCTGAAATGTGCTTAATCCCGGGAATAAATAAAATTAAAGATTGCAGTTATGAAATGCCTATCAACTTCAATCATTTTGAAATAATGCAGGTAACCCCCACACTTAATATGCCGGTATATTAGCATGTAACATAGCATTTTAGTTTTGAAAACATTAAGTAACAACTCAAAACATTTTCACCTTCTTCTCCCGTGCTGAAGCACAGCTCTTTTTCATCCTAACCTGGTTATTTTATCAACCGCTGTGTTATGAAGATGGGTTGAAATGTTGCATATCACGTGTCAGCTCGACCTTATGCCGTTACCACAGCTGCTTCCTCTTAGGGCTGATACGGAGCAGGTGGAGACCTGATGAACTACCTATCAAGCATCACGCAGCAACTTTTAATCATACTCTCATAAATACATAGCACGTATACTACACTAACCAATTAGCATATTGTAGGCATTAAATGAATCTTTGTCCTGTAATTTTTAACATGTAACAGTTGCAGGAAAAATGGGGCCTACTACAGATAAAGTAGAAGAAAGAAAATCTATTTCTTGTTTACACATATTTATTTAAAAAATCTGAAATTATACATTATGTATAATCATGTGCTTTTTTACTCTTTCCTTGTTTAAGGCCAACCTCATTGCCACCAGCACTTTAAAAATCAGTGCCATGAGAAACCCTCTTATACATCTGGTCACTGTGGCAAACCTCAAAATCTTTCTTCATATTTCCAATGGAGGTTTTTCTGCACAAAACCTAACTGCAATTTTCTTCTCATACAGATCTTTTTTTAACACAAATCTGGACAAATTGGGAGCCTTTTCTCCTCTCTTGATTAGGTGTTGTTGTGATAGTGGATGTCCGTGAAAGAGGACGATTAATTGACTTCCCTTATGCAGTTTGGATGATGCGTTTTCGTTTCCACTGGTGATGTCACAGCGTTGAAACCAGGTGCAGAGGCCACTGAGTGCATCAGAGAGGCCCACTGTAATTCAACGCACACTTTACAGCTAGTCAACATGGCTCAATAAGATCCATTGCATTTTCTTAACAGCATTAAGTCAAATTCTTTGAGATCATATGTTTCAAATTCAGAAAGCTCCCATTTCAATCATTTAATTGTGTTTGCACCTTTCATTGAGGATTTTGGTTCCTGTATATATGAAAATAATAGGCCTTCAAGTGTTCAAAATTGTGAAATGTAAGAATGCGGCCTAAGGGCAACTTAAACCTCCACCTTTACATGCATGTGTTGCTGTGGTGCTTTGATGATTTTCCACAACATCCCTAAAGGAACTCAGAAAATTGAAACATCAGGTGATAGAGCCAGCATCCTGTTTTTCTGCATCCATAGTGGTAAGATCCTGTTTCAGGTCGCTGTTTTTGATTCATATGTACCAACACATAGCTATATAGTCCAAAACATTCACATCTGCTTCTGGCAAATTTCTAAGAAACCAGAGTGATTCACTAGTGCAGTGAGAAAGACACAGCCCCTCACAGGTTTCTCACAGACCAACACCACTAACAACTGAATCCCAATTTCTTCCATTGGTAAGGCCAGTGCCTTCTAACTGCCTCACGGAGAGTGGGGTAAAAGTTGATGCATTACTGTATTGTAATACTTTGCTTGGGAGTACTATATAAATAAATAAGCTAGTAGTAGTAATAGTCTATTGTATATTTTTTTCCGGTGTGGTCATGATGAAGTTTGTCTTCCCAACAGACAATACCATTTTGTGTCAGAAGATACAGGATGGAACGTTATCTAGTTAGATCAAACAGATGTTGAGAATATCGTATGGGGCCCCTGGTAGTTTGTGTGGATATATAACCAGATTGTCGCCCTACTGTCTACAAACTTCCAATAGCAAATTACTTTAAAAGTACATTGTATAACAATGTACTGTAGTCTGCATTTGGGTCTTTAACTTTCATACTTATGATGTGTCCATGCTCATTGCCATTTCTTCTCATGTCTCAGGGGGAAGTGTATACCGGCGCTAGTGTTGCTACGTCTGGACTCTATAAGGCGGTACACTGCGGTGTTTAATATGCAGGATTTTTTGCTTGCAGCAGCAGTGTTGTAACTGTATATTCCCACTGCCCTGGCTCTATCAATCAAACCACACACTGGCCGACCCTCTGATGGGATAAGTGATTCCAAATCTGACTAAGGCCATTGCTTTGGCACTGGGGTGTAAATTGTGGCCTTTTATTTAATAATGCAAGCTCAGAAGGGTGAGGCACCCAGACTGCAATTGATGAGGGGGAAGGGAGTCACATAATTGAGTCCTTGGCTACTGTTTTCCCTTTAGCAGTCCCTGGTTGCCATCTGCCTGCATCTCTAACTCAGCCAGCTCACGCCCTGTGATGAACAGCGTTTCATTTACCTAATCAATTCCCTCCTAGCTATTTACCGCTAATGGTTCAAAGGGTTATGTCTCTGTTTCACAGACTTCTGATCCATCTGCTCTTTTTTATGTGCAGTGTTGGTGGAGGACGCATGGGTAAAACAGGATTAATGGGGTGATCCAAGGCTTTTATTCAATTTAACTACCGTAATACTTCTCACGGTCTTAGATCTTGTTTCTCCTTGGCTAGTTTAAATTCAGTGGTCAGTAATCAACATTTCTTTAGATCTACCACTTGTGCCCCTGTCCTCTTCTCTTCAGCCAGCAACAGCAGCCAATATCATGAAACAACTCCTGAAAAGCATTGGTTCATTCTGATTAAAGACTAAACAGGCTGACAGTCAAAACAGAATGTGTAGGCTACACATTTTAAAAGGTACATCAAACAAAGCACAGTATTATTGCATATATGAGCGGAAAATTAAGTTCTTCCTCTGTGTGTGGTTATCGGTGGTTGCAGGTGCTTCAAGTCCATCTTCATGCACATAGGCCTTCCCCACTGACCAGCTTACAGCTTCTGCTGTGCAAAGCTTTCATCCATCTAATTACGTTTTTACCCACCACGTCATCATAGAATAGTAGAACGCCACTGAGGCTCCATTGCATCTGCAATGTTAATGCTGTTAACACCGTCAGCAGCAAGCGGGTGACTCTGGCGTCATCACGTTAAGAGCAGCTCAGAGTCAACCGAGAAGGACCAAATCTCATAGGGAGCAAGTTTTAAAGGTTACAAAGCGTTTAAGTTTACGATCCTACACAATTTAGATGTAACAAGAAAGAAGATTTTTGTCTATTGATACTTTGAACATTGTACTGATCAATGCTGATGGATTGAACTAACTGGCCTTATATGGAAGAGGTTTGTATTGTGAGGATCACGTGGTGCTTCACAAATGACAGTCTAGCGGAGTAATGGAATGTTATATGGAAAGGAGCATAACTTTCAAGGGAGGTGCCACCTTTGTGGTATCCCTGGGATTTGTCCCTTGCTTGCCATAGGTTACAAATTCAGCATTTGACAAAACACAGAGCTCGCTCTCAGTGTATTTTGATCCTTCCTTTTCCCAAAAGAACAATTTTATCATCTGCAATTAGTTTTTTGGTGTCTGGTCGATCCAACCAGGTTGGAGTCTGTGGTTTTTACTTTTACTTCAATTTTGTATGCTTTATTTTAACATTCCAGAAATGTATCATTTGGAAGCACTCTTTAAAACTTCATGAGATGAAAAGGGTTTTTGTGGTTTTTGAGAATAAACCAGCCATTTGTAAATTTGGTGAGTGATGAATATTTTCCCCTGATCACTGGTTCTTCACTTAGCAAGACTCTCGATCTTAAGCGCTTTCATCACTCCGTAGGAAGTTAAACGACATCATATGCTTGTCCTCGTGTGAATTGGACACTGGTGGGTGGTTAAGTGAGACTGAATGGATTATTGCTCTCTCAGCTGTTGTCTTGTTTTATTTGTAAATCAGGCAAGGAGGACCTCATCACCCTGGGCTTCCTTTAGGTCATCAAGCTGTATGGAGCCCCTCCGCCCTTTCATCTTTTTTCCCATACACAGAGGTTCCACGTTGTGCAATACTTTGCATGTCTGCAGAGTGACCCTGGACTGGTGGTCTATTGACACGTCACACAACACTGCTATTTTCACTGAGGAAAATATCACAGAGGGTAGTAAAATGACTCCCTGGAGCGCCTCTTTACAAAACTACAAGGAAACAAAAACAGAGGCCTATTCGAAGGGTTATAACAGCTTCTTAAATGGCAGAGAGAAAAGCTATTTCACATTTAGGTAAATTGTGGTTTCCAGTGGAGAGGACTGTGAAACCAACATTGCAGAAAATAATGCAGTGTTGTATTCATGCTTGGATGAAAAAAGGATAGAAGAGTACTAACAGATTCAGACAAAGAAGAGAGAAAACACAAACCAAAAGACATGGCTCTATTTGTTTGTTTTGTAGCAACCAAGCATTGTGCACATTTTAGCGTCCCACCGACTCATGAGATGAATGATCAATTGCCTGGTGGGTGCTGAGAAAAATGACCCAAGTGGCACAAAGTGGTTAGCCCAGAATACTTGAGGAAATTTAAAGCCATATCCTCAGAATAGAGGCAAAAAAATAGGCACGTGCCTCAATAATAGATATGCTAGCTTAGCTAACCTCATTGATGACCACAAAGGAGGAAGAAAACATGTACATTTGAAAGAAGGGAGAGACTGATGAATACAAAAAACACCAAGTTACTCATGGTTATATAATCAAAACACGTGTTTTTACTACGTTACATTATTTCTTCTCATTGTGATCATTCTTGTTCTTTCCTTCAGCAAAGCATCTTGGACGAAGATGCTCCAATTTTGCCTATTTGCCATCACAGTGGAAGTTAGAGCAGGACAAACCAGAAGCTCTGACATGTAACTAATGTGAAAATCTTCATTTAGTTTGGGCCGTGTTCAGCCTCCTAAAGAGACTTAGGGGGTCCACCTCATCCCTGGGACGCATTCCCTCCGACACATTCATCCACTCCAGCTTCCCTACCCCATCAACCTACACCCCACAAACAGGACATTCATGTGGTCTTCCATTAGAAAAGGAGAGATTTATCTTTGTAGCATATCATATCAAGACACACAATGAATCGCTTAGCTCCTTTCCTGTGCATGTATGTATGTATATATGCATGTCCCTATATTTCCACATCATACCAGCTCAGGCTTTTCTATCCTTGGCTAACCTCACATTTGGTAGGAGCCTGATCCGAGCCCGTCTCTGGACAGGCTCACTTTTAGATGGAAACCAGGACCCTGTTGAATGGGGTAGAAGTTAGCATGTTGTCCATCAGGGGTCTGTAAACACGTTTTGAGACACTGCACTCCAGAGAGGGGAACCTTGGGTTTCCCTTCAATACTTCTACTTTCTGCTCTGGGAACTGTGATAACTGCCTCAGGACTCATTTTTAGCTTTTTAACTGAACTTTGGAAGGTTTCAAATGGTGGGAGAGTCCCAAGCACAAATGTTACATTTTGAAGAAGTGAAGGGTCGGCCAAACCTGGGATTGTTAAATTATTATGTCATTGTCATAATTATTATGAATGAATGATGTATTATGCTTAATCTTAAATAGATTTTTAATATTTTTTACTTTTCAAATTAAGTTACCCAATTTATAAGAAAAGTTTTAACCACAAAGTAGCAGCATATGTGATTGACACATACTCAACTCATACATTGAGAAACGAGATGTGAGAAGATGATGGTTTTCCTGATACTAGTCAATCTATAGTTCTAAATTCAGGATGATATTTTAGAATAAAACTTGTTATATAGGAAATGGATAATAGGCATATTTCAACCTCTGGACCTTTGAGTTTTGAAGTCCTTCATCGGAACGACAATCTTAGCAAGAGCTTTGCAAATATAGACATATTGCAGGCTTTGCGCCAGCCGTCTGCAGATAAAAGCCTGATTTAAATGAACTCATATTCCTTGGG
This sequence comes from Pungitius pungitius, assembly GCF_949316345.1. NCBI lineage: Eukaryota > Metazoa > Chordata > Actinopteri > Perciformes > Gasterosteidae > Pungitius > Pungitius pungitius. Next base: position 13,920,167 of record NC_084906.1, on the reverse strand, counting down.
AATCAGCCATTTTCTGTGTGTATTTTCCCCCCAATGTCGATGTCTCTCAGACAGCAGGACTTAAGGGAAAGTTAGAGTTTCCCCTCTGTCTTTCCACACAATGCTACTACTGAAAAGCAGTCAATAACATTAAAGAACATTAGACTATATTAGTTGCTCTGCAAATGCAGTTGCATCACTGATGTTGCAGAATATACAGTAGCACATGAGTCACGTTGATGCTGTTAAACGTTACGCGGAGAGAAACTTTTCTTTTTGGGAAAACAAAATGTCTTGGAAACTTATAGGACACGCAAATTAAACATCATATTCAAGTTTCCTCTTGAAGTGGATTCATATCCGTGCGTGTAATAGCGTAATTTACTTTTGCTATAGTGTGCCAATGTTTCAAGATGCATGTGTGTGTGTGTGTGTGTGTGTGTGTGTGACTGACTCTGCCAGCAGTCTGAAAATAGAATATGACTTAAGAGGTTAAAGGAACATTCTTAACTATTTCTTAAGTTTAATCATGCACGCTGAATGTTTGATGGAGTCAGCCTTCAATTGCAAAGCTTTCCTCTTCATTACCTAAAATGGAACTGCTCACAAATCAATTGTGAAAGACCATTTTCTCCTCGTGTGAAGGGAAAGGTGCACATTAATTAACTTGTATTTATTTAGCTGGAAGGCCTTATAATTCCAGAAAAAAAGAAAAAAAAACTTGGGAGAAGTAAAGAACACTCCTCCACATGAGTTTATCTTTCTCTGTTTCTGAGTTTGTATTTTGTTAGACTACGAGCAGGAAAATGTTTATCTGAATGGGAAAAAGACCCATGTTACATGTGGACCCTGACAAGCAGGGTTTGATAAGGTGCAAGCTACAAAATGAGGGAGAACAAAGCGAATCCATCTGCATCAAAGTGGAGAGTTAAGCTATGAAAATAGACGTGAGATTGAACAACATGGCAGGAAACGGTTAGTTGTCTCACCACACCAATCTTTCGCACGTAGTTACTCACAAAAAAAGAGTAGTTTGAATGAGACTGTGGTTCAGGATTGTTCTGTTCACTGGGATAATGCGTGGTCACAAGGGAACGTCATTTCATCATATTTCAGGCTGAAGTAAAACGTTGGGGTTGGACAAAGTGCAGCGTTAGATGGTGGAAGGCTGACTGTACAAAAATAGTACCATCATTTTAAACAACACATTTCATGGGGTGGGATGTGATGTGTCATGTTGCAGGTTGAAACTGGCAGGAGGAAGAGGAGTGCAGCATGTGGTTTTTGCTGTGACAAACACATATTCATCTTGAATTCATCTTGTCGTCAAAGAAAAACGACTTTAAGAAGTCACAGATCTGCCAGAGCTGTGTCAATTTATACGAACAACCCTGCAAATCATCTGAGATTTAATCAAAAGTCCAGGACTATTCACTTATATAAAATACATCATGGACTGCTTCGAATGATCATCCACTGCAGTGAGATAATAGGCCACGTAGTTGCGTGTAACTCTACCAAAGAAAAAAAGGAGGCAGAAGTTTTCCCCTTCCGGTCAAATAGATTGGGATGGTATTGAAATAACCATTTTATTTAAACAATTATAAAATGAAAAGTAGGAAGAACTAATGAATCATTATTAAATCACAGACATGTCAGCTGTCATTTCTACACAGACAATATACAAGCATTCTTCTGTGATGTCCGGTTGGTGAAATGATTGTTATTCGTGAAATGAATAAAATGAAACCTGAAATTACAGCTCGCACACAAAATAAACCATAATAATTTTACAGAGTGAAACAGGGAAAAGGGAGTAAAGCGAGGACATGAAATGCCAGGTTTAAGACACCTCATAACAGCTCTTCGCCACTTGCTACCAACTTGGAAAGTATGATGAAGAAGATGTGCCGGAGGGTTCTCGCCATTTCCCATTGCCGGTAATACGCAACCCAATGCCTGGGACTAAACAATGCAATCAGCTTTGTTTTATTGAATCACACTGAGGCGGTGATTTTCTCTCTGTTGATCCCACATTGTCGTAAATAAGCAGGTATTTTGGAAGAAAAAAAATCAACACACATCTGAATACATTCATTTCTTATTCTCTGTTTGGATTTACCTTTGCATTTTTTAGGTTTCACAACGTTTGCTACTAAACTCCACCCATCCAAACTTTCAGTTTTTGACCAATGCTTGGCGTCTGCGTATCTTCTCTGTTGGTGAGGCTTTGGCAGGCGACAGCATTTCAGTGGAAACCGAAGAGCCAAAGCAGTGCACAGACTGACAGATGATGGGTATTTATTCAAATTGAATCCATAAATGTAACATTAGATTTTGATGCAAAACATGTACGCAAAATGAAAAATGAAAAAGAATTCAGCTTTGTCATTTAAAAAAGAACTTACATTTAGGGAAAATGCATTTTATGCTAAATATGAAGCTAACATAAGTGAGTAGAAGTCTAATTTAGGCATGGAGGGACAAAACTTGCTTGGCTGTGTTCAACAGTAACAAAAGCAGTCTACCAGCACATTAAATGATGAGAACTTATCAAATTGCATGTACAATTTGTGAAGTATAACAAATGTAAATGCTGTGAAAGAATGGATTTGTTTGTTGACATACTTCCATATTCTTCATTTTTACACCAGTGTTGTCCCATTTGAAGTAATGACAATAAGCTAAGCTACCCAGCTGTTGGCCATGAATTCATATTTACAGTACAAACTGGTGGTATCATAAACCTCAAACCTCTCTTTGAGAACGTAAAAAAGGGTATATTCCAACATGTCAAACTCTTTCTGAAGTTGAGGACACAGCTAGGCAGGTAAACGGAGGCTGTGGGCAAGACACAGTTCTGCCACGCTCTTTCCTTGCTGTCTTTACAGTGAAGCTTGAAAGGAAGAGAGCAGCACTGTAAAAAAAACACCTGCTTTCCATTTAGAGTACCTTTGATTGTGTTTGTGCAATGCATCAAGAAGAAGAAGAAGAAGGGAGTGGGGAAGCTTTTGTCAATGGCCAGTTGAGAATTTTGCCAAGAGTTGGTTTTTACGATCAAGAGCGTAAAGGGACCATTAAGATATCTAGAACAGAAAGCAATATAAACGTAACGCTGTGAGGCATAAAGGTACGTTAATGGCATATTGTCTTTGGCTCTTTCGTTAGAAATGTGATGAAGAACATTTCCAAAACGTAGTCATCTTGGAAACGGTTCTAAATTTCAGTAAGCACACAAAGCCACACTCAAGTGTTTCCCTTGAACTCTAAATTCACATCCTTCCCTAGATAATACCGTTCATGCCATATCCTTCATGGAGCGGTCTTACTGGAAATGTATCCACCCGTCTTGTATATCCAAGGAATCCGCTTATCTGATGTGGACTTCCTGAGATCTTGCCTGTAAACAGACCCAAAGTCCGTTGCTCTGTCTAAAAATCACCACTAGGTCTCATGGGTGAGGGAAAGAGGAAACTGAGGAAGGAGGGAAGATGCGGGAAAGGAAGGAACAGAAAGAGATGTGAACGGAGGGGTCGAGGTGAAGCAAATGTACATTTACAATCGAGTTAAAATTGTGGACACAAGGTTGGACCCCACCCGCCTAACCGTCTCTCCCAGTCTTTTACTCCCGTAATGATGCGCTACCCTGCGTTCATGTTATTACAGCTATGGCTGCCGTTCCAACTCAAATAAAACAACATTGGCTTCAAGAACTGCAGAGACCTTACAGCTTAACCATGAGTAACTCAAGACTTCATAGCTCTGTCAGTACTTTCCTGTACATGTTACATTCGTTTCTCAGATCTGCTGCAGACCTCCTGTCAAAAGAGAGGGAAGACGCTAATGTCCAATGAGCTGACACTTTGTGGAAATTATAGATCTCAGTCCTGTAGACTGAGGTGGGTTTTCACAAATTAGAAGAGTGGATTTTTGGCTAGAGTAAATCCAGTGATTCCTTTCAGCTGAGTTTCCAGTGTAATATGGAGTGTGTAAACGGAGCGTGTAAACGGCTATGGTTGTACTGGCCATTTACCAGTGGCAATTCAAACAACTGTGCATGGGATATAGTGCTGAACATTGCTTAGGAGAAGCTAACGTATTGCAAGAAAACATTTAAAACTGTGTTCTGTTGAAAAGGTCAAATTTGAACTGAACAGTGAGCTCAATAAACTAAATAAACTGGCTATTTATTAATCAGTGGAATAAAGCTAGACTTTATAATAACTAACTGGTTGCTTGTATCTAGTCTTATGGCTACATGTCTTTGGGAGGACATTCTTGCTACACGCATGCAAATAATGTGGCAACGGGTGGTCAGCAGCGGCCTATCAGCTGGTTTGCAGCTGTCCGTGTCACTGGATTAGCAGTGACACCTCATCATCATCCTGTGCGCAGAGCTATTCACAGGACGCCCAGACGCCAGCGGGGAGACCATTAAGGGCACCCTAGTGGAGTATGGGGGCTGCACAGCCAAACAGAACCAGTATAGCCATGTATGCCACTAACAAGCCCACTCATGATCTTATGGAGGCTTGTGCGCATGCAGTGGAACACACACACACACACACACCTAACACACATACACTCTGCAGTAGCTCAACTTGATCAGGCAGACAGTCCTCAGCACTTGTCAGGCGCCGCTCCAAAAGAGAAACTGAATAGCTTTAATCGTGGGAGAGCGGTGAATGGCCGGTTGATTTCAGCATGTGTGTTCATTTCCTGACCATCAATCCCACAGTCCATTTGGCCCGGCACACACCGGTGATGCAAACCATGCAATTGGAGGAAACCCAGTATCCTTTTTTTTTTTTTTTACAATACAATTACCATTCAAGAGGGAATTATAAAGGAAAGCCTATGATTAGCTGTCATGCTATTTCTAATTCCCAAAACACTAGGAATGGTTTCTCCTAACAAGGACAGGATATCAAACAATTATTTAGTCTTATTTGTTTTTAATGAAAACCTGTGCAATTACAATTTAAATGTTAACCTTTAAACACTGCAATCAATCAAAGGAACCAGAAAACGGAACTCGCTGCTATCGTTGAAAATGTTGAGAATTGTGAATCAGGAGACAAATCAATTAATAGAGTAATACTTTTACATTTCTTTTCTCATTTGTCATACAAGCGTTCATCGTGCTTGCACGTGGCCAAAACTGTACATATAATCTTAAAATAACAGCCTTTATTTATGGTACTGCCACATGCCATCACACCAATTGTTATGCAAATTCATTCATTATCAAGACTCCTTTGGGTGTCTGTTTTTCAACTGGTAAACACCGAGCAGTGCACATAATATCAGAAAACAAGCCTTTAATGATAGTCCTTCAAAACCGATTTACCCATTCAGTCCTCAAAGGTATCGAGAAACACGTCAATAATTGCTTATTTTCTCATTTTATGCATTAATTTGCCAACAGAGGAGAGCAGAAAAAAGAACGAGCTCAGACTCTTCTTTTTTATCCTAAGTGAGGACTGATAATACACAACAAACCTCCTGAAAATGGTTCTTTGGTAATCTTTATCAAATAAACTCTATAATACACTAGACAACTACATAATAAATAAATAAGATGCTATAGGCCAAGCAGCAGCAAAAGATGTAGAGTGATATGTTAAAGATAACATATCACTTGTTCCCTCAACGGAGGGACAATTCAGTCTGTCAATCTGTACAATATAAAAATCAAATAATAAATATATTACAATTAAATATATTCATTTAAAATTTATTTTAAACATTTATATATTATATGTATAAGTTGAGATGCACCTATGAACTTAACGTGAGTTTGTCGGGGAAACACCCGATCAGTGTGTTGAGGGAAAAGCGCCACAAAACTTCACTCAATGAATTATTTGGTTCTAGTTTCTCCGGCAAAGTTCTTCTCTCTTACCAAGTTTGGGACGGGTCTCCATGGAAGGACACTGCCGGTGGTCGCTCTTGTCATGTTGTTAACACTACCAGCAGCCCAGTTGTGTGTTTTTTCTCATGCCCAGGACAACGTGATATCTATTGTCTCTACTCAGAATTGCGATTTTTGGTGCTTTTTGCCTTTTTGTTTTAACTATTAATGATATGGCTGTCACATTCCTGGACACTAATGATGTCTATGTTTGTTGTTTAATTGTTTGTACTGTAGCAGGAGGGGCAGAGGAACCATAAAGCGGAATGAAAAAAAAACTGTAGCACTGTAGCTATAAAGCGAAATTGTTTATAACGGGTTTAGTAATGCTCACGTTCAAAACAACGTATAGAGGCAATTCAGCCTGCTAATTTTCAACAGCTTATGGATCCATCCTCTTTGCTCTTGTTGCAAAATTGAGAACAGACTTTGCCTACAATGGACACTGCAGAGGTTGCTTTTTCTGGCACTTAGTCTCAGACATCTTTGATGCAGTACGAGTTAAACTCTACTTTTTTGTCTGCACTCATTGAAAACTCCCATTAGTGAGCAAAATCCAGAAGTGGGTGTTGTGTGCGGGAAATTGACTTGTTCCTGGTTGTAGTGTATTAAGCTGTGCTCCCTTAAGTATTAATCTGCCTTGCTTATGTCACTACTTTGATGGAGGTAGAGGACTTTGGTCTGCACTCAAGCCTGAAGCCTGAAAACTTAGATTTTTTGCTTACCTCATGCAGCCTCATTACAGCCGTGTTTTTGCAGTTGCCTGCAAACTAAAACCTGCAGGAACTAATTGAAGGTTTATTGAAGGAGGGCCCATAAGCACGTCACATTTTTTAATATTATTCAGTACTCTACTAAATAAAATAGATTTCAATTTTCAATTCAATTAATTTTATTTTGCCAAAAATCACAAATTACAAATTTGCCCCATATGGTTCACATGGGCCATCTTCTGTCCCGGGTACGGCAACATTGGCTGATCAAATAGATGATGTTGTATATGTTTTTTTTTCCACTCATCCCATAACACATTTCGGCGAAAATCAGTGCTATTTGGTCATCTTTGCAGACTCAACTGAAATCAGAGTAACGACCAATAAAGCTCTCTCATACCCCTGGTATTACGTATGAGGCACTCCACCCCTCTGTAATTAGTAATTAGTCAACTCATGGGATGGAGTTCATGGTGTGTTTACTCTGTGTCTTTAAGAGTTCATTTAGGTAAAGTATATGTGTAAGACAATTATACATCGCTTGCTGCTCATACAACGTCTGCTTTCTAAAACCAACATTAGCAATGACAATATTTTGCTTCAGAGATTTGTCTAAAGATGATGAGTTTTTTTGCTACGCTGAGATTCACAACAGTTACAGAATGTCAAAAGTAGAACAAAAATAAATACATTTTACAGGTCATGTAAATAACCCATTTAAGGTTAAGTGTTACCATTACAATTTACTAATCACTTTGAAAGTCATGGTCACACAACTGGTAACATAACTAATAGTTACCTACTATTACTTCCTCTATATGGTAGGTGAAAAATTTATAGAAAAAGACAAATGTGTAAATGGATAACATCGGAACGTATGATGTTAACTCTGCCCAGCTGTTTCAAAAAGAGACACCAACTTCTCAAGGCTTTCCCACAGTGGCAGCTTCCTGTTATACAAGCCATGTAATGTAAATGGCCTTATGGGGCAGTTCCCCCCACTGAAGTCCCCACCCTGGTTTTTAAAGCCCTTGGTAGCCACAGCTATAGCTTCCAGATGCCGTCTTCTTTTCAGGGAATAGAAAGGAACTAATCTAATAAAAAGAGGGGGCAGCAGAGGAGAACCCTGGAAGGCAGGGGAAAATAACAACACATCTACGTAAATCCGAGCCCTTGTGGCGGTCCAGCAGACATTTTGTTAATACGCTCAGAACGCCCGCACAAAACAACTTTTGTTCCTCCGACTATAACGTTTGTTAAAAAAATGTTTATCTGTCATCAAATTCAATAATAATGGGATCCCATCGCTTCATTATACGAAGTCTTTATTTGGAGGTATTGCTTGAGATATCTTTCCAGACCTGCATATGGTACTTTTATTGTCCACAGACCGGGCAAGTTGTCTGTATTTATTCATTTATTTTGGGGAATGGAGTGGAAAATAGTGTTTCCTTAGTTTAACCAGTTCAAAGGGATCAATCTGAGGAGGGAAATTCCCGAGAAATAGCATTAATCGTCTCAATGAGCATGATTCTTATCATGTGGGCTCAGGCCCGTGCTGCAGAAAATCGGGGGAAATGCTGCCAGGACAACATCTGTGGAAAAAAGTGTGAGGGGACTCTGAACCCAAACAATGTGACAACGATAAAAGAAGTTGCTCTTGTGCCATGACTTGAAAGGCTCCAAATACTGTTTAATGCCGCAAGTGTAGGAGAGGAGGAACTATTTATGGCTGCATCAGTCGTTCTGCTCTGTATTCCTGTGCAGTAGGTCTGAAGTACTGCATGGGACTCATTGCTGTCAAGAAGTAACGTTTGAGAAAGCCAAAGAGAACCATTGAGATTCAACAGCCCAACACAGTATGCCATTTAATTTTTTTTTTCCGCACCGACTGTCACTCTCTTCTTCTAACCCCAGAGAAGGCTACCTTTCTCTCCAGAGGCTGTCGAAGAGGTACAGTTATTTGGAAATTCACAGGAGGAAAATGCACGGTATTCATTCCAGATAGACAGGACCCAAACGTTCGTGCGTGCCATCAAAAAGACACAGCTGTCCTCACTCTCCCAGGCTGTCATACTCTCAGTTGCTCATTTTCAAGGACTCTGCCAAATTTCTCTTCCTCCCGATCTTCCTCTCTCAGCCCCTTCCCTTTCGCAAAACTCTTTTACTTTGTCTGTCACTGCCTTCATTTCCTCTCTCCAGTCTCCTATTTCACTGGCTCTAAGTCGGGCTCCAAGTCTCTCTTCCACGAACCACTTCTCTTTCTGCCTCCAAACCTCCCCTTTTTTGCTGTCCTCCTCTCGAGATGATAATTATCAGGGGGTGTAGATGGACGCATTGGCATCCTTACACATAAACATCGGGAAACACGTTGACACCAAGGCCACATGCTCTACCTTTTTTGTTTATAGCAATCACACAAAGGTCTGATTAATGTTTGAGTTAATCAGTGAGAGAGGAAGGAATTTAGCTGTGGGTGTGCAAATGAAAGAGGAGTGGAAACCTCCACTATGTATCTCAACTTATTAAGTGACTGAGTTTATATCTTTCAGTCATACGTGTATATATGTAGGACCTCTATTTAAATGGTATTTTAGCATCATTTAAACAGGAATGACTATAGGAAGTCTCATGCATACCAATTTAAAGTGTCCTTTCAAGGGCTTTTATAATAGAGGAGTTGTGTTTCATAGATATTTTCCATATATAACCTCAAAGATGGTTTGGTATTTGGGGGATGTGATTTCGTTGGCCTAATTCCCTCTCTGTGTCCTTACAGGAGACAGCCGAGTTCACTGCAAAGCGAAATCAGCAGTAACAAAAAACACAAAAAAACGTGGTAGCATTAAAGACAATTTTTTTTTTTGTATTCATATCAACAGCCAGAATTGGTCTCCCTGTCATAGACTCGTCTGTCTGGGGTGTACAAATGCAGGTGGATTCAGTGGAACATAATTGATATGAAGTTAAGATATCCTTTGAAAGTTTCCACAGCAGTGTTAAAGTGAGGCCTTCTGCCAAATAAATGGGAAACAATGATGACTATCAAGCTGCTTGGTCGTTATCGGTATTATACACAGTAACGGATAATATCAGATACATTCATCATGGGATGTGTGATTAGGTTTGAAACATATGAATGTTGAACATCAGATTCAGGCTACTAAAATGTACTGTTTTCCTACTTTAAGAAATTGTTGTAAATTCATGGTGGATTCAAAAGTTTTTCATAATAACTCCAACATACAGTTAAATAGTCATGCTTTGCGTATAAGTCATTTTTGAGTGAAAAGATGTGACCGTCATGCTTGAACATGACTTTGGACATTAGACATCTTCACTTCATCCTTCTGAGCTCAGCCGTGTGAAAATCAATTAAGGGGCAGTGGGAAAGTTGATCTTATGGCTAAAGATTTCAATTCTCCCGTATTTTTTGTGTTCATGATTCTAATACTGTTAACATTTCAGATAATGTTTAATTTCGTCTTTTTTTTATTGTCAGAGCAAACTCTGTAATATTCGCTCAATAAAGGGGAAATGGCCATTTTAAAGATAGACATTAAGTTTTAGATAATGCATAATATGATATTGTGTAGCATGTGTGTGAAGATTTGCACTGGCGTGGTAATATACTGTTAGTGACACACACGCTCTATAGGAACCCACAATTGCACGAGGTCCATGTTTTTTTTAAATGTATTTATCCTTGACGTCATAGAGGTTTCCAGAAGTTGTGTTTCTAAATGTTCCATTGCGTTTGTTTTACAGTCAATCGTCATCAGAGATTAAGTATACAAGCCACATGCTGCAGGGAATTCCTCTTTGCAGGTGTTCCTTTTCTTTGCTGCCTCCATTCATGTGTGAGTTGATATATTTCAAACAAAGTACACATGTCTATCGTCAGTGTAGATTGTTCAGATAGACTTTGAATGACTTATGAATCACACTGTTCTTGAGATTTGTTGTTGATGCAAATTTCATTCGGTGTTGCACAGTAGATTCATTTATTGTGTCAGAGGTCACACCAATGGGATCAGTTTAGTCATGAATGATTTTATGTTTGTATTATTTGTGTTCTTCCAAACATGCAGTACATTTTGAGCGTTGTTCGGTAATGTTAATACAAATGTCCCGTTAGTATTTGACCTAAGGACATGTAATGAAATGCAACAAATATATATATATATATATATATATATAATGTGTATTTGTACTTTTTTTTATTTGTTAGGAATTTAATAAAAACATAGCTCTGGCTGTACCAACAGTTATCGTAATGAAAACGTTTTTTCTTTTCACAGTATATACCCTTCTTATTTGAAACGTAGTAAGCTCACGACTGGTTTCTGACTCTGTCTTTTATTCCACATCTGGAGCGGGGACAATAAATGAAAAATTAGCATCAAGCTGATTCATCATGATTACTCCTACATCTGTTTTCAGAGCCTTGCTGGTGGAGTTACAGAAAAGCCAAGACTTTAAAGTGAACATGTTTTGTATCCTTTTCTAAGACTATAATTTCTCTAAAAAAAGCAGATGTGTTCATTTCGTGCACAAACGTCTCCGGCCAACAGATTTGACTTACAAGACGATAGAATCTACTTTTCAACTCTTTGAGGAACAATGTCTTGCCTTTTGAAATTGTGACAACCATTTCTTTGATAGCATTTTTTTATTGGTTTTGTGATGGACAGTCACAATGAAGACCATAACGTGGTTACTGGATACAGAAATGATACTTTATCGCAGATGTGACAGCCAGCATGAGTTGGAGGTTTTAATGTGGTTTTAACAGTTTTGGCACAGGACCGACAGTCTGTTGGGGTCTGTGGAAGATATTGTTTGCTGAGCACTGTTAAAGACACGCAGACAAAGGGGGCTTTCTGAGAAGCGGTTCAAAGTAAAGATGTATTTCCTTCTTCTGGCCACAGTACGGCACCCTTCAAATTGGAATGTGACCCCTTTCCTGTCAGTTCTTCTCTCTGCCCTTGTATTTCGAGTCAATCGAGGAGCATCACATGAAACCCATACGGTATATTTGCAACACCTTCCTTGTATTCTGAATTCATGGTGAATCCCATCCGTCGGGCACAGCAGGCCTGAAAGGAGCTTCCTTTGTAATCAGAACACGTCTCCAGTGAAATGAATCGTTTTTCCTCCCTACTGCCTGTTTTAAAAAAAAAAAAAAGAATTATTACAAGGGCCCTCTCCTGAAGATCCCCACTGGGTGGTTAGTCTTGCCAGTCAACATTGAGACTCACATCAACGTAGCCATCTCATTACTCTCAAAGGGATCTGGGAGGTCAGTGCTATCAAGTGGAGTGGTGCTATAAAATAAATTGAATGTTCCGCTGAGGCAAATGTTGAAGGTGATGGACAGTGAGGGCCCTTGCGCAGAACCACAGGTTTCTCCAGCTCCCCTGGGTGCTGCAGACTCTGACCTGGGCTGAGAAGCTGGATGACTGAAAAGAAGGTTACATTTAGAATTTAACATGAGTAGCCAGACCAGTGTGGTATTTCGGCCACTCACTCTATGCACCTCGCAGAGGTTACCTGTGCACGTCCAGTGGGCCTGTCAGGTATTGGAATAGACACACTTGACTGCACAGAGGTGGAATCAGAATTGCAGATGTGGAAGGACAAGGAGAATGAAGCCAATTGATATGAAAAATAAGAAGTGGGAGAGAGATTTTTCTAGGCTTTGCTTTGCACTTAAGAGCAACATTTGTGCAATGATTAAACCATATTTCCCAGATGTAACTAGTTTTGATGCCAAGACTTTGTGGTTAAAACATGTTAAAGTTTAAAAAGAAACAATGTGATATGACATCTCAAGATTTGGGAACATTTTGCCAATTTTTCCATTAGCATCACTGTGTTGAAAAATATGCAATGCTTTAGAAAGCCATACAACATATTTTGTGCATTCGGACCAGATTTGAAAATCTTTCATCCCCAAAAGCATGCTAATAGTTGCATGTTTTCTCTAAAAAATGTCATCAATAATGTATTTAAAGCTGGGCCGCTAAGAGAATCAATGACTTTGTTGGAGAAAATGATGAAAATGACTTTTGCTGCAGTTTTTTAACAGCGACTAAAAAAACAATGTAGCAGTGGTTTGCAGGCTTTACACAGAGACAATGAGAAGTGTGAGCATGGTTGTATGTATTCATGCCCTCATAATTGGCACATGTTGTTAGTGCGTGGATATGCATTATCAAACAAAGCCTGTGCTATGACTGAAATCAGGAGGGATGAGTCAGCCTTTTTCTCACTTTGGCCTTTTTAAAAGACGTAGTCACGACACAAAGCGGGGCTTGGGATGAAGCTCTTAAAAAAAATGTATTAAAACCCCAAAAGAAGTATGTGGTTTGATTGTTGGTTTCCCAGAAACAGCAGGAAAGGGATAAGCTTACAACTATTCTCAATGACTGTCCTCAAGCGCACTGCGGGAGAAGCAATTTGTTGGAAGAAGTAAAACCATTTAGCCCCGACAGAAAGGTGGCGAGCAGACTTAATTGAGGTCCCTGGCTAAATTTAAAAGGAGTAAATAATTTTTGGACACAGCAGGTTATTTTGAGCAAGGTTCACACGCCTTAATACACACTCCCGTAATGGAAAGACTGCTCGAGTTGAAGTGTGTTCTGTAATCCTGGGCAATAGGAGCTGTACTTGTTTTGCCACATCTTGAAAGAGATTGCACGATGTCCTACCCCTCTGCTTGATTCGTTTGAAAACGTCTTCTGTTTGGGTAAAGGTGTCTATTCTGCCGGCATACACGCCAGTTGGCGAGCTGCACAGCATGCTGAAGGGAAAAAAGGCAAATAACGTGTCTTTGTTTTTGGTGGATAACAAATGTGGACAATAATTAAGGTATCTTTCATTTTCTCACGCTAATAGTGCGAGCAATACTCTGCATACTTTGCACACATGCAAACACCCAGAAACCACACTATCTACTGTATGAAACATCTGCCTGCAGGCTTAGATTGAGACAGCCCAGAGCTAGACAAGTCTTTGGCTCACCTCCTACAGGAAAGAGGAAAATCACAAAGGGCCATTCTTGACCTGTAAGTCTTGGATCTTTTATAACAAGCGCTAAATAATTGGGCCATCTGGCCTAAATTCTTCAGTGTCTCTCAAAAATATGACGATAATTTGTCTGCAACTTGCCCTCGTGGCCTCCCTTTTCCTCTTATCTGCTCTTTTTTCCGATTAATATGTCGGCTCGCTGGCACGCTGAGTTAGTCCTGTGTTTTTGATTATGTTTTGATCAGTGTGTTTCTAATTCATGGACCAATTCAGCTGCTGGCGCCCTAAAACTATTCTGGCATGAAACAGCTATTACAGTGTTTGGCTTCGACCCCACCCCAGCCCCCAGCCCCCCCCCCCCCCCCCCCCCCCCCACACACACACACACACTCCCTTTCCACTGCCAGTAAATGTTTAAATATGTTGCCGGTTTGTTTGAAGGACCGTGTCAGCGCACATGGCTCGTCAGCAGATGCCTTCAAGATAAGAACACACCTTTTACTGGCATACGTTGCTTCAAGTGTTGTGGTTAGACCAGTCGGTAGGGGAAAGAATGGAGCGTTGTTACAAAGAGACCGAAGATATTTCAACCGAGCCACTGGGAGCTTCATGGCTTCATGGCCACTTTGTTTAAAAAAAAAAATCTTTTGTTGGAAGATGGATCTAATAAATCTAATTTTACCCTCCAAAAAGCATTGGATGCAGGGATTAATTTCATACTCTTCTGGAGACAGGAGAGGGCCCAGTTTATTGTGGGAACTTAATCCACTTTCTGACCAATGGACCTTGGGCCTTCAGCTGTTCCAAGGCTATCTGAGATAGTGATAATGATGAAGAGGATCCACAGTTCCACAACTGGAGGAAAAGGTATTATCAGCCGAATGAACACATTTTTGTTCTTTCTTTGTTCAACTTGGTGCAGCCAGTTCTTTCCTTTTGGAATGAACCGAAACATCTTTTATATTTTGACATTGGTTTTTACTCATTACTTGGCTCAATTTTCATTTTTTTTATATATGACACTTATTTTCCCAGAAGTAGGAACTGACAAGTGGCATCTTCCAGCTAAAAGGCCAGCTGTAGCGGAGGTAATCAATAATGTGAGATGGACGAGGCTGCTTATCCAGACTCTGAGGGATATCCCGCATTTGGATCCTGTGAACTTGTAGACGTCCACCTGCAGCCTTCCTAGTTGCAAATACCAAATGTCAATCACTGCTACCCTTTTATTACTGCGTCCTAGTCCTTTATCGGTAAGGCCTTAACTTTTTAGGCAAGTGTCATTATATTGAGTGCGACATTAATGGAATGAATATTTTGACACTTTGCCTTTTCAATGTGGGTAATGGAAGTCACACGTTTTGTAGGTAACCAGCTGTGTGTGGGGTTGTCGGGTTGTGGGGGCGTGTGCTAACGTGATTGACAGGTAATAGGATAAGGACTCTCTAAGCGCTGATGCTCTGACATTGTTCCAGAATCCCTACTGTGCAGCTTGAAATGTACATTTAAGTTGATGCAGTTTGAAGTTGACATAACATGATTCTAAAACAAAGCTCACTTTTATTTGTTTCTCTTACCGCTAGTTCTAGTTGGGTTTTATTGAATTACAAAATTAGCATTAATATTTGAATGATTCGTTTTAAAGATTTAAAAAACTCTAATATAAATTGAAGACATTTTTTAAAAACATATCTAAAATGACTGCATTAACTATCAGTTGTGCAGCAACTCATAAAAAAGTAGTAAAAGAGTTGGCTAGACAGCACCATACAATGGGTGTTTACCAAATTAGCAAGCATTTCGATGTGTTGTTGTTTGCTTTGGTTGCTGAAGTCGTTATCTCTGGCCAGCGCAGTGCTCAAGGCAAAGCCCCCGTCAACGGACTGCTGACGGAGTAATTGCAACACGTTCTGTCAAAAACAGAGCCACAAGGAGAGGGAGAAGAGCAGGAAGAGAGCTAAGAAAGAAAAAGAAAGAGAGGGCACGGACAACACTCAGTTTACACAATGCTTCATATTACACACACGCGGGCACCTCAATTAACTAACACCTATCTGTCATCTGGCAGTTACAACGTATGCTTTGAGTGTATGTTGTAGGGATGTAAAAATAGCTCATACTGTGCCGTGGCTGCATGTCTGCCCCTGAAAGTCAGATTGGTTGTAACCCCGCAGCACTTGCTTCCCCGGGGCCCTCTGTGGGATCCATTAAAATTATATATAAATGATTAATGAACAGACACCAGTCAATGTTATTTGAAATGCTTTATTTTATTCTAGCACCCTGAAGTGATTCATAAATAAAAAAAAGGTTCTCAAGTGTAATCGATTCACCATCCATTGTCTGTGTTCAGGGGAGGGCGAGAGCGTGACTTATTTAGCATTTTTCAAGCTAAAAATATTATAATCAGTGATGTTTTTTTTTAGCTGCGTGACTAGTCCTACTCTTATCTCGCTTGTTCCAGTGTTGAGCTTAATCTTATCCAAGCTCATACGTGTACTGTTATGTATGGACGATGCTTACAGTACAAGGCTGCATGCCTTGAGGCCTGAGTAATGCATTACGTCAGGGTAAAGTAACGGTCAACCACTTTCTGTGACAAACCCCAACTCACAGGAACTTACAGCAAATTCATCCACTTCAACAAATATTTTCCTTTTTAACTGAAAGATTCCATGAGCATCCACTTCCAGGGAAAAACAAATGCTGTACTTCATATCTCAGCGTTGCACTGGGTTGTTAAAGAGGGGAACTCGTCAAAGACCTCCTGATTCCGCTTGGCAGTCAAAGCACTCAAGAAGCACACATTTCATCACAACGACCTTAGTCAGACTCGAGGTGGCCTTGACATAGCTGATTCCCAAGAGCAAAAAAATCTTTCATGTGGAAGGCATAAACTTCACTATTACCACCAATCCCTTCCCCAGCGCTCTCTTACATGCACAGAAAGCATAAAGTGTTTATGACCTCATGTTGAGAGGTCACATTCAGACTTTTATTCCTTACTCTGTCATGTCAAATGTCCCTATCAGCTTACCCCAATCCCATGCATTTATGTGACTACGGTGGTTAAACTAAAATGCACTGAGAGGTGCTGACCCTGACCTTTGACACCAGAGAAACGTACATACAAGTGTCAGGCCAATAACCAGCTTCCTTCTCAGAGCAACGTAAACAGGAGCAGTTGCTGACAGGTAATACATTGGAGGGAGAGGCAGAAAGGTGTCACAAATATGGGTTGCTTATGTGGGTGAAGATGAATGAATTATAAATTCTCTATTTGCCAAAAGGTATTCTGGGATGAGGGGGGGTCTGTGTGATTGTTGGCCTTTTCTCCAGTGGGAAAAGTCCTCCCATTTAGAAAAATGCCGATGTCTCGTTGCATAAAATAAACATGAAGATGGCTTTTAAACGAATGCTAAAATCTTTGTAAAGACACATTGTCTTTATTAGCTGTGTTTCCAATGTGAGGGCTGATGAATAAATGATGTACACTGTATAAAAACAATCAGTCAATCTAATTAGGAGACGGCAGTTTCAGAAACAAGCAGTAAATAGTTTCCCTATTGATCCGCATTGAAACTGTAGTACAATGGATATTGAACGGTTTTTTGTTGACAACACATGTCAGAAGTCAAGACCATGTTGCATGTTTACAGCTCCACGGGGAGAAAGTGGGGTCAGCTGCAGCGGCATGACGTGAGACGGGCGGACGGACTGCTGTCGGCGGCGTGCGACCAGTGAACCATTAAGGCTCTGTGGAATCAGCAAGCTAGCAAACTAGTCAGTTGTTTGCTAGCTGCAGATGTCACTCATCTGCCGATAGACATTGGCTTGCTTGCTGCGACACAGGAGTGTGTGGATGAAGCCTCGGACTCAAACCCCCCAAAATATACTCATTTCATCAATAAAAAACAACACTTGGAATTTTGACCTCCACCAATAATTAACATCCCCATTTTTTTCTGACTTCCCTAATGTTGTAATGCTTTGCTCTGTCCTGCATTTATTCTTTATTCACTCGTTTCTGGGAGACAGCAATGCTGTGGGTGGCTTTAACATCTTGTACTGTCTGCTAGGAACATGACCCCTCCCCACAGTGCAGTAGGTTGGCTCCATAGGGGGGGGGGGGGGGGGGGGGGGAAATGGAGACACAGCAACCGGTCAGCTTATTTCCCCTCAGGAAAGACCCCTTCCTTGGTGTACGGCTCTGTGAAGGGACATATAATGCCTCTTGGCCTGTTTACATGCAGGTTAGTGCACCCATAAAACAATGGGGATGTAGTATGAGTAAGGTGAGCAACTGAAACACTAAGGTTTCAGAACACGTGCATCTCCCATGTAGTGCCCCATGGATAAAAGCATCTTCTAAATAGCTTTTGTTTGTTCTACAAAGGAAAAATCAGGTGCTATAATACTACTCCATCTGACTCACAAATTGTTAAATACTGTGCAGGCCCTTAACTTGTATGCTTGTGGGATGCTAGTGGAAGCAGGCTGATGTTGTCAGGTGAGTTTTGTAAAAACTTTGAATGAGATGTTTTATAAATCTAATAAATACATGATTGCCTCCCTGTTACCTCAATATTTGGGATGATATCTTGAATCCACCCAATTTATCTTTTCTGTAGCTATGTTGGTCTAACCTGCGTTCTGAATGTGTCTATTTGAGGCACATCATGACGAAAAAGAGCACACAAGCTCACAATAAACACATCTTGGATGTTCAAAAAGAAATAAACTACACAGACACAGTCGCTATAATGAGTAGAAAGGAGAACATAGAGGGCATTGAGAGTTCATTTCAACACTCATCAAACATCTGCTGGTTTGTTTCTCTTCTATCACTTTGTCAGGCTCCATGCGCATGCCTGTTATGATTAATGGAATCCTCCTATTATCTCTGATGGATTAGAAAACATCCCCCTGCTGCACAAACCTACTCTGATGTAACCAGCTTCTGACATTGTTTCTTGACTGAGGCTCAGGCTTCTCTGGCTAAGCACAAACACTGACATTCTAGTCCATAAATAACCTGCTTTAAGTCAGAAATGCAAAAGAAGGAGCTGCTGAACTCGCTGTTTTGTCACAGGGTTTCCAAAAATTGCCTCCATACGGGACCAGCTCTGTGGGTTAGAGGTTAGACGTAAGTGCTAAATAATAAAAGTAAAAGACTGATGGTGCCCTTGGCATTATCAATGTGGTTCATGGGACATTTCAGGCTCATTTACAGTATTATTGCGTTTCTAGACTGTGTGGCCAGCCATTACCGTTGTGCTGGCCTCAAGTACTTTTGCTCTGGCCCTAGTTGTGTTTTTTTTACATTAAACAAAAGCTTTTAAGTCATTACTATAAGCCTTTGTTTAGAGTAACTTAAGGGTTGGGTTTTGCGTGTCTTTTGTCTCAGCATCAGAAAGGGCTTTCAGTGCTCACTAATGACCAGTAATCCCACACCCTTCTTACCACTGCGTAATTGGCTAATTTATCAGTGCTAACCTAACTGGGTACTTAGTAAAAAAAAAACTGTGGGCTAATGCTTGATTTAATCCCCTCAGATGACAGTTTCAAACTTTGTGTCATGTTTCAATTCATTTAACCCAAACTTTGTGATCAAAGCCGAGTGTCTGCAAATACATTGCATTGCATTCATCTGAGCTGAAGCACCAGATGTTTTTATTACAGAGAAATAGTCATTGCAAACCTTTTGGGGAAAGGCAGATCGTTTCAAACATATTTGGATGGTGCTCTGGGTGAACCATCTGTCAATCAAACTGTTAAAGAAAATGAGCAAAAACATTTTCAGTTATGGTACAGCTCACACAATTGCAAAATCAATGCTAATCGACAGCTAAACAGTATCCTCAACAGTGACGCGTCACAAACCAAAACCAGAGAATAGTGCATTGGACCGGAGCATATTAAGTCATCACTCCAAACTAATATATGCTTTGTTTCAATCAAAGAAACTGTTTGCAAGCTAGAATAAAGTATGTTTAATTGATGCATAGAGAGGTGCAACATTTGGGTGTACATGGTGTTAAACATGCACTCAGAGGAGCGTGCGATCGGTAGAGTGTTGACAGAAGTAGACGTGTCAACATCTCCCAAAAACACGTGTGTTCATTACTTTAATGATCTTTCACACATTTACTGTAAATTGACAATGGCTTGACTCGGTGCTCCATCCAAACCCATGATAATGTTGATCTGGAAGTAATGCTATTTGGAGATTTTTGCCAACACTCCTCTCCCTCTGACGACCGAATCCAATGTCCTCTCTTTTTGTTTCTTCTCCTCTCAACTCTAGAAGGCTGAAGGCTCTCACTGGCGTTGGAAGCTCATTAATACCTCGTCACCATCAGAGTGAGAGCATATCATTGATTAGATTCTCACCCAGGGTAACCATGGAGAACCCCCGACTCTGTCTGTTCCCATCTCTGAACGTTAATGAGGCAGCAGAAGACCGCTGCAATTTGCTGACTCTGTTCATGCTCATAAGATCTGAACCAGCCTTATTAATTGTTCATTTACACCACCCTTCCCTAAGATGCTGTCTCTGAATAATGAATTACATTGCTCTTACTATTGCTTTAAATCAACATTTACAAGTCTAGGGTTAGGTTGAGGGTATTTACTTAAAAAATGTATATATCCACAAGTTGGATAGAACAAAGTAAATATTGCAACAAAATAGAGCATTTGTGCAAAACCCATAAACAGATGTCTATCTCTTGAATGAAAGGGTTTGTAAATTATTTAAGTGCTATACCCTATGGACCCCACTGGATTATTGTTATTAAACTATTATGATTAGATATCTTCAGGGTACTGGGAATCACGTCTAGACATGAAAAGGTTTTGCAACACCTTCTCTACTGTAAGGAATATAGCAACTTGTTTATATAGGGTGAAGAATTTATTTCAGTGTCCATGGTAACAAGAAACAGCAACCCCACAAACTGTATTAGCTGGTGTTGAACTGCTGCAAACACATTATTGAAAAGAAATTAAAATACTTTTAATTTCATTACTGTTTTTTTGCTTTTGAATGATTCCTTACATTGTCTGTACACTGAAATGCATTCACTATTCAGCCTTCCTTTGGGACACACTAAATGTCATTCAAGCTACTTTGCATTAGACATAACTGACTCTTTATGGTGTATTAAACCAAACATAAAGTGAATTTACGGCTCACGTTACTTCCACAAGTTTACAGAATCATTTGAGGGTTGTTTGCTTAATTTGCTTTACACAGAGAGAGAATATACTAAGGCTTAATCGCCCATGGCCGAAATAACGATCATTGAAGTAACAAATTCGAAATTGGATTAATAGGCAGTTTACTCACAGTGTAATTTGTGGCCGATTAGATGAATTTACAACCACTTGAACATGGTCTTTCTGTTTCTCAGACACATGCACACTCACACACTGCACCCGAGTCACACTGCTCCACTTGAACTTTCTTATCCCAGCTTGACAGGAAAGGATCAGCATCATCCCTTCCTTTCCTGTTTCATACTTCCTCTCGTCAGCACCACCACCACCACCTCCATCTGTATTTCTACGCCTATTTCTTATTTATTCATTCCTCTCAGTCTCGGGAGATGAGAGACATCTGCTGAACGTACTTTGAAGATGCATCGCTCGTCTCAATTACATGCAGGGCCGAGGTCTCGTTTGCATTCAGTGGCATGGAGAGTGCATCACTAGCAGGTGGTGTGAGCGACTACGGATTGGCACAGCGTTTGATAAATAAAATATATCATGGTAATGCTACTGAGTAAAAGCAGAGATGCGGCTATTGCCAAATTGGCTTGCTCTGCAATCTCAGCCAGAAAGAGGATGGAGTTTGAGGAGGTGGAAGCTGAAGAAATCCACCCAAACACATACTGGCAAAAGTACTGAAGCACTAAATACATAAATCCTGTGAAACCTTCCCACAGATAACTATGTGCATGTGTTTACAGTGAATGCGTTCGCATTGGTGTCGGTATACTGATTGAAACATGATTATTCCTGAAAATGTATGCAAATGAACAGAAATTTTGATGGGCTGGCAGAGATGAAAAAACAAAACAGTACTGGTTTGAGTGGTGCTGGCAGATGGACAACAGCATCCTCTCAGCGCGTATCCCATTACCTTTCTCAAACCCTGGGCTTTGTCCTGGACAGAAGTTGGACAGGCACTCTACCATCAAGCCAAATGAGGAATGTGCATTTAATGAGGACGGAGGGGAGTGATGGTGGGGGGTAGATTGAACCAATGTCTTCAAATCTGTTACACATGCAGGCATGCAGACATATACAGAAACACACATTTGGACATGTTAAAAAAAGAGCATTGAAAAAGAAAAGAGAAAAAAACTCCACAGGAAGCAAAGCAAAACATTTCAACCTTTTTGTTCCCGAAGATTCACACATGCAAACACCCAAAATCCAAGAGGTGACCCGAGGTCAAAAGTCATTAGACTGGAGGGCATCTTTTTTGAAAAACGATAGCCTGGCAATTAATCATGTGTTTGATCTGCAATCTGAAGATATCAGTCTTTTCTGTTGTTTCTCTGAGAGCTGATTTGATGGGTTCATCATATTGATAACCGTTTCCCATAAAGCTATCATCTGTAATCAATCACAAAGACAATGTCGATTCGATCTCGGTGGCATCGGTGCAGATTGGTGGTAAAATGCCAGTAAGATGTCACACACGATACATTGAAAAGGGACAATGCAGCACCAAACGGGTCGATGACTTTTCTCTCCATGCTGCATTTATATGTTGTACAATGACTTCTAAGTGCAACGAACACAAGGGACCTAATATAGATTAATACGGTTGATTATCTCGTTGAAAGGAATCTCAGTGGGAGTTTGGCTTTTGGAGTTGTCAATCACAGCTCTAATGAGAAGGGCACGGCGAGGTTGGGATGAGGTTAATAAATGACAAACAAACAAGAGAGAAGGAGCCCCTCTGTTCTGCCATGATACCTGCTTGCTAGGGGGAATCAGGCCCAGATGTGTTATTATGGGTGACTCCTGGTGGAAGTTGTGACTTCGGGGGTCACACTGGGGCGTCTTTGTGCGTCCCTCATGGCGCACAGCTGTGCTCCCCGTCCAGAAACCCCTCACCTTTGACCTCGCGACCCCCTGATACACATTTGGTAGGAATGTTGGGTGATTGGCTACTTTGCTCCCCGTTTCATTTCCCGTCGCTTCAGTTTTCACCCACAGCTTCACGAGCCTCCCGAGTTCTCGCCGCTCGCGTCTTAAAGGGATTTTCTCAGCTATCAAGGAAGAGCCTGCAGCTTAAATATGAATTATGGATGAATTTGACACTAACAGTAAATCGATAATCTCTGCTCAGAAATGCATTAGACTTGTGCAACTCATTATTCAATAAGCAATAACGGCACCCTAATCCACTTTATTCATGTGTTAGTACATATTTAACCATGCTGACCTACTTTGATTTTGAAATGAGAGGTCACGACTGGCTATTGTTCTACAGTGAATAGAGGGGCATTCAAATATCTTTGATTTCCAGTGTGGCAGTCAAAGACACGTCATATGCTGGAGTCTTGGCGCCACGAACATGTTCCTGTTCATAGTTGGAGCAGATTACAGCATACTGTATCTGTTGGCATAGTAACGTTCATTTGTCATCCTGTTTTGTAGTTTTGGCAACACAAACAGTATTTGAACTTCAGTCAACTCAACACAGCAACGGTGCTGCAATGAGTCAAACCAAGAGTTATATTTAGATAGCGGTTCAGGACAAAACGTTGGTGAATGCATGTTACAAACCATGCATGCTTGCCTGTCTTTTTGAGTTAAAAAGATGAAAAAAAATAAGTATAGAGACCCATTGTAGGGAGTCTGGTTTTCAACCAGCCGCCTCACTGCCCCCATTTGCTGATTCTGGCGTCTTTAAGCACTGTAATTGCAGCGAAATGTCTATGTTTATTATTTTTATTCCATTTAGTTTGTTTTTTTTGTAATATTAGCAATGTTATAAGTTTAAAAAAGGACCATTTTCTATGTAATTTTGTGAGATCACCACATTTTTCCACCTTGAAAACCTGACAAATCTGAGGTTTGGGTTTTGCTCTGGTCCTCAAATGTTTATAAATCTCATCACTAAACTTGATCAATATTTGAAAAAGAAGCTTGGTTCATTTTAAATAGCTGGAACACACGGGTGTGTGTCACAACGGCGGTTTGAGGTTTCCTAGAAAATTAGATAAATTATGTACTTTAAATGGAATGTAACAAGTCGCCTTAAAGCTTTTTCCTTGGAGATGAAATGAAAATAGATTTTTTTCTTTAACAAACGGTCCCCATTACGGCTGCGCTTCTCGAGGGGAATGAAAGGATGGGGATTTAGACTGCCAGAGATGATGGATGGGTGCTCTGGTGAAGATGAGGTGAGATGTGAGACGTTGTTCAGTAACTTTTATTTTTTGTCTCTTTCGAGGCCAAATGAAGATGAAAGAGAAACGCATTAAACTCCTTTGTGTCTCATCCCCTCTGAGGCCGGGCACTGATGTCTCTCAGATGCCTGGGACAAATCCTTTCGCTGCGCCGTATCTCAGCCACTGCAGGCGTCACCTCCGTCAGTGTCGCTGTGGGAGCAAGTGACGCAGATGGAGTCGGATAGACAGATGGACACAGAGCCGGGAAGGTGGCAAGAGCCGGGTGAAAACAAGAAGAAGCACATGTTTCCTCCAGTCATCCACGGAAACTCGGTTTCCCAAAGTTCATCATTAAGAAAGATAAATGAACAATTGCGCGCCTATGATGAAATAATAGCCTTTTTAATATTACCATTTGTAGCCTGATGTTTTTGACCTTTAGACCGACGTCTCTTAGATAGTTCAGTCTAAACATTATTATACCCGGGCATTGCAAAGGTGATCCCTACACGTGAAAAACTAAGAGGTGATAAAATAAATCATGCTTTAAAAAAAAAAACATACATTGCATAAATTAACGCACACAATAAAAAAAAGATCAATGTCATCCTTTTGATGATTTAAGCCGACGCCTCACAATATTGCAGTAACAACACAATTCACTTTTTTTGGTACATGTAAAGTAAAGAAAATTGAAAGTTTCACTAGTTACTGACTTGACATTTACAGAGGACCAGGGGATCGTCACTGGATTCCTAGGTGCTACATTAAGCTGTTACACAGTAATTGTAGCATGTATTTTTCTTGTAAATCCACAGCTGTATAAATGGAAGAGGCCTGTAAGACTACAACAATGCTCTTCCCTCAGGTGGGGGAAGTGTACCCCGGTCAGCAGTTAACTTGTTGCTATATAATTTGACATGAATTTGAACTGCCCTTTCTCATTAAGGCAGCAAGATGTCCATTGAGTTTAAATAAATCTAACCTTTTCATCCTTGTTCCACCCTTTAGGACACTGAAACAGGTCATTTCAGTTTGTTGTGGCAGTCCTTTGCTATTATCCTAATGGTGAGACATGTCATGAAAGGGTAAGCACGGAAATATTGGAGACATCAACAGGAAATCCCCTCCCGCCCCCCTTGCACTTCATTTTCTCCCCTCTCCTGACAACTTTCGACAGAATAAGGAAGTTGGTGATAATGAAGTGTTAAAAGGTTTGGAAGGAATGCATGAAAATGTCGCAGGAGCGACAAGAATAAAAGTGAGGCTGAGATCGGTGTTTGAGACTCTGTGCTGTATCATTAAAATATATTTGTATCCCACGTTGTCAGTCCATACCTATAATGTAAATTACATGTAGATGTTGAACCTTCTAATGCCAGAATATACTGTATTCTGACATCTAATGGAAAAAGTCAAGAATCAACCATAATGGAAACACTTGCTTGTAATCCATTCAGGTCGTTTTGTCTACCAGATGTTTGCCCTAAATATTAAAACAAACAGAGCTGGTGTGTGAGCTGGGTTGAATAGAGAAATACCGAAAGAAAAATCTATTTACACCTCTTTTAAAATGGAATTTGTGATACTCAAATCCTTTATTTCTCGGCTCAATTGCGACACATTTCTTCACAAATTCCACTTTTTAATGAGAAATGATTCCATTTCATATCTTGGTGTACGTTTACTTCCACGAATCACAACAAAGAAAAAATACTGATCTTGATCTGCTTCGATCTGAGGGTCAGAGGTTAAACGTTTTCTTTTTTAACACGGTTAGTCCGAAAGATCTGTGTTTTTATTCCTCTGTTCTGGAAATTGAATATGGCTGAACTATAGAAGACCTCTCAGTTTAGTCTTCATAAATCTACTGTTTAGATGATTGAACAAACTAATTAAATATTTTGTCCACCTCACAGTTTGGTACATCCCAAGCTTATATTCTTTTTCTGCAATTCATTTGAATTCATTGTAATGCCGTTCATTGGTTAAATAGCAGCAGTCCAATGAAGTTACCAGAGTGCCTACAATCAGGAAGAAATCAAATGATATAACATCTGTCATCAAAATGTTCTTGGTTTAGTTGAGCCCTTAAGCAGACTGAAATTACTGGTATGAGGTCCTTCCAAATCTTAACTACATTTTACAAGATTGATATTGAAAATAAATGACTAAGTATTTACAAAATTCATAATAATAATCGTTTTTTTTTTAAATGAGATTAAGAGGAAAAGGTAATTATGCTTAAAAGCATTGTCACTACTAGAATAACAATAGTTCTTTCTACAAACAAAAAACTTGATTCGCATACTTTTTCACTGACACTGTAGCTGCAAAAATATATATATGTGCTCACCATCCTGTCAGAGATAAGGTTTGTAGTTTGAGCTGCAGCACACACCATTGCGTGTTATCTCTGGTGCCATAACTCTGGTGTAAGAGCCTGTCTAATACAGTGTGTTGAGGTAATCACAATACAACCATTCCAGTGATTGATACTTCCCACAAAGCCTTCTGGGATGCCATGTTTTTACAGGAGGAAAAGGGTGAAAAGTTGTGTTTCTCCAAATGAAAAACAAACAAAGCTGAATGGAAAATTGGAGAGGGATGGAAAGGAGTCAGTACTTTTGTGGTTCCATGTCGACCGCGAGGTCTCAGAAACCAGGATCCCCCACAGTCGATCGAGCATTTTGTCTCAACGGCAGCACGTTTCAGTGCTGTCAGTTTCTCTCATAATCATGGAAATCGACCAATAAAAAAATGCTTCGTTAGTTCGGTGCCATCCTCGCCATTTGTAGTGCAATGAATTCTGCTTAGAAACACATTTCTGCATTTGTCGTTGTTTTTGCAGAGGAAAAGATGCTGAAAATGTATGACGGACCCAAATTCATGACATCCAACGATGCCTTGATGCATAATGTGGCTTTGGAATGAAACTTAACCACAGGAGCCGGCTGCACTAAGGCATTTCTCATTGTACCCCAGAGACATTTGACCAATTACCTCGTTAAGTAATGTGTATCCTTAACTGATTGGTCTGGTGAGAGAGAGAGAGAGACAGGCAGAAAGAGACAGAGAGGATAAGACACAGTCAAAAGGAAAGGGCGGCGGGAGGGCGGCCGTGAGGTAATGTGACTGTTGTGTTGTTTAATGAGTAAACTGTGGGCTCCTTTTCAGATTATTCAAAACAGTTTTGAATAGCTACCAGATGGTTAAGGAAAAATCTAGTAAGGGAACTTGATTTATTCCAAGCATTTTCGCACAATTTTACTCTAAATGTGATATACTTGAAACCCAAGTCCTGTATTCCCATACAACATATTCTAAAGTGGGAGTTTAAGAGCATTGAAGAGTGCCATCAGGTACTTCATCTGGGCAGAGGATTTATTGAAAGAAATACCGCAATATGACAGACTGTAGTCTTTTAGAGTCAGATCATTCATGTTCTTTGAATAATAACGTACCCATTAGTGAGCATCCACTATTGTTCTACAGCTAAATGTGCTAATATTTTAATACATTGCATATTTTATTTTCTAAAGTGCCCCATTGGGTGAGAAAACCATTATACGTCAACTGCCGTCATAACTTCTTCTTGTGTATTCCTCATAAGCAGAGTAATGGAGGCTTTGTGAACGTGTTGAAGCGTTGACAGTATTAAGAGGTCATTTCCACTTCTTTAGCAGTATATGCTAATATGCCCGGGCAGCTGGGGTGGGGGCTTTTTTTTTTGAGCCAATGACGGTACTCGGGGGGTTGGGGGTGGGACCATAAGTCACAAATGGCTTGAGGATCTCCTGTGTGTCACGTGTATGTCATCAGCGGCCCTCTAAATCGTTCACTTTGTTGATTGACTGCCGCTGTTGCAAAGAAAAAAAGTCAAAAGAAATACCGAGTCACTGATGCAAACGCTGGCACATAGCTGCCACATCATGTCAACAAAAGGGTCCACAGCTCAGCAGAGAAGGCAACTGAGTTAGATACATTTTTTTATTTTATTTTCTGCTTAATGCCAAGTAGCTCAAAGTCATGCACTAAACCAAAAGAAATGCTATGCTGCTACAACTGATTTTTATCAGACACAGGAACTTTCTAAACTGTATTAAATTACCCAGAGTGCCCGCCTGGATGTCTCGTCATCGCAACTTCGCCGTGGTGCTCCGATTGCTCCTGGCTGCCAGGCTGGCGGTGTCAGGGAGTCTGCCCTCCACCTTGTGTTACAAACACAAGTCAATTACCCCAATTAATCTGGCAGGAGAACGGAATGGAGATGGAGATTGTTTTGCTTGAGTCAAAATAAACACAGTCTCCTTCCCCTTAGCATTCACACACATTGCTGTTAATGAGCACAGGCCGCTGCGTTTTTTGGCCATTTTAGCAGAATAAATGTGCTCATTTAGAAGATGGAGATCGTGTCACGCATTACATGCTGGCAAGATACGCGCAAAGCTTGTTTAGTCTCGATCTCTCCGCTGGCGTTATCAACGGCAGACAAAGTGTACGGGTGAAGACAGACTTTTAGAAAGAGTTGGTAACAGATGGAGAGGATCGTATCTTGAAAAGGGACAGCAGTAAACTTTGGTTTGATGGAGAGCACTTTTACGGGAATGGCATGTTTCAAATCATCGTGCACGTTAGGAAGAGCTAACGGATCGAGCACTGTAAAAGAAAAAACGACACCGAGTGAAGGACACATGAACCACGCCGAAGAGGAACATTTCATTGGTTTCGCCGCTCAGATGATGTGGCGGTTTCACTGGCTGCATTCCCACTGCGCTCTGCACCATCCCAATGAAAAGTAGGACCCCGTTTGGCCATTTGTGCTTCTTCTGTGTCGCTCATCATATGCAACCAGCTGGGGGTTTATTAGACAGGGCAGTCTGTCAACTGTTCTTGTTAAACCCCTGAACCTTTCCTGTAGCCCCATAATCTTGAAAAACTCTGCAGTTGACAACGAACCAAAATTTGCCGATCGTTGGCACAGAGCAAATGGCCACGATGATGAAGCCAGAGAGAAATGGATCAAAGCTTTTAGCGACCAGCGGTGAAGGTTCTGACCTTCAGAACAACCAGAGAGATTCCTAAAATGTGTTATTCTGAATGTGAGGGTCTGTATGTGAGTAACTACAAAAGCAGAGTTGAGCTTTTGACATCCATAAAATATTGACTTCATAGGAATGTCTTTTTAGAAGGCTTTCTCTTGCTATGAGCCGTTACTCATGTATTATTGAACCAGGGGAAGACATTTGTCAGAAATACTTAACTTGATATTCCGTCTCAGTGTTTGTTTAACTGCCTTTCAACAGTAGTATATTGCCATTTGTACCTTGCTAAAGATTGTCTATCAAACCTTCAAATATATCATACACATTACAAACGTTATCACTCAAAGAGCCTCTGCTGATTAATCCTGGAGCAGGTAGAGGACTATTTCTCAGTACATCTTTTTTAAAATTCTCTCAAATTCTGCTCTCCCTCTTCACACTGAACTCTCCTGACTTCTAAAAAACAGTGCCACTTGTTTGGCCTAAGTCGATAAACTGATTGGGCAGGCTCATTCCTGCCTCTCCTGCTATATGACCTTTGGACTCTAAGTGTAATTGCCCTCAAGGTTTGATGGACCAGTGTCTTTAAAGGACATGATGTCTCACTGCAGCTCGCGTTAACAACTAGAAGAAGTTCTCCTCAACCCAGACGACCACAAAACCCTTTTCAAGAACCCGCTGAAGTTGGTGGTATAGGAAGTAAACATCTGCGAAGGGAATAAAGTCTCCGTCACACAGCCCAACAAAACTTTTTCATTTCCACTTGGGGGGATAAAACTTCAGGCTCTCCGTCGTCCACCTTTTTAGCAGCACTTATGACGCATTGTTACATTATGTGGCCTGTTAAATAAAAACTTTTGGTTAATACAGATGTCAAAACTTGTGTCTTGCTTGCTGTGATCAAAAACATAAGAAACCCTGCCATCCATTCGCACATATGTGTTTCAATGAATTGGGTCCCTCACATTGTGATACAAAGCATTTGGAGCAAAAAGCCCCAAAATGTCCACAAATAAGGACACGTATGTTTGCAGGATTGTAACTTGATCCGGCTTGGAAACCAGATTCTGCCTTATCTCTTGTCTTCAAGGTTAACGTATCAACCAAGACATCCAATTCTTCATTGACAGGTCCTCCTTGGCGGGAGAGCAGACGGTCACGTTCGCGGGGCAGTGATGCGAATGCAGACAGGTTGATTGATGCGCAGGCGCCGAGTCGTCGATGTGCCGAAAGGAGTTCAGCCCGTCTTGCTGCTGGGCTGCCCCTGAACCAGGGTGGTGACGGACAGGAGGGTGGATGATAGATGAAGATGTACGACTGCAGATGGACCATCAGATTAGTGGTTTGTTACATCTGATATTTCGGTGTAATCCATCCCACTCATCCCCTCTCCTTACCCCACTTGACGGGCGCATCTGCGATCTTCCCACGTCCGGCCCCGATGACGTCCAGGCACGCGCTGAAGGAGAGGGCCGTGCAATCATACAAAAGCACCATCATATTTCCTTGTTTCGACTCGAACTTAACCTTTTTTTCCCCTTCAATGCAATAATAGGACACAGTCTTTAAGGTTTTGCTGGTTCGACACACATCTTTAGGTGATTATTTCTTCCTTTTTTTCCCTCGATGGGACAGAATACATTGCATGGAGTTGCATATCGCTGAGCACTTTAAAGTACTGCCAGTTGTTATTTCCCTTGTGGAGATGAGCTAATTGCTTTTGGTGCAGTTATAGTGTGCAGGACACAGCATTTGGATTAAAAAAAGCAAAATGTGTGAGGCACATGTTGAGAGAATTTTGGAGCCAGCAGAGACTGAAAAGCAGCTCCATCAACATGACTACATCCACAAGATGTTGCTTGGCGTAAACGTTGTTTATTATCCGGTATGGAGAATAAACAATAGCAGTTTTTATTTTTTAATATAGAATCATTTATGTTAATTACATTAATATTCATGCTGTTTTGACCTTTTCCCAAATGAGAGCCGCCGTATCCGATCTAACAGGAAGTGATGTAGGCCTCTGCCCTGCATGAGAATAAGCAAAAGCAAAAGCTTAAGAGAATGTTATTTTCATCCAGAAATGTGTCCCACTTTGAAGTACACAAAGACGGATGAAGTCATGCTTTTCAAAAGATATGTCACTTGCCGAATAGAGAAGAAATTACACCCCCAAAAAAACGCGTTATTGAACTCATCCAATTAGCTTCAATTTTCAAGACTCGGGGCCATTCCTTTGACTCTGTTGTTGACTCTGGTGTATTTGCAGAGTGCTAGAGTTATCCACATTACGCAGCCATCACAGGTACATTAAGAATAAAGTGTCATTCCAGCCTCAGCTCGAAGTAGGACAAATGGTTTACCTGAACAGTTGAAGAACCAACCACATCTCGCTCAGACCACCCAAAGGTTCCCCGTTACTCCTGCATCCCCAAACCGGCTTTTCGGTGAAACAAAGAATGTCTTGGAGCAAAGGGAAATGTTTATGTTATGAAAAGAAAATGTGATAGAGAGAAGAAAAGAGCTACAGCTTCAGTGCGACGTGTCTGTAGGTCGACGGGCATCGTTGACAGAGTGAAAATGACTTTAGTGAGTGAGAATGACTTTAGCAAGTTGTTTATGTGAGTCAGTCTTTCCTGGCAATACTTCTGGGGAAGTTTGGTCAAAGTGGGCAACGTATTTTGTTTAAATCATTCTAGTTACTTGATGTGAGATTAGCGCAAGTAGTACGGCTAATTAATATCAGATGAGGAATTCAGTCGTTGGGGTTTGGAAGTGCCATCCTAAGGTGATGACAATGTGAAACATCTTGCAGTATTTTGTGGTGTGGGAAAATTCCCTGCAAACTATTCTGCTCATCGGCCGAACTAAGTGATGAGCTTTTCTTCCCTTCAGAAAAGAATCCACTGAAGAACAACAGCACAGGAAGGGAGAAGGAGAAGAGCTCCGATGGCGTACGTTTTGTTTCGCTGTCGCTCATTTATCAGCTGCACCAAATGCTTCACCTCGGATCAACTCTGAACTTTTATTCCGCAGTTTTACTTTTATTTCACTCTGACGGGATGATGATTTGATCCTTTGAAAATGTATTTCTGTGTTCCTCTGCCTGTTTAGTTGAAAGCATGTTTTAATTGCTTCATGAGAGGATGTGTGTGTTAATAATTGAATTCAATTCATGTGGATATTATATTACTTCTAACTTTGAATTAAACACACAATCTTCCACAATCCAGCCTTTCCGGTAGTAAATGATCAGCTCATGAACATCTCGCTTTATCATCAAATTGTTTACTCTTTTAATTAACCAAAGTAATAAGTTATAGTTGCATGCTGCATAATCACTTCTATAGCGTCCTCAAACCCATAAGACGAATGTGCAGACTGTCAAGCCCTCTAAGGCAAATTCAATCATATAGAAGAAATCCAATAATATATTTTTAAATTGTGAACTATTCTGCTTAATCAGTGCTGGTACTTGTAATCCACAGTTTTATTGCTGCATTTCCTAAAGTAAAGGATGAGAGTAGTTTGTCTTGTTTACCAAACTCAAAAAAAAAAGCTAAAAAATAGAGATACCACAAGACATTTATATCCAACATTCCCTCACACCCTACCCTGCAGCCTTTAGCTCTTTGCTCTGCGTTAGCCTCAATAATCAAATCCACATGTGAGAGCTTTAGAGAGAAGTAGAGAGAGCACACACTGGGAAAAAAACAGGATTGAAAACAATGAGGAGTGGGGCGATGGAGAGATAAGGGAGGGTTTGTTTTAGAGAGATACTGTGTACGAGTGCGATAGGAGAGAAAGATTGGGGAGAGGACGAAGTAAAGTATGGGGGGGGGAGTGTATAAAAAGTGGGTGTGTAAGAGGGAAAGTCTGAGAGGAATCGTGTGGAATAAAAGGAGAGAGAAGAAAAGTGCTTGACAGGAGAGAGGGGGAGCTGGAGGACTGTAGCTCAGGAAATATTCACACTGCAGCTCAAAGCGTCCTGGTTTTGATCCCCTTCTTCCCGTCTAAGACATATCTGATGTTTTCTTTTTAGCTATAAGGGGGAGAATTTAGAAAGCTGTAGAAGAATTCAGTCTTAATGCGCACACTGCAATGTGTCACGAGTCAGTAATCTTCCTCGGGCTGCAATGGAGAAAAGGCTACTTGAAGTCCACTTTAAACTGGGAAAACCTGGCAATGTAAAATGCCAACATTTGCTTATACAAGCTTTTTCATTATGTGACTTGATGCTTTGTGACATAGTTAGCTGGGTTTGGTTGGATTACATCATTTGTAGAACGCATTCTGTTTGCTGTAATAATAAAGATAATACATTTGAATAAAACAGATCGACAGAGCCAGCAAAACAGA
Source organism: Pungitius pungitius (assembly GCF_949316345.1). Lineage (NCBI taxonomy): Eukaryota > Metazoa > Chordata > Actinopteri > Perciformes > Gasterosteidae > Pungitius > Pungitius pungitius. The sequence continues at coordinate 13,886,710 of NC_084906.1, read as the reverse complement.
GTTAAAACTTAAAGTAACAGCTAGTAAAAAAAACGTTTAAAAGGCTTTCCTGGATGAGAAGGATTTTAGGCCACTACTTTCTTGGATCAAGAAATGAAGAATTAGATGATATTGTAATTCATTTAACTCGCAAATGCACAAGAAACGTGCACTTAGGCTGGTTGTAACGTCACCAGGCATTAAGTGGGCATTGCATGAGCAGTGACTGAGGGGTTGTGTGCCTGGGGAGCCGTAGTGAAGTGTAGCTGAGATGAGTGCGTTCAGTAAGCATTTTGTCACTGCACCAGGCAAAATAGCTTATATAGCTAAAATATCAGCTTTATTAATTGTGTATTGTTCTCTGGCTCAGTGGCTGTGCGCTCATGAATGAGTTCACTTCTGGGCTTCACTGTTGGCCCATTGGTCTGTTTTTTTGTAATTATTTTGCGAGCTGTTATGTTGTCTTTTGTTTCCATGTATAGGAGCTTTTTGAGGACACAAAAATATAGAGGTTCTTAGAACAAATAAATTGTTCATCCCTTCAGAAAAAGGCCTATTATCGTAGACGCCACATGGCAGGAAATGATGTACTACAAATATATATATGATAGGGAGTGTAAGGAGAAAAGGAGAAAAAGGTCCTTTCTTTTCACAATACACTACAGACATATGCACTCCTGATATCCCAAAGTATCAATAACCATAATGTGTCATGCTAATAAAATAGTTAGATTCATGCATTACAGCCGGCCACAGTGAGCGTTTAATCCATCTTGTAAGAGATCCGACTTAAAACTGTACACTGTTTGGCTTTTGATAAGCAGCGTGAGATATACTCCAGATGATGGATCACAGTTCATTTAGGTTGAAGAGCGCTAAACGACCTGGCTCTATTTTCACATCTATGTCAAGATTAATGATAGCTCACCCACATACAGTATGCATGAGGGTTTGTAATCTGTCAACGCTTTGCTAACTTACTCACACTGTTTCCCACTTTTGAATGATCAACTGCCTGTAACATTCCACCTACAGTGCAACCTACAGCGCTTACTGTGTTTCTTCTCAGTAATAATAATGATAGTAACAATGGAATTATTACATAAGTTATTTCATTTCCCATGAATGTCTGTAAATCTGGTGTTAGAGGCCTACTGTCTCATACAGCATATCGGTGCAGACTAAGATAAAAGTGTGCCAAGTTTCTTGAATCTTAATAATATTAGATGCCTCGTGAATATGACCTCGTAGGTGTTGTGATTGTGTGGGAGAGTCTGGATCACTTACCGCTAATCCATCTGTGCTTTTCTCTCGTTCACCTTTGACCTTTCTCAAGCTCACTGGTCCCAGCTTTACTGCTGGTGAGGAGCAGGAGGGAGGGGCTGTGGGTGGGAGAGAGGGGAGGGAGGGAGGGGAGGACGTTTTCCTCTAGATGTTTCCTGTGGTTCTGAGTGTTCGTAAACGTTTCCAATCCTCAAGGTCTCGCAGGGCTTTTTTTTTTCATCTTCTTTTTCCGGCAAACACTGGAGGGCAAGCACATTATTTGTTTCAGATTGACCACTAAAAGAGAAAGGGGCAATCCTTAACCAAACTAATGGCTGCCAGAGGGGCTTTCAAATACTGTGAGAAACAAGGAGTCAATGAGCACCAACATCACTTCAGCATCCCAGAAGCAGGAGCATTGCTTTATCTGTCACATAGAAGAAATGAGAATTTGCTCACGAAAGTTTGTATTTTTTTCTTGATGGACAAGGGCACTGGGAAGCTGAAACCGTGGCTGACCCACCACAACGCTCTCTTAAATGTTTTCCGAGGGGGCTTTAGAGGCCAAAAAGCGGGACAGGGAGATAATTGAGTGGTAAGCATAGCTGCATAGCTTGCAATGGGCCCAGGGGCTTTTAAATTAAGACCCGCTTTGACACTTTAGAGGGAGCACAGGCCACTTGTGTGAGATGAGATCCTGTCTAGGGCCACATCAGTCAGGAAAGGGTAGCTGGGAGGTCGGTGGGGGGGGAGTGGCTGACGATGACTTCAGTTTAGATGGCTCTACCCCCCCTACCTCCTATGCCTTTGCATGGGGAGGCAAAGCCAAGTGGATTTAGGGAAGTATTGGTAAAGGCTGAAAAGGGAAAAGGGGGGGGGGGGAGAAAGAGTGCAGCGAGGCACAGGACAACGTCTCCATTTAGTGCAGCCCAAAAAACAGCTGTTTCTACATACTCCCCCCCCCCCCCAATAGTAAGCCCTGGAGACGGTGCCCCATGTACCCCCCGACAAGCCCTGCTGCTTTACTACCTCCCTTCCACCCCCTTCCACACAGAAACCCCGTAGCCTTACTAGTTTATATCTTTAAGAGAAGCTTGTCTCTCCTCTTCAAATCACCCATCGGCTCTTTGACACGGCACACTTTCAGGCACACAAACACACCGCAAACTCAACACTCTCCTCACTCTCCGGGTAGTCGTGGGTACTCACAGGCACGGACCCTTGAGCCAACCTCGTTGTGCACAAGGTGAATTCCAGACCTCAGCAGTAAGGCGAACAGTGACTAAATGGGCTGTGGACCACCCGACAGTCTTCAGCTCTCTTCCTGAGCCCCAGTGTCTTACACAAATAAACCGACACAGATTTAATGACGACGGGCTTCAGGATCTTTTTCACCTTCTTTATCAAAGGATCAAAGACTTATAGAGTACATGAGTGTGCGTTCGTTATTGTCACTTGAGAGTTTCAGTGGAACATATGCCGCAGTGTTCAATAAATTGGTGTATCCCCCATGACTTGAATTCGAAACCAAGAAAATAAGAAATGACCATTTATTTAACACTTTATATATGATAGATCGATGTCATTATAGTTAATTGCCATCGGTGTGTAAAAAAAACAAATAGTACTTTAGTCCTAATCAACAAAAAAAACTAGGCACATCCAAATATCTAAGACAACAGTTTGTGTAGGTATGGATTATTCTAAATATTAAACACATACAGGCTGTGTGTGTGTGTGTGTGTGTGAGAGAGAGAGAGAGAGAGAGAGATTCCAGGGATTCCTTTTGGATTCATTTTATTTCCTTCCAACAGCTGTTTATTTTTTCAAGACCAGTGGACAATCCGAGAAGGATTGAGGTGCTGTAACGTAAACCAGGGTCTTTAATAAAGATGAATGCTTGCTTTTATACCCCTCAACGCTGATGATTTTTCTTGTTGATTTTTGCCCGTCTTTTGGGAATACATGCGGCGTACATTTCAGCACATCTTTGAGACGAACGCTTGCAGCACAGAGAAACGGAACCACTAGCCCACTCCGAGCTGTTTACATAAGTTAATCATCACCATGGCTGATGTGGCATGTAAAGTTTGTGCTTGTAGGACTTAGTTGGACTATTATTTCAGGGCCAGTATAAGCACGATCCACATTAGAGAGAGGTTCCATTAATTCGTTGGAGTAATCCCGCCGTACTTCTGTATTTCCAATCCCTTGTCAACATCAGTCTTCAGGGACTGCAATCCACACAATAATGCATTATTCACCATGGGCTACATTTGCAATTCTCATTCATTTTGAATCTTAAATGTAATCAGTATCTCTAAATCCTGAACGCAGCAAACAATTTCCGTAAGGTTAAAGTTGACGTTTCAAATTCCAAATAAACTCAAGGTGTGTTTAGCACAACGATAAACAGATGTCCATTGCATGAACTGTTGTGAATGCCGTTCAGTTGTGCAAATGTGACATGCAAATCTACATATTCATATTCAAAACCAGAGCTGCTTGATTTTCCACCGCGCTGCTGACCTAATTTTAACGGATCACAGATAACATAATAATTATGCTAAGGCAGACATGGGCTGATGTTTGCGTTCTTGCACGCATTCCGTTATTTCCCCTTTCCAGTCGAAACCCCTCCTCTCAGGTTGAAAAGCAGCTGTGAGGGATGCTTGTGCACGATCTCACACGCCAAACCACACATCAATACGGTAACTGCGTATTTATGTCAGAGGAAATTAGCTTTAAACGTTTTTTTTTTTTTCAGGGGGAGGGACTGGTCACAAGGGCAAGGCGTGGAAGCTCGGGAAAGGATGATTTACGCTGGTCAAGACGACTGCAACCCATACAGGAAGTGAATTCTGTTTTGAGGTCAGCGAGACACGGGGCGCCCACTGCACTTAACTTATGAAATCCATGTGAGGGGCTGGTGTGAAGTGTGTGTGTCTCAGTGTGAACATTTCTGAAGAAAGGGCCAATTAAATATAATTACAACACCCACATATAGCGGCAGTTCACAACGCTGTGTGACACTTCACAGTCGGTAGTCATTGGCCTTGCAATTAAGAAAATAAAACACTGTGCTTTTTCCTTTCGTATGAAAGAATAAACGTGGGATATTGTTAAAGATGGTTTTAAAACACATATGGAGGAACAAACATGCTGGAATGACAACCTTGTGTTTAAAAAACGGCACTGTGCTTCTCATATTGCACAGCGAGAGAAGCAAAGAAATGTTTAAATATCCATTAAGTTTCATTAGAGTTGGCGTGACATTAAACTATTCCGAATTCAAAATAAAATAAGCACCGACGTTTGCCAGAAAAATAACATTTTAGCAAATGTTGGTGAAGTTGAAGTGTGAGAGTTGTTGTGGTAAAGCAATCGAGGCACACACAATAGTGATATCTGCACATGTACATTTCCCACAGTTTGAACCTCATTACAAGCACATTCACTGCTGTCTGATTTGGGGCCGGGCCCCGCGGTGCGCGCACACATCGTCAACGACGGTGGTGAGCACTGATGCTTTCCAGAGAATGACTGACTGCTGACACAAACGCAGACACTCACACATAATCACACAACCACAAACTCAGACCCTTTTACTGTCACACATGTACCCTCGTTTTTATTTTTTTACACACATTCTCCAGCACACGTTTGCGCAGACAAAACCTTGCCGAACTCCGCCAGCCCGCTTTCAAGACGCTAAAAGTCAGTTTCCACCCATTTTAAATGTTCCCGACCCCGAAAATTGGCGTCTTGTTTACCCCGAGAATGATATGATCGTTTCAACTGTGGATCAACTCACAACAGCACGCAGCCAAGGCCGGAGGAGGGCAATCGGACACTGGTTGAAGGAGCAGTGCGTCAAAGGCGAGCTTGGGGGCGGAGCTGCGTGTGAACACAATTATTTTGTTATTATTGCAGAGGAAAGATAGCGCTAGCCTTTTACTTTGGTAATTGAATCCAAGAGAGAAGCTAATTGCTTATCAAATGAAGCATTAAGAAACAAAATCAGGGACTTACGATAACGATGTAAAGTGTGTCCAGTCACTCTGTGTGCTGACGGGTGCCATTGTGGAGAAGAAGTGATAAAAAAAAGACGACACGATTGAACAAAATTGCCACCCTGGACAGACACTTTGTAATAAAAATCAAACTCTGATAATTAAATTAGCTACAATATTGATCCCGCCGATAAAGAATTGAGGGACCTGAAAAAGAAAAAACAACTCATGAACTCGTGCTCCAACTTGTTTCACATGACTGCTGACCCAGCGCCAAGTAAAACACATTGAATCCCCACAGTATTTACGGCATTAAGACGGAAGAAGGAGTCCATCTGTCCGGCAATCTCCGGTGAGGCGGCTATTGTGAGCTGCGCTGCCCCTTTTAATGTGTGCGTGTAGCCGGGCTTTTGATCCCGACACAGGCGTTTACAAAGTCAGCAACGTGTGTGGGCCGTGGCCACAGCTTAGCTATACACGGACGCACACACACACACACACACACACACACCTACATATGTTCACACACGTCAACAATAGCCAGAGCCATCAGCCACCAGGGCGATTTCCCACAGTAACTCTGCTGCACATGTTGTTAGCGACAAGACTGGGAGCTCAATCATGGAGCTGTTGGCTTTTTTTTAAGGGCTACTTCAACCCTCAAGTCGCAAGCGTGGAAGCCGCGCGGACTGCGTTTGACTCGTCCATCATGTGACTTCCAGTTGGCGCGAGTAAGCGTCTATACTGTAAACTCAAAATGATTTAATTACAGTGTGCCTTTCCCAGTCACACACCCTTGCAATTGATCAGTTTCAGGAGTCATTCTTTGATGAAGAGATTTTTTCTGATAGAACCTTTTAATAATATTACGGTCCTAGCTGTAGCCTTGCTCACAGACACAGAGGAAGGCCCACTTGGTCTGAGCCGGTAATTGAACTGGCAAGTCAACCTTTCCCAAAACAAGAACCACATACGGAGCTATTTTTTTACTTTACTACCTAGTACAGCGCTGTGCTGTACTGTGCTACGCTATAGTATGTAAACATAATAAAGTATTGTTCCAGACAATGGTTGGTCAACAGTTAACTAGTATTTTCGTATTCATTCTTTCAACTCGGAAACAAAATTAACTAAAAGAAACCATCATTAGAACAGATGTTTTACAATAGGAAAGGGACTTAATATAGCCACTTGCACCTACTCCATATCCATTATGGATTTTAGCGGTTGCCTGAAACAGTAAAGAATTTAAGAAGTGGGGTTGTCAAGAAACATGTGGTGGTTGTAACTGTGCCCTTTTCATCTTTATGTGTGGTGTTACTCATGGAGGATCAGCCAGATCGGACAGGACGCTCACATACAGGAACGATAACAAGGGAGACGCTCAGACATCAAAGTGCAAGCATTTAAGGCTTATTGAATTGCCAAGAAGCATTGTTTTTTCATGTTCAGCCCTGAACTAGATAAAACCAAACGCTTTAGTAAGAGGTTTACAATAAAATGTCCCTGGAGATAGATTCATTGTACCAGGTCATCGTGTCACTGGTAATGAGCTCAATAGTATCTCAAAGACCCAAACATTACCGTGTCAGGGTCATAGTTTCCTGTCAGCAAACATTTCACATTTCCTCCATCCTACTCCTTCAAAACATTCACGTTTCACTGAGAGAATGAAGAACCACAAGCTTCCTCAGGTGATGCATAACAACCACACTCAAAGAAAGCCCGTGGCACCTGTGGCTGGCTCTCGATAGCAGCATGGCCTGGTGGAAGAGCTGTCAACTGGCTCCTCGGGGACACTGAGGGATTGGGTGGGAGCGCCATGGTCCACTAAGTGTGACTGGCTGGAGAAGTGGGGTTGACTAGGGGCTGCCCCCGCAGCCATCACCAGTCTGCTGTGCTCATGCTCATCCTTCATCTAAAAGGGCAGAGGGAAAGAAAAAAAAAAGGACATTTCCATTCCTGCCGCGACTCCTGCCTCAGCCTTCATCTCGGCTTTTGACAGTTTTCACGGCCCAGCACCGTGTTGCCATTTCCTTGCACCTGTGACTGACCACACTAAGTAGCTCCCTCTGGTTTTAATGCAACCTGAAACGGACCTGGCCTGTGATCACTATCCTGAATTGTTGGGTGAGATAGTGTGTCTTTTGTCTTTTTTGCCTTTGAGCCTTGTAATATTGATTCACATCCATTTAGTGAAGCTAATAAAGGCTCCCTGGCAGTACAACTTAGTGTTGGAATGCTTGCTGTGTGGCATCGCCAGTAATTTAGTACGACTTGATAGATAATATAGTAAAAATCATTATACTTCATCTCTTTCACTTCTTCTTAGCTAAAGCGTCCCTACTGAGAGGCCGTAATCATATACATCAAGTTAGTGTTCATAAGAGCTCTATGATAGTATTACATAGCAGGTGTGCAATATCTTCTTCTTCTTCTTTCATGTAAACAATTGTAGTCATTTTATTGAAACAAGTGTAATGATTTCTTTAGATTATTTAACCCTTAGACTTTTGAGTCAACGTCATCACAACAGCCTTCATCCCTCAGTTTGCTTCCCTTGTCTGTTATTATATCACGATTTGATCTGTTCCCCGGAGCCAAGTCAATAACATTTAAGGCTCGTTTTCCTCTCCTCACATACAGCCTCTTTCACATTCCAGCTTTGAATTGGTCTCCCCGCTTGAGCAGAGGACCCCAAAACCATGTCGAAAAAAGTCAAAAGTCACTGCAAAAAACATAAAAAACGACTAGAGAATCAAAACCCTGGAGAATGCATGTAGCACATTTTCATGGCTAATCACGTTGAAGTGCGGTGGTCGGCCTACAGTGAGCGTGGTGAATTATGCACACTCTACCAGTAAGCTTCTGCTGAATGCAGCCCAGCTATCTGGCAGCTTTTCCAGAAGAATATCAATCACTGTTGCTACAATATGATGACAAGTCCAGCTACAGCAACATGGTAGAGATGATTCAGGGGCTGAGAAGATTTACAGCCCTTGGAGGGAAGAAGGTTGCTTTGCTCAAATAGCTGGTCAACGTCCATAAAATGCAAAGCGTAAAAAAAAGGATTAATGAAATATGATCAATATTTTAGAAAATCTCCAAGAATAATTTGCATCGCATTTTATTTTGAACTGAAAAATACAAACATCTGTAGTGTATGTTTGATAGGATAGCCTTGGGTTGGGTCAAAATGTTCTAACACAGAACCCTCACGAGGTGATGTGTAAATCAACTCACAAAATGCATTCAGTTGTGTCCCAATTGGGACGAGAAGCATGTACTACAAAGGAATGCATATCTAAACTAAACAACAGAAGAACACGGTTGTGCCTTGCATGCAGATCTGTGGAGCCACTCAGACGCTCCTGTCTGCTCGCTGTGCTCCTTTTGCAGGCTCACTTGACAGGGGGGCGGGGGGGGACGCTTACCCCATCAGCATCCCGAATCCACAGTTAACATCTCATTGACATCTCTCTCTCATTAGCATTGTCAAACAGACTTTTGAGGGAATTTCTCCATAATTTGTCATTCCAGACAGATAAACAAAGCACAGGTAGAAACATAAACATTCATGGGCCTGTGCACATAGCTAAGCACAGTAAACATACTTATTTCCTTTTGGGGGTCCATTTGCTCTCATTTATTTCCCTTTTCTTGTTTTATTTATGTGTTTTCTTCTCCATGTGAACCCCCCCCCACTCTCCCCAACCCCCTTTTCCAGGCACACCAAGCTGAAGCAGTGGAGGGAATCAACATTGGAGCAGGAGAGAGAGAGAGAGAGAGAGAGAGAGAGAAAAGAAGACAGCGTGTGAGAGAGAAGGGAGACATGAATTGTGATCAGAATGGAGGAAACAACGTAAACAAAAAGCATGAAAAGTTGTTAACAATCCCTTTTTGAAAATAATGTACTATTGTTTGGTTGTGGTCACTAAAGCATTTCCCTGTGTCAACACTACATGGGAAATTATAGTATCAAGAAAACCCAAGAGGAAATGGGAAAAGACAAGGGAACAAACGGAGATTAGAATGTTTATGTGTTATGCAACGAAAAGCTGCAGTTCCTGGATGCTTTACACTCATTTTGCATCTTAGATAATCGATTTTCATCACCCAAGGTCAGCTGGAATTTAAGATATATAATGAAAAAAAGTCAGAAATGCAATAATGTGAAAAACGGATTAAAATTATGTTTTTGTGAGTTATGACTGTTATTTCAAACATATGAATGCATTCATGACCCTATCTTGGTGGCAAAACATTCTAATCATGACTTAGTTATAAAACCATTCAAAATATTTTAAAATGATCCTAAAGTCAGCCAATACATTTTAAACTACCCATTTTACCGTATGTGGTTTTAAAGGAACTATTACGAAGCTAATGAACTAACCTGCGCTCAAGTCAAAGTGCTATTATACTCAATCCTGGTATTTAAGAACACTGTATCCCATTTCTTTGAGCGCAGCCTTCTGCCAGTCTCTATAATTCAGAACCTGTCATAGCCTGGATTACTCCCTGGCCGTCTGAAACAACACCTGCTCGACTAGACACAATCTGCAGGAGAGAATGGAAATATCCCACGTGCACATGTGACCCTAAAGAACTTTCATAGTTGTAACAGAACGTACCTTAACACGCCCTTTGTAGGTATCGTAAAATCCGGTGTGGACCGTTGTTTGCCTTGTACCATTCACAGACCGGGCTTTTGGTTGTGTCCTTCCAACACAAGATTCTGCAGACCTTTGTACATACATATATATATAATGCATGCATAAATTCTTGCTCAACTCGCCTTATGTCTGGAATGGATCTTTCTGATGAAAAAAAAAGAAGCAAAGACTGGTTCTGGCCCAGCACATTTTGGGGAGCAAGGAAACCGTCTCCGGTTTCAGCTGTCCGCTGGCAGCCTTCAGCCTCTCTGTGGAGCAAACGTGACGGGAAGGCCGACATTTTAGCTTCCCTCACACACCGAGTCCACACGAGGGCCGGGGGGTTAATCCTGTTTCAAACAAGCTAGGTTTAACCCTCGTCAACCTTACCACCAGCGTTGCTCGCACTAAAACCAAAATGATGTATAAGGACTTCTCACGCACACACACACACACACACACACACACATGCATGCACATCAGCGCACGGGCTTTTACTTTGACTCTCACACACACAAACATAGTTTGTCTACATATAGCATACAGGGCTTCAGTGTACCGTTTGTTTGGTGTTCCCTACATTTAAGCAGCTGTGTCGGTGGTCAGGCAGCAATGTTGACAGCTGAAGGCCTGTTGTTACATAGAACCGTACCTCCAGCCCTCCACAGCTTAATGATATCTATAACTAATATGCTTTAACACAAAAACACGCACACGGCAGGTGATGTACAGGCTCCCATGGACGAAAGGTTTTTCTTTCTTTCATGTATGTCTGTAAACATGCGTACACATAAACATGCATGCACGAGCAGGAAGGTGATCTGGCCTTTCTCATTGCCAACACTGCCCGGGTGTTGGCCCACTCCTCCCCCCCCCCCTCCTCCGCAATTCCATATACTCATAACCTCTTAATGGAGGGACTGGCTACGCGGGAACTAAAAAAGATGCCTTGTTGGGCCAAGTCAGTGGGGGACATAACCCTCACATTTTATTTTAATAACATTTTCTGGTAAATTTCAAGCATGTCGGGAGGTTCTGAAATATCAAGTGTCACAATTCTGCTGCTCCTGCTGAATCAGACATGGTGAAATGAACAGACGGCTGAATGAAAAGTGAACTCACAATTCGCGACTTTTCATAATCCTCACTAAATATTTCACAAATTCTGCTTGACAAAAAAAAAATTCTGCGATTTCCACATGGATCCCCTTGCCCTCTCATTAGGCAACATCCATCAATCAATTATAGTTGTTCTCACTTAATCATGTTGGATACAGACACAGTCCTTGTGAGTTACTATGAATGAAATGCATTGTAGCATTGTTATTTCACTTTAAAAAGAAATATGATGGACTTTTGGGTGTTTCTCTGGATGTGCCCATTGACCTATTGCTTGTACACTCACAAATCTACAATCTTTGAAGAAAACACTCCAATAGGTCCACTAAATATTACCGCAACTGAATGACATTTGAAATAAGTTTTGAAAAGGTTAACAAGAAATGCTATCCATCAAAGCCACAAGTATTTAATCTATGGAGAAGCCAACCTTTGTAGCCAATAATATGCTCTACCTTCCAAGTTGTAAGTATTCCTGGGGAGTATGTTAAACCGTATTATAGAGAACAAATCAGTTAATAGCTTCTTTATGGCGTATCCTAAATGCCTCATTTAAAAAGCTTTCAACTCAATAGAGGTCCTCCCATGTGGCCTGACTCGGTACAAAGATAATTAACAGACACTCCATAATATTAGCTTGAATTGGGAAAGAACATTTTTTATCTCTATTTAATGTTTGTTAACCATTGTCGCACGGTGCAGTCTGTTCTTTTCTTTTTTTTTCCCTTTTGTATGTCTCCGTCTGTGCCTCTGACACATCTGCACGCAGTGATAGAATTTGTTTTGCATGCATACATTCTTCATGAGGCAACATATTGACTCTGCTAACTGGTGACAAAAGACCAGAGGATTAGTCTTTAGTTTAAAGCTTCATCAAAATGTGAGAAAGACTATGCTGCAATTCTCTTAAATGTCATATTCTCTGTTCTCCTAATTAGAAAAAAAATAGATAAACCTTCTGTAAGGAAGAAAAGAAGGAAGGACAGAGACATTTTACAATCTTCACCATGCATGGACAAATATAGGTCTGAAACTCTCAAATATTTTTTGGGGAAATAATATAACCGTAAAATTGACAGTAGACCTTTGACATTTTTCTTTTCTTAGATTTCATATTTGAAAATGTTGAACTCTGTAAGGCCAGTTTTTGTCTGTTCGAGCACGAGGCTATTATTTTCAAGACTCTTCTTCTAACTCCTACTCCTATGGTGACTTTTTTAATTGCTTTCCACAGTCGGGCTTTCGCTGTCCTGACACGGTCCAACTATTGATTAGTGGATTATAATAATATCACATGCAACGCACTGCTGGATTCGATAGTAGCCAATTCAAATAAATACATTTCAGTACGTGAGACAGGTAAGGTATCGGAGGCAAGTGTCCACCAGAAAGTTTACACACATGAGGCACCAATTGTACAGGAAAACCAGACCAAAACAAAACTTTTTGGAAAAGAAAACAAGAGACGGTAGGAGAGCAATGGATGAACTGGATGTAATTAACCTATCATCCAGACAAAGCATGTTGGACAGGGAATTGGATAGGCGAGTTGTGCAGCCGCTCAACTGAAGTTGGAGTTTCTTGGCTAATTAGGGCTGTGTTGTAGTGCGATGTGCCGGGGTTCCCATGTGGCTTCCTTATTCCTTGGCTGTGTGCACATCCAGAATGCTCATTTGTGGTGAAGTATGACAGGGTGAGACCCGAGGAGTCAACGAGGGCTCGCGCACGATGAGCGAGGAGTATGCGCTGTGGGATGACGGCAGGAGTGGAAAATGAAAAAAAAAGAAAAGAAAGAAATTAAACAGTAGGAACCAAGGCGGGAATGAAGGATAAAGAAAAGAGCGGTGAGGAGAAGGAGAGACAGACAGACAGTGAGTGTTGAATTCAGAAGCGGGGATGGGGCATGGGGGGGGCATGGGGGGGGCTGCGAAGGTTAATCGGCTTCTCTTCACAGTTGTGTCTGTCAAGTGCTACAGCTCCGACAAACAAACCTTTTCCTTTGAGATCCTGCTGCAAGGAAACAACAACACTTCCAGTGGCAGAGGTGCAGTTCTTATGCCTGGGAACATACTGCACCTAGCGGCTGCACCACAGAGACATCAGGATGATTCTGACTTTGACTAATGAAAGCAAAGTCATGTCTATATATTTCTATCGAGTAATAGTGTTTTTACGGTAGCGTCACACTGACTCTTTGAGAATCCTTCCCCCCCTACTGCCAAGTCAAATTGTCAAAGCTGCCCACACGGCTGCACTGCCTGATTAAATAGTGTGACATTTTTGGAAAAGGATTTACAATATGCGTTGCATGCGTGCATGGAAAACAGGTTATAACGATTAAAAGAGAGAATAAAACCTCCTAAGTCACAAGGAAAAGGTAAAACGGTAAACCAACATTAAGAGTCGCGTCTTGTTTTGGACAGCATTTTCATTGTTAGAAATCAACAATAGATGAGCAGATGGCAAGTTTTTGGAACTTTCCAATTGTCACATATTTTCCCTGTCGTCAGGGAACAAATGCTTATGTATTATTATTTTACTCTACAACATCAGTGTTTCACAGTTTACACTCATTTTATAAACCGTTGTGACTGTATAAGGGCATAACACAAATGTCTCACAAATGAGCAAGACAGTAAACAGGATTTTCCCTCTGATGAAATGCACTTGAGTGTGTCTCTGATGGCCATATGGAGGAACAAAAATACAAATTTTCTCCAAATTCTCTTTCACAACCTTAAAGTATTCTCACGCACACCACTTTAAAACCTTAGTAATGTCAGCAGAGCAGATTGTGCAGGACTCTCGTATGCACAGATGAACACAAAGTAAAAATGAAGGGCCCTTCAAATTCACTCTCCCACCGTGGCCCCAAGGTCGATGTGTGGGAGCTGAACGCGAGAACAAGATTGAAAAGGTAATACGCTTTTAATTTCTACATGTCTACAAAGACATTCAGCTTCCAACCAGTGAAGATACACAAATCAATCGGCAGCCCATCACAGTTCCAATCCTTTTTCTGCTGGTTGGCCGTGAATGGTGGCCGGACGAAACCGTCTCACATATTTTATGCACACATGAAATGATGATGTAATGATGATGTCCGAGACTACTTTGAGGTTGCTATCTATGATGTAAAGTCCTGCTACATTTGCCTTGCAAAATCACATGAAACAGTTTGCTCGGTAGGATTCAATCAGCACTCATACGGCCTTTGTTAAATGTGTGGGACTCACTGTTGAGTAGATCTGCAGTCTTTGATTAAAACTTAGTTTTAGCACAGCAGCAGTCGAAGCTCCTTTATTTTAGATATATATTCGAGGCTCTGGGTCAGGACCATGTTGCATTGGACATTCATTATGAAATGGCTGGGTGGAAGGAAGTTAAAAGTAATTTTCCTTTGGTTCAGCGTTTTCATTTCCATTAGTTTTACATATAAGTTGTAACTGACTGATTTGGGCGATGCCATCATAAAGTGGTGAATGCTTTCATGGCTGTTTCCTCTTTTTACCCTTTTTTGCCTGTGGAATGTTTTCTTTTACAAGAATAGAATAAATGTGCCATTTCCTCCCTCAACTCATTGCAAATTCCGCACAAACAACCTTTTTATCTCATGTAAAGAGAGAGAAGGCAAGCAGAAACACAAGTTCAACGTTTATTTTGAAAGTGCACCTGTGGTTTTTAATGAATGTATGCTGTGCTTTGCAGTCATTTTCCCCAATGTTAAAGTATGTCAACCATAGTATGTAACAGGTAAAATTAATTCTTCCCTCTGGCTCAACTACTTAAATCAAGATTCAGCTTAATTTGTTCAGTTATTTGGCTGAAAAAGCCATTGCATGGGTCAGTGTGCACAGGAAAATCTTCTCCTTTCTTCAAATCTTGTACTGTTCTTAGTATAAGCATACGCCAAGAGTACACAACTCTTGTCAAACTGTGTTTTTACAACGTAAAGCATTTACTGAAAATCAAGCAGCTGTGTTCTAGACCACACCAGAGGTTGGCAGCTTTCAAAAATGTATACTGAAATATAAAGAATGTCCTTTGATCCAGAATAAACTCTCCATTTGACCTAAGCGTGAAAACATTTTGGTCTCCACTTTGCCTCCCTAGCAGTTGCATAATCAAAGCCTGATAGCTTAGCAATAGCTTACTACACCATAGTGCCTTCAAACCCACTAAACACAGCTCTGATTGCATAGCCCAGAGTAGCAATTTCAGGATTTCAGAGCATTTGATTGAGTGGTCTTAAACCAGATGATTGTTGTGCGTCAAATGACTTCCTATAGGAAAGATCCTCTTATGAAGGGATTTGGAAAGATCTAAACGTGTAGGTTGTACGTGTAGATCTAAATGTTGCAGTAGGATAGCTGTGATGAAGTGTGTTAGCATTTTGATGACGTGCTGTAGCACTTCTCACTTTAAGAAGGGTGACTAGAAATGTAGTAGATTCAGCTGTTGTTGTTTTTTTTTAGTAACAGCTAATGCTAATAAACTAATATATGGAAAGCATTCCATATTTTCACCATGGACATACAGAACTCCTCATTCCTTGCGCCCCCGGGTACCAGTGATAGCGTATTTACTCACTGCAATGCTTCGTCTGTTTTTTAAACTGCTGCGATGGATTAGGTTGTATGATTACTGCAGTCAGATTGAGATCTGATGTCCTCAAGTAAAGTGCACATTGTAATGTACCTCCCATACAAAGGTCCTGTTGTTCCAGCGGCTGGGGGGTCTCCGCACTCCTGAGCCGCCCCCCCCACCCCCCTCCTTCCTCCTCCGCTTCCCACATATATCCCCCCAAAGTCTATTAAGCGCACTGATTCCCACTTCAAATTGGCCCCCTGTTATTAATCCCAATCACCCGGAACACATCGACCACAGCGCACCACGAAAAACACATGTGCTCAGAACACCCACCCCCCAGCTCGGCACACTGATTCTAATTAATTAATTACATCCCAGGTGATTTTACTTTGAGATGGAGAGAAGAAAAACAGAAGAAACTGCCTCCCACAGGCATCACCGAAAAAAAGCTCCCCAGCTGAGGAAAAAGGCCTAGTTCATTTCTGAGGGAGAGTCTGCTTCTTGTAGCGCTGCTGTCCAAAGACCAAAATACTCTGTTTCTTTCCCCTTTTCTTTTTTCTCTGAGTTGTCTTTTTGCAACCCACAAAGAATGTTGCCAAAAAAACACACACTGGAACTAACGCTCAATAAATTGATAGCATATTTAAACAGGATTACATTTTTGAAGAGAAAAAGGCGTTCCAAGCAAATTATTTTTCTGGCCAGGGCTTAACTTGATAATAAAATGACTATTTAGCATAGCAGTGTCACTGTCTCAAATTGAAAAGGACTACATGTATGATACATCTCATTTATGTGAAGGTCAAAGGATTTCGTGTCCTGCCAGTTTGCTTTCCTCCTCTCTCAGGTTATTCTGTTCTTTCTAACAAAGAAAAACTTATTTCTGACGCTATCAGAGTAATCTGCTGATGTGGAAATGTGCGACTCCGCACTTTTTTTTATGCAACCAGTTTAAATAATGATATCTATCAAAAATCTTAGACAGCATCTTCATCTGTAAAGTTCATTCTGAGCTGCATTTGACATTGCAGGAGTTTGCAAAGTGGTGTAACTAAGAGGAGAGCTTGAGGCAGATATGATCGATGCATGGAGTGAAGAGGTGACAGCAAAAATGTAAAAAACAAGTTCTTGGTATGGCAAATGACAATAATCCATAATGAACATGTGGTAAGAGTTACTTACAAACTGCTTATGTACCGTGAATGTGAAATGGAGATTCACATTAAGGAGCAGAAATCTCAATACATCAATGAAAGAATGTGAATAGATGATAAAAGCGTCAGCTAAATGACATGTAATGTAATGTTTCAATGGACCTTATAACAAAAGCGGTTTGCTGGAAACAATGGGCGAGTATGAAGGCATTTATTCTTAAAATGAAAAGCAAATCTTAGTTTGGACTTAAAAAACCCCGATTATGGTCTACACATTCAAAGAACATTTTTACTGTGATCTTGGCTGAAGATGTAAAAAAAAACGTTTCAAGACTTATTTCAACAAAGGGACCTATGTTAAGAATATCCTCTTTATTTTCTCCCCCTCACTTTCAATAAGTCAACTGCTAAGCGCTGTCCAAGTTTATTTGAACTTCAAATTTAAAAAAGTGTCAAGATCCCATTTTGGCACATTTACGAAAACGGCTTCTTGACACGCGGTCAAAGCCGGGTCTTTTTCTTTTTGGCCTAAAACACAAAGGACACGATTGCATAGAAGGTAATGTGTCATCAAATTTCCAGAACTCTGTTTTCATTCTGAAGGCAGCCTGACCACGTGAACAGCCTGCACGGACAGGTTGCACATTCTCTCTTTGTCGCCACATGGATTGGGGCCACACACTTTTCTCACCTCCCTGAACCTGCAAATCGTTTGACTTGAACCGATAATCTCTTGGCAGGTTACTACGCCCAGTCCTCCTCGGGTGCCTCCTCTCTCACATTAGCACTCTTGGGTACTCTGGCAGGCTTTCAGATGAGGTATTTATATATATATATATGTATATAAATAAATAATTGTGGTATCTGGCACAGGAGTAAGAGTTAGTCCATCCAGGCATGGTTAATGGTTACAGAGACTCCACTAGCAATCATCAGAAGTTGCCAGCTCTCTGGCTTGGCAAAGTTGCAACATTTAATACCTAGTTGTTTTTTATCTATAGTGCAGAAGATGACCCTCCTCTACTGGCAGGTCGGAGGTCAAGGCTAACAACTAAACAACCTCCTTGGAGCTTAAAGGGATTCCACAATGGACTGAAGGCCACCTTGGTGGTTGTTTGTTGGCATTACAGCTTTAACCTGTGTGTCTAAAGATGGTCTCCAACTTAGTATCTGTTAGTTGCTTGCTTAAGTCTAAGTGTGGGATTTGCAGAGGAAAAAAAGGGTGTGAAATGGTGGATTTTTTTTAGTGCAGTAACAAAAAGCAGCATGTATACACCTGTAATGTCAAGTTAACAATAACACCAAAATCGTAAGACGAGAGCAAATTGCCATCGCAATTTTCGTCAATAGAGGAATAAGTAAGTGACGTTGCTTTCAAAAGAGGGCGCCCTCCCATAAAGTTTTCCTGACCTCAGATTTGTTCTGACAGCAGGTGGAATTTGAGATGTAGTACAGAGTAGAAACGTATCATGACAGATGAGCTGCCTTGAGACTTGCCTCAATGCTTAAACGGGCCACAAATATCCGGTAAGTGTGACCTAAACCTCTGGCCGTGTACATGATGTCAAATCTGAATCTAGTGAGACACATGAGATGAGCAGAAAGAGGCGCGGAGCGAGCTCTGCTTTGTGTAGGACGTCAGTGAACTCCCTCACGGTAACGCAAAAAGCATGCGTTTAGACAAAATGTGAAACACACAGCAAGGAATTACTGCGGAGCATGTCATGTATTTTCACCGCCTATATTCCATGGGAATGCTCCAATTTCGGGGGTAAGCCTTCGCCGAAGCCTTTACCAAAGCCTTGTGCGGTGTTCCCAGGAACCCTGTCGTGGGCATGATCTTCAATAGTGGAATGTGGAACGGAATGCTGTTCCATGAGGCCCAGATCCCCGACACATATTTATTTGCTCATTCATCACTCCTAGACAACCTCTGACCTACTACTGTGTGTTTTTGCTCTCCTTCACTGCAAGGTTCTCTCTTTTTTTCCAGTTAGGAAAAAATGTGGCTGATTCTCTGCTTGGGGGGGGAACATGATGTCAACACAGTGGGAGTCCGAAAATGTAGCGTATGAGGGACAGTTGCGAATCGGGCAGAGATCCTGGCTTTCATCCAGGCCTCGTACTGCAGAAGCTTTGGCTGAAAAGTGAGCTCAATTTTTGTGAAAGTATGCAGGCAACGAGGTTAACGCCTCGCTGCGCGAAAGGAAACGAGTGTCTGAGATGGGCGATCTAGGCGGTGGGTATACTTCTACTTCAGAGAGAGTCCGGTGGGAAACAGTTGTAAAGAGAGGAAACAGATGTTGCTGGTACTCCAATGGGAACTCATATGCAAGACTAAGGTATATGAAAGTTTACTGAAGGATAAATGTACGAGTTTAATAATGAGATGTTAATCCTCTGGAGAAATGTACTATTTCAGGCACATTGTGATGTTTGCAAAGTGAATACTGGAAGCAAATGCAGCACCTGCAAACAGCTGGGAACATGTGGGGGAAAAAGAATCCTATGCTCTTATACCCAAACTGCTCTGGTGCTGGTGATGATTAGGATTAGCTGACTGGAGTTATGCTGGGTGTTGCCCAAACTAGATTGATGTAAATCAACAGTAAAAAAAAAGTGGAGACCAATGCACCCAAAAGTTATAATGATAGAAGCAAAAGAAATGTTGCAAGATTATGTAAACGTGAATAATAACGACCCAAAACACTTTATAGAATATATTATTACTCTTGTTGAAAGCCCATGCCGTGATTCATAAACCAGCTTAGATTCTGCTTTACGTTTTTACCTTGCAGATGGCCTGTCTATGGTGAGAGTAAAATGAGCTTGTATGCTGCAGTCAATTGATGTACACTGGAGCCATGGAACATCAGGCGCTATAAACATCTGCAATGGTAGAGGCTGGAAGATTTAGGAGTCAATCTGCTCTTAAGGGATACACTTTAAGCATCTATCTTTGAATATTTAAAGCGTCCTGCAACTCAGCATACTAACTGCATGAAGCGAGTCTGCAGACCCGTCTGCTCTGCTTAACTCCCAGCAAACATTAGATGTGGAATACAAGTTGACAAATTGGTCTGCAACATTAAAACACCCATGTGAACTCATGTCCGTGGCTGTCTTTCCTGAAACCACGATTTATTTTGATTGTTTTAAAAGAATATATGACAATATTCATTTAGTTTTAGGATACACCGGGGATGTTTAAAGCATCCCTTTTCCCAGTATGCTGCAGCATAATCCCTACAAAGGTGTATTTACCTTCTTTCTGCCAATGTGCGCGGACATCTGTGGAAGCTTATATAATATATTATATATTGTTGTCAAATGTGTGAAATATTTATTCTTTATTCTTCTTTCGGGATGGTATTTGTTGAAAAATATGATGCCGTCAATAATGTGTTTGTAGTATATATGACCAATCTCAAAGAAGAAGTGTTTTTTTTTCCAGAACTGCTTTGTTTGAATCAGCAGCTCCTGTCACTGAATTTCCAAAGAAGACGGATAGCTGCTGCTATCAGTGACAAAGAAGCTTCCTCTTGGACATAAATTAATAGCATCAGCTTGACACCAGCTCCTGAGGTTAAGTCTATGTTGTCGGCGTGCTTGGACATTCAGAAGACAAATGACGCCGATGAAGCCACTTTTTGTCTTCCAGCTTGCACACGCGGTCAAACTTTGTAAAAGCCTTTTTGGGGCCAGCCAGAGTACGAGGGGGGGGGGGGGGGGCCTTAAGCTTGTGTTTAATGTTTAAAGAAAAGGAGCGTGTCAGATGTATAACGGACTGTTTTTAAAATGAAAGAGTTGCATTCTTTACAAATGACACGTTTTATTCTCACATTTGATCTTCATTAAAAATAAAAAAGGGTAGGAAGAAGATATCTTAATTGAGGAAGATGAAGCAGTGAGATGCTGTGTTTAAGGACGTCTTGACCTCGCTCCACACGTCCAACTACAGAGACTTATGGAATTTATGTTCTTTTGATCACTGTCAAGCTTTCTTTGGAGATTCAAGTAGGCTCTAACACGAATTTAAACGTGTGTACATAGTGTTGGACTGAAAAAGAAAATTCTTTCTTTGAAAGCTGATTAAAGATTTTTTTTCCAAACGTTTCTCAACTTTTCTTTTGGCTAATTGGGGTAGTTAAATTGAACATTTATATCTAAATAGAGTGTATTTTTCAAAATTCAATCCTTAAACTTAGGCCTGGCTTGATTATCCAACTCCTTTTAATCAGGCTCATATTATGTATGTCCTTGTATTGCTACATGAAAGGAGTAAAGAAATTAATATATGTGTGATTAATTTAACCAATATGGAAAACACGGAGCTTACAAAGAGAGGCCCTCTCCCAAGGACCTCCACTTGAGAGCAGTTTTGGAGCAATTACTGCGCGCCCCCTCAGATGGGCTAAATGTAATGATTTTTCAATGGAAAGGCAGTTCAAACCCCAGCTGATGTGCTGTGTAATATAACATAAATTAAAAGGAATTAGTACAGATCCTTCCAATATAAATAGAAACCAAGGGAGACTCACATACCACGTGTGGGTTTTATTCATTGTGGGAGTTGCAGAGTACTGGTGTATTAGTTATATTCTTAAATCAGCTGTATTTAACATGTTGAACATCAATGCAGCAAAAAAAATTTTTTACATTTACAGATTTAGATCGTGGGAATGTAGGAGATTTTGTTGTTGCTTCATCATTATCCTGTTATCCATAAAGAACAATACGTCCAGTGGTAATCACTGCTTACAGATCGTCCACGGTCAGACACTATGTATTTCAAAAGTGGACACATCTGTTTAACATTTCTGCAAGATTTATTATGCTCTATATTTCATTTCTCCTGCTTCCACAGAATGTTTCATGTTTAGGCATGTAAACCAGAACAGCAAATATTTGGCTTGTCTGACACGAAACACGTTGCCTTTACTGTTCAATTGTAAACAGAAAGGTTTGGTAGTGTCTTCTTCTCCAAGGATTGGGAGAAAAATGCTTCAAAAACGCCTCAAAATTTTCACACATTCACAGTTACTTAAAAGTAGGAGCATCAGCCTGAGCGCGAGGGCCTCGCAGCCTAAAGTAGGTTGGAGAACAGGTGCCTGCTGGTAATGTGGAGCTAGTCCCTGTGTCCCAAGGTCCTAGGGAATCGCTCTTTAAAAGGAAAGGGCCATTGGCAGGGTACGGGATGTGCTCAATCGCCAAATCTGACCTGGTAAAAATGGGAGCTACATTGCTGTCACTCTAGGGTCCCTCCCCAGGGATGAGTGTAATTATAAGAGTGAGGGCCCTGGGGCCCCGTCGCTCCAAGATCCACCCACTAATCACAAAGCACAAAACCCTGGCACAGGAGGTGGCTTTCTTCAGAAACTGAACCAAAAACCTCCTCATGGATAAAGGTCAGATTAAAACTTGGAAGTTAAGTTGCTTACTTGATGAGGCTCTAGACATTCAAATAATTTAGTTTGAGTAAATTTAAAAATAAATATTAGATGGTGAAATGGATCCAAAAGTGTTCATTTGGGATCATTAAAGGGATTCTGAATATATCTTGATTGTGCTCCAAATATTTTAGATTAATTCAATAGCTTGTCTTCGAAAAATGGTATAGTATTTTAATCTATTTTCTATATTTAAGTGTCATGCACACAAGGTGCCCAACCCTCATTGGTTTCCTTACGTGTCATTCAATTACAAAACTACATGTTATTTCACCGCAATGTCTTAAGCTTAATATTGTTTTCTCTTCCAGGTCAGGCCAAAACGAATCTGTCTCAAAAAAGTTTCCTCTCTTAAAGAAAAAATCACGTTTTTCATAGTCTTAGTAAAAGAAAGTCTATAGTGAAAATGACTTAATAATAGAGTTATAAATTAACTCGCTGCTTTGACATTCTTAGAGAGCCATTTTATTTCACTACTGAGGAACAATGTAGTAGACAATTTGCGTGGTAATATCTGGATGCACCAACCCAAAGATGGACAAAAATGCAGATAATAATCCATCAATATTGCACAATAATCAACACATTGCTCTGTCTGCAGTGCCTACACTAACTAAGCCAAGTCCAATCCAAAATCACTTTCATGAAGCCTCATGTTTCTTTCCCCAATCAAAGCGTCAAATACGAGCCAAGCTGCTCATTATCTGTTACTTTGCTCCTATGCTCTCATCCACAGCACCAATCAATCTTCCCTATTGTCTCTGTGTGTCAGCCCTCCTGTCTATCGCCGTCCTCCTAAAGTCTACCAATCCCCGCTCCCCTCAAACCAGAAGGACTTTCAAGGTCTACTCTGATAACGTCACTGCGGCTGTGCATCTGTTTCCAATCCGCTGCAATTAACGGGGCCGGCTCGGGAATGTTTCTTTCTTTTTCATCCTCCTTCGTTTTTCTCCCTTAATGCCCCTTTCTCCCTTTCTGTCTCTCTAGCTGCTTCTCGGCCTACAGTTCGGTGAAACATGGTCATTCTTCGGCATGTCACTCAAATTGACACAATTTAGAATTTTATATGTTTGTTTCCTCCCTTGGGTGGGCCGATTCATAAAAACGGATCCTCTCTTGCCGGTCCAAAACAGGGCATCAGTTACATCTCTATGGTCTTGTCTGCTAGATAAAACAGCTGCTAGAAAGGATACCTCAAAGTGGAATGAGAAAGTTTAACCAAAATAGCACATGCCAAGGCTGCAGTTATTACTTACTTGAGCGATATGTACAGCTATTTATTCTGTCTGGTCTGTGGCTCTGTAAAACCTTTCTTATATTTTTCTTGGTTGCCATACAATAATCTGAAAAGTGCTTTTATTCCTAGCTGAAAGGAGTGCTTTCCCCAGTTCCCTCGCTCCAGTTGGCCATAAATCTCGGCCCTGCGTCTAGTGCTTCAAACTTGGATGCCGTGGTTAGAGCAGAAGGCTGCGAAAGAGGCGGAAGTTTCTAATGTTTCGGGGCTATTCTACTAAGCCAGGGCACAAGCCTCAGCAAAGTCCTCAGCTACGTTCTCGAGAAGGTCAACAGGTACAACTGTAGCAAATCCACCGGCCGCCAGAGGCTTACACCAACAAAAGCACTGCCAGTGACAGCTTTATGAGGCTGGAAGCTTTACAGAGCATATTTTAAAACCAAACTGTACTTTAGCTTTCTCGTGGCCTAGTAAACATTTGTCAGCTGAACTGGAAAACACAAACTATTCTTTTCCCCATGGTAAAAATGACTTAGATTTCAGTTTAATGCAGCATGCAATCACATACGACTGATCTTATTACTATTGTAAAAACAGCCAAGAGTTAAAACAATGCGCATTGTGTTAAATTGTATTATACTGAGGAAGTTTTACAGTTGTAAGCAATTGTGTTCAACTTCACCGTGAAGCGGGCCTTTCTCTCGATGGCCAGTTGTCAAAAGATCACAGAATAAATGGTTTGATTGAAATCAAAAGATGTTCCATTCCATTAAAAAAAAAAGAGAAAAAAAACAGTGCAGTTAAAAAGTTAATCACCAACAAAATATAGAATCGAACACAGTCTCCAAGTGGTGAAACCGCTCATGCTGACATACCTCAGGTCAGCTGCCCAGTTCACCCACAGAGCCTCGCAAAACTCTACAATTCCTGTGTATATTTTTTGGTGTAATTCCGCCACTTTGTCCATAAGTCATCAATACATTCAGCTCCGTGACCGGAACGTCCATACCTCTGCAATTACCAACCACTTGTCCCAATAGAATTTAATACATTTTGTGGCGGTAAATTAAAAAAGCAAGAAAACGATTTGTACGCTCCGTCAGTTTGCCCTCACCACTTGTTCCTTTATGCAGACAGCAGCGACGTCGGCTTTGACAAGACACCAACTGGTTGCTTGTTCGTTGCAATCCAGGTGGGTTACTTGTAGACTCGCAGGTTGTTGTCAGGGACACACTCCCCGTCAGTGGTGGTGACTACTGCAGGGTTGTGTACATCTACTGGTTCACGCTAATTATAGTTTCATGAGCGCAGCTTAAGATCTCTAACACGACTTGAAGCACAGCTACTTGCCCCCCTTTGCAGCAGTTACGGTGGATTACCTTTCTTACAACCAAATATACTGTATATAGATATATATAATGCATGAATGCCTTTTTCTGCAATGCCAGCTAAGCCATTATGAAAACATCACACACTTGTAATGCTTTTTTTCCTCAACTGAAATCCAACAGTGTTTGTTTGGTTTGGATAACCGTACCCTAATGAATGCAAGGGTGGACTTTGATAGCTTGCAAAGGATCAGCACTCTTCCTCTCAGCTCAAGTGGCTGGTAATTCAGGATGGAGTTTGTGTATTTGTCTAACACCAGTAGCTTCGGGCTTTAGGCATAAATTAAGCATAACCAATGTATTTTATATCAAATTAATTAGCCAAACTCATGGCAGTGGATTGTTTGCCAATGGAAACGGTGGAAGGGGGGGGTGGTAAAAAATAAATAAATAAAGAAGCAGTGTGATGGCAGCTGTGACTCCACAGTTCCCCCCACTGCTCTCCAGGAGAAGATTAATAGTTAATGGAAGGCCTTTAGGCTTCGGAAATACCCCTAGTGGCCCTTATCCCTGTTCTGGGAAAAGCATGGATTATTGTCAAGGTATCAGACCCCGTCGCAAAGCTACCCCTCCCCTTCCATTTCTCAACCCTCTGGATCTTATCTCCATTATCTAATTTTTAAAAAAGGCTTACGATTGGCATACAGGCTGGTCTTTTTTATTCTTTGTTTATGGTACTAATTCATATGTACGTAACTTCACGCCACAAGGGGATAAAGTGGGCCTTTTTAGCCACTACCTCATTGCTATAGGGTCCTATGATTTTTAAAACGGAAAAGAGTGAGGTCAATTTCTCAAACGTGGCGTAGCATATTATCTCTGGCAAGCCGAGTCAAATCAGCCAAGCAATTAACTTAGGCTCAGTGCAGCAATGCAAATCATCAGGCTTGTTCAGGGTCGGTCGGATTCCTCTCTCTAGGCAATTAGCCTCCTTCATTAATTAAAAATTCTAATCAGGATGTCGGATCGATAGTGTAAATCACATGTACTGCTGCTCACCCAGGGAAGTTGCATCTTACTTGCCTGCATCGACAAAGTAATCAGCCGAACTCCAATGCAACTGAAGGATTGATGGGAAAAGAGTTGAGACGAGAGAAGTTCTTGTAAATCTTCAAAGATGAATGTCCCGAGTATGGAGCAATCAGCAGCATTAAAAAAATACACTGTTTGTATGCAGTGACAATATACTCTTGCTATAGCAAACAAATTGAGGACTGTTAAAATGTTGGAATTGTGCACATACTGTTCATTTTGTAATAGTAGAGATATAAATGCACAGTGAAACTTTATATGAGACATGGAAGCATTCTAGTAACATAAGGAATAACATTGATTAGGATATAAGGTGTTATATTTTTAACCATGGAAAAGCTTTCAATGGCTAAAATGAATCCAGTATTTATTTCTGTGTTTGGATCATCAATAATAGAGGCACTCACACACAGTATTTGCTTGTGCTGGTCAGTTCCTCTTACCTCACATGCGTGAGCCTCTCACAGCGGCTCTGGAGACCAATTAGTCTCCGGCCCGAAAGTAAGTGCCTTTTCCATTTTTCCAGCATAGCATGTGGTATGTGACATATACACATAGGTAGACACTACGTACACTGCAGGTTCACACACATAAAACCACACCCAAACACACTCACACACACACCCATACTGTGTATAGAGACTGTAGGCACGTAACCCTGAGGACCTGAGAGACAGGCTATATTTTGTCTGCAGCGCTTTCCAATAACACTTAGTTTTGTTTGTGGTCTTGTACTCGCGGTTTGACTGAGGGAATACGGCTAGTAAATGTTACTGTTGTTCTTAGGTCAACTTTGGGGGGAATAGTGGGGTATTTCTTGGTGCCATAAGAAATGTACATAGTCCCGCTCATTAGAAGAAGAAAAAAATGAGTAGAAGGAAAAGATTCTTCAAGAGTTGCATTTTGTTGCTGGTTCATGTCATTGAATGAATCGCAACCATTGTGTAGACATTCCTCAAATACTGTCTGCATACTATATCGATATGTAGATACTATTACTTGGCTCATGCTTAACTGTGACGGTGTGTGGCTTGCAGAAAATTTGCTAATGTGTACAGGTTTGGCCACAGGAAATGATGTAGTGACACAGAGTATTTGCATTTTCTTTGTTCTTTGAAATGCGCAGAGATTAGGCTGCATCATTTGTCATCCTTATATTCTCAATATATACATTTACATTAAAAGGTTGTTGCTGTACAAAACACTACAAAGACTACAAGTAATGGATTCAATCTTTCTCAAATAGGGCATCAAGTGGCCATGGAGCAAGTGAAGCATGAACAGATGTCTGCATTTGTCCCTTTATTTCTTCAAGTGGTACCCTGTCGCAATACATCAAGTGTACATATGGTGATTATTTGCACCAGTCCACAGCTCTTGTAATCATTTTTACTTTCCAAAAATATGTGTTACCTCCATTAGTTGAATTGGGACAGGGGAGTGGATCTGGGAGTTATTTTATTGTAATGTGTTTTTTTCTTCCACTTAATTAGCCCTTTTGGAGTGGTTATTTTCCATTATAATTTTTTCTGTTTACCAGCACTTTATTGTGCGTTTCCGCTTGACGAATAAAGAGTCGCCTTGTGCGGCAGCCAAGCATATGCTCATTCTGATTTCCACTTAAGACTTTTGGTCTTATTGATTTGTTTTTTTTCCCTCTCACATAAACGCATGCCACACAAGCAGCCAACAATAAATCAGCTTCCTGTCATTATCAGCGGCAGGCATTGCCTCAAACAAGTTCAATCTCTTAAAATTTATGGCAACGCTGATATCATGTCATCTATTTTTGCTGTGCTGTGTATTACATTACCAAGCCAAACGACAATAAACAGGGCTGCCGAGCAGAAGTTAACAATTGAGGGGGAGTCAGTTGAGTCTGAGTCATACACCACGATTGCTCAAACGAATCTGCTATGAGTCTATGATGAAATTCTTCAAAAATGATTATCTTTAGTCTGAAAAAACCTTATTGCAGACCCTTTAGTCAGTTTGATCTACGAGCTGCATGATGAAGTCCTTCTAGAGCAACTGCACTGTAGGCCAGATTCTCAGTGGTTTTCATCCATTATGCACATCCCAGTGTTCTAGTGCATTGCATCAACAGCTTCTCATTGAACCCGGTGCACTGTTTAGCCTGAAATGGAGGGAAAAATCCTTGATGTACTTGAAGATACTTCATGATGTAAGTCTGAAAGGACATTCAAGTTCAAACTGTAACATTCTTCACTATGAACAAAGGTGCAGCATGCATTGTTGTAAATACTGAGTCAGAGCTAATGTTGGTTGGTTCAAAAGCAGACACATAACTGTGCTGAAAATGGCCGTTAATGTTTGGAGAGTGGAGGACTTGACCCTTAACTTTGACCTGTCTTGCTTTTAATTGCTCACAGTTCTGACAATGTGACTTTGAAAAAGCGCAGAGTGCTGCCACGCCGCCTCTAAGGCTCTTCACTATGACAAATTGTAACAAAGGTGACAAAGGGCAGCGACAGCAGCTTTTTAAAATTCTTACATGAAATCGTAAAGAAGTAATGTTTACGTAACTAGCGATGTGACACAAGGGGAAGTTTAGTAAAAAAAAAGGAAAATGGATGTTCTACCAGGGCATTTTTAGAAGTGGCTTGAGCTATTGCCAAAGCAATTCCCTCAGACATAACAAGATTTTATGACAGGGACGCTCCCTGTGAAACTGTCTATGCTTGATGACCTCCGGTGTGGGCCTCGCCGCGGAGCTGCAGTTTTGTTCATATTTGTGTCATATTGAAGTTCACGGACACACTGATCGTTATCTACGAGGGAAGAGCCATTTCAGGCCCTGCATCCAACCAGTTTACCACGCTGTGCCTGTCAGCTAAACGGTGACGGGTGAGGTCACAGGCCGCACTTCAACCGCAGGCCCCGAGCGAACAACAAAGTGACCGTTTTGAAAGTGGGCACCTTTGCCTTTGGGGACCCAGGCCAATTGTTCTGCAGGGCTTTCAGTCTGACTTTTGTCTGACTTCCCCATCATGGAGTAATGTGAGGAAAACGCTCGCTGTGATTACCTCATAACACTTTTACTCCTGGATCACGAGGGCAGAGCACAACAAAGGACACTTGGCGAGAGAGAACTTTAAAAAGAAATGTCAGACACACACTGTATATACTGAATATATATATATACATTGATTATGTAACGGAAATAAAAGTCAGAACATTTCCTGTGGAGGGTATATAATTAAACAAATTACATACCTACTTTGTACTGGTGCATTACGTCTGACGCTCAAGGATTTTTGAGTCCAAAGGCAAACAAGATTAAAGTTTCTCCCAAGGTTGGTTCACTCCAGCACAAGTTGCTGTTCAAATACTGTCTGCCTTCAATAGGTTTGTTCATTACAGTATGGCTTTAACCCAAGCCAGCGCCTTAAAAGGATGGGTTCAAATGGATTAAATTAGAGTATTTCAATTGTATTATTTGTAATGATTAAAGTGTGCAAATAAATAGAATTTGGTTATCCAGCAGTGCATATTTTGTATAAAAATGTAATGTTTTCCATTATCATTCTGCTAACACACTGCTGGCCTCCCCTGGATTTTAAAAGCTTCTCTCACTTCATACGTACTAAGAGCTGCCAAGTGAACACTCTCCGAGGTGACAACTTGGCAGTTGCAAATAGAAACATCTGACAACACTCATAAAATTAATTCATTTGAGCAAACAACGCTAAAACAGAGATGGAGAATATGTTGAATGGAGGGCAATATTGTAATGAGTAATATTTAACATAACGGTAGAGTTAATTGGTAATGATAAAATGGATATAAATTACAGTGTGTTTGGCAAGATCGGGGGTGTTATGATTATGCTAATTCCTTTTTTCCATCAAGCTTTCGTCACTTTAAAAAATCTCGAGAAGCTTCTGCATCCGAGAACTTTCAACACATCCATTTCTAAAGCATTCCTGTTAGTTGACTCTCAGCTAATAGCTAAATAACCACTGGAAAAAAATAAAAATACTTCCTCTTGCTTACTGACTTTTTAAAATCCTTAAAGGCTTGCTCCTTGTTAACAACATTGAAGTTTTTCTCGTTGTACATTTCAAATTTAGTTGTTGATCTTTTTTCTAAAGCGACTCAGAATAAGTGCATTCAACCAAGAATGTACAGAGCCAGAACATCAAGAATCAAGTACCATTTCTTCCAGAAAAGCCCAACTACAAAGTGCTATAAGTAAAAGTACAAAGTGTCATCTAAAGTGCTAACAGAGTGCTAACTAGTCTATTTTCAGCTGCGATTCATCTAAATTCAAGTTCAGTTACTGTTTCTTCTTCTTCACTGTGACCATGCTGGCAAAGTCTGCAGTGAGGTTGTTATCAATCACCTGCTAAAAGTATACTTTAATGTCTAACTATTCCTCTCTCTTATTTGCATTTATATATTTCTTATATATAGGCCCTCTCTTGGAAATCTGAAATGCTCCGTTACTTCCAAGTGTTCCTCAAGGAGGGCACGCTTTAACACTCAAAGCCTCTTGTGTTGAACAAAACAGGCAACTATATCAAGTACATTCTCCCTCTTCTGGCCTCTAAACATCCATCCAACACAGGCTTTTCTGCTTTTCTAAATCTCACAGATGCGCGACTCTGCAGCCACGTGGCAGTACAAAGAAGAAGAATTTCTCCACTGCGGGTTATCTCTGCCTCACAGTACTGCAGCTCTCCTCTTAATAAATCGGGATTATTCTCACAGGAGAACACCTTTTGTTCAAATAGGTTGTGCTGACAATAAAGGCAACGCAAACAAACTTTAAAAAAGCACAGGGGCATTTTTCCGCTCAGCCTTGGCCGTGACTTACAGCCGCCGGTAATGCTTCACGCGCTGCAGTGGAAGCGAACTCTGTCGCAGCTTCCCAGCCTTGCCTCCTGGTTGCGTTCACAGGAAAATTGTGCAAATGGATGTGCGTCTGTGTGTGCTTGTGTGTGTGTGTGCGCGCGCGCGGGGGCGCGGTTGGAGCTAAACCATCCGACTGCACTCTGGAGCTCAGCTAGCCAGACTCGTCCTGTGCGTCGTGCACGCTGGGCTGATAGGGTGGAATGACCACTCCACTCCAGAGAGGGACCATGTGCCGCGCTATCACTGTGATTAACTTTAATGATTGGGGGTGGAAATGGCTGCTTAGAGGGTTGTGGAGAGGATGAGGGGCATATGCAACCCGATCTGGAGGGGGGCGACGCGCCGCGCGCAGGCCTCCGCCGGCTCAGGTAATGGTCCCCATGTGTAGCGCGCCGTGCCATATCCCATGGGGCCCGGCGCACACACGAGGCTACTCGAGACTATCTGGATGCAGCGGCAATCAGAATCCGAACGAGCACACAGGGGAGTAATCTGTTCCAGCTTTTGGAGCGTGCCAGGGGTTGGTGGAGGAACAGAGATGGGACAGTGCGCGTGTGTGTTTGTGGAGAAGGGGGGAGGGGGTGGGAAAGGGGAGCTTTATTTGAACAGGGTCATGGTCAGTTGGATGGTAAAAACATGTGCACCCCACATTACACACACGTGCACTGGTTATCCTACTCCACTACGCATCTTAGAGACAGCCGCCGGTCTTCTAAGCCGCGCTGGCAGCCTGTGGCATAGCCGCGTCATTAAAATCCCTTCAGCGACTGAGTTATAGGTGGTTTGTTGACTTCCAAGGACATGTCATGTGCGGTAGGTAATGCTTGAGATCCAATAAGGTTTTTGCGTCGGGCAACAAATATGCAGGGACACCACTAACCATCCAAGGCAGTAGCCGACATAGAGACCACTTTTACTCCATAGTATATCATAGCATGCTATAATTCTAAGGTAAACATTTTTAGTTCACTACAGCGCATAGCCTACAGTGCTGTATGCTGGGAAATGTTGTAACCTTCCCTCCACACTGGCAACCTTCTATCAGCTATAAAAACAAAGTATACTCAAAAGTATGTTTATAGTAATGTCAAAGCGCTCCAATGTGGTGACCCCCTCAACCTGTCGGAGAAGATTGTTTTTTTAGATCGAACAGGATATATGATGTCGGTGTCATGCCATCCCTTCGTCAGGGAGTTGACGATGAAGAAGAAGGAGGAGAAGTACAAGGAAGGAGTAGAAAAAGAAGAGGGAATAATCAGTAGGCAGTGACCTAGAGGAGGTCATGCAGAGCCTTTGGGAGTTGACTAATGAAAAGTCCAATCAGCACGACAGAGGACGATTAGAAGGAGCCCCAGGCTGCAATGGAGAGATGGAGGCAGAGACTGCGGGACTGAGGAATGAAGAGTAAAATGAACAAAAACGGGATGAGCAAAGAAGAAGATCAAGGAGATGCTGAACAAACACAAGTGCACACTCCTTCCCCATGATACTGATGAGAGTGCAGTTGCTTGTGGTCAAGTTAAAATAGCAAAATATGGAGGCCAAGAGAGGAAAAACATGTGTTAATAATTTGCCTTAGCATTGGTTAAAGAAGGAGAGACGTGTTTATAATTGGTTTCATTTGTGTTCTTGAATGTATCGCTCTCCTTCAACTGATCCTGTAACATAACAGCTGCCAACTCACATCAAACTACTTTGGTCTACGGCAAAAAGGTAAATTCAAAACGTAAACATTTAACAGACAATAAACCTTTATGGAGACGCTCCACTCCAATCTTTTGGGGTTTAATAACAGCATTTGGGAAAACACAAAATGAGACATTGCGGGCAGTCCATTCGTGGTTCCAACCACATTTATGAAAATTTTCATCAAGCTCTAATTTGTTCTCTTAGTCCACATTCACACCATGGAGCTTCTCAACTCAAGTGAAACGTACTGTTGGCCACTGAGAAGCTCAGCCAGGCAGAAAGAGGACTACGTGACCACAACAAAGCATCACATTTGGCTTTGATTGCTGCAGCGTGTGCAGGCCGGCTGGCCACACTTTTTATTTGTTCACTACCAGCATACAACTTCACCTGCAAATGATCAACACTGCCAGTATGATCGGGGCTTGAAATTACCTTTTTGGGTCACAAGTCAAAATGGCTACTAGATTTTGAGGTGGCGAGTCACTCTGAATTTCCTCTAACTTGCTGTAAAATGTATTTACCAAGAAATTGAATAATATACAATATTGCATCTTTGTTGAATGTAGAGAGCACATTTGGACTTTACGATTAGTGTATTTAATTCCTGCAACTTTGTCAAATTGGTTATGATGCACAAGTTGCCCCATTCAGATTTGTGCAGCATTTAACCCCCACTTTTTTTACTTGCATATGAACAGGAAACAATGCTGTTGTCACAAATGGGCCACCTTTATAGAGAAGAGTGTCAGGTTTCTAACTGGTATATTTAATGTTTTGGCTCATTTGGGCCCTCCACCCTTTTTTCTTCCCGTCTGGATTTTCAAACCAGCATGCTTCCGGTCACAAACCTACTCCCAAAACCTTGAGGGTGCTGCTTCCCCATAAATCTGTCCCAGATCCCTGCAGCTGCTAAGAATCCTGTTAGGCAAGTTTAAGAAGAATATTCTTCCCTCCCTCAGCAATTACTGTCCTGAAGTAAGGCCTTTATTCCCAATTGCGCCCGTGCAGCTGCTCAGTGGCCAGAAGAAGCCAACTGGGCAACTCCCATCAACGAGACAGATTCAAAACCTGTGGTCAGCGAGGATTCTTCATTATTGTAGTGGTAAATAACCCTGACTGATCTATAATGAATTATTGATTGAACTCTAATAACAGCAAACAAGCACATCAGTGAAATTATTTTAAGACTAAGCAGCCAAACTTTCAAAGCCGGTTTCTGTTTCCACCACATACTCTTTCAACTTGGCTTAGTGATGCATATATGAAAAGAATAAAAGTACGCAAATTGTCTTTGGCTGCTTATGATTGCAGCCATTGTTTTATGGATTCATTTTCCTGACACCATCCCCATTAAAGTTGTATTCATCAGCGCCGCTGCAGACACCACGAGAATGTTGACCTCCTTTATTCTGGTTCTGCTCATTCTCCTTGAGCCACATGTATTTCTTTTGTTGCCTTCTTGTGGCCTTCGTAGACTTTTTTTTTTTAAGGAAATGTGTGCCCAAGGCAATAGCAAGAAGCTGAGACCCTCTCTCTCTACACTCCCTATGCTCTTCAGCCAAGGCCTTGTGTTGGTATTGATTAAGCGCCGTCTTTTTTTGTCTCCTGGCAGCATTTTGCACAGCTTGGTGTGAGCTGAGAGGAAACAGCAACACAGAATAAGGAGGAAAGAGAAGGTGACTAAATCCAGAGGGTAGAGAACGCTTGTTCTGAGTTACTCCATCCAGCCAGGCAGGGAACCATACAACGTCCCCCATCCCAAGGCCAGATGCCTTCCAATACAGTCATTAAATGGCCCAGCATGATGCCCGTTTCCCAATCGTTCTCCACTATGGCCAGCTCGTTACTATTATATATATATGTATATATAGAGAGAGAGAGAGAGAGATTGCTTAACACGGTTTAAATGAGATATCCAGAAGATGCAGGGACAATGTTAAAGCGTGATACTGTACTTATATATACTGTATATGTGTTTTTTCTGTTTGCCACGTCGTTATCCTGGTTTCTGTCTCACTCATTCTCTCACCATCTGCTTCTTCCTCCTGCTTTTCTTAGGGTCTTTTTTCTCCGTTGCATCACATCCTTTTTTCTCACCACTTTGGCAAACCCTGTTCACAGACTCGCAGAGACTTTCTAGGGGATTGTAAACAAGTCTCCAACACTGTGCAGACACGAGTGGGTACTGATGTTACAGCTCTGAAAAAGCACAGCCCACAGCCCAGTCAAACAAGGCATCAACAAGATTTAGATGGGCTGTACTGCTTATCACCACATGAGATGTGTGCTGCTCCCCTGAGCTCGACCGCATTTAAAAAGTAAACTTGATTAATTTCATCTATGTTCAATACATGCCAGCATCATTTATTTATTAATTATCGATTTGGTGTTTACAATTTGTAGTGAGAATTTGTAGTGAGTACCTGGAAATGTCGATCTGTAGAGTGCATGTTTATAATTTAAAAAGGTAAAAGCCGCAGTGGATTATTACACATAAACACATCCCGACTTCAATTAGGTCTTTTGCTCTCTGGGGAGATCATCACATAAGACCCATTGTTGGTAAAAACTGACTCATCGTAGGCCCAAACAAAAGAGAAGTGTGGTGAATTATCCTTAACACTGTTTCTATCAGCACTTCTCACATATTCATTGCCAGTGCAAGCGCCTGAGGCGCTGCTGGTTAAACTGTAGTGGAGCCCAGACATGTGTGTTCATGCACAGGAGGCCAGATGCTGGATGTTTTTAATGTTGGTGCAATTAGCAAGCTCCCATGGCATTTTTTGGATGTAGTGCTGGCTGCTGCCTCGGGGTGAAAGTTATTATAAATAATATGGTGGGATGGGTAGCAAATGTGGAGATTCAGGGGATGTAAATATGTTACTTCAGTTCAAATGATAATACTGCAGAGTGAAATCAGATCAATATGCGCCTGTCGTAGCAGTGCCTGTGATACAACAAAATGAATACAATCTATTTGAATGCATCGGCTTTCAAGAATTTCCCTGTCGACAATTTGTGATTGAAGAAAAAAAATATGCTCAGGTGGAGGATCTGTTCTGAAAGGTAAATGAAGCAGAAAAGGAAAAATGTGTTCCCTTTTGAAAGTACAAATAAGAGAACGCGACCAGTGGGTTAGAGAAACAACCTTGAACACAAAATAGTTCAACCGAGGGGAGGTGAACAGCCCAAAAAGGAGAAAGAGTGGAACCTTTTCATAAATTCTCAGTGCAGCCATGATAGAAACATGTGGAAACACCAAGCGGTGAATCAGGTCTGTTAACAGTAATAAATTACTGTTTTGGTTTGCAGCATAATTCATGAACTATAAAAGGTATGTTCTTGATCTTGTTAAAACAGTAAATATTTGAAGTGACTGATTTTTAAGTGTAGAGAGTTCTGACTATTTACAAAAAACACATACTCAGAAAACATCTACATAAAAGGATAATGATCACAGGGAAACGTTTCACTCCTTTTTGGTGTTATATTCATTCATCAATAGGATGCCTTGCTCAGTGCATTCTACGTTGTTAGATCTTGTCCTGTTGTTATTTACTCCCAAGCCACGCTGCTCTGATCCAACTACGTGAAGTGATTCAGTGATGAAATGCTTCTCTTCAGTGTGGGCGGCTCCACGACGAGCCCACGGCTTTGAAGTTTTGCTGTTCATTAATTAGAGAAGCAGAGACTCCTCTGTTTGCGAGTGGCCCCCGTGGCATGTCTGCAGCGCTGATCTGAAGGCTGTCTGAATGGTTTGTGGGCGGAGGTTCACAAGTTCCACCAAGAGCTCTGAACTGAGGATCCCACAAGTAAAGAACCATCGCTGTTACCACATGGGCTGGCCCGAGTCAGCTGAGCTTATTTGGGCCAAAATGTACACGATCACACGTCACCATCTTAAAAGCAAATGCTTTCAAGCTGACATATACACATAATATGAATGAAGAAACTAATATTAAAGAATCCCTATCCAGAAGACGTAGATAAATGCCAAAGACGGTCTAACGCTGTTGTAATTGATATGATATAATTGAGCTACTTGAGGCTTAGTCATTAGCAGAAGAGATCTTGTTCCAGAGCACGCAACTTTAATTAGTGAGTTCAATTAAAGGCATTTATTAGCTGCAAATGACACTCAGTTCATAAAAGTGGATCAGATTAATTGAAGGTTTTCATGTATCAATTAGAATAAAATGATTATCTCTCACGTTGCTGGCAAACATGTTTAAATAAAAACTCATATTAGTAGCGGTGTGATTATTTCTACGCAGTTTATGCATCAGTGAATATTACGTATTTGAATGGTTTATCAAAAGTTCATCCAATAGTCAGATCTTCAATATAAAATCATACGCTGCTGACTAGCTATTGCACTCCCGTGACATTGTTAAACTCACAATGGGCCGTAAAAGAACCAGAGATATTCTTTATTATTATTTCATGCATTCTTCTTCCTCGTCTCTTGCCAACATTACCCACAATGCATATATGTCATGCAATATTTTTTTCACAATTGCAGTCGCAACCCAACTACCTTTAAAGCACATCACTTTGGGACATTTTAACACATTAGGTAATACTTCCAAATTATCTCTGTATCTCTGTATATACATGTATTATGTTAGGCTACCCTTTAAAAGGAAAATTTTAAACAGAAAGAAATATCCTTTTCACAGCTCAGAACAAACACGGTATATCTCTACTCATAGCACATTGATGTGCATCAAAGGGTCAAAGGTTAATAGCTGCATAGTATGCTAAAGATGTAACAAAGTGCCTGATGTTCCTGACAGGAGCCATTACTTGCCAGTAGATTTTTTTCGAATGCTAACCTGCTGAAAACCACATCCTAAGAAAAGGACCACTTCCCAATAAATCTTGTATGAGCACAGAATGAATTCCTGTCTTTTGGCCCTGTGCAGCAAACGAAAGAGAGAGGTAAAGTGAGAATTGTTATTAACCTAACGAAAGCCAAGCAAAATGACAGCTCTACTGGAAGAGTGTCTCGATTACAGCTCAAATCCACTGACACAAATTTTCAGTAATTTGTATTTTTTTTAAACCCCATATAAACACATTTTTGAGGTATTTCACCAAAATGTAAATGCAAACATCCCAGCTAGAGAGCAGGGCAGGTCGTTTTCATGGCTAGAGCTAAATTGTGTAAAGACTCGTTGAAAATGCACACTCAAACTAAGGGTATATGCAGTAAAAGGATCCCATCAACAACATTGGTAATTAACCATGTAAGGATACTGGCAGAATGAGAAACAGCCGCCACTTTGACCCAGCTGCGACCTTTCCCAAACCTCAACATGGCATCGTAGTTCATTCGCCCCAGAGGCAAGTCGGATAAACCCGCTTCTCACTCCACGGGATAACAGGCGTGAGTCAAAATCCGATATCTGGCTTGTGATTGAATAGGCTTTTGCAGCAGTAAGACATTATCTGAGAGAAAGTTGTTGGACATAATAGTAGACGCGGGCAGGAAGTGCAGTTGGATCAGTAGGTTGGAGGCAGTTGACAAAAAAAAAACCTGGCCGCCCATTGTTCAGTCAAGTGGAAGTGATCGATACTATGGATCTAAAGTTGGAGAACTACTTTTTTGAAAATTGCAGATGTGTGTGCATCTTGGATTCAATAGATTATTTGTGTGTGTAGGTGTGAGCGTGTATGTGGCCATAAACGGTGTAAAATAGCTTAAGCGGCCATCAGGCAGAGCGGGGCCCTCACAGTGGTCGGTTGTGCTCATGAAATTGTAGTGAGGAAAGATGCCTGCACAGAAGCTTGTATTTTTTTCCAATAACACAACAAGACAAGTATGAGAAAAGATTGTTGTATGTATTGTTTTGGGTGGGTGGAGGGGCGGGGTGGGGGGGGGGGGGGGGTAAGCTCAGTGGTCATGAGTTGTAATAACAGGGAGGCCAGTGAGCTCATGGTATTGTGTCCGACTAGAGCTCATTTCAGTTAGTTTACTCAAGTATCTTTTATATTTATACAGAATAGGGTGAACTTATTGTCACAGAAAGGTATTGCATTTGAACAATAATCAATCAAGTTGCATCAGATTTCCCTTTGGCCACATGCAGAGTTGTCAAGTTTCCTTTAGAATGAATTAGTTAGGTTAAATATTTTTTTTCCGTGACAATACAGTGTGGCTGAATGAAGTTAAAGGGGTTGCACAATAATATATAGCCTTAGTATATAGTCTTAGCAGATTGTGAAATGCAGATTTTCAACAATATGTGTTTCACTTTTATTTAGAAAAAAATGAGATTACAATACTCTATCCTGATCCTGATAAGTGATCATAAATGACAGAATCAATGCAGTATCTTTCATGTTGATGCACTGTTTTTGATGATGGAGAGTTCATGACTCTTTGGATTTTTGTTTAGTTTCAATTTTGAAATAAATGTTTAACCTTTACAAAGCCTTCCAGTTGAATAAAAAGGTAGACAAATCTATTTAGAATTACGAAATGTTGGGAGGTTCGAGAGGATACAATTGGCTTTCATGAGTTGTCAAACCAAACAACAAATGCACTGCAATGTACATTTTTAATGAGGACTATTTTTGTAATCCAGTCTAGTCTAGAGGTATGATGTCAGGAGGCTGATATACTGCATGTATTGACAGTCTATTTTCAGTTACAGTTAAGAACATATTTATTGATTTCACAGCACAGACGGCTGCCCCTCCCCCCACACACATACAAACACACAGACAAAGGTCACCTGCCAAAGAAGAATCCTGTAGTATAGTATTCATTTTCCTATTTTACCATAAAATACAACCTTATTTTTTTGTGAATATAGCTTTAGTGTTACTGCTGATAGAAACAGCTCTTTTGCTAAGTTTTGAACTGGAACCACGTTCCCCTCTGGTAATGTCACCTATCAACAAAAAGCCTACTTTTTCTAAATGGTCAAAAGGACAGTTTATGTGGATGTTATGTCTATGTTGGTTGATAGTTGCCATACAGGGTTCCTGTCTATGTCCTTGGGGCTGGCCTGAAAATGGTTAAAGTGTGTTTGAGCCCAGTCTTTGTTGCTTGAGGCCCGAGCTAATTTAATAGGTGTTACCGCAGGGTGGACAGGCCGTTGGCTTTGGGATTAAGTTTCTCTTGTGCCAACATAAGTGGTTTAATTGTGTATACCTGGGCTTCATTCAATGCCAAAAAAT
The DNA here is from genome assembly GCF_949316345.1 of Pungitius pungitius. Classification (NCBI taxonomy): domain Eukaryota; kingdom Metazoa; phylum Chordata; class Actinopteri; order Perciformes; family Gasterosteidae; genus Pungitius; species Pungitius pungitius. Next base: position 13,847,075 of record NC_084906.1, on the reverse strand, counting down.
GTTGAAAGTAACATCAGGAATGTTGGCGACTGGCCAGGGGACCTTGATGAAATTGCTGCAGATATCCCAGAAAAGTCTCCCTGCAGCCTGTCTCTACTGTCTGCAGTTATGGTACACTTAAACACAGTACAAAAAAAAAAGAATAAAAGGATCAGGTTTGTATTTATCGTTTCAGCGAACTTGAGGGATTAGTGCATCCAGTTGACACTTCTTCAAAGCAGATCTATTTAGTCAGTATTATTAAAAATCTTCTCCCTGTCACTCAAATATTTCTTTTTTCCCCCCAGTTATTTTCTTGAAAAGCATGAACACTTTTAGGTAACATACACTCAATATTTTAAGTTACTACACACAATAGAACATTATTTAATGTATGATGGTAATATTATGGTCTTTGTAGCATGAATGAGCTCATGAATACTAACATAACGCCATGTTGGATCGGTTCAGGAACAACGTTACAGATGCCCAATCATACATCTTACCAGGGCAAAGTTCTATCAGTATCTGGACCACTTTCATCTATTAAACACTAAAGGTTAATGTGGACAACTTATACTGCAGAAAAGATAGTCAAGAAGGTGGTGCCATAATTTGGATTTTTTTTCATTTTCAAGAAAATATCAGCCATATGCTTCCAAGATGCTCTCATCAGCTTTGTTATCTCTTCATGGTCACGGTGGAATCATGAGACCATCATGTGTCAGTGTGGATGTGCATGTGTGTATATTTATGTGTATATAAAGAAATATATATGTATGCACACCACACCATTTACATATGTATACGCTCTGTTCAGTCATGCAGCAAGCAACAACATTGCTTTTTGGTTTTTTTAAAGGAATATCACCTTTGGGCTCATATTGATGTCAACCAGAATTCAAGAGGGACAATTGGGTATGCAAGCCACATATATATTTCATTAGACAGGGTATGAATATTTATGAATAAAAGATCTGCAGGGCACTCGTTGGAAACTCACACATTCGTCACATTCACTCTGAATGAGGTAAGATGGTGTTCAAAGAACTTTTTCTTTGAAGAAATTATTCATCCAGATCAAAGACTTATTGTGGGAGATGGAACCGTGTAAAACGTGCCACTGTGTCTTGTGTTTATGTGAGATTTGTGGTAAAGTTGGGGAGAGATTAACTAAATTGAGTAAAATAAGAATCAGTATGATTTACCTCCTTTTTTCCTGAATCTATTTTTTTTGTTACATGTTTCCTCCTTTTTTTTCTAAAGGAGTGTGAAGGAAAAGATTTTTGTATTAAATGTGGGGAAAAACATTGCTCCAGGTTTGCAACTGTGCATGAGATTTGTCATAAACCAAAACTACATCTCAACTAAAGATTTACGCTCTAAGAACCCTCTACTATACATGAACTAGGGGTTTGGGGTTTTGAGCACAAAAAGTGTGTGTTTGAGCCATGGCTGTTACACCTGTGTCCCCCTGAGGATGTACTGCCCCAACAGGGACATGCATACAGATGTTGACTAGGACCTCTGCCGTTTTCTTCTTTCAATTTACACTGCTTCAACTGGTAGAATTACCAAAAAACACTTAAGTAGCTCAGACCTTGAGATTTGTTTAGGTTTTCTCTCGAGTCCTAGAATGAAATTCCACTTAAGGCAAATTTGGGAGTTCTGAGAGATGATGATCGACGTGACATAATTGACTAAGCTTCATTGTGATGACGTTTCCCCCCTTGGTGTCTGTTAGCTGTCAGATTTCAAATTAAATCTAGTCTAATTTATTATGTGAAGTGAGTCTTCATGAGCTTTTTCATAATACAGATGAAATGAGCTGGCAAAGATCACTCTCTCCCAGCTTGAATGTTGAGATTGGAAACAGCATGGAAGCATTTTTTTTTGTCCTCTCAACTGCAAATTACTTTAGAAGTCCACAGCCCCCCCCCCCCCCCCCCCAAACCCCTCAAAGATATTTCTGTCCCCACCAGTGTGGATGTGTTAGGAGAGAACGCAGTCCCTGTTAAGTGTCACATCTGCATGGGAGAGACAGAAAGCGGGGGAGGGTGGGGTAGGAAGGTTGTGGGAATTTGAAGATTATTGTATTCTAATCTGAATCTCTGGAGTTAAGGTTCACTCTGCGGGACACGGCACGAGCCGACTGTGGATTTCGATTTAATTCAAAGCAAGAACAAATACTTATTCATCAAGTGTTCCTTTGAACACATCACAATAAAGTAAATAATATAGATTTGAAAAATACTCCTTTTTACTGAATAGATCATTATAAAACTGTGATAATCTTGAACTGTTAGCTAAATGATTTAAGCATGCAGGACTGTGCTGCCCATTGGCTGTAAACAGCTAATGTCAGCTAGCTCTCCTGCAAATTCAAACTCATATCTGTTGTTTCTAATGTAGCATCATGAGGGGAAAACAAGAGTGCATTCTAGTGTACAGTGAACAACGGGCGTCCATGACTAGTTTGCACATGTGCAGTACCGAGCAGGGTGGAGGTGCAGCAAGTGACATGTAGCATAAATAAGGTGATACATGACATGACAATTTGATATAGGATCAGTGCATATGCGTACTTGCCAATTCCAAATCCAGTTGACATTGACATTTTTATCAGTTGCATTTCTGATACTGGAATCAGTGTTGGAACAACTCCACTTCAACGTTAAAAGTGAACCTGGACAATGTAGAGTGCTGAAAGCACAAACAAGTTATATGCATATTCTTGCTGCAGTCTAATGATAAATCCTGCCAAGAAGAAGACATTCTTCTTCTGACGATAGCGGACATATGCCTCCAAGATGCTCTCATATGGTTTGCAGTCTCTCTTGACTCACAGCTCAAGCATTATTTTCTGGAGTCATGGTCATGGAAAAAGAGTGGAGGTTTTCATTTGCAGATGGGTCAGCATATGTGGTAAAACCTCTTGAGATGAGGGCTCTGCATTTTCTGCTCTTTGTCACGGAGATTGATGAACCAAAATGTTTCTGAGAAAGCATGTCAACTAAAGATATTTGGTGTGATTTTTCACTTCACTACACCAATTTTCCTACAGTCCTTGATGTGATTATTTTTTGCAGAAAAACATAGTGTGAATCTAAATTATATTTACCGAAAGAAAAACTAAAAAAGTATTTGCTCAAGCTACATTTTTCAACAACTGCTGAAACTCTGACCTGGTCAAAACACATTTACAACCTTCATGTGTGATAAACCATATTGTGTTTACCATAACCGGAGACTGACCAGTACCACTCTGTATACGTTTTGTTTATTTGGTTTAAATTTGAAGTCGTAAAAACAAGAAAACAAATAGTATTTTCATTTTGTCCTCACTGTGACCAGAGGTGTACTTAGCCTGGAGGAGGAGGGGCGGGGGGGGGGGGGGGGGGGGTTGACATCTCAAACCCCAGCGCTGGACCCCGGGAGACTGTCACGACACCCGGCAAGAGCCGTTTCACAGGTAAAAGGCCGAGCGTTGCACCTTCAAAACACAAAGCCACTTAAGCAAAACATAAGGCACCCATAACCTCTTATTTCTGGTGTATCATTTTTATCAAAGGATTCAGGTTTAGCATTTTTTTAAATCAAGAACTTATTTTTTTTAAATAAGAACCATACATGCAGTTTTATGACTGTGTGTTAACATTTTACATTTTAATGTGCACTTACAAAACTAACACTATAGCCAACAGATGAAAAGAAAAGTGAGGAAAATAGAGAAATCCTTTTCCTAAATGTGCCTAAATAACTGTAATAAAAAGTATACGCTATATTGGTAAGACTATTTAGCAAACAGAAACATGTAACCAAACTGAATAATTACATGATGGATAGAAAATAATATGAAATGCATCTTTCTCTTTGCATTTCTCAGTGTGTAATATGTAATATAGGTGAAATAACTGAAACAGAAGTATCAAAGTTAAGGATTTATTAACATGATGAATGATAATTCTTTCATTCATCATTGCACTTAGGGACTATGAACCTAGACAAACTTAGATGATGGATGAAAAGATTTTACAGTTGGAATGGCCCTCACCACCTTACATGAAAACAGTCCATTAGTTCTCATGTAGATGAATAACACTTCTATTAGTCCATAAAAAATTAATTGAATTCTTTATATAATTTAAGCGCTAGCAAATTTGAACTTTGATTTTATTCCACTTGTGCTGATTATAGGATAATTTAGATTTGCATGAATATTTGATAACCCTCAACAGAGTTTGAAAGGAGATGTTAAAAAGAAGCAGAACCTGAGAGCAATGCTTGTGAAATTTAATTGCGCTGAGAAAAGTTTTCCTGTCACCGTTCAGCTCCTGAATCTGTGAAACAGTTATGAGACTGTTTGAAGTGGACTGTACTTGTTTCATAGGCATGGCTTTCAGCCTACTTGACTTTTATTAGAATGAGTGTTGCCACTGTCACAATGAAACTGTAAACGGGATCAGCAAAGGAAGAATATTTCCAAATGTTCACTGAGAGGGAACACTGTTTTTTTTTCTGAATCAAAATAAAAAATATAATGACTATTGAATAACCACAGTCATGCCCATTTCAGGAAAAGAAGTCCGCTGTGTCATTGATGTACAGTCAAAAAGTCCTCTATTGTTTTTGAGAATTCATCAGTTCCTCCCAGCACCACAGTGAAGCATAAATTTGCTTAGGAACAAGACCACAGAGACAGATGCAAGACCCTCGTAGTGCAGTGATGTAGAGTGAATTTCCATCCTGCGTTGAGGACATGAATCAAAAAGGAAACTGCAGTTTTACTATAATAATTTAAAATCACACAGTTCATGTTAAAAATGGGGCCAAAAGAAATTGTTGCTACGGTGCAAAAGAGAAAGGTGTAGCATATGGATGAAAACTGAGGAAACATGGGTATGTCAACAGACAGACCAAAACCAACACCTGCATGGCAAATCAATTGTGTACCAGTCGATATTAATGAGTAGGTGAGAGACCTATTGGCCAGCTAAAGGAGGCTGTGTACTTTTTCTCTCTCTCTGTCTAATGTGCTATATTCTAATTCAATATTTACTTTAGAATGTTAGTTATTCCTGCTGTAAAAGAGAAGGAGAGATGTTGTTAGCTGTTTCTTCCAGCATTTCCATTTGTCTGTGGGTTTTGGTTGATAAATGTTAACAAACGCAACTTTACCACGTTTCTCACAGCTTCAGTTATCCCCCCCGGTTTTATTCCCTCCTCTAACTCTCCTGCTGCTCTCTCTTGCTCCAGGGGCTTGCTAATGTGGTGGAAAACTGAAAGCACCCCCCCCCCCCAAATAAGGCAGCCTTTCCTGTGTGTATTGGTCTTGTTGGAAGTGATTAAAAAGGGATTTGTGCCGGGAGGTTTGGGATTGTTATCGCTGCATTTGATTTATCACCCCGAGCTTGTGCGATGAGGGTCCTATTGCTGCCGTAAGAAAACCACTAATATCCAGGTGCACCAAGCACCCACGGAAACCCCAAAATGAAGTCCATCCAACACTGGCACATGTGACTAAACAAAGGGAGACACACGCGCAAAACAAGCACGCTGACAACCTCCCACGCCTGGATTTGTCCTGGATCGCAGCGGAAGGGTGCTCTTATCTTTTCACACCGATTATTCCATTAATGAAATCTTAGCTGCTATGCTGCTTTTCCATTTGCCTATGAAACAACTTGTGTAATGACCTGTACATGTACTGATGCACATGTGCATGGCAGGTAGTGAGTCATCCCTGGTGATTCCTCTCAGTTAAGATTATATTCACCTTTTGCTTTTGTATTTTGTTACTACAATGAGGACCGGACATCAATCCAAGTTGTGGGCCATGTCCTGTCTTGCATTGGCACACCCATGAGCAGAAATAACGAGCATGCAGTTTCTGTCCGGAATAACAGCTTTGTCAGAAGGAGGTAACGATATGCAGAGTGAGAGAAGGGTTATTCATCGTGTTTTGTCTGCATAATCTTCTGTTGATTAGGGTCCAATCGTAACACAGCTTCCCGATTTCGTTGACTTCATGCACAGGATCCAGGACCGCGTAAAGGATCAATTAATGGATTTGTACGTGTCTGATGATAATCAGTTTGTGTGTGTGTGTGTGTGTGTTTTGTGTCGTCGGGAAGGCTTTCAAAGTACACCAAGAACAAAAACAACAACAACAACCGTGTCCTTGGTGAGGCTAAACTATCTTGATAAACTTGCTGGAAACAGGTCTAAAAGTAGGGGTTTGACCCGTGACAACACTGAATTATGTATGATGTTACAAATGCATGCATGTTTTAACAAGCGCCTCACACTTGAAACTCAATGCCATTTTATGAGACTTTTTCCCTGCCTGTGACTAAGAAGAAATGAAAGCTAATATATTGTGCAGCATGTTTAGAAATGTTGAGTCATATTTCGTCGCTGTTCGGACTGGATGTAAAGCGACGCGTCTGCTTGTGACTTTTAAGGCTCCTCCATCAAGAGGCGGAACTGTGGGAAAGGAAAGGACTTTAACCTCCATTAGAAAGAACGGGGCCTGCATTATGAAAGGAGACAGGGTCAACTGGAGGGATTTGGTTTCATTAACGAGGAGCGTGCTCCCTAAATGTGGTGCTGGTGCGGGTCAGCCCAGAATATGGAGGTGCATTAGTCAGAACAAAGGGCTGTACCAACGGTGGCAATGAGACAGAGGTGGGGTAGGTCAAATGATCCTTGGGGCCAGCTGGAAACCATAACAGCCGGTATTTTGAAATAAAACGAGGCATAATATGGGGATTCCTTAGATTAGTGAAAGTAAACCAGTCGAGGATGGATTGTCGGTGTCCTTCAGAGGAGAACATTTTATTTTATTGTTGTGCACCCTGTTTCAGTAACCTTGAAGGATTTTAGTTGTGCTCTCTGACCAGAAATTGGTACAAAGTAAATAATGACTGTAACAAGTCTACGAAAAGAAAATAAGCTTTGCTGGCACAGCTGTTTAATGGGGGTAAACTCAATTATTTAAGTGGGATTGACCGTAAATGCGGCAGCAAAGAATTATGTGGTGATGCTGACATTATTTATTACGGTGTTTGGGCTCTTTTACTGGCGTCCATCTAAGACGACAGAGAACGACATCGGCCATATGGTTGTTTAATTCCACTCACGGACTGTTACAGGTTCAGGAAATTAGAACGAAACTCACAGAGCCAAATGCCGTCAGCAAATTTCTCACCGAAAGCAGCTCGTTTTTTTTATTTCATTTTTATGTCTGTCCCTTTCATGGTGGTTTTCATGTAGTGATCTGGAATACTGTTGCTACATTATTCTTTGCTTCGTGTTTGTGTGCGACTGTGTATGTTAAGAGTTTGTAGACAAGCGTCTGGGCCCGGCTGCTTTCTGAAACCACATGATGACAGCGCCCAATGAAGTCACAGTAAACAGTGAGCCAGTCTTCATTATCACTCGTGTGTGCTTCTGGATTTATTTCCCCCAGTTATAAAACTCCCCACTGTTCTTGGGTATATTCTTGTGGCATGTCTCAGTATTGAAGTTGAATTTTGGCCCACCACTGTGGACACAGCGTTTGAACACAAAGTGACAGCTTCTGACAGCATAAAACCCGAGGCCGGATCTGCCTCCTAATTGTCGAATGAAGTTTACCGAGTTGCTGATTTGATACTTTTTGAACAGCAGTCCTAAAACGCACGCTGTGTTGCTATAATACTGAAGAAAACACCTCGATAGGTTTCACCTAACATGAGCTGGGATAACTGCAACTTTAACAATGACAACACACATTTTGGAGATTTGGCCAAATAATCAACAATCAACTGCAAAGATAATGGGGCATTTTTAAGTCTGACGGAGTGAATGGCTGCGACATATCCTTAACATTTATAGATTTAAATATTGATAAAATAATAATTGGTGCATGGAAGCATGTGCACCACAGAAAAGGGCACAGAAAAAAACACAAAGGTTTGAAAAATCATTATTAACGTTACTCAGGCACCGGAGGAAATGACCGCCCTCTGATGACCTCTTGGCTCTATAGAAATCCACATTCTTTCTATGAGCACTAATATTTTTCATCAGAATTTTTCAGGACCGTGAAAGTCACTTTGTAGGTGTATCTTTGACCTCCAAAGTTGCTTTCTAAAATCCAAATCTCATCAGCGGTAGTCAATTTTCTTTGAAACACGACTGTCAGGCCTATACAGAGGTCTAATCCCACCACACCCACCCACACACAGCTCTTTTCCTCCTTTTACAGCATGTGTAACACAGCCACAAACTGTTTTCATCACCACTTCCAATGGCTTTAGCTTTGGTCTCCATCCGTCTCATTATCTGGTGCTGGGAAATGAGGATCCAGTAAAAATACAGAGCATCATTAAACACTGTAAACTGTACACTCGGACTGGCAAAAATAGCCCTGTAAAAGGGCTGGGAGAGCGCCAGGGAACCTATTTAATTCCTCCAGCTGCTGGTGTAAGCTGCGGCAACAAATCACCCATTCTACAGGTCTAATTTGTAAAAGACAACACCGTAAAACATATACGGAGCGTAAAACGTCCCCCGAACAAAGGTACTGGCATAATGAGATATATGAGACCTGGTACCTGCCAGATTTGACTCTTTCATGTTATCAGACAAGGACAGTGAGGAGGTTAAAAAGTAGATAATTACATTGGGTCAAAGTAAATTGACAGATATACAGATTAAAACGAATCCAAATGATAAAAGTCAACAAACAAACAAAGATCAGTTGAAAATAAAGTAAAGCTGATTGAAGAGAAATATTTGGACAGTGAGTTAAAGTAAGTTCTTTCCAACCCCAAGCCATGAATGCTAAACAGATTTTGCTCTAAAGCATTGATGGAAGGGTTTATGGCTGCTTCTTTTACAAAAATATAAATAAGTTCAAGCTATGGAAATATGCAGATATTACTGGACAACAATCATTGCATTTAGAGGATAACAAAGTCTTACATTGATATTTCTAAAACGTTGCAGCATTGAAAGTCAGCCGTATGCGGATCCGACAAGAAGAAGGTCGAAGGCAGCATGAATGCTATTTTAGGTTGAACACAAATAGTTTCTTTGTGTGCAGATTTGAACTGACGTGATTGGACCAAGGACAGATCCGAGCACTCAGGAAACCCGACCAGAGTATTTAGCTTGGACGGGTGAAGCGCTGCGAGGCTGCCAGAGTGCTCACCTCGCCCAGCCTCCCATAAACCCCCTCGCCCTCTTCAGTCCCTCGCACTCTGCAACGCCTTATCCATATTCCACATTGCAGTGGAGATGAGTTTCTCATACAGAGCCGTGGCTTTAATTGGAAAGTTATGCAAGTGTGATGTGATGTCAAAGTGCAGACCGTAGACACCGGGGGAAAAAAAAATGACCACGGGACTGAAATTGGGGCCGTCGACGGCGGGCCGCTTTCGGAGCCGTTACAATAAAGTGTGCCCACGAGAGCCTATTCTCCAGTCTGCCATTCGTCTATTTCACGTTGTTTTTATTTTAATTTAAGTGAAGGCACTGTAAAAACCCGAGTCGCCTCCTACCCTTCAGAAGTCTTTATTTTAGGCGTATTACCTAAATCACTGGGGGTAGGTTGGAAAAACAGGACACCCCATAAAACCCTGAAAAAGGCCTCCTGTTTTAATATACTCAGGGGGAACTGAATCAGACTATCGGTGAAAAGAGCACTTGTGTTGGATTGAAAGACAATGAAATTGGACAGCCAAGTGCAGGAACATTTCATTATAGTTTGCCTGTTTTCAACGGGTTGAGAGCTTTCGGACTCTGGAGGGAGATACAGTACATTTTGACTTGAGACAAAATAAAAGCAAGCCTTGGTTTCCTGGTGTTTCAGAATATGACACAATATTTCTCAGCCATGTGACTGAGGTTTAAGCCAGAGGGAGAAAAAGGGGCGAAAGGTGACTACGGCTTAGGAAATATCTAGCTCAACTTTCAATTTTGTTGATTGATGGAAGGGCCGACTTGTGCCCTTTTTATCTTGTTATCAGTGATCAGATGGAGCAGGGGGGGAGGAGGGTGGGGAGAAGAAAGAAAAAAAGAAAAAGAAAGTACATTAGGACGGTCAATATGACATCATGTAGGGTGAAGGACTTTTCTTTGGTAACTCAATCTGATCAAGTGCTCTAAAGATTTGCCAGATTACCTTATGATTACATTTTCATGTGATTTGACATTTGTGTATCAGTAGGTTCTGAGATCAGAGTTAAGCACCGGTCATGTACTTGTATTCTTTATTCTGAATTTTAGCAAAGTGGTTTAGACAAATGTTACTAGCCTTCCAACACCTGCATTGTAAGTCTATGTCGTTTTACGTTTGTTCTATGATACTGTGTGTGCTTATAAAAGGCTCTCATTTAAACATTGCAGGACTGCGTTAAATTTTGAGGGCTAGGACATTTGATGGGTCAAATACACAGGAAAAGGAAAAACTAAATTCCCACGGCAGGTGACATTCAAAACATAACTTTGCCCTTATTTTGTGGTTGATTGTTTAGCTAAATCACAAATTGGCTGGACTGAACTAAACTTCAATACCTTGTGGATCTTATATCTGTATCAAGTTTGAATATTGCATGAACAAAAAAATCTTGCTTCAGTCTTACAGTTTCTACTGGGGTAAGGAAACTCTACTTGTGTTCATGATTATAACAACATTTCCTCATGTGTATTTTGGACGGTGCAGCAAATCCGGCAGACATGCCATGAATCGTGGGTCACCCTGTTGTCTTGAGGCGCAGTAGAGGAATATGCTTCATTGGAAGAGCCTTTAACAACTATGTGTAGGAATTAGCAGACATCTATTACTTTCTTTTTTACTTTTTTTTGCCCTTTAAATGTCAAGTAAAGTAAAGTACATGACAATATTACAGAGTAGTTTTGGACTTGCCTTTAAAATAACTGCTGCACAAATTAGGGAAACTCTTGATCCATGTAAGATCTCTTACGGCTAATCCCATGCAGATGATCTTGGGAATGCATTCGTTTTTCTTTTTTGACGTCCCAAACCACTATTCCTCTGGTCACACCAGCCCTTTGTTCAACAACGACAAGCAGCATCAGATTCACCCTCTAAGTCCTACTGCATCATGCGAGTGGGGACTCTCTTGTTTCATGCGGTTACTATAAAACTTACCCCAAGTACTTGCAAAAATTGCGCTCTAAACCGCAGCCACAGCACTCACCCTGAAACACTTACAATGGGACAATTACAAACTCGTTGCAAATTATGGCGCGTGCATTTGGGAGTTGTCAGAAAGCTGAAGCGGGTTTAAACACTTTCAAAAGCTGAAGGGGTTTTAAAATATTTCTATTTGTCTAGGCAGCTGCAGTGAGGAATGGCAGCTCAGGCTTACTAGCATGACTGTCTAAAAGTGTTATATGAATATGGAATTATCATTTAAAACAAGTTTAAGCTTTGATGTTAATCATTGAGTGCACAAAGTCGCAGGTGATAATCAAATCAGGCAACCCTTCGCTCACTTATCACATTTTTTGGCCTGCGCTTCATGTGCAGATAATGGTTTCCAGTGGGGAAGGAATTAGATCGATATTTTTTATTTCCTCCTGAGATGTTTCTAACCACATTAAAGAAACCCTCTAGTGTCACTATACTTAACCCCTCGCAGGGATGATGTGATTTGCCTTGGCTGCTCACACTCACAATCTGGTAGTCGTCTGTTCTTTTTCTTCCCCATCTGCTTAGTGCATGGCGGGTAAGGAATGTAACATTGATAAACTGTTATTAGATGAAGATAGATTAGACTTTCTTTATCTGACTGCTCGATCTTAAATCATCTTTTAAAAAGTGTGAAAAATGATTGGTATGCATCTTATCATGTCCATCTGACACTTTCGTATGTTCACACACACACACCTATACTGTAAATCCATATTTGGCTCACACACAGACACACACACACACACACACACACACACACACACACACACACACACAGTAAGGCCATAGCTAACATGCAGCAGATGCTGAGAGTGCAGAGGCAGCAAGCTGCAGAAGGGAGGAAGTCAAGTGTACTGTTTTCTACTCTCCTACCATGCCACTTTTCTTTATTTTTTTTTCCAACTTGGCCAGTCCTGTTGTGGCCCGTGATGCAGGGTCCCAAGGGCCCGGTGGTGAAATAGTAATATGGACCATCTGACACCTGTCAAAACAGCCCTGTTAGTTGAGCGTCAAGCCCTGTCAGCTTGCAGAGGAAAGTGCTACGCAGCCTCTCAATTTCCCCCCTCCTTCCCCCTATGTCTCCTTCTCTCTTCGTCTCCCCTGTTCTTCTCTCTCTCTCTCTCTCTCTCTCTCTCTCTCTCTCTCTCTCTCTCCAACAGTGGATGGCTCTTCTCACTCCTTTTCCCTCTTGAATCTTTCACTCATTCACTCCATCCGTCTTCTCATGTACTATATTGCTATTCCTCGTTAAGTCATAGCTTTCCAATGCTGTGACACCCTACTTTGCCCATTTGTCTTTTCGCATAATCAAGCAACATCTAATGCCAATATGAAGAGACAGAGAGGAGGTTGCATCTGTTTCTTTAACTTCATTTCCCTGAAAATTTCTGACTCTCACATGTGTCCCTCTGTGCTCATAGTGGGGTCAGTTGAGCTGCTCAGGATGCAAATGTAGGACAGTGCGCTTAATGATGATACGTTATATGATGCAACATTTACGTTTTGAAGCAACACTGAGACATTCCGATTAGATATACCAGTGGTGTGATTTACTCAACCAAAGAGATGCCTTTGTAATAATCATGGAATAAGTGAGCCATGTTTAGTACTCCTTCAGCGCTTACCCCCCCCCTGCTCTCAGTTTGTGCTCCTCTCTGTACGCCAGCAGATCTAGAGATGCAAGTGGAAGTAGAGAGGCAACATCAGGCTCAGCGTCTCTACTAGGAAACAAGTCCTGTCACGGTCTGTGTCAGTTCAGCTCAATTCAATTACTATCAGCCCTATCTGTTTACATTGGATGTTTGCAATTGCTTTCCCAGTGTGGAACAGGAACTGGGCAGGGGGGAATTTAGTTTGTGTGGTCTTCCTTCTCCTATGCTCCTGAGTTCTTTTCTATTTGATGAATAGATGAAACAATGCAGCCAGGTTCAGAGGAAATTCATATAAGATTGTGGTCAATTTTTTTCTGAAAATGACAATAAAAAAGAATTCCACGGCAAACGTTCCAAATGTCAGTAACTGTATATTTGGATAGAACAATTAGGTAAATGCCCATGGTTAGTAAAGCAGATGTTCTGATACAATCCTAAAATGAAACCCTTGAATTGTAAAGGCGACGTTCTGAAATAAATGGAAGGTTGTTTTTGGAAGCCGGCTCGCTCTTATTTTACCAATCCAATGAAGTAGTTAAATATGGTGTTTTTAGGCTAATGACAGGTCTTTTTTTTGGTCCTAGAAAAGCAAAAGTGTGTTTAAGAAAGGAAGGTCATCCCAAGTATTACAGCAGAGTGCAATTGTTGAAAGGAAATAGTTCACAAAAAGAAACAAGAAACAGACCGGCATGTTCCAATTCTGTTCTTCATGTTTTATTAAAAACATACCCCTGGATAATCTCTCATATCCTGCCTATTAGAAAAAGGCGTGCTGGAACTGCCACCAGAGAAACTAAGGGCAATTGTTTCCAGTGTAGAGTCATTAGAACTCATACTGAGTCCCAGCCATACAGTCCGATGTCTTTTACTTTTCAAGTCGTTCCTTCTGGTTTACAGTGAGGGAGGAGTAAGAAGGCTAAATTACTGCAAAAAGGCCTGAGATTTTCTCCTGGTTATGAAGTTCGATACAAGGAATTTAGATCTAGACTATTCCACCCTGGAAAAAATTGATAATAATATTGACATTATTTTCTATGACCTAGGTTGACTTTGAGTAAAATCCTGAACTTAATGGGATTTCTCTCTGGCATTGATCATGACTCACTATTGAGGTTTTCTGCCTCGGATTCAAGCGCCGCCTGAAGCACGAGCAGCTGATGTCGATGCGCTTATGTTGCCCAGACAATGAGGGTAAAAACGAGGTACTTGATGATGTTGATCTTTTCCCTCAGTTCTGTCAGTAGAAACAACGTGACCCAAGTGCTGCATGTGTCCTGCGTTAATTAAAGCGGGATCGGTTGCGGGGGAACTGCAGCCTCTTCACGAGCGCCGGCAAGGGCCGGCAACGAGGAGACCGCCTGTGTTAGACTGACACACCAAGAACCGCATTAGATGTTTCACCTCCCTTCCTCCCCTCCTGTCCACACAAATAGTGCTTCTCTGCTGCTCTGAGAAGATATTATGTACATTCCATAGCCCTGTTACATTTAAGTACCTGCATTTCTATGTTGGGGTAATGGACCTTGGCACTGATGTGTATGAGGTGTTTCCGATTCAAGTGCCGTGCTGATACGGAGATGGCTGATGGAGCGTAGGATGGGAATGGAGCCCGGCTACCTTGGCTGACAAAATTATAGCAGGGATAAAAATAAACTCTCCCCTCCACAAGTGTTAGGGAATAATAAGCATAACCCCAATCAAAATTAATGATGTCGTATTAAACAGCATTTATTGAGAGAAAAAGGGGAAACAACAGCTGTCTCGTCCTGCATTCAGTAGAGAGATTGTAAACATGATGTGGCGGCTGGTGGCATTTATAGCCTTGCGAGCGGATGATTGTGAAATTGGGCGTGCGGTTGAAGGGTCAATAAGACTCAAGGGGATGCTGTGGAGAGATTGTAAGAGCTATTTGCTGCATAATAGTTATTTTTATCTCAACACTTATCTCAAGACTGCAAGCACCAGTTTCCTGTGCAACGGTTAAGGCTGATTAGATCAATATCATTCATATTCAGTCCAAACAGTTATGCCTCAGGAAAAGTAACCAACCCAGCACGCCAGGTGACTTATTACACCTAATATCTGAGAAGCCATCATTGGAAAATGTTTGGGAATATGCAAGCCAAAAAAATGTGACTGATGATTGGATTAACTATCAGTCAATCAAACTTACTGTAGGGAGGAGAATGGAGTAATTTTTTCCTATTGAGTTTAGTGATTTTCTCTGCTCTTCTTTTAATGAAGAAAATACTCTTGGGTTCCGGCATAACTAATGCTGTTGCAGCATTTGCGCTAACCTCATCAGTAGTCCCCATTGGGGGTTTGGGGAGTTGGAGGAACACTTTGGTTAATTCATTTTGGCCCTTTGTGTTACTCAGCTACACCCGGCCCAGGACACGGGGGACAAGCCCCTAACCCATTGTACTGGGCCCATGCAGTCCATAGCAAACGAGTGGCGCTATACAATTTTGCGCTTGTTGGGGTGACTCTTGCTATTGGTCTGGAGTAAGCATCCATTAAAGGTGACTCGGCCACTCATAAACAGTTATTAGTAAGGGATTATCTCTGGCTGAGATTCTGCATGGGGCTTAGCGGGAGGGGGCACCAAAAAATGATTCGGTAAGCGTGCAATTTTCCACGCATTACATCATCGTCGAGGCACTCTGCGATGCTCCTGCTACCAAGACGGTTCCGAAACAATACCGTCCAAAATAATATGGCTTCTTAATACAAGAATCATCTCTCCTAAGTCTTGTGTCTCTGCCTCTCAGCCAGGTGCAGAGGGTTTAACGGGGGGTTCATTCGTAGGTCAGTCACAGACATTTCTGAGTGATCCATCCATCTTCATTCCATAAAGTAACAGAACATATAAAGAGCAACGGAAAAATAAGTAATGTTAGGTATTCTTGTATGACATTTCTTTGTATTCTTCAAGGCATTGGGTTATTTATCATTTTAAATGTTGATATTTTTTTTATTGTTTTATGTTATCAAAAACACCAAAATTTGAACACTATCTTCTGTTGTTCAGTCTTTGGTCCCTGGCTGCAGCGCTTGTGCTTCTCCACTCTCCCACAGGGGCCCCATGCTTAGGGGGCATCAGAACTGTGTTGGGCAATGGAGCATACACACTATGTCACATAGTCAGTCACTGTCTTTACCCAACTGAGCTTGCCTCTTGATAGGCTCCCATCATCAGGGTCTGCTGGTCACACAAATTAAGAGACAATTAAGGCCTTGAAACTGCAGACAGATCAAAGTAGACGACTGTATAAGAAGTCAATTGGGAGAATTTAACAATTTTATAAGGCAGCAATGGTCTGGCTAAAAAGGAATTTCAAAAGATCCATCACATTGTTCCATTTTATTTCCAAGTCAAACAAAGGGAAGATTGTTTTAAAACTGTTTACCCCTCAAGTTTTTGTTTCTGTTTTCTGCAACTTTGTCTAGAACACTGTTATTTGGACGCTATCAGTGGGTATTTGTGTCTCCATCAACCTCCTACTTTCAGGTCTTGCTTTGGTAAATATCTAGGTTTTGTAACTACATCGCTACGCTGTTGATGTTTTCCAATGAGGAAGCAGTAAAAAAAAAAATCATCTCCTTTGTCACAGCTTTTCAGAAACAAAGGATTTGAGCTTGCAACCTTTTAGTGATTAGCCTGTTTTTGTTTATTCCCATGATTTTTTTGCAAAGGTGAAAAGTGTGTAGTTCAATTCTGTGGCCATAGAGGGGTTATCAATCTCACAATTGAATATCAACAGCTCCCAGCCATTGACATTCTTTAACTCTATTTCCATCAGCATGACAAGAGACAAAAAAGGTGTGTGTGGAGGGGGGGGGGGGGCAAAAAAGAACATCTTCTATTTTTTTCTAACATTCTTTTTCACTGGGTTATAAATGGCAACTAATGCCAACCCCAGTCCAGTCAAACAATGTCTTAAATGAAATGTGCCGTTTTGATAAAAAATCTAATTTGTTACTGTTAATGAAAATGCATTGTGTATAAACACAAGTGCTTTATTGTGTTGAGGGCATGGAAGGTGGGGGCTGGCTTTAAACAATGACAACCGACAGGTCTTTGGAGAGAGGCTGTCTGATGTTTACAGATTGGCCCTGCTGCCTTTAAAAGAAATAAGATAGCGCCGGCTAATTTATTTTAGAAACGTGTGTAACAGTATCTTGAGTCCGTGTTGTCCCACAATTTAATGTTGGGGTTCAACATGTCTGATTCTCGCTCGTGTACCCAGAAATACTTACACGTACCACACAGCAGTTAGTCATTAACCAGATTATTAATTTATTGTAAACTTTACATTCTATTGCTCATAGCGTAAAAGAGGAACATATGTGTTTGACACACTGATAAGTACAGAAGTAGAGGGTCACACCTGTCTTGTAAGGCAACAACATGACTACATGGTCAGCATGCCATGTTGCTCAAAAATATGCCAATATCGTCCTGTGACTTCTATCCCTGACACCCAAAGAGCTTATGCTGATATATGTGGATCTCACTCAGCAGATTCACCATAGGAGAAAGTATATCCCCTGAGAATGTGTGTGTGTGTGTGTGTATATATAGGAATGTGTACTGTGTGTGTACATTTGTCCACAATTTGTTTCGTTGGGTAACAATCTTAAGAGTGCTTAGAGTGGGTGTTTTGGGTGAATGTGTGTCCTTTACTGTGCTTCCCGTAGACCACAGCTGCACACGGACATTAATTCAAACGCAGCATACACTCATTAGGACCGCTGTGTTATGTGGGAGCAATGTGCCCGGGTCGGGGGTTAGGTTATGTCGAATGACTCTTCGAGTGTGACCGCTTGTGTGTTGGGGGTTGCCATGAATGTCGTTGGCTCTGTGTGTGGAAATCTGTCTGCCTCTGAGCATTTGTCTGTCTAAATATCTCCTCACAAATGTGTGCGAACATGGATTTCTGTGTGTGATGAAATAACTTGTGGCATTTGTCGTCTTCCTGGCGTGGGGAGGGTTTTGCCTTACCCTACCCTTACAGTACTAATTTGTTAATGGAAAAAGGATCAGCAAAAGCCTTTACCATTTCTTCCAAACCAAATCTCTAGACCACAGTGCACTCTCAGTTTTCATTAATGCTCCCTGAAATTCTACAAGGATGCAGAAAATAATTACAAATGATAATATCAAGAGAGCTGCTTGAACTGTAATGGCAAAACTTCTCAAGATTGAATGCCACTATTCCACATTTCTTAGAAATGAATATAAAATGTAACAGTTCTAAACTATCCTCTAACTGGTTATGGATGTGGACATTGATTCCTGAAACAGGTCACACATCCTGGTGATTGATTGGAATTTGACTATAACTCTGTGCCTCGAACATAAATTCACACTCGCTGACGTGCAAACCCAATCCTGCATTAGATCGGACTTGCCACATGCTAAATTATGACAGGCACTCTGCAGCCATCTTTAGATTTAGATAGAACATAATAAATATTCAAGTGGCGGTGGGAGGTGGAGAGGGGTCGATGGATTTCTAAGTGTTACCTCTTTGGTCTTTGTATTGACTTTGTATTGCCCGCTTAATGTTCAACCTGGGCTCAGTGTTTGACAACGTCAGTGTGAAGGGAAAATCTGATAAGCTGGCCACTCAGAACATGAAATACAATCCTCACTGCATTGGGCCCTCCATTAGAATCTGAGCAGGCCGATCGATAAGAAAAACAGATGTGTGAATTAAGTTATAAACAGCAAGGGTGCTTGACTGTACACAGCCATACCGTTGCAACAGCCAGACCTCTTTTGATCTGACCTGTGGTCAGACTTGTGCATGGTGAGGGATCTTGACAAGAACGGCGCTGCCTGGACCCAGGGTTTTAAAATAAAACCGCCAATGAAGAACTCTGAGGCGAGGGACCGCTGAGTTGGAGGAAAGAAGTGGAGGGTCTGTGCGATCTCCAGGGATTTTTATGTGACCGGGTGCTTTAGGGCCAGCTACTAAAGAGGGGTTCATTACCGGAAAGCAAGGGTGTCAGAGAAATGCACCTCACCCCCAACCCAACCTAACATTACATCGGAATCACTCTCCCATCCATCTCATTGACAGGTCGGTGGCGTCAAGTGCCAGGGGGTGTGACATTGCCGACAGCAGAGTGTGCCCTACAAATACACACAGACACACACACACACACGCACACATTACTGGTGCCTCGGGATGCCCCCCTGACTCACATCTGGGGACGGCCTGGAGGGGGGTGGGCAACTTGATCTGTGTCCACAGCTTGGGGGGTCGTAGCAGGAAGGACGAGTGGGGGCCCTTTCACTTAAGCTGATCCCTTCAATGCAACTCTGTGGCACTTACATATGGAGGTCAGGATCGTAAAACTTCAGAATGTACAGTTGCTGGGGTTGCAGGGGTTCGGCAAGGCCCCTGATTGCATGGACGCGGTGTAGGGGGAGGGGAAACCTATTTGTATCCATTGGTGCATCAACATGTTTGGACGGTTGTGTGCATGCTCTTGATTTGAGTGTCACAGCTTGTTCAAAGATAAGGGGAGCAGGGTTAGAGGGGACGTGAGCAGGGTTTTTTGGTACGTGACTTGCTGTGAATGCAACCTTTATCATAAACATTAATGTGCACGGGTGGTGGGGGGGAAAAGCAGTAGATCCTGGGGCAGCTGAAACTTTGCCCGACCTCGGCTGGCTATATCTCAACCATTTCTCCTCGTCATGGGGATGGGGCTGAACGCTTGTGTGGCTGTGTGACTTTCCTCTGTAATGAAAATTCCACATTTGGCACATCGGACATGGTTGACGTTAGCTGTCGTCACTACTCACAGCTCACCCCGGTCTGTGGGGCCACTGCGTTTGCACACACTCACACATACACACAAACAGACAAATACACTCATACAAAAGGCCCCTGGAGAAAAAAAACGACAAATGTTTCTCCCCGCGACGTTTCCCGTGGAGATACAGTGACAGGCTGAACTGTTTAAGCGAGCACTTTTAAAACCTCTCTGATGGCAACATTCCTCCCCTGCCTCAACCTTAAAAATGAAACGAATCCAATTGTGTTTCAAGCTATTGTTTTCACGGTGTTTTTGATGAATAGATTATGAATACATTCCTTGTCAAAATTTACCTTTGATGACAACACTGACATGCTGTTTGCGAGGAGCTTCATCTGAAGACCTTTTCAGATCTCAGGAACGTCATGATGCTTGCTGTTATTGCTTCGTTAATGGGTTACCGATGCAGAGGCTGGAGGATCGCTAAATTGCCAGATGCATTCCATCGAGCTGCAAATCGACAAGCACGTGACAAAAAAAAAAAAAGTGTCATTAAATCAACATCTAATGACACATTGGAAACCCCATGAGCAGCTTTGGTGCAAAGCAGAAAAACGCAACTCTCTTCCTCTCTTTTTCTTTCCTTTACCTCCCTTTCTGGCTGTATTCTGTTGGTGGTGGATGGCACCGACAAGATGGGATGGATCTTTAATAGATTTGTCTCGGGCAGCACAATGGGAGGAAGGATCGTTGTTAACATTATAACGTATTGATCGCTTCAACTCCATTTCCCATGGCCCTGTCAGACAGGAGCCATTACTCACAGCAGTCAACCCCACCACCACCACACATACACACACGCATGCACACACACACACACACACATATCCTCGTCTCATGGCTGGCAGTGACAGTGCCTGTCTACACCATTTCACTATTTCCATGTCTTATGACCCCTGTAGGTCTCCTTATATCCTGCTTTGCTACAATTTAGTCTTTCCTTTCTCTCATCGGCTAAAACAGCCACTCTGTATGAGGACATGAGTCCCGCTTGAACAGATGCACTGTATGCATCTCACTCAAAAGACAATTGTTACTTTGTTAGTCCTGATTTATATGAAAGCACTGAAGTGTGGTGGTAATACCCAGGGGCCCAGCATTCCCGTTGGTCATTGAATGAAGCCTGAGAGTAAATTGGGAATGTGCAGGTCATAAACTGCAAACCACAAGCACAGAACACAAATCCCATATGCATTTTAAAAAAAATGAAAAGCACAAAGTCACATTTGTTTGTCACATCCCATTGGTGTCAGATTAATGTGCTTCCTATGTTTATTTAGCACAAAACTCAGTGTGTGCTCTATATATCTTTCTGTCCTCTGGTTTTACTAGGAATGTAGGAGCACAGCTATGCAGCAACACACTTGCAATAAAAGTTGAAGACAGCAGCTGGCTTTTAAAGTTTTTGATGGAAGCTGTGAAGTTGTGAAAACAATTTGGAGAGCAAATTCAATGACAGTGATCAGAGGATCAATTAGGAAAAAAACAGGCTAAAATGAATCCTTTTTAGCTCTGAGGGATGTTAAAAGTTAACACTGTCTTAGAATAGAGTAATCACAAAAGAAGATGTTAATTGGTCCAAAAAAAAGTTGGTAAAAGTTGGTATGGGTTAAAATCGACCCGGACCATACTATGAAAACATTATGGTAAGGCAAGATAAAATAAGATAATCCTGTATTTGTCCTGCAGCAATTATTCAGTAGAGCTTTTGGTAAATTGTACAGGTCACAGAATCAACATGCCATCCACATGCTGTTATGGCCCGAAGGAAACAGGCCGGCTTGGAAAACAAAACAAAAAATGTATGTCTCACTATGTCTCAGATACTGCAGGTCATGTGTTTGTGTTTTTTCTCACAGAGTTGGACAAGTATTGTGTATCCATGCCAACTGCTCCTGTAGCGAAAGGGAGTGGACGGGTGTGGTCCAAAAGTCTATTTTGCTTCGGAAAGTTCCCGAGTCAAATGACGCTTGAAGTATCAAAGTGGTCTCTACTGTAGGAGCTGTTCATTTAAAAATACATTCCAACTTATTATAAACCAGGAATTACCAAGTATTTCATTTTTTTATATTTTACCAACTCTGGAACGATTGGACTGTGACATAAGCAGTCAAATTAGTCATTTTAAATTGAATTATCGAATTGTCAAACATGCAGGGTTGAACCCATAGTGTAAAATTGCATTACAGCCTTATTTACTTATTCCAGGGACACTTTACGACAGGAGATTTAGAAGTTAAAACGTTAAACCAATTTCTTGACAAGTAAAATTTTGACTTTGTTCAGAGCGTGGCATGTTATTGAGGGCAGATGTGGGAATAGCAGGAGCAGATTGAGTTGTCTTTCTGGGCAGCAGATGTCTCTCAGCTGTACAGGCTGTTTGGGATGGAAGTGACAGCCTTGAAACGTCCAAAGACAATCGTTTTCAGAGGGACTGTCCAAGCCAATATACAGAGCAATGGATCTTGCCAGATGTTAATGAGTTGCGATTGTTACCCGGTCACAGGCTTGACCTTTTTTGAAGGCCAATTTATGCAAGGGTGTGTGTCCGTTAGTCATTTAACAGAACACTTTTTACATTGAAACAAGGAAAGTTATGTCCCTTCTCACACACCACACACTCAAAGACTTCAAATCCCCGCTCTCTGTCCCATTGTTCCAAAAAATACAACCCGACCAGCAACCAGCAGCGGATCCATCACGATTGGCGAATCCAATTGGCTTGGCCTCTTCTGTCCCTGCCCATTTGATGACCTGCAGAGGATTGATGAGCAGAGCACTCCGGGGTCAGAGAAGATACCTTCTTTGCCCCACCACCATGACGGTTGAAATGATCTTCAAGCTGCAATCTGTCCTCTTATTTTCTGCCGATTCCCATGTTGAATGATGGTATGGAAAATGAAGAGTGAGGCCTGATACTTAAATATCAATTTCCCAGACGGTCACGCATCACCTACAGGTTATCTGTCTCCTGTGGGTTTTTTTCGGAGGTTTGATATACTCTCGGCACATATATCTCCGGCCTGCTGTTTGTACAATAGTTTTTGAGTTCTAGTTCTTATTTGGGGAATTGAGGTAATTCTTCTAAAGTAGGTTCTACTTCAATAGCATTTGCTGGTAATGGAATCATTAACCACACTTAATGACATTGCCAGCTAGACTTTTGACGTCAGCCACGGTTAGATCCTCGTGTTCCAACCTCTGAGACCTCAACATTTAAATGCTCAGTCAGAGTTTTGGCCTAATGTCAATGTGCCCAATAATAGTGTGCCTAGAGTATACTTTTGTTTGCTCAATCAGGCTTTGAAATGTTGGTTGATCAAAGCCTTGAATCAGGAAGCCTTTTATCAAGTTTCACAAGTGCATATTTTATATCCATATATGCATAGATGTAAATCTGTTATTTTGTGTGAGATTGTGTCTAAACATTAGACATGTGAAGGAAGAAGGGTTGTCACGATACCAAAATAATGACTTCAATACTATACCTGCCAAAATATTACAACACCTGATATTTTCGATACGATACCACAAATAAGATACTGGAATATTTATCGATGATAGTAATAAATAAAACATCTGTAAGGTTCCCTTTTTTACCAGCTTGTTCCTGCTCAGCTTTTTGAACACTTAACAAATATATTAGTATCAACCCACAGCAAGATATTAATGAAAACGACATGGTAAAATCATAGCATTGATTATACACGGCTATGTAGGCCTATTGTCTGTATCTGACTATATAACTACATAGTTATTTCCATAAGTATGAATTACATCATTTTACAGATTTGTGTTTGAGGTGGAAAAAACTAAAAACCTATGTGGGTTGGGTACATTAAAGATGGACACATAATTAAAGGCATTTCCCCCCACAGATGCGCTATTTACTGTCGGTGAGGTCGGAGATGAACCTGTTTATTTATCGTGAGACATTGGATGTGTGGCGTGAGTGTGTGTGAAAACACGGGGAAAACCGTGAGAGGTGGCAGCCCTGTAGCTGTGTTGGCTTGACAACAGCTTTCCTAACAGTCAAACATCAGCAAGTGCAACAGACAAGGCATACGTCCTCTTTTACTACATTTCCTATTTCTGAGACCAAAAAAATGCGTAAAAAAATAAATACTTTGTACCCGAAGTACTTCCAGATCTCACTTCTGGCATCTTTTCATTCAACAAGCCGGTCGACAACAGCTCCCCTAAGATGATTCGCTTTGAGTGACGGCTGCCTGTTGAGAGCTGGTAGCCCCGCCCACCCAGTCAGTGCGTGCGTGCAGGCAGCTGGACAGGGAGCAGAACACTGAGTGCGCTCTGGTTGCTGCTTTTATAAAGAAGTAATCGTACCGTTTTCAACGTAAGGGTACTTTCTAGTACCGGTACACCGTGCAACATTAGAAGGAAGGTATTACTTTCAATCTAAAGTGTTATGTTCAAAGCATCAACCTGATAATATGTGTCCCTGGTACACGTTAACAGTTCTTTGAGAGGTGATGGGGGGCTCGCAGCAAGAATGGAGTGGTGCATGTAGCAATTCCTCACGCATCTCAATTTGGAGATAATTAAAGGCAATAAAAACACTTTCTCTGTCCACTCTCTTAGGACATGTTCTGCTGCACATCTTTTGTAGACTGAG
This sequence comes from Pungitius pungitius, assembly GCF_949316345.1. Classification (NCBI taxonomy): domain Eukaryota; kingdom Metazoa; phylum Chordata; class Actinopteri; order Perciformes; family Gasterosteidae; genus Pungitius; species Pungitius pungitius. The sequence continues at coordinate 13,822,771 of NC_084906.1, read as the reverse complement.
GTGCACAAAAGATCTTCACAAAAGGCCGAATGAGTGACTGCACAACGGGCGTTGGATACGGACTGCTGGACGGGCCACTGCACAAATTGCTGAACGCCCGTTGAAAACGGTTTGCTGGAACGAATAAAACCATCACAGTTCACAGAAACAGTTGAATATTCCTGCATAAACCTGTACATATAGAGTAGTAGGAAATGCCATGAACCTTATAGTGGGATCCCTCTGGGTCTCTTGATGCATGGCTCCATTCCAAGTGTTACACTAAAATACATTTACAAAACAGCACTATTCAAAATTAGATGAGCCTGTAGGGTAGATAACAACTTGGCTTTGGATTGGTCAAAAACATTTTGATTGAGTAGAACACTTTTTTTTAAATTGAAAACCAAACTTTTTGCTATATTGGGAAATGTATTTTCAAAATGAAGTGTTGCCATCATTAGTAGGGTATATGCTTTGAAAAAATGTCATTAATTATGTTTGCAGTCTCCTAGTATGGCTTAAGCATAATTAAAAACATTAATTCCGTGCCCCCTCCATAGCTTTCCAAGAACATAATCTTCAGGTCTGTCATTGGCTGAATATTTCAGCCCGTCCTGTATAGTAATTCAATGGTGCATCTAATTTTAGCCTGTTCCATGGTGATTCATCACATTTTCCTGCATTCACTCATTCGATTATTAAAACAATATGCCCTGTCTGCTTTTTAGAAGCATCTTGCAAGGAGAAACAGTCAAGAGCCCCACAAAGCAATCACTGGATCTCACAACATTCTCACATTAACCGCCCCTCCTGCCTGTCTCCTTCCCCGCTCTGTCTCTACGACCTGACTTTGTCCTCAACCTTTTCCACTCTTTCTTTCTCATTAGTGCTCTCAATACCTTTTGCTCCCGACTGCATTTCTCCCACCCCCTCCCTGTTTGGACTTCTCATCCTACATTCTGTCTACACTTTTTTGTCAAGCCGTCACCATCCGCATGCCTAGTTTTCCGCAGCAGATCAGACTGCTGTCCTTGAACTGGTGCGGGGTCAGGTAACTAATGTGTTGTCTGATTAGTTACCCAGCCAAGTCAGTGGCTGTGACACCCCCCCCCCCCCCCCCCGTGCAGGCCGTGGTGAATTGTAGTCACAGGTGAAGGAGGAGTTGGGTAAAAATTGCTGCGGTTATCCATACCTGGGGGACTATCTATAACAGGCATCACTGCCGGCACCAATAATGAAATCGGAATTAGACAAATGTTTCGGGCAGAGACATGTTGACAGCATGCAGAAATCCACACTTGATGATATCATGCAAGAAGAACTCCCATATGGTGCAAACGGACACCAGTGATCATGTCTACATGTCTACGTGTGTTAGAGTGGCAGAGACGGAGAGGAGGGAATTTAGTTACTACGACTAACATCAACTGCAATCTTTGCTAAAATCATTTGTTTTACCATCTGTGCTTGATTAGCGCCCCGTAGCACCGAGACATCACCAAACCGAGGCAAATTAATTTAGTGCTAGGTCCACTCAGGTAACTCTTATGTTGACACTCAACACAGTTCACAGTTGGGTTTCAAAACTTCAACATTGAGCTACAGGAAGAAAAGCGGGGAATTTAGGAGACGTTGGGAGACCCTGTTAGGAAAACTATTCACCACTATTTGCTTTCTTCCACAAGATAGGAAAAAGCAAGTAATCCTCTTAAGGGACAAAAGCACATGCTCTTAAGTAAGTATTTGATTTTGCAAGGCAAGCCCACAGGAGGAATTCTCAGTTGGAAAAGGGATTCTATAAATAATATGTGCATTTACATGGTCAGTAATGAAAAACCCACATTAACAGGACCAGATTTGTTTTTGCTGTGCGTGAATGCTGAAACTACTGTTGACTCAGCGATTTCTTTGTGAAGAGATGGAACTAACTCCCCAAATAACGGCATCGGATTAGACATCAAATCCTTTTATTTAAAAGTGGAAAGATGTCAGTCTTCCACTTTTAAATGATTGATCAACAATTTAAAAACAATTCCTTCCAACGTAACCTTTCAAAGTCACTTTGTGAGAAGAAATATACGAACAGCCCATTTCTTTTTGTGGTACAATCTAATGCATCTAAGTAACAAATCTTTTTAAAACAGAGAAATGAAGGGACATTTACAACAGGACCGTGACATTCTTAATTTACTTAAATTAGGTTTGCTTAAGGTTTCAGTCATTTGATTTGAGCTACCACAGCTTTGCGTAATCCAAAATTAGAGAAATACTTTCCATTCTTTTCTCCATGTGACGGATTGCACTAGTTTCACTAAATGATCCCTCATATTCTGCGGCTGAGGTCCCACAAACGTCCTCCTTCTTTCTGCCCTTCTATCTATCCGGTCGTCCCTCCCTCCCTGAAACACTCAGCATAGGGGTTGTGCTTGAGTGAAGCATTATAATAGCTCAAGGAAATGGCCCTTCTTGAGAAACTTTCAGGGAGCTGTCAAAGAGAGAAGATTAATGCCTGACCAGGCTCTCCAGGGGACTGGGACCCCCCCCCCCCCCCTATTACTCTCTTCCTTACCCATTACATTCACCCCCTCTCCTCCTCCCCTCTCATCATCCACTCACAACCAACAATGGCATGCCCCGTACAAGCGGAAGATTCTGTAATAGAATCACTCTAAATGCCATACGCGCATTCATTTAGTCAAGGCTCACTTTACGGGTACATGGTTGGTATTTTGTTATTCTCTCTAGGGATAACAAAGTGCTTTATAGACAATGCATCACTGATGTGTTAATTGTCCCCTCCTGGCTGTCTTTATATCTTTACGGTTGGCCTGATGGAGCACTGAAACATTCAACTGGCTGTCATTTTAAAAACGTTGTCACTTAAATCATGTAATGGACAGGAATATGCCTTTTGAGGCAATCACACGGAACTTCATGCAGGTAACATCAATCAACTCCTCAGCCTCTTCAGAAAATAGAGGTAACAGAGAGGAAAGTGAAGGATGGAAATCCATCTGCTCACATATTCGCCCACCTTTCTGCCTGTCATCAAAACGTCACTTCCTGCGTTTGACACGACTGACATGGAGGAATCCACGACTTTCTTCCTCCCTGTTTCCTCCCACGTTGTCTCTCGTATTTCCTTGGCCCGCTCTCTGTCCTTTCATCCATCCATCTCTCACTCTGGCTGTCTCTCATTATTTCCCCACATTCTACTAAGAGATGTGCTTAGCAGAGAGGTCTGCTCTGCATTTAGGTCTCATCTCTCCGTTTGCAGTGTTGGCCGTTAGGTCTTTACTGAGCAGCTATCATGGGCGGTGGACTTTCTTTCCTTCTCTGGCACACGGCAAAGCAGCCATCCCGTTTGTTTGAACGTAAGCTAAGCTCAGCTCTAAATATGTGTGCTCTGTGATAAAAGACCTCACAACTCCATCGGTTTGCCGTCAGATGCCACACGCTTCAAAATTCCAAACTCAAACATTCATCTCTTCCCTCCATCTATCTCTCCTTGCCCAGTTTTCTGAAAGGAAGGAAAAGTCTCAACGGGGTGCCTCTCCCTCCCTCTCTCTCTCTCTCTCTCTCTCTCTCTCTCTCTCTCTCACAGCCGTCCTCCTCTGAGACTGGCTGTTTGAACTTTCAGAATCAGAATTTGTAACGATACGCAGCAAGGCAAAAGAAGACGCAGACGTAACCGAGCGGCACAAACAAGACCAAGGCGAGGAGGGGACAGATCAAACACAGCCTTTAGGGAGTGAGGATGAACCACCAATCTCATCCCAGCGCATGGCTGCATGTAAGAAGCCTTTTGTCTCGCAAACTCTCCGAGCTTGTGACCTCAGTCCATCATTTGCATCCGAGCACTGTAAACAAGCATGTTATTTGTGCGGCGTTCCCTGGGCCACCCGGCCCATCCCTTCTACTGGCAGACGGCTGAGAGAATTAAGCCCTTGAGCTAATCTGTAGCTTTTCTAAAGCACACACTTTGAACAAAGAAAGCAGACTGAAACTCTGCTTCGCAGGACTTCATGTGCCAAGATATTTATTTTCTTTTTTTGTCCAAATCCAGGTTGCTCTTGGACATTTGTGTTGGCTCGGCTGCAGTGACTGTGATAGCGATGACAGGGGTAATTACTTAGCTCAGAAAATGTACACAGAGAAACAAAAACATGGTTTTTAATGTATGGCTGAAGCAGACACCAAGTGCCACTGACCCCAATATCATACTTTGTTATTCTTCGGAAAGGAAGCAGCGCAATGGTGCTGAATTAGTGCCACAAGCATCGTCTGCAATGTGGGATTCTCCTGTTTTCAAGTCAAACTAATTAGTTGAAAAACGCCGTTAAAAGACCAGATTGGACGGCAGCTAAAACAGGGCGAGTTGAGGAGCTAAGAGAAAAACCATCATGAAGTAGTCAAGGGTTCTAGCCTGAACCTAATCTCTGTGTAAAGCAAACTTGCCCTGGGGAAAATATTCCAAAGACCTTTTAACATCAGGTCTATCATGGATTATGGGGAATGAGTGCGGATTTTCTATAAGTGCTCTGTGAAATCCTGTCCTTCTGGATCTTGTAACTGCCGCAATATGTAACTACTTGTAAAGCACATTGTGGTGAAGCATTCGTTGTAGCGTTGGTTCTTGTGTGTGTGTGTGTGTGGCTGGTTAGAGATGCCTATGGAAAACTGAATTCTAACAACTCAAATATTCGTGAGACGGCCGAGAGAAGGTTACAGATGTTTGGCTTGTATTCCTATTTTATTCAATGAAGGTCAAGTTGACTTCTTGAAACTCTGCACGCTGTGGACTCGTCCGGGTTCGCTCCTAAAAATGCAGCCCTTAGAAAAAGCGCCAGACCTTGAAGGCAGTAATACATTTGAGTATGTGAGCGTAGACAAAACCCCATTCACAAATAACGGCTATATGCCCCGACTGTGAGTGTGTGTGTGCATAAACATGCACAGTTCATGCGTTCATAGTGAGTGCTTGTTCACACTGTGAACTCTGTGGTCCATCGTTGCAGCCCAGACCCTGTTAGTCACCACTGTAATCTGTTTCTTGACGTTGGCCAGGGACAAATCGCGCTGCAACACAAAAGGAGAGAAACGTGCACCATATATGACGGCGTGGTTGGGATGTAAATGATATGATCGCACACAAAATTAAACAAAGGTCTTCCAAACTCTCACGGCAGGGTTTGAGACAAACCTAAATCATAAATAAGTATGCTCCTCCTAGTTTCTTGTTTGATCCGTTAATTTAAACCAGCACATTCAGCTTACAAGTCTCCTTGACAAGTGAATCCACTAAGGCAGATAATGTGTTACAGCACAAACAAGCTTTGAAAAATTGGAATTCTGGGAATTATTTGTGAAATATTAGTCATGACCATCATTCTGGCAAAGTAACGTTTAGAATACAAACACTTTGGGAAATGGGGACCAGGTCCACATGAGGACCACACATGTAGTGAATTGGATGTTATGAGATAATATCAGACGCAATACTTTGGAGAAAGAAATCCATCGTACAATATTTTCCCATTACTTACTGAAGAAAACAGACCATTTTATTCCATGTTGCACATCTAACTGAGATATGGCCAGCCAATTTATTTTAAAATCTAAGTAATCCACACGTTAGAAATTTCACAAACGATCATCTCCCAGGTGCATGCATCTTTTTCACACCTCCCTGACATGGTGTTAAACTCTGGAGGGTAAAGCCACATCGGGAGTGATTAAGCAAGCTTTGCTTCACCAAGCAGCCCCAAGTGTTAAAGGTGTGTAAAGCGGCATTAGCAGTAGCACTGCCTGACCTCCCCAACACAGCTGCCTCCCCTTTAACCAACGGGGTCATGAAGGGTCGCAGCTTAGCTAACCATGTGACTCGGACGGGGTCACAGAGGAGAGGTTAAAGGATCAAGTCCACTTCCAGGGAGGCCCGAGTTTGGTGCACCAGCGTGGCGAAGTCACAAGGGCGTGTCTCTCCTAAAGAAATCAACTTTTTTTCAAGCTTTTTTGCTTTGCTGTGCATTTGCTTTGAAAAATTAAATGAATGAATTATTAAAAGACCTCTCCCTCCGTGCCTGAAAGAATGTAGTCGCTGTGTATTATGTATACGTATATATATATATATATAGTTTGTGTCCTGCTGAATAAAGCATAGGGACGGAAATGCAAATCTCTTTTCTTCTGACTTCAAAGATAATCACTCACTGATACACACACAAAAACTCACACACGCACACACACACACAACATCACACGAGGACTCTCCCAATTGTGTCAGTCTGCATTCATGAATTTACTTTTCTTTTCTTCTTTGATCACTGTCTCTCTCTCTGTTTTTTAAAATCTCAACTCTTCCCTTTCCCAGCGTCATATAGTTGCATATGTACACGTGGGACACACCCGCATATATTCACATGTGCCTGCAAATACGTGTGTTCTCACACAAAAAGGATTAAAAAAATTCCTTTTGTACAAAGTCACTCTCACTTGCTCTCTTCACTCACATGCACAACCCAACACATGGTTTTATTTACTGATTTCTACTTTTTAAATAGCAATGTTGTTCTTTACTGAGAGTTTGCAGACATTTAATCATGATGAATTTGGAGTTTCGAATATTATGTTACAGTAAGACACCAGCAGTAGTAGCCTCCTGTTTATAGTATAAACAAAACGATTTGCGTTTTCCTTCAAAATCATTTTAAATTGTGTAATTTGGCTTAATCTGATGTTATGTGTGTATCAGATATACTGTATATTGGTGTTCTTCAGATCAGGATTTCCCAAATTAGGTCAGGCTACTACATTCTACACTCACAAAACACACCATTTTCAGCCAAAAACAGTTGTAGTTTGAAGGGTGTTGGCTCTCTGTTTGAGAAAGCTGATGTCACACTTTGATACTTAAATCAGCATTTGATGTTAATGTGAGGACAGTTGGAAAGTCCTTTTACATATGTTGCCAGGCTCCTGTCAATCAAATCAGAATAATTCACACCCAACCAACAGATTTGACTGTTACAGTTCTCATTTAGTCATGACTATTTTATGGGACTGCAGAAGAAAACGCGAGAAAATATAGATATCCTTTTGCCCCATATACAGCCAAAGCAAAACTTTGCAAATGACTTATTCCTGGTGTATCATTGTATCAGTGGTTAACACTTATCTTGCTTTAGATAAAAGGAAAGTTCTTCGTCTTAACTGGGTCTGGGGTGGATTGATAATAGAGGTTAGTTCATGAAAAATGAATGGAGGTGAAGTACATTGGAATCGGACACATTGGTTGTAACTGCCACCTTTTGCTGAACACCCCCCCAGCCCCCCCCGCCGGCCCACACCCACACACACATCTACACACACAGGCTCACACGTTCTCTTTTCCCACCTCCTGGCTTCCAGCAGTTGCGGACGCTTTACTTTATTTTCCCCTTGTCCACCCACCAAAACACCCACTCGCTAGTCTCTATGCCTCATTGGTTGCAATCACTCAGTGTGACTTTTGGCAGATAAAGTAGTCTTCAGATCATCTCCCCCTTCATTCCCCATCCCTTCCTGCTGATTTCATCACTTCCCTACCCTCCAACCATTGGACATTCAGGCGACAACTCACAAAGGAGGACTGTGTCCTTCATCCGTGTCAGGATTAAACTTTTAACTAGGGTGTGACAAGTAGGAGAGCCCGTGCCTTTGAAATGCAAAGTGGACATAAATGGGAGGTAATAACCTTTTTTTTCTTTCTCCTCTCGATTTGAATGTTGGTCTGAATTTTGTCAAATATTAAATTCATTGCTTGCCGTGTATTGCCTCAATTCTTGGGAGTGTTTGTTCTTTGACTCGATAGCCGTGAGGTTAGTGTGCCTTTGAAGTGGTTTTATTCCAAGAAAAAATTAGCTGCATTTCTTTAAGCCCTGAGAAATAATACAAATGGCCAGTGTTGGAGAATGAAATTACTGGGCTGTTGCATTCCCATTCATCATATTAAAGAAATGTAGTCATCCGGAAAAAAAAGTGAATAAAAGAACACAGGGGAATCAAGGGAAATAATCCACTATTCCACTCAAGGTTGGACCATTTTTCTTTTTTGATTATATGTTAATCAGGTCACTTTTGTCAATGTGCTTACAGGGAGGGAGGCAGCAGCCAAATGAGGAAATGCGCCATCTCTTGTCACTTGAAAGGATGCTCGAATACAAACTGTGTCTGGTATGTCAGGCCTTGTGGTGACAAGTAGGCCCAAATGGTCAGGCGTTGGGAGGTTTTACAATACCGGACACCTTTGTGCCGTGAACCAGACTGTAGACTGGTCCCTAGAACGTGAGGTGACGGATGAGACAGAAGGTGTGAGCCACCAGGACGTCCTGTGTGACTCATTTTCAAAGGGACGGTGGCCAAGCTGTTTTTGGATGGCTTGGCTTTATTGTGGACTGAGTGCAGGTGCCCATTAGACAGTCATTACATCTAAAGCGGTCACATTTCAAGGGGTAAAGCTGCAAACCATCAAAAGGCCCTATGCTGAAACAAGACCTGACTTTGAATGAAGTGCGGTGAGGTGCACACATAAAAACATGAATAATGAATGACTGCATGCTGAATAAATGCATTTCCAAACCTGGCATGTTGGCTGAAAAAGCGCCAGTTTTATGTGTTGAAAATCAAAATTTATGTTAATTTCTGTCCCTTAGTATACAGAACTGCAAGCAAAATGGTTTGCATTTCAATGACAAATCCACACTGCGCCTCCACTCAGACATTTAAATCCAAAGTAGGAATTTCAATTGGAGAATTTTCAGGTTCCTTAATCTTCCCTACCCTGTTGGCATCTTACTTTCCATATGATTGATACCCAATCTCATTGTCTAGGCACTACTTGAAGGGATGGATCTGCATTTTATGGACAACCGCAAAATGGGCAAGAGTGCTTTTAATTTTCAACAGTGAATCGCATAAAATAGTTTCCGATCCCAGTAGCTAATCCTTTTTCATATGTTGTGGTTGGATGCGTAGCCTAAATAACAGTTAGGGAAATGCTGACTTGAAACAAAATGATGGTTATAATGAAAAAACATATTAGAAGGGGATAAAACCTAGTGATTACATGATTGTTATAACTGATATGTGAGGGAAACATGCAACAGAAGCATAAATGTCATACAGTTTGTTAAGAAGTGGCACCATCAACATGTTGATGAGTTTCGGTTCACCAACATACACAACGTATCGAGCACGTACTACACTTCCAAAATTATTGCCAACTTATTTTTCTCCACTCCTGAGACCACAAGCCTCTTTTTTAATTACTTGCCAGCAAGTGTATTTTCACATTTACATCAGGCAATTACAAAGGAAATTGTAATTTCATCATGCTTTGTAGTATTTATTTGCATTTTCTAGGGCAACATATTATAGTCAGTGGAAAGAGAAGTGGAGACAGAAAGATGGAGTAAATATGTTCAATTTTAACATTGTAACAGTGCATGTAACCCAACAGTCTCACATACCCATTCTTCATCAATGTCTTCTTAAAAACGCAACAGGACTTTTTTTTTTGCATAAGAGAAGAACAGTGCATGCCTCTCCTGTATCTAACTTCAATTTAAAGGATTTTGTCCGATATATTTGCAGTTTCGGGAGAAAGTCACAGTATGATGTCATATTCTATTCAGTGGTGAATCTTGCTGAAACAATGGTGTATATGAGATACAATAACAAACAATAAGCTAAAATATGTTAACGTGAGAAACTTGTCAAAAGCCGGCCATGTTGTTAAACCCCGTGACATCTTCAGGTCCTCTGAAGGCTTGTTACTGTCGTTTGGATGCTTGAAGAGTTTAAGATCAGTTTCGTCGAGATTTCTGCGTCACTGCCAGGCGATAAAGAAAAACGCAACTCATCTCCGCCTGACAGTCAAACTGATAAACAAATCCAACCAATCAAAGCTTTCTTTGGGGCACAGAGGTAATCTGTCCTCCTCACTGCTCAACAACAGCTCTCCTATCTGTTTTCTCATTCATTATCTACATATTTGAAAGGATCCTCATCCATCAAGGACTCGGCAGTCAAGCCTTTGGATTCAATTTCTCATTCACCCATTTTATGTTATTGCCAATGAAGTGAAGAATAAAACATTGGCCTTAGGCATTAATGAGACAGCCTCTGTTTTTTTTCACCTGTCACATTCTGCAAAGTCTAGAAACTTCTTTAGGGGAAAAACGATTTCTAGAATCAGGTCCTTCAAATGAGCTGATGTGGCTTTTAAACAATTGACAAGCCATGTTAACAGATGAGGGTTTAGGCCACTTGATAAGTATTGATTTATTGCTAAAAATCCGTGTGGATGCTCCGAGTTGCAGATTGGCCTTTTATGGCTGTTGCGGCACTCTAATCAACACCATTACTGCATCAAAGCCACAGAAATTCACGGCAATGTGGAAAATGGCTCTATTTCTCTATAAGAAAAAACAGCTCACCATTAGATAAACAGTTATTAAACCTATGTATGGTTTTCATCATATTCATTAAGTAGTTCCACCCTGATAAGAAACTACATACTGAGTTGAGGGTAGAACTTCATATTTTTATTCAGACGGGGTCGCCTCATTTCAACGACTTTCTAGAGTTTGCATATTGTGTTTGTCTTGACATATTGTGTTTATGTCTAAGCAGATCACTCCCTAAAGGACTTCTTAACATGACTATAAGGATGACCTTACTGGTAACAAGTAGCACATCAGGAACTATGGATTAGTTCCAAGTTATTCCAATGGCACACTTAATATTACATGGCCTTATTTCATATTTGTTCAGTGGGGATAAATGAAGATCACACAGCCGTGTTTTAATAAAATAACAAAGGTCAAGGTGTGTATAAACACAGCTTACAAAATGTCAGACTTAATTTTACATTTACAGCCCTCACCCTCATAAAATGATACCCGTGGTTGTGTGGAAGGCACAAATTCAATCAAGGAAATGAGTGTAGGGTCGCAGAGGGGACTATTCTGGGGCTACAAAATTTTAATTTGTTTTTCCTCATTCCAGGGATGGGAGCCCGAGTGCCACTCCCACACCCATCCCTGCGAGCACCTTTCAATTTGCCAGATTAGCACTCGTATTGTTCCTCTGGCATGTTCTCGAGACACACATCGCCACAGCAACCCCCGTCCAAAACATCAGCAAACCCTCCTCAAGCTTCTTCGCTTCCACCTCTCCCCGTCTCCCCAATCCTACTAAGCTAATTAACTCTCCCCCTCTACACTAATTTCATTTCATCTCATGCAGTTGCTTCGGCAATCCCATACCCTTCTTTATCAGATTCAAGGTAAACGTAATGCATCTCTACCAGAGGCTTTTCTCTCACGCATCATGAAAGCGGCGAGCAACAGAGATGAGCTCGCCAATATGAGTGTGTTCGTCCAAACTGTCTTCTCTGAATTAAAAAAAAAGGGTGCCTCTATGAAACCAAAAAGATATTCTGTTTCCATGGCGATATGGTTTTAGTGAAGCTTCAAGTAGCATATCATGTGAGTGCTTTAGATTCCACTGTTTCTCATGTGAAGGAAGCGTGAGACTAGAATACTGAATGAAAATATTTTGATGATACGATCTTTTCTGTTCACATTTCTTTTATCTCATTTTTTGTAAACTGCTAAACTGAGGATGTACGTTCTATTGTAAGTATGTAAGAAAAAGAAGAGTTTCAGTTTTGTTTACAGTCCAAATTCAATTTTTATTAACTATGAACGTAAGGTGAAGAGTTTGTATTATAATATTTTAAAAATTAAATTGGCACTCACTGTTGTATGAGAATAAATATCAGAAACAAAGAGTTGAGCAATATGTCTGACATGAGCCAAGTGAGGAGACAGCACAAAAAAATTGCAGCAGCAAAAGGTTCTATGTGTATTTTATATAAGCCAGATAATCTCTACACATCTGCTTTGCCGTAGAAACGTGTTAATATTTCCATCACAAACCAAATAACCATACCTTAAATTGAGCTTACCTTGACTTGTCTATCGATCACGCCACATACCTTGGATTGCGAGGAGATATGTTGAATAAACATGTGCACTCTACCTTTAATATTTTCTGTCTGTGTGTTTACACCTACACATAAACACATGGGGAAGAGAGCGCCACACTCCCCTTCCCTGCAGCACACGTCCTGTTGCAGGAGAGGACGTGATATTTCCCAATCAGGAAGGAATGCTTATGTGTAATGAGAGACATTTTACGGCAGCCTTAATGTCAAGGGTATCCACATTGCCTTCCTTTAGAACAACAATCATGTAAGTTTTTTTAGTTATGTCATGCTTTATATTGCCTTCATAAACCATAAAATCTTTCCTGTCGGTACCATTCACAGAAACAGTATGTGTCGAAAGTTGCAAAATGATATACAATATAAAATAGCTTCAAAGGATGTCCATTGACAGTTGAAGCAACATCATGGTGGGATTCAATACAAAAAACAATACAGCTACCTTCATATTTCAAATCAATTGAGATTTTAATAAATTCATGTTTTTTTCCAGCCTAATGAACGTTAACATTTTTAGGATTTGATGAATCCTAATCACAAATACCTATACTACGAGCTGTAGTACCACAAAGAAAGTATGTGTTGTTTTGGAATTGTTTGAGTGCCATCTCTCTCACTATGACCTGCACAATTCTTGTGTTGGGTCAACACCCTCCTGCCATATTGAATGTACTTTGCACTGAGCGCTGTAGTCGTCAGCCTTTTAAAACACCCGGATATGATTTTGAAACATGAAAACCACTGTACTTACTCTATGTGCAGATATAACTTGACAACAACAAACACCCCTGTAACAAAATAGGTGAAAATAGTTTGTATTCATCTTCATTAGAGTGCTGGATAACTCTTAGCTGTGTGTAACTTGCTAAATTACAGTCTGACTCCTGATTAGAAGGTTCATGTTAAGAATGAAAAACGTTTTACAAATTGTAGGCCCTAAAACGGTCAGTCACATTGTCCTAAAGAATACAATTACCAACTGCAATCACTTATTTCCTTTTCCGCAAGGCCACATGACCCATCAATCTGTCTGTTTTCTACACTTACTCTCAACAACCACCTCCCCCCCAGCTGAACCAATAGGACCCCGGGAAAACAAAGCCCCACCAGAGTCACATCCCCGACAAAGCAATGATCCTTGATTTTAAAGTCTGGATCCTGCCTTTTCTTTCACAAACCTACAGGGCAGAGCCCCCTTGAAGGATTATAATAGCACAGGGAGAGGGAGAGAGAGGGAAACCAGCCAGAGACGGAAGGAAGGATGAGCCCTTGGTTATGGGTGCTGGAGCGGCAGCTGACAGACGCCACATTGTCAATAGGGTGTGAAATTCCTCCTTGGATGGGACCTCCGTCTGGTAAATAGCTGAAGGGACACAGAGCGGGAGGAAACGTGTCAGCTTGTCTGCCCACACCGGTCCCCTGAGCCATGCCCAGGGAGAGAGGAGGGTTTATCTTTGGTCGTCGATCCCCAACCGATCTCCCCGGTGACCTCTGTTGGCGACCAGCAGGGAGGCGGCCATGAAAACTAACAAAACGCTAGCGAGGGGCCCTGACGTAGCCGTGTGTGGCCAAAAGGCTGCGCAGAAATAGCAGAAAACACAGTGATCAAAATGAACCATGGAAATACTGTTCTTGCCTTGGCGTGTGGCTGTTATTTTGAGGAAACAAATACATTGATGAAATAAAGCAAGGGGATAATGGACTCAGCTGTGCATTTGGGTTGACAGCTGTCACCGCAATATGGCTTTCAAAGCAGCCTGAATCCATTTTGCCAGCGTGATACAAATATATGAAAATGTGAGCCTTTTAACAAGAGAGACCAACAGAGCTGGTGTCCGTCTTTGCTTTCTAAGATGTGACTGAAAAGCAGGTTTACATTGAAAACTACAATCTTAACTTGGAAACTTTCATTAGGTTAAGAAATGACCTGTTTCCATCTTATTAGCAAGGACCTCGACCTCGGTTATTGGACTGGGGTCCCATTGCTCCATATTGCCTCACCTCAAACTCTGTGACACATTTCTCCAATAACGGCCCATTAATTAGTTGAGCGCATTAAACTTTTCAGAGGTGGGACAGCTCTTTGCCTGGAGCTGGCCACCCCGTCTCGGGCGGGTAGACACATGCAAATCTGTTTGTTTCATCAAGTGTAAATTCAATTTGCGAGGCTCTTTTTAATCTGGAGCACCTTTGCCCCCAGCGCGTAGGAGGAGACCACAGAGCTCCCGTTTGCGGAAGTTTTGATGAAAAAGAGTAAAAGTAAGGGCAAAGGGAGAAGGAGCGGAAGACAAAAATAAGTAATGAAATGGAATGGTGGGCTGTTGTTCGGGTCGGGGAAAGGCTCAAGGTCTTGCAAACTTGGGGAGGTTACATGAAATGTTGCCTTTTCCATCAGCACCCATGGGAAACATTTGCACATTCCCACAGAACCGCATTAAGCGGCAAAGAAAAAATGACAAACAATGACAGATACAGTAGTCCAGGAAGAAGAAGAAGAAGAAGAAGAAGAAAAAAAGACTGATGTTATCAGCATTTCTGTACCCGCATGCTGTTTGTGCTCGTGCTTGTTTGTAGAGTGTTTTCTGCTTTTCCCCACGGATGCAGTCAGTTGAGAAAAGAGAGATTACTACAAAGGCAGATCACCATCACCATCACTTTCGTGCTGCGAGTGGATAGGGGATGGTACCACGTACCGAAAAGTTTCTTGAAAGCTGATTTGTTCTCTGAGCCATGAAAGAACACCCACATGCATCCAGACCCACATACAAGAATGCGCTCACAATCAAAAAAAAAAAAAACTTTGATCTACCATCTCGCACGCCAAACACTTGTGCCAGAAAACAGATTGCTAGTTACACCCACCCTGAGCCCAAATTCTGTTCTTGTTCATCCAGTCAAGTGAGCACAAACCAATGTCGCCACATAAGTGCAAACACATAAATAACTAACACAACACAGACTCTCACTGAGAGTCTGACATGGTGATTAACTCCCGTGGAATGCGTTTGGGAGTCAGAAAAAGGAGACACCTGACTTTCTGCTCGCGGTGACTCATTCAGGTCTGATTGGGCGGAGGCCAGGATGCGTCGTTGTGCAGCGATGACAGACAGCCAACGTTGGCCCTACACTGTCCGTGTTGAGGCATGCAGCGTCGTGACATAGTCTGTTATCACACAAATGTGTAAAAGCAACAGGCCACAAATCACACCAGGGCAATGAACATGACAACATTTTCCATTTTAGGAAGAAGGTGGGAGGGATGAGAAAAGGCTTCCCGAGCCAAGTAGAATTGTTGTCTGTGTAGCCGTATGAACTTTGGCAGGCAGCAGTTTTGTCATGAGAATAACACCATTGTGTGCAGCTTTGTGTGCGAAATGATGTCATTGCTTTTCACTTCCATATTATGATACGGCCGTTGTAGTCACTCTCGTTTGCAAACTTCACTCTTAGTTATGGAGAACAAGAATAACATATCAGATATGATATGTATTTCAAAGTGATATCCAGCCAAGGGTTTGCTTGGCAAAGGTACCAAAAACAATGCAGTGAGACCACAGAGAGACAACTTTTGCTTCATGGTGCAGGGTAGCGAGCCTCAATGAAATTATACAGCAACTGCACATATTGATCTTTTCTACTCTCCCTTCTGCCATTTTCAAGGAGACAGTATACAAAACGACAGTAGAGGAACTAGGACTGGAACAATATGCCTTTTTTTATTAAATATAAGAACAGCAGACATAACTGAGCAGTAAACAAACTGTCATCAATAACGGAGAAGTGAACCATCAAATTGAGTTTCAAAAACTGCCGGATTCTAAATAATACCATCAAACAAGGACTAATGAGTTTAAAGATTATTTGGGAAAATGAATTGTTTGTCAAATATATGATTTACCTTTTTCTTTCTTATTTGGAATATTGTGTATTTTGTTGTGCATATAATCGTGTATGGCCTAATTATCATTTCAATCCTCCAAGTTTTTAGCTTCCTAATCTGCTGTAGTTCTAGTATCTCTGGTGTCACGGTAACCAAAACAAACAGATGGAAACATAACGAATGTGCCAAATTGTGTTTGTTAAAAAAAGTTTGCAGCAGTTGATTTAGATGATGCACTGTGAAGAATCATAGGAAAATTCCCCAATTGATTGCATTTATAATGCATTGTATTGTATGATACAAACAAGTAAACCAATGATTAGTTCTGTCTCTATTCTTAAATCCTAGGCTTACATTTGTCTCTCTCTCTCTCTCTCTCTCTCTCTCTCTCCCTCTCTGTTAATTGCCTTCGGGGGGTTTGGATGGAAGTGTCTCTCTGGCAAACCCCTCGTGAGAAGACATCTGGCTCAGGCTGACTCTCCCCCCCTCACAAGCAACGCATCGGCCTCAAATGTATTTACACTTTGCCACATGGATATTTGCAATCAAATATTTACAATGGATGTTCTGTGTGATGACCCCAATTTTCTTCTCCGATGTGCAGTGATGGTTTCGGATCAGGTTAAGCTCTGCTGCTGTAACAAGTCGCAGGACCCTGAAAGGACTACAACGGACAGTCTTCACACACGCCGCGCCGCTGGACTGCAGCACCTCAGAGGGTCGCAGTAATCCTACCGTATACCATTACACTTTTGTATAGACTAAACACAAAGCCAGGTGAGGGAATGACGGAGAGTGCAGAGTATGTGTGTGCATGAGTTCACACTGTTAATGTACCAAAGCAAGCATTTTTTCTTTTTTCTTTTTTTCGCCAGAGTAGCTTTGTCAAAGTGTGCCCATGTCCGTGTGTGGGCCTGCTGACCCGTCTCACCTCGTGTTTTCACTCCCTCTATACATTTGTGGTGAACAACAGCAAGAGTGCGTGCAAGCCTGCTTGTGTGTATGTCTGCGTAATTCAGAACAGCCTTGCCTCCAACCCTAACTTGAAAAAAAAAGAAAAAAAAAAGTCACACAGCCAGGAGGCCACTTTGAAATACCAGGTGCTCATTTGGCAAATCCAGGCAACTGGGGTGTTTACATTTCAGCGACTGAGAAGGGAAAAAGACCAGATGCCCCCATGAGCTGCTCAGCAGCGTCCGTACAGAGATCACTCACATCGCCATGGGTGACAGACCTGTGTGTGTGTGTGTGTGTGCGAGGGGTTTGGGTCGTGGGAGGGGCAGAGGCATATAAAAAGCACTGGGCAAAGTCACTAAACACCCTGTGATGACTTGCAGCAGGAAGACATGATATAATGCAACAATGCTGAAAATTAGCCACTTTGGCAAAGTTTGTTTGTTTGAACGGACCCCATTTTCTGTCCCCACAAACCGCACATTTACCCACACACACACACACACGCGCGCGCGCACGCTCGTGGTCACGTTCCTCTTGCGCTGTTATTATCCGTTCTCCTTCTTACTGGCCTTTGAATAACTCTATTGTCCTCTCCCTTTGTTGACACACTGGTTGCAAACAGCTCAAGTACTTCCTTATCAGTTGAGGAAACAATGAGGCATGAAGGACGGTATGCTGGGGGTTTGGTGAATTGCAATTGCATTCTTTTGACACACACAGACACACACCTATGCGCAGCTAATGTTCAACAACGGAGCACCTTGTCCCGGCGGTGGCTGCAGACGTTTTTATCATTTCATTATGTGTACTATCAATTTACCAACAGTAAATACACTCCGTCTTGATAAAATCGTGTCTGTCAATGCTCTTCAGAGCACCTGCTCATAATAAATCGGCATTCGTTCTGACTGATTGCCCCTTGGCACAGCATTTTGTGTTGTCTGTTACGAGGCAGGCACAAGGCGACTGGTGGTTATGGGTTGGTGTGCGGGCAGTGGGACTGTTTCCTGTGTATATCTTTGCCATAAACATGGGTGGGGCTGCTTTAGAGGGAGAAAAAGTCTGCAAATTCAAATGTAAATGTGAGAATGCAGGGATACGTAGTTGGCAAACTTATTAAATGTGTCAATATATGAGGGACTGCACCCATATATATATATATATAGCAAAAGATTTTTATTTATTTTTTCCATTGGTTCTGCCTGCTTTTTTTGTGCGACCACACAAAATGTATTTCATTTTTATCTCAGCTCCAAACGTTTTCCAGATCTACTTTAATGCGTTCTTCTTTGAGTCAAAATCGGAGTTGTGTAAATGTCGTTGAATTGTAAAGCGGTTCAACTTTGCCTCCCCCCCCCCGCGTGTCGCTGTCTGTCAAATACTCGTTGGGTACAGTCATGTGTTTGTGTGTGCCTGCACAACTGCATGCATTCATCCCTTATGCCACGTGCAAACTGTGCAACCTTGTCTGTGCATGCACGCATATTTGTGAATTCTCTGCCTTCCTCCTGGTCTGCCAGTCGGCTGTCACAGCACGCATGAGTAGAGAAACTAAGGGCGCAACATGCCAAAGCATTATTATAAACCTCACATTTAAACCCGTGTGACCTTGTGCGCTCGAGAAATAACGTGACACAAAACAGAAGTAACCTTTACAATTGATAAACCTATATCCAAAAGAAGGGTTGAAAAGAAAAAAAACACAGAAATTATTCGTAGTCAGTCCCTGATTCTTGGTTATAGTGGCCGCTTATTCCGAAACCAAGCAAAATATATAAAAACAGTAATAACAGAATAATTATGTGTGAAAAAGTCATCCTATACCTTTGGCAGCAGAACTTGTTGTGACTCACAAGCAGGGGAAACATTATGATTTGCAGCCTAGCAGCACTAGTTGCTCTTGTTGCGTTAAATATTGATGATATAATGATGTGTAAGAGCATGTACAAGTCAAGGCCCCGAGGCCAAACAATAATATAGCTCTGTTTTGTCTGCTTATGAAACAACTCTGAAACTGCAGTGTGAGTGTTTATTTCATGTGTGGCTGGACTTTTATTTGTTAGACTCTTTATCGAGGCAATATTTACATAAAAGCAGAAAAAGGGAAGTATGGTCATATGCACTATGAACTGCATCAGTACAGGTTTAAGGGATACAATTTTAACTTCATGTAAAAATTCTAGAAAATACATTTTCAGCAAGTACTTCCAACTCTTTCTTTTTCCTGCTTACTAATACATTGACATTGTTTCACTTCATCATACAGGCTTTAATAGTTTGTTACATTGCAGCTAGTCAAAACCAGAGGAGGAGAGGTTTTTGGTTCATTGTATTCAATCCCATAACAATGCAAGATCCATGTAAAAGGGTTAGTTTTCTCCCCAACAATGTAATTACCTTCCGGATCTATTGGTATTATTCCATGACGTGTATTTTATTGTCTAAGTGTAAAGAAAGCCATGTCTTCATTGTCTGAATGTATATGAGGTTGATAACTTTTTTTTAAATTGCACAGCAACATAGTTATTAAGAAACAACATCCTGGTTACTCTGGGTGATCCATAGAATAAGGGAAAAAGGAGATTCATTCTTTCTACAAATATTTCTGTAACGTGTTAAGACCTAATGTCTTCCAGTCTGAAAATGTTGTTTTTTTGGAGAGACATCTAGAATATTAGTTTTTTTACACACCAATAAAGACACCCTGTGTACCTCCCACAAACCATTTAACTGGATGTGATTTAACTTTGAGGAAAAGCCTAGAGACCCTAAAAATGCAAGTTTTAAGTATATTAAACAATTAAAGGATTCTGTATGATCACCCCGACAGATACTAACAAGGTACTTTTCTTAATCTTTGTGGCAGTCCTTTTCGGCACCACCGTGTTCCATTGCTTAACATGTGGAGTAGTTCTCAGGGAGTCTCATCTGGTAAAGAGGAAGAAGGGACACGCAATGCCATGCGAGGGTAATAACTACCTCGGTTACATTACGCATATGCTAAGGTAATAAGGACATATCACGCACACACACACACACACACAGACCACCTCACACCAGCCCAAACTGAGGTAATAAGGGCTTGGCGTACGTATGACCACACATACACAGTGAGTGACTACAGTCCTGCACCGTCTTTGCCAGGTGCCTGTTCTCTCTCACAACATGCAAAAGGCCAGCTAACTAGTTCACCAGCTGACACCCTGTAACACCACCACCTCTGCAAAACAATCTTCTCCCTTTGAGATGGATGTATCGGGACTTGAGGTGAGTCAGCAGTGCCCTCTTACACATGAAGGCCATTAGAAAATATCACAAGCGTTTATTCAAATATGTGGATGACATTTCCTATTGGTTGTCTCGATTTGAGAGTGGTGGTGGTTATAGCTCTCTGCTTCCCATTACCCTGCTTTTTGGTCATGGTGTGTCGTGTATGAGTGCTGTGATCACGCAGTGAGGGCGACCGGATGAGAACCATGTTGAATGGTAGCGAGGGGCTAAACTTAAACCATGTGCTTTTGCGGTTAGAAACTTTGTCATGACTAACTGCCTTTGGGAGAGCCCGACTCGTGCTGGACGCAGAGGGGGAAGAAAATCCCTTTTCACCTGACTGACAGTAACTAGACAAGGACGATTTGTTGCTCATGAAAAGTAGACAGCGAAGCTATTGACCTCCACTTCAGTCGATGGCCTCAAGTAGTTCCTCTATATGAGGTATGAGTATAGCGGTAACGACACTATCACAGAACTTGATGTACTTTCAAATGCCCCCCCCCCAAAAAAAATCCTCCAGGCCTGTTTAATCTGTTAAACCTGTTAAATTCCTCGGCTTGTTTTTGAGAGATGTTCATATTAACCTCCAATAACCCACGTAGAGCATCTGCCACCATTTCTAACTGTTGGCAGCCCACAGGGTCACACACTGCACGGGAGACAACATTTTGCAGCTGGACATGCTAAAAGCTCAGGGGTCAACACGGGGTTTCTGGGTACGGAGGAAGAATTTTGCCCAAGAGGGAGACACTGTGTTTACATTGTGTACGGACACCTTAAACAATGTTATCTCAGACAGCATCAGGGCTCTGGTCCAATCAATCATTTTGTTATTGGACCAGCACCGGTGATAATTCATCATGGAACTCTGATATTGGCCTGAGGTCAAATGATTCTTCTGTGCGCCTGCCTTTTCCCTCTTTGTCTGGACTGGACTCAATTTGTCAAGGCTGTATTTTCTTCAACACATTAAATAGTTTGAAGCAAATTGAGTGTTCTTTTCTTTTATCCACTGTCCTAAAGAGAACGTACACTTAAATTCAAGGTATATTAAACTCAGCTGTGCTTGTAAGAAAAGAGCATATGAACTGTATTATACAAGTAGTCGTACCTCGGTAGAAGAGGTACCAGGTCACACATTTGGAAGGCCATGCATTTACAATGATACGAGCAACAGGCAGGTTTTTTTCCGTGCTTTTTGATGCCACGTCTATTTTGGAAAGCAGTCGGTTTAATATGATGATTAAAAGTCCCCTCCAGACATGTTTTACCCGATAGCTGCTTGGAATAATAATTTGTGTCTTTTGTCATTTTTAAACAAAAAAAGGCTTAATTGCATGATGAAAAAAAATCTCTAAATTAAATCTACGCCTTTGATGCCTTTCAAGGGATATTATTCAAGTGAAGCAACAATAAGGGGGGGACTAACTCTTTTATAGGTTAGAATAATGATAGACCTTTTACCCAGTACGTTCTTTGTAAATGCTAGAAGTATCGTCTCACACAACTGATCAGAATCGAGGGACAACAAAGTGGGTAAAGAATATACCGGACTGTTACGTACACCAGCAGGGAAAAAAGAACCCATGTTTATGTTAAATGTGATGGAAACTTACATGCAGCAATGACTGACAATAAGATAAAAAACAAAAATGCTCTGTATATTACAAACCTTACAAACAGTGCAAAGGAATAAATACTGAATGGAGAAAGAGGGACTGGATGATGTGAAGATGCCCACACAGTATATTACATTCATATTAAAGGATTTATATTGACAAATGTGCCTTTAAAAAAAGTTGTGCACTTAACGATTATGATGTGAGCTGAAACCCAGCCCGTGATGTGCCTGCTCGGGTTGTTCGTCAGAATGTGTGATCCTCACGCGACTCTGACGGCGTCTGCCTATGACGGCCCGTCTGCCTTCCTGTCCGTCGGCACAAAGACGACTGTGTCGGGGTGACGGTGGGCTGAGTCATAAATCTGCAGCCACCTGAGACGGTGAAGTATATCTTTTTCTGTTGGGTAGTGAAGGTGCTGAAAGGTGCTAGATACTCACCAGAGACACACAGTAGCTGGCTGTGGCACAAGTTCTGAGAGTTGGTAGTGTCGAGCGGAGAGGATCGTTGGGGGTGGGGGGGAGGGTGGGGGGGGGGGGGGGGGTGCTTGGCAAGGAGGTGCTGATTTACAGCTGGAGGCGACACAGTGGATTTGGTGTTGGCTGTGTGTGTTTGTGCTGGTGTGTGTGTGTGTGTGTGTGTGTGTGTGTAGAGGAGGGTGGATGGTCGGGGTCTTGAGGGGGTTTCAGTTTGGGTCTGCGTTTGTGATCCTGTGTTAAGTGCTCGGTCAGTGGTGAAGGCCTTTAGGATTAGACCCCCCCTCCCGCCCCCTCGACCTGACTCTTGTAAACAGCCCCAGTCTCTCCCCGCACACACACACACACACACACTTCCTCTCCGCCTGGATTCCAGGTTTGAGTCCTTGTGAGATTCTCCAGAGCCTCCCCCCACCAACCCCTCCTCCACCAGTACTACCAGAACACACACACACACACACACGCACGCGCAAGCACTCACGCACACGTCAGGAGACACTCCATCGCAACCAACGGCTCACCATTCCCTTAATATTGCCACAGTAAAGCGATCCCCTCACACTCACAACACATTACTGCTGCTATTAGACCATACCCAGACGCGAGGGCCACAGGGTGTGTGTGTGTCTGTGAAGTCTGCCAGAGTTTTATGCATGCTAGAGGGGGCGACTCTGTGCGTGTTTGTGTTTGCGTCCGTCCATTTGATTTGTGAGGGAGGGAAAAAAAAGGGGGGGGGGGGCGGGGGGGGGGAGGATTTAAGTGTGTGTGAGAAAAAGGTCTTGGGTCTATCTGGGTTTGTGTGTCTGTTTTTTTTTTTGCGTTTTAGGAGACCAAGTAAAGACATTGAGATCTTGGCATGAGATGAGTGGGAGGAAGGATGGATGAGGTTTGCGAGGTTCAGGCGAGGGTGCACTAGGTGTAAGCTTGAGAAATTTCCATATGGCAGTAAAATGTCTGCCACTTTCCTTATTGAGTGTCTAATGTGGGCCAGGTGCCTCCCACAAACATTTCATGGCCCATGTCTCTGCGCCTGTGTACTGTACGTGTAGAGATATTTGTCTTAAGTCACATTCAGACCACAATTGAAACTCCAAACCAGACCAGCAATTGCCTGAAAAGAAAATTCAAGAGTTGAACTATCCTCTAGTCGTGGTTAGGGGGATCATAGGCTAAAGCTAAGGGCAAAGGTAAGGGTCAGGTATAATATGGTCATTGGTAATATGTAAGATAAGGGGCCGAGTAAAAAAACGGTGCGTCTTCTCCAGAAGTGCGATATCTATGTGTTGGTGGGCGTTTTCAGCACCAGTTTTGACCTGCTGGAATGGATATAAAACAAAATGGTCGTATATACAGTTTTTACTTCTGTATTACTGAGCGAGAAAACCCTCAACTTTCAAACTGGACCCAGATGACACAAACTAGAAAATATAGAAAAATAAACCATCTCTGAAAGTAATGAAATAACCCAAACATGGCTACAAAGCACAGAACCGTTGATTTATTAATGTGGACACTCCAGTCATTGGGAAAAGTCCCCCCCCCCTGGTTCATACCAAGCCTGTATTTTTGGTTTGACACACTTATCTTTTACATTGGTAAGCAGTTGAGGGTTCAGAGGTTCTCTGGGATTAATCCCTTCAGAACTTTTGTTTATCACAGACTAAGTATTTGAGCTTCTGATCTTGTGGAAGAAACCTTTAAAGGTGGAGAGGAGCCCTGAGAAAGGTCCGTCAGAAATATGTTTTCGTTTTTTTCCGCAGTTACTCTCAAGTCTTTATCTCATTTCCTTTAATGCGAGTAAAAAGCGGAGGTGGCTGGCGTGAACTTAGTGTGCTTCTCGTTGCCCCTTAATGGTGACCAGGCAGGAGAAGCTGGGGCTTGGGCGGTTTTGGCAACAAACGAGACGGTCTTCTTTGAAGACGCCACAGATCCCCTTTCCCACATCGCTTCACTTATGATATGATTTATCCTTCAAAGAGGCTATGTCGTGAGATATATAGGAAGTGTTATGGGAAACTGTCCCATCTACCTCCCAAAATACGTTGATAAAGAGGGGACTTTTAATACATTATTTTAACTCTAGTACATTAGTTTCTGAGTTTTTGAGCCCTTCACACTGAAAATGCTAAACCAATGCAACATATTATATACAATATGAATCAAATATGAATATACATTATTATTATTTTGCAGAGAAGATCAGGATGGATTAAAAGAATAACTCATAAAATGTTTCCCTTTTCATCTTTATAGTCATTCAAAGAAATTGCTAATATTTCACAAACATTAAAATAAGTTTTCAACCCAAAGGAACACGAATTGAAAACTTTTAAAATTTGGCCTATAACACAAAGCTAGCAAACGTTGGAGAGCATTTTGCCTCTTCTCATTCATATCCGCAGGAGTCCAAGCTTTTCAACATATTTTTCATCTGTGCTCGCCCCAAAGTAAAGAAAATACAAATTTGCTAAAGCATGGGAAGTAGAGCCTTTGTAGCAGAGTTGAAACAAATCAGCCAACTGAATCCAAATCTAAAAGCAGAATTTCAAAAAACGACAACAGCTCTTTAGTAATAAAAATGATCTTAAAAACACAGAGAAATATTTGGACAATCCACTCTGGATGAGGTTTGAATTCTCACTCTAAATGTTTCTGTTTTCGTTCGGAGCACTTGTAGTATTTCTTCCTAACACAAGTCCACGCTTGTGCCCCATCACATATAAACTAGTTTTGAGTTGAAAAGATAATTGCATTTGATTAGAAATTGAATCCATTTGAAGCAGTGGAAGATTTGTTGATTGCAAGAGCAACAACGTTTGCTGATGATGCTGAAGTAAGTGACACATAAAACGAGTCACGCCACAGAGCGCATTGGTTCCATCTGTATGCTCGCACCCAGCACCCAACCTTTCAACCTCACTCTCACAGATCAGTCATTTGGCTTCACTTTGAGTTTACTCCTCACTTTAAAACACGTCTTCATATATAAGCAGAAAAAGCAACAAAAACAAACTCCTTTTGATCAACATTATTAATATTCTTTGCACATAAATCACAGTTGAAGCTGCCTGGCAATTTATATATATATCTCAAGTCCCTCAAATGTACTTCAGTACTATCACCTTATGTGAGGTGCATAGTTCAACTCTCCACTTCTTTCCTTATCTCTAAATACAGGAGGGAACACATCAATATTCAACACATTTAATAATTTAGTCAACCCAATATAAACGCTGACATGTGCCACGTTCAGCCTGTCGTGGAACTGTGGCTGTCTCTCTGCTGTTGGAAATGTATCAGCTGGATATAACTTAATGAAATGCAAGTGTTTATGTCATTAAATGATCCCATGTGTGTGTGTGTGTGTGTGTGTGTGTGTGCCCACAGTCTGTGCTCTGCAGGCTCTGTTTGGTCGGGGTTGTGATTCACATCTATTTAAAACACAGGAAAAAAATACTCTATATATTTTTTAAGTTATATTAAAGGAGTCATTCGGACTGATATTTCTAATTCCTGCCCTTCTTTTTACTGCTGCTTTTCGAATAGACCGACTGATATAATACATTAATAACACCACTGGGGAGAGGGTTGAAGAGAAAAGCTGTAAAAGCTTGTTCCCGAGTTTGTGACAAATAGCCCTTTTTCTTTCTTCAACACAATCCAGGGAAGAAGAAAAGAAAAGAGCAGCTCTATAATCCCCGCAAGAGAAAGAAAAAGAACACACCGCCCGCTTCGTTTGGCCCAACCGGCTGAGCCCAAAAACGCCTCGCTGCGTTCTCAGTACGAAGCAGCGATTCGAATCAAACTGTTACTGTGGTCGCGCAGGAAGCGCGTCCCGGGAGCTTTTGGAGCACCTTCGATTTTACAGACGCGAGGCCACAAACTCTTGTGATTGACATTTTGTCAATTCGTATCTCATTGATGTTTTAGTATTTAATTGATTCTTTTTTTTAATGAATCCATATCCACGTCGAAGTCGAGAATGTAATCGCATTACGGTGTCCCGATGTCACTATGATACTCACAGGAAAAATCTCACATTTATGCCCGAGGTGCTTTTTTAAATTCCAAAGTGTCTAACGGAGTTCTCCGAATCCACGCAGTTTAAGAGAAAACTGATTTGAGCGAAGGGAATATTCAGCAGAAACTTCCCTCTTCTCTCTCTTGTGCACCGAAACGGAGCGACCCGCAAGGGGGCGCTGTGTGTCCATGTCTTTGGGTTGAGCTGGGAGTCCTGGAAAGGGAAAAAAAACACGCAAAAACAACAACAAATAACTACACAAAAACAACTTGACAGCTAAACCGGTGATATATTACAACATTGTTGAATGAATTCAAATGCACTCATTAAAAATCATCCAAGTCACTTATCCCACGACTATGAAGGATTTCTATTTCGGTGCACTGAGGTCATAAACGAGGCGTCCGGGAGAGATGGTCGTCTCGTATGTGCACCGCTTTCCTGATTGCGCTGCGTAAAGAAGCGCCAAATGTTCACAATGCAAACCCACGTTTCTACAACCTAAAGCCGATTGTGTTTCGTATACTAACAAATGTGAAACTAAATGATTGTCAAGGTAGACATTCTGTTCATCGCAGCTGCTTCGATGGTAACCCCTCCTCCCGGTGCCCCCCCCCCCCCCCCCCCCCCACACACACACACACACACTTCCACTCTGCCGTTATTCCTCCACGGCCGTGCGTGCGCTTCATTCCAGTACACGAGCCCGAGCGAAGCAGACGCTCCGCACATTCGCTCTCAGGGAATAAAAAAAAATCCCCAACCCTTTCAGACCGCGGGGCGCTGCGTCTCCGGAGGAATACCAGCCGAGCGCGGACGCATGTCAGAGCGCACATGCCTTTCTGGGGACTGCACGCCATGGCTCTGACACAAGTGCGTCTATCGCTGCTTCTCTGACCACGCAGAAAAGTCGTCTTTGGATCTCCTCGCGAAGGCGGTTGTTTCTTGGTTGTTTTATTTTGTTTTCTTTTTGTTTTCCTTTTCCCTCCCGCCATTGACTCACAACGAAATATTGCTGGAAATATCCTCCGGATGGTGACCGCGGACTGGACTACCTGTTTTCAGCCGCTTCGCCCCGTACCGAAGGGAAGGGACTGGGAGACTGGTTTAAGAAGGCACGTTGGAGATCACTGAAAACCGAGACGGGCTACCAAATTCACTCATTTGACACCAAGGGTGTCATTCCCCCTCTTGACACGCACACACACCTTGAAGGCGTTTTTGGTGAATGGGGGTAACTCTGGTCCCAGAGGCTTGACACTGCGGGAACCGGGACGGGACTGAGTGCGCGGAGCGTGGGATCACCCAGGATAGTGTGTCTCCGCGGGTCTGTTTACATGTCCGATCTGACTCCTTCATGACGATGGATTACTTTCTGTTTTTATGCACCCTCTTGCTGCCGGTGGTGTCCACCGTAGAAGGTAAGACATTCCAAGTTTGCTAGATGTCGCTTAGCAGGGCGCCCAAGGCGTATTTGGTTTCCTCCATACCAAGTGGTCCGCCAGCACTCTCACAGGCTGGGCTCCGCGGCGGGTGAGGCTCCTGTGTTATACCCACATGCTCCAGTTTCTACCATCCCCGAATTTAAACAAAGGTTTCATTTTCAAAGTGCCCATTTGGCGCGTTGGAAATGCTCACTAATGGTGTTATTGGCTTTACGCGGCCAAGCGCTGTGGCCGCTACAGCTTCCAATACACTATTGTATTGCGCGTGATCGACAGCTCATCCATTTCAATGGAAGTTGTGTATTGTTTTTTTCCCCCTTACATCAGCTATTCCCGATTGCTAGAGTTTTTTGTCACTTAAAGGAAATTAGCGCCACACTGAATCTCACCAGGGAGTCGTGGCTGCCCCCCTCCCACACACACACACACACACACACACACACACACACACACACACTCACGCTCTCCAGACACTTTCTCTCAGGTCGGCGGCATGTATTTTAGGGATGCGTGGCCTTTTGACATGTTTGAGGTCAAAGTCTTCAATCAAAAAAAAAGCAATAATCATTTATTTTGATTTTCTATTCATCAAAACACATGTTCTGTGGTTTTTCGAATTTTAGAAAATCGCAAAATCTCATTGAAATAAATGGCATCAAACGGATCACATTAATTGGTCTCTTTATTTTTTTCTTTGGGATAGTGTTTTTTTTTATGGCATGGCTGGGTGGATCATTTACAGTGGCATTTTAACGCAGTTGCTTTCTAAAAACACCGCCATCTGTTTGAGCTGAGTGTTGGTGTTTGCCGCGCGTCAAAATCGATGCGAAATTCTAGCTGTCTCCCACCAGCGAAGTGTTACAAACCCTCTTATCTATCCTTCCCTTTTCACACATCATGGAACGTCTCACTGTGCCCTCTTTGTTGGAAATGTGGACATGGGTCCCGAAAGCAGACGTCTAAAAGCGGCCTTAAGCTTGAACGGCGAATGCTGGAGCCCAAGTGAGGCTCCCGGTTGGCTCGCGGTGGCAGCAGCAGGAAAGTAGGACAGTGGGCCGGTAGCTGAGCAAACGCCTTTCTCTCTCTCTCTCTCTGCCCCCGCGCACCCCCAAAAGACCCGGTCGCACGTTCTTAAATCACGGTGAAATGCGTCTTTCATGAGGTCAACGTGACCATTTGGTGATTTTCAGAGCAAATTTGACTCATCCTTGTTGTTCTACTTGAAGTCAGTGCGTTTAAATGTACAGTGAATAGGCTGCATACAGTAGCTGAAGCGACTATTTGATAGTGTATTGCATGTTAATGTCTCCCCCCCCGGAGGTCGTGTTACTTATTCAACACCCACAAACCTGAATAAATAAATGGATTTGATTCAAGAGTATTGCTCAACTTAATTGCTAGTTTTCTGACCTAATTTACACGCTGTTTCTTGAGCTCTTCGTCATATCACCATTCTGACTAAACAGCCTTTGCATTTATGTTGCTTGGACCAGGCGTAAAGCAAACATGCGTATCCATGGATCAAAGCATTTTTAAAGTTGATCTTTATCCGGGTTGTTGTGTTCTCGGTAGGCTACCACCATAGATTGACTGTGACTTTATATTATTATATGACACTCTAAGTGAGGATGTGGGCTCGAACGTGATAAGTTCAGACGGGGCTTCTCCCCTCAAATAAAAATAAAAAAAAGTGCCCACTCTTAAAATTGATGTTCTTACACTAACTTCTCCTGAACAAAAATGTTTTTGTAAGTGTAGTTCTTTAGTTGGTGAGGGATTCTTAGTGACCCCGGTAGGTCAACAGAACCCCGTTTGGGAATATCTAAGAGAGAGAGAGGAGGGGGGGGGGGGCGAGGGCAAAGAGGGAACGGGGGGGGGGGGTCCTGACAATAGTTGCGAGTTGGTTGCGCACGGGCTTGAAGTTGATATATTTCGTTAGGACAATATATCCCGTCCGTAAGTGATGCCATAAATTGCCACCGGTGGACCTGGCTGGGGGGGTGGGGGGGTTACCAAAGCTTTTAATACAGCTAGGTGATTTATGCCCGCTGCTCGGACCTCTCGGGGTTTATTGCGATTTAGGGAGAAACAAGTGGCCTGGTGCGGATGTCTCTCCGGGTACCAGGGTCACACAGCCCGGGGAAATGCTCCTAATATATTCATCTTTTCTTTTCTTTTCATCCCTCGCTCTTTTTCCGTCCTTTTTTTCTTTCACACCCCCTCTTAAAATGCCATGTAATTTGTTTTTTAAGTCAACGCTTCCAAATCGTCTACACTTAGATTACAGTGAATTATTTCATTATCGCCCTATTACCCTTTTCGGCCGCTTCGGAGCTGGCAGTGGCACAAAGAGCAATACCAGACACAAATGGGAATCTGTCCACACACTTTGTCATTTAACTTTTGGGTGCGTTTGTTTGGCATAAAAAAAACTTTTGTAAAGAATAATTATTAATTTCGTAGAGGATTTTGATTACTCTGTATTGTGTTCAACTTTATTTAATGTGCTAACCGTCCCGAGTTCCACTCGAGTTATTTCCATTAGAAAGTAAATGTCATTTTTGTTTTATGACAAAGGGAAAGCAGATCGCTGTAATGCGGGTGAGGTCACATTGTCCAGTGTAAGGCCCTGCTTTTCCAACTGTCCTGGGGGAGACAAATTGCGTCGATGACAGTCCTCAGTAGCGGACACCCGTTGTGGTAACTCCTCGCTGTAAAGAACTTGATGAAGTGGGGGAGGCAAAGAAACAACACAAAAAAAGCAACGAAATAGGCGCTATAATTATATTGCGTTCAGGAGAGCGGACGGTGCTCCCACTTGGATGCTGTTTATCAGAGTTTATTGTCTTTGTGCGGCTTTTGTTGACACAGTTCAGTTCGTTTGGTTTAAGGTGAACCAACTTACCCCGAAGTCCCAGTTGGAGTGCCCCGACTGAATAGGCTTGTGTTCACTTAAAAAGTTTGAGCGTATTTATTGTGACAAAAAACGTCAACCCCGTTCTGGTTGAACTTCAGCCAAAAAAAAAAAAAAATTCAAACCTCTTACAAAATCCTTCTAGTTGAACAGCACTCACCTGGAATCATTTTCTGTCTGAAGTAAGACAAATGGGTCCTTTATGGCCACCGCTCAGCGCAGGGTTTCCCCCCCCCCCTCGCTCCTCGTGTTCTTGTTCCTGATGGCCGTGCATTTCTTGGAGTGATTACGCACAAGCTGGACCTTTGAAGCGCACATATTTATGTTTTTATGTGGGTGAGATCGCACCTCCACAGGAGGTTTTCCTGAGCTGTTTGCAGTTGGCACATTGCATATCTCCCGTACCATGATGTATTCTCCCTGCTATTTATCAAGCGTAGGTGGTCCTCTCGCCATTATCATTATATCCGATATTGTCCGACGCAGTGGTGAAACCTATAATGTTACGGTGGGGGTGTGTACATCAATATTTTCAGTTTCATAAGTAGGTAAAATACACGTTAAAAAAGACTAACATGAAACAAAAACTAAAAAAACGATTTCCCACAAATATTAAAGACGCGTATTTAAAGGGATTGCTGTTGTAAACGATCGACTAATGTTTATTTTATATCAGCTTGATTGACGTGTATTCTCTTTCACAACACTAAAAAAAAGTTCAAAATCAAACATGGGCCATTTGTACAGGTTTGAGACGACCGTATCTTACTAAACTCAATCACCATGCGTGACAAAGGGTGTCATGTGGCCATTTTGTCCGGCACGCTCGCTCTCCGAAGGCCTCCGTGCGCCAGGGTTTATTCAAGAGCGCAGCATCGGTCATGTGTGGTCCGCCCCGAGGAGGGCTCACCGTGACGCTGCCACGTTAAACCTGACTGCCGGAGCTGCTCTACATAACATTCAAAAGCAAATTACTCAACAAATGCAGTTAGGGTCACCATTTGAGAGACAAAGGGAACCGTTAAAGGCTCCGCGGAGGCCATCACACAGACCCTTTCAGGGCGGAGTGGAAAACGTGCTAAAGAGGCATGAGAAGTGTATTTGCAAAATGTAAAAAGCGAAGTCGTTTGTGGAAATTCTACTGATCAATCATTGCCGAAGGCACTGCAGAGGTCAGAATAGAAAGTGACTTATGTATCTATTTATTAATCTATACAAGTTGACTTCTGAAGCACTATTAGTGTTCCTTATCTTCGGTATGGTGAGCAGATAGATACTGCTAGTAGAGAACAGAGAGGCACACACACATACACGCACGCATGTACACACACGCGCACGCAGGCACAGAAACAATACGAGCTTTGGAAGTGTCAATTAATGCAGGCGATCGATCGAGCGGATCAGCGCGCGCTGCTCAGCCGTTAAACACCGCGGAATCAGTGCGCGTGAGAGACTGGGAGAGCTGTCTCTGAACTGCTATAACATATATATATATATATATTCATAAAGTTATTCACCAACCGGTCCCGAATCAATCGTCTCGGAAGGATGACTTTTCCCGTGAAATTGGCTCAACCTGGTTTCAACAACAAGCCATAACAATAATTCTTGATAGAATAGATATTTAAGTTGAGGAATAAAAAAAAAACACAATTAAGAATATGATGACGGCGGAAATATCTCACTGTATTTTTACTATTTGTATCATTATTTGTTTACTCACTATATGTGTACTTACATTTGTAAATAAAGTCAATACATTCATTTTATGCAATACTAACTCCAGTTTGTAATATTTAGTAGATCATTTCAATTTCTAACACTAGAAATGCAGGTCCATCTTCACATTCACAGACATGCATTCATTATTATTATTATTACTACACCAACACATGAATAAATTATTGTCGATCGCTTTCAGCGGCCTCCTGCTTCACTGACCTCGGCAGCGGAAGCCGGTAGGTCAAATGCTAGGCAGCAGCCATGTTGAACACATGTACAGCGACTTAGGCTCGGATTGGCGAATGGCGCTCAGGAGGAAGGGGGAGTGGATGACGACATATTGGGGAGTTGGGGCGAGATGGTATCGAGGGGGGAGCTGCGGTGGTTGGGATGTGGGACGGATTTGGATCACAAACCCAGAGGGCAGCGGAGCTGACAGACTTTATAGATGCAGCGGGCCTGTGGGAGCGGTCATGTGCACCATCTGATGGTTCACGGCTCTTATGGTGGCAGGGAAAGATTCACTGAGCTGGAATTTTAACATGTAAGCGACAGCCGTGATAGGCCTGCTGTGGCCAAAAAGTGTACGAAGCCGGACGATTGGGGAAAAAGGGGGGGGGGGGGGGGGGGGTTGTGAACCCAGCTTCAGCAGAACAGCTTTTTTTGTGAAGCTGTGAGTTCCATAAATGGGATTTAGGTGTAGTTAAGTTATTTGGGTACTTCTTAATTAAAGTTAAAGTACAACGGAGACTTTCTGCTTTAGGGTAGAATAATATTTTCCTGCCAATTTCCAAAACCAGTGTGTGTGCGTATGCAACTCGCACGCATTGCCGTTTGTGGATATAGCATTATGTGTGTGTGTGTGTAGTCCATCCTGGCATCCGACAGAGGGGCCTTGTGGGACGGCAGGCCTTTGACACCCACTGTCAAGAGCAAGCGCGGAGGGCAAATGTGTCTGGGCCTGCACTGCACAGACACAGGGCTGGTGTCTGAAGGCAGCCGAGCAGGACAAGGGAGGGTGAGAGAGAGAGAGAGAGAGAGAGAGAGAGACACATACACACACACACACATACGCACACACCCACACAGACTAAGGCAGAGGAAGAGATTTTGCACTCACAGAGCAAGATGGGTGGTAGATCTAGGGGGTAGGAGTTTGAATGCGGTATTAAGGTTACAGGGGTTGTGGATACAGTATGTCATGGTATGCCTACTCCTCTAACTGAAGGCCCTGACATAAACCCAGAGTACAAGGACAGCTGCGGACACGTAGTCATTCTGATTACTTGTCGGAGTGCTCCTGGAGGCCGCGTTCCACACACGCACATTCCTTGTGTTTAATGAATTAAATGTTTACACCCTCTGGATTCTAGCAAACCCTCATATACTGGCAGATGGAAAAAGTAGAGTTTTGATTCATGGGGGATTGTTTTTTGATAATAAGCAATGTGACGGTAGCATGAAGAGGCGGCAACATCATCCCCTGTTTTAATCGCTGTAATAATTAAGAATTAATGCGTACTGTAATCCTTTTAATTAAAGATTTCGCACCATTTTCACACCCCAAAAACACTTAAATTCTTTAAACCAAAACAGAACATTTCCATTTATTTTGCCATGGAAAAGAATAGCATGTGAAGGTTTAATAGCGTGTATACGTGCATGTATGTACTATAGGTATTTTTACTGTACTCAGCTGACACGGATGTTCCCCCCCTTTGGTCCTTACTGAATAATATTAACGCCTTTCAAAAAACCAAGGAAATGTTTGGCATGATATTAATCGCCAGCAGAGTTGACGTTTCATAGGCGCTGTCTGCACCGGATGTCCATAAAGTGCAGCTGAAATGACCACATGTCAAAAAATCCAGATTATAAAGTGAGTTAAGACTCGCTCTGCTTTCCACCCACGTCCTGTGAGCCCGATCCAGAGGTCACGAGGCGGGGGGTTTGAATGAATTCGGTGGGGGCTTTTTCCCCAAGGCCAGTCTTGTTCCATCTCAACAATAGTAGCTTAAACACAATCAAGCTCCAGGGGTTATCCTTTTCCAGTGGTGAAAAAAAAATACACAGAAAGAGGATGTGTATATTTAGAGGGATTGAGTGTGCAACTTTTCACGGCTCGTTGACACATAACCATTGGTAGAGAAAGACCCGGTCAGAAGCACAGTGGGAGAGTTGGTTCGGAGGTGTTCGCTTGGCTTCTTATTGTCAACATGTTCAGCCTCCACGTCAGGGACGTTGTTCTCTTTGCATGTAGAACCGGGCTCAGTTATTAGAGACGGCCTGGAGCTTGTAAGGACATCAGACTGGCATTATGCCACACAGCAGAAACCAGGATATTCAAAGGAACACAGGGTGGTGGACTTCAACACCCCCCCCCCTCTCCCCCACACTTATGTGAGCCACAGTTTTTTGTAGCAAATCTTTTGCTGATGAAGCAGAAAGAGGCCTTTAATATTTGTCTTTAAATATTAGCCAGTAACATTTTTCTGCAGAGTGGACGCAGCTGTAAAACAGTGTGCCCGATTTTTTAACAGTCTTGTTAAGCGTACGAAGATATAGAGATTCAGGAAATTCTTTTAAAAAGAAATAATAGATTTGATTTTTAACACACTCGTCATTAACATATCTCAGAGTGTGACATAGTTAAAAATGAAGTGAAAGCTAATAAAAACATAGGAAAAAACTAAACATATAGTAAAAAACGCTTTCTTTAATTAAAAGGTTTTTCGAACCGTTTTAAAAGATTCCATTTATGGATGTCCATTACTGCATTAAAGGGTGAGTAGTAGAACTTTGTAGTCAATCCCAAATGAAACAAGGAGCCAGTGTAGTGAGTTTGGAATGGGTGTTTTGTTGTTTTAGTTTAACCAAGGTGGTGGGACCTTTCCTAGGTGCAGGGCCTAGTGCCTGAACGTGTTCCCTTCAAGAGCAAGAACACAGCATTTTTTTTTACATATAGTAAGACTCTGCCTGATGATAGCAACAGCTTCAAGGGAAATGCTGAGTTCAGATATAATGTGATGAGCGTAAACGTTCATTGTAATTAACCATAATACATGTCTGAGGAGATAAGTGATATTTTAGTTGGGGTACTCAGGTTCCAATTCACAGTGTTACAGATGGCTATTATTCTATCTTCTGCCCAATTTCTACTTCCTTGTTGTCAAAACTTGCCTCGTGCACTTCATCTACACTTCAAAAAACACGCAGTCAACAGGATGGTCCCCGCTGCTATTAAATATTTCTAGCTTTTTTTTTTTGTCTTCTCAAGAACAGCAGCGGGTTGCTTTTCGCTCATCAACAGTACACCAAATTCACCCTAAACATTCTAAAGTCTGTCTCTCCTGCACGGCTCACATATGGTGAATCCAACACATTTCAGTGGCAGTTGCACCAATCACACCTGACCTTTTGTCAGGATATTTACATAATCCCCATGGTTCCACGCTGCAGCCTCCTGGAGGCACTGTCAGCTGTGAAGAGCATTTATTTAACCTCGGCCCAAGTGGGGAATGGAGTTTCGGTGACACAGTGACTTCATGTTTAGGTGAGTGAAATATTTAGAGGTCAACGGAAGGGAAGTTGAAACGCCTTAGTGGCTTTTATTACATTTCACGACAGCAATCAAGCAAATGTGGAGGTGCCGCTTCTGAGTTTTTTTTTTTTTACTTAGATGGTCTTAACACCTGTCCATTTGGTAGAGAGGTGGATGACCATGCGCGTGTGACAGACACACAACATGTTGTGTGTTTATAGCAGCAGACGGAGGAGGAGAAGGGAGGCCACCCTGTGGGTTTGCCATCAGCTTCACTCAGTTCACAGAGCGGATGTTCCACTGTTGAAAGGAAATCTGTTCCCCAAACAGAGTTTCTTTGTTTTGATAGGAAGATGCAATCAACTGCAACTGGTTGAGTTTATTCATTTAGGTTATTTTTCACACAGGATTTTTCATTATATCTCCATAATATCCGTTACTCCTTTAATATTGTAAGTCTGCATTACTGAAACAACACAAACTGAAATTCATATTATCATGCAATTTTTTTTTTTTTTTGTATTCACATGCTGAGTTGATGTTGGTTGTTAGCTGTGATTTGAAGGATTTGACATCCAGGGCTGTGAAAGACTAATTGCAATGAGTCAGATGAAAGCGCCCAGACAATATAGGCTGACCCCCTCCTTCTGTGCCAAGTCAGGCCATAAACAGCTTCCCTTTCCCTTCTGACCCCCAACTCTCACACACACACACACGCACACACACACACACACACACACACACACACACACACACACACACACACACACACACACACACACACACACACACACACACACACACACATTTAACACACATGAATGGGGACAGTTGCTCATGGCCATACACACACAGGCACGCATTACCCCCCCCTCAATGCACATGCACATAAGCCCCTACAAACCTTCACCCAATCGCATACACACCCAAATACACACACGTTTCCTAATGTCAGAGCCCACATCCACGCGCTTTTCTGCTAATGAATCAATCAGCTGGTTCCATTCATTTCATTGCTGTCAGTCTCCATCGATCAGACCCCTTTCTCCCCGTCCCAACAGAGCAGCAGGGGAGCTCAGAGATTGAGAGGAGAAGAAGGGGCTTGAAAGATCCTGGCAGTTCAAAGACTCCTCACTTCTCATCCGCTTTGGTTCCCCAGAAATATTGCGTTTTGATGGTGTGTAGCAGTGTGCATGTATGTGTGAGAAATGAAAGAGAGGGAAGGGATTAAAAAAAGATCAAGAAGGCAAGACGTCTGTCTTCACCCAGAGTTTATACGTGGTATCTGACCTTCATTTTACCTTTGCAAGACTACTGTGTTTGCACTGCGGTTTCCAACATCACCGGAAGGATAGAGGTGGCGGATTTCAGTCAGTTGCAAGCGCGTTGGCTTCCAGGGATGTCCCCTTTTTGGCCACGATGCATAAACAGCCCCACCCCGCGCTGGCTTTTGAGCCTCTAGCTTGGCTAGGTGAGCAATGTGTATAGTGGGTCCAACTCTCGCCATGCACCACTCCTCCACCTACAGAGTCAAAGTCAGAAAGGTTATCAGTTTTCAAAGCCCCACAAAAGCTGGAGTTGTGTGTGTGTGTGAGAGAGAGAGAGAGAGAGAGAGAGAGGCCATGCAGAGTGAGAGAAAGGGAGACAAGAGAGGGGGTTTTAATTTTCAAAAACCACTTGGTTCTGTTTATTGGCCGGCCAGCTCATTTCTAAATGTGTTGACATAAGCAATAACGCAGAGACCCGAAGTTGCAGGGGGGCACTGAGAAGGTAGGAGCCAGAAGAGGAGGAGGATGTCCTGTGAGGAGTGGAGGAACAGAGCAGCAGAAGGGTCTGCGATTGTGAGATCCAGCTCAGCAAAGGAACTGCAATCTCCTGATTTGGACACGTGCCACCAAACAACCCCTCACTTTCACATCGTGCAGCTTTCTCTATCCTGGATTGGTCTTGTTGCTTTTGACAGTACCTTTCACGATCCTTCTTTCTCTGTATGCTGCTCATGCATTTACACTCACATTTGTTCCAGATGAAAGGTCTATGCTTTAATGCAGTCTGGAAGAAATCTGCCAGCCTTTCTTTAATGAATGTGACAAGCAGGCCAGCGCAGACCAATTGAAACATTGTGTGACGATTTCAAGATGCAATCTCAGATTGTGTCACAATGGCGTCAATGACAGATGTAACAAATTAATTAGAGTTGACCGAAAGGCGTGTGTGAGCGACTGAGTAAACACTCATCTTATGTACTGTGATTGCAAACAGCCAAACATTGTGGTTTTATTATCTGCTCACGGTTAAGTGCCTTAGAAAAACAAAGCGTTGTAAAACAAGTTTATTAACAAGAGCAAAGCATGGTATACATTAAGGGTGACAATTTCCCCTTTGATTTACACAGACATTGATTTATATGGACCAATAGAGTTTATTGCTATTTGATTATAAAGTGTCTCAGCTTTTATAACTGCAATGATGGTTTATCAGTCCTCTTATGTATTGTGTCAGGCAGACGGAAGAAGAACTGAACTTTTCAAGACTTTCTATATAAGAAAGGTTGTCATTAAGCAAAAACCCTCTACAGACAAAGCCTCCTTTTGTATGCTATTTACCTTCCCTTTCTTCACCTCCCGTCACTCTCTTTGGTCTTGCTCACAGTCCAGGCTCTCTTTACCGTCTCTCTTCAACCGTCATCCTGGTCCTTTGTTGTTTCATCCCATGCTTCTTGTCCATCAGTGTGCCCTCTGTTCCTCTTAAGTTACCATGTGACTGTTACAGTTAGTCTTAATTGCAGTATTACTTTCCATTCTTTGTTATCTCACGCCCTTCTGATATCAAACTCCCAACAGTGACAGTAAGAAACAGACAAACTATTTGCTGCTCAGAGAGCCATTCTTGTTGTTTACTACTTGATAAGGTCTTGACTGTCAAGAGGACTTCCTCTATCGTGTATAGGAAAGTCTGCAGTTGAAAGGCATAGCAAATACATGTCATGTCCCCTCGTTCCAATGACTGAAAATGTTTCCTGACATGACATGTCTGACACACACTTTTCTTTCAACATGTCGCCTTTGGCTTTTTCCACAAAACATATTGCTTGCCTGTCAGCTTGGACAATAAAAAAGATTAGCGCAGACGGAATGGATACAACACACGAAAGACAAGAGTAACTCAGTGGGCTGTAACGCAATACGTTGCTTTGGTGGGTAACAAGAGGGTGTCTAAGTGGAAGTCACATGAGGTGTCTGGGTTTTAAATACCTCAGCCAAACAGCTTAGAGTGTAAAAACAATCTGCAGAGACATGAAAGTGGGAGTGAGAACACACACCAGGGTCAGATAACCCCTGGGCAGATGGGGATGGTCAACTGAGCAGGGAAGAAAGGTTGTGGGGGGTTGCCATGTTTATGCCACTAGTGTGAGGAAAGCGATACAAAAGCAATACCCTGCGCTCCACTTTTGGCCTCTGTAAATCCCCAGAGATGCTGGAGCTAAAACGGTGGTGATGATTAGAGATTCAATTTGGCCTGCCATCAATCAATGCCACCAAGATCGACAGGATCGCTGCCGATAGCCCACGCTTGCAACCAGATTGGGCCTGTGCCTCTCGGGATTCACGCCTTTTTTTCACGCTTTGTTAATTAAGCGCCCAAGCTGCCCCTGCACTTACTTATTTATGAATGTTGGCTTCGACCGGGAATGAAGACCACTGGGTTTACCCTAATTAGTCTCCCACTAATGGCCCTGATTCCAGACAATCCATACAATCTCAATCCAGACCACGGGACCCTTTTCTGTCAATGCACACACGGAACCATGAAGGCTATATGACCTTGACGTTACACAACCCATGTTGTCTGGTATCGTGTTTCTTTGGCACTGGGTGAAGTGCCCCACAGGGGATAATGAGGCATCACTTAAAAAAAATCAATTTCATCTCCGTCTGTCTAAGTAATGTCTCACCTGTTCATTAACCCAAGAGTAGAACTACCCAGATGTGTTGATTCTTGGCTGTCATTTGGTGGGAAAGGACCACAAAAGAAGGCTTCATGTTGGTGAAATATTAACGCTTTGCCATAGCGGTAATGGCTTTGCAGGTCAACTCTGCAATGATTTATTGATGTCTATCTTCTGTCAAGCACAGATGTTGAAAGGAAAAAAAATCATGTGTATATATATATATATATATATATATACTGTTTACTTCATAACACCTTCTTGAATGTAGTATGTGAGTAACATGACATCATTACTAAAACCCTAACTTATAATTACTGTAACTACTAATCAGTCCTCCAAACACCCTGCCCAAAAGCCTTTTTCCTTTCCTCTCAATGAAGTCACTGTTCAGGGTCAGTTGGCCCATTCGCTGTGGCCTTGTGTGGTGTGGTTTGAATCCCATAAACACCGGTCCTGACTCAGTCAGATTTACTGGCTAGCGGCCCCTAGGGATTTATTTGTATTCTGCCCACTTTGACTGGTTCAGGGTCAAGACGATGACTAATCAGGTCAGTGCTGATCCACACCCTGCTGTTGGAGCATTACCAACCCCACCTAGCTCACTTGGACCACCAGGAGGTCTGGCTTGTGTTGTTATGTGTGTGTGTCAAAGGTAAATGAAACACATATGAGCTTCAGCGAATGCTTTGTGCATCTCATTTCCTGTGAGAAAAAAAAATAGCATCGTGTTGTTCTATATTCTCTTCAGATTGCATCGCCACAGGCCACAACAGAAGTGAACCCAGCTGAACACTTGTACTAATGGGTGAGGTTAGGCATAAACATTAGGGTTGTTATTTTTTAACTAGCTAAGTTAGCCAGAGGCTGGGTTATAAGGATCACAATAAGGCAGGTGGCTAGGTGGAAAAAGTTTTGGCAAGTTATGACAAAACATTATTGCCACTCTTTCCTAACCGGGTTCCAAATAGGAGAATGTTCACTTAAATGTTTATATATATGTTCATTTGTAAATATAGAATAAAACAAGATGAAAAGATCCCCTTCTCGTTTCTCCTCACTTCCTCCCATCATCGAATCTGGTAATCGAATTAAGACAGTAATGTTCTTTTAAAAATGAATGGGCTGTGAAAAGAGCAAAAGGCTACACTGCATATTGACCATACATATACCCCAACCAATGACCCCTGCTCACATATAAATAAAATCCCTGTCCCTTGGATCTACTTACCATCTTCCCCTTCTGTTTATATGTGTATCACTTTTTATTTATTTGGTTTCCCCTGATGTTTGGAACACTACAGAGCTTATGTAAACACACACACACACACACACACACACACACACACACACGCTAGTCTCTACCAGGATGAATGTGGCACCTACATTACATTTGTACTTGTAGTTTTTTTGAAATTCCTAGACGACTTTCCATATGCCTACAAACACACACTCACAGACACACAAGTTTTGGATACAAGAAAATGTTTATGTGTGTGCTTAAGAATTTGCTTGTGTGTCGGTGAATCAATGGGTGCCTGGTGGTCTTGGGGCTAGAGCCACTGTGTGTGTGTGTGTGTGTGTATGTGTGTGTGTGTGTGTGTGTACGTGTAGGTGTGGGGGTTATTGGTGACACCTCGCTGCTTCCTAACTGACAGCTTTAGTTACACATCAATGAAGGGAGAATAATACATTATCTGGTATAGCCCATATCCCCTCCCGAAGAGGAATACAGAATAATGGAGAGATAAGAAATTAGAGGAATGGAGAGATAAGAAATTAGAAATTTACCATTGGTATATATATACTGGATATACTGTGTCGATAGAATCTATACATACAGTATATACAGTATATATATATATATATATATATTGAACACCCCAGCACCCCAGGTTCTCCCTATTCTCATTTGTTATTCATCATTCAGCCGAACCATGAAACTTCCACCTGCATCACTTCCTGTTTAGACGGTGTCCCTCTCCCCCTCCCATGTCCTGATTGACGACTCGCCTGTCTCTTAGATCTATGCTGCTGTTTAAGTGCTTTAAGGACAACAGGACACCTTCCAGGGAAACAGGAGGCATTGAGCCGGTGTGAGTTTATGGATCGGTGATGCAAGTGGTTCTGTAATCATGGTGGGATTATTTAGACATCCGTCTTACTGGGACGAGGACAGGATGACAGGATTCTGTTTTTGGGGTAAAGAAAGAAAGAAGGAAGCCTCCGAAGCCGCCGTGAGATTGTTTCTCTACAAGTCTATTTGCATATATGTGTGTCCATATGTGGGCGCGTTACTAACTGCTGGATAATTTATTCTTTCTTTCTCTGGTGTTTCTGTCTAGGGCCCTCTGTGTGTCATGCCAATGCGCAGAGGACTTTAGGTAATTGCAGTGGGCCTCTGAAAGCCAACTGCCATATGGACTCTAGGAAACTTAAGTGTCTACGCGTCCATCCGTCAATTTATTTTAATTGCCCAGAGCAATGTGCAGGGCCCATATCTATCGAGTGGTTTCTCTATAAGTTAAATACATTAATTATTAATATGTTTTGGGACCCCAAGAATCCGTGGCCATGATATTGCCTACATCATACAGAGCTGAGCTGAGAGTGGTTAGAGTTTAGATGCTACCGGCTCTAGAAAATATTGTTCCAATTTAATAAGTAAATACAGCAACTAGTTCAAACTATTTTTCACTTCTATTTCGTTACCTTCGCATTGCATCATACTTTCAGAGTCACATCAAAATGCTGCACCTCCTGGTTTCCAGTTCTTAGGCCATGTTGCAATCTAGAATCTGGAGCTTATTGCGCAGTGCTGCTTTTTACAAAAGCCTGTTTGTGGGGATCTTATTCAAATGGATGACTTGAAAATGCACTTAAGTATTCCCTCATGCAAATACAGGCATTGGCATGACCACCTATGAGTTTTTTTTTTATGGTCCTGTCTATGCCTGTGTCCTGGCTGGTTCACAACTGTGATGCTTTTTTAGCTGCTGGAGAGGCAAAGTCCATTTGCACAGAGGTCTAACAAGTCAAGTTATTGAAGCCGCCAAGTGCGAGAATAATTAACTCATATGCAATTAAGAATGCGAGTCCAACGAGGATCTTGCTGGCGAGGTGGGAGGAGCGCACACACACACACACAAAGATACACATGAGTGTGAGAAAGAGAGCTTTAAGTCCAACACGGATTAACGTGATTAATCTCACCCAGACATTTTTTGGGGCTTGGCATTGCTAAAAAATATTGCCATGAATAATTATGAGCTCAACCTCTCAAATCTTACTTTAAGTTAATGATGCCACATATAACAAAAAAAAACATTTGATCTGCCCTCAAGCTGCTGCAGAATTGAAATAAATCTATAGTCCCTAAAATACATGTATAAACCCTTTTCAGCAATCACTCCGCAGCTGTTTTTCATGATAGACCATTAACCCGTTGCCCACAGTGCGTCGAATGAAAAAAAGATAGGACTATCTCATTCAAGAGAACAATGCTTCTGCCATAGTTTTGGAGGCAGTGAAACTTGAACTACTCCACTTTCAAGCTGGCTCGTTGGGCAGCAAACACACTTTTAGAAAGAATATAGAGAATACTGGGAGTGGTTGGAAGGAGAGACTGAAGGTAAGAGACAAAGGGGGAAACAAATGAAAGCGGAAGGACGAAAGGATTAGTGAGTGAAGAAGAAAGAAAAATGACAACCTGCCCAGTTGACCTTGCCCAGTGCATTACATAGTGTAAACAGCATCTGCTGTGTGAGTGCATCCAGGCCATTGTTCCTGTTCCTGTTTGTGTTTGTAATGTGTTTTACATAAAACGCCACTCCCACACTTCTTTGTATGTGAGGGTACAGGGAAAGAGATATCCATGCTATTATGTGATCTTTCCCCCCCCCCCGGTTATAACAGAGAATGTGTGCGTGCGGCAGTGTCTCAGACACACAG
Source organism: Pungitius pungitius (assembly GCF_949316345.1). Lineage (NCBI taxonomy): Eukaryota > Metazoa > Chordata > Actinopteri > Perciformes > Gasterosteidae > Pungitius > Pungitius pungitius. Next base: position 13,778,989 of record NC_084906.1, on the reverse strand, counting down.
GCCCGCGGAGCCCTGACCTGGCGGGTTGCATTCCTGACTTTACCTGCCCTAACCTCCCTTTTGTTCTCTGTGTCTTTGACCTAAGAGGCTAAAGACTGGGCAAGCAGGTAAACTTTAACAAGCCCATGTGAGAAGCATCAGTCTGCCCGCAGGGTTTGCTCGCCACCTGGTCCTCCTTATCCGTTCTTTTGAAAAGAAAAGACAGGGGAGTGTGGAGGGGGGGGGGGCGGGGGGTGCGATGAGGTGCGATGGTGGTTGGGTTGAGTTTAATTACTCATCAGCTTAAATTCCCCATATGCCATTTCTCTCGCTTTTCTTGTCTTTCTCACAGGTAAATTAGGTTATACCTGCGAAATTAACACAAATGGCGGTGATAATTAACTTGACAATTACCCTGCAACATCTTCATAAATCAGAAGCGGTTGCTCAATGAGCCTTTTATAGTCTACACTCAGAGGGTAGTCCCCAACCTCCTATTTTATTTCGTTTCTTCGTTGATCCTGTCTGCCCAAATTTCCGATGAGCAGCAGAAAAGAAACGAGCAAACCTCAAAAGACTTTTGGTCCCCACCACTGCAGTATTTTTTTTTAAACTGTTCTTAAGTAATTAGAAGCCACTGGCACGCTGAAAATGTGGACCGCATCGGGACTTTGCCCCTCGCTGCTGCGGACGCCCAGGCAGCTGTTGAAGCAGGAAGTAGCCCGCTTTAAATCAATTCAACGTAATCATTACACGCTGCACTGGAAACGTGATCTGATATTTTGGTAGAACGTGGAGAGGTGGCATTAAGAGAAACAATGGTAAAGGGGGGGGGGAGGGAGAGGGGGCGAGAGGGCATGCGTTTGTCAGAGAGACGCGCTGGCTGGTGAAACAGAATGGCAAAGCTGGCCTGCTAAGCCCTTTCACTTGTGGCGCTCAGCCTTTCAAAAAGCCACAGCTTTCATACAATGCCCCGTTCCAGCTCTTTCTAGGCTACACCCCCAGTGAACAAACAGGATTTGTGTGTGCGTGTGTGCGAGAGAGTCTTAATAACACGTCTCCTTTTCCATTTGGAGGTGTGTTGGCGTTCTTATCGCTTAATTATGTATTATGCATAATGTGTAAGCATTCGAATTATGAAAGTTTACAGTATGGGTTTGTGTTCCCATGTGATTGAGTTCTGTTTGATGAGTCAGCCGTTGCTGACATACAGAATTGCTTGAAACCTACTATTAGAGTTGTGGGGTGACTACACTCACACACACAACCCAACCACGCAGGCAGCACAATGGCCCACCTCGATCGAACAAAAGCGTGTGTTTGTTTGCGTCTGTTTGAGCTTGTTTATGCTTTTAGTGCCTCGGAGACAAGCTCAGATAATCGCTAGCTTCCACCCAATAAAGCAAATATTCATTTGTTCACACGGAAGATTGTGTGACTCCAGACCAGCTCCGCTCTCTACGCCAGCGTGTCCACTGAAATTCACACATTACTCTCCAAGGACGAGTTTCCATATGTTTGGTCTAGCAAATCTGCGTGGTTATCTTCTACACAGTCTGTTGCCAGGGCTATCGAGCGGGTTACGAATGGACGCCCTGGTTGGCACGGGGGCAGTGGAAAGGAGAGGAGACGACGGGGAGAGGAGAAGAGGAAGAGAAGAGGAGCAGAGAAAAGGACAGCAGTGGAGTAGATGATGGCTCCCCGGGCTGCCATAAGGCAATGAGCAAAAAACAGTTCCCATCAGGCTGCCTGTTAAACATAGACACTTCAGCAACACGCACACGCACACACACACACACACACACACACACACACACAGGGCTTTGTAAAACGTCTACGCACACACACTTTCACACGCAGACAAACCGTCTCTGAAGGCCGCTGCATGTCAGCATGCCAAAAAAACAGTGGCACTGAAAGAAGCACAAGGGCTGTGGGGAATACAAGAGAACCAGCATGTACCGGCTCTCCAGCCTCATCTACCCCACCCCCCCCCCTCCCCTTTGTTTCCTTGCTGGCCCTCTAGCCTTTCATTCCCATCTCTTTCCCTGCTTTGCTCTCTCCTTCTCTCTTTGATTTTCTCTTCTTATCTTTTGCACTACAGTAGGTCTCCCTCTTCCTTCCCCGTTTTTTTTTTTTTTTTCTTTTCCCACAACTCCTTGTCTTTCCCTTTTCCTCTCATCCTCTTTTTACTTTTGCGGAAATCTAGGGAGGATTACATGTAGTCTGGTATAAATGAGTGTTCACGGACCGCCTTTTTTTCCACAAGAAACCACACCCAAAGCTGTGAATCTCAGTTGCTTTCTCTGTGTCTCGCCTCTCCCTTGCTTATCTCAACAAATAAGCACATATGAAACCGATATTTCCTTTGTTCTTTGGCTGTATTAAGCTGCTGAGTAATGCATTGAAAATGGCTGTTGGCAGATGTCCTAGTTAGTTTTTCAAAGACTTTGATCCACATCCATTGTTTTTTGTATCTGATATGGCTTTTTTTTTTACTGCTCCAGTTACAACCTTTGAGCAAATACAAGTGCACTTCTTTTCTCTGGGGAATTCAACAGTGTTATAATGGCACACACTGACCTTGCCGATCAAACCTGCCATGTGTTTGTTCCAGCGTGGCCTTTATACCAACAAAGCCAGTCTCCTTACAGGTCTACGGGCTGATGAAATCCCAAAGTACAGTATAACGTCGGGTTGTTGGCTGGCCTACTTGGTGTACTGAACGTGACTTTGGGGTCAGCGACTCCTCCCACTCACCTGACATGTTCTAACTCCCCAAATCCCTTAAAGCGGCACAGGTTCCAGGTGAATTTGCTCTCCCAGACAGACACACATGCTCAGCCTAGCGCCACACTTGCGTGCTGCCTTCCTTGAATAGTGAAAGAGGAAAGTGGGAGGCAAAAATAGATAAGTGATGCTTGATTTTGTATACGCACATTTTTCGGTCATACGCCTGGCGGTCTGCTTCTCACACCTGCATGTTTTTCTGTTTCTTAATGAGGAATTCAAATTGAAAAGAGACTGTTGAGAATGAAGGAAGATTATTTCAAAACCCATTAAATCCCCCCCACCCTTCTCACATTTGACCTTCGAGGCACTTCATATTTATTGGCCTTCGCGCCACCTCACATGATTTGGTATCCGGGTTGCTGGTTACTTTGTGCCGTTTGCTCATTAGCCGTATCGGCTGAGGAGTCACCGGAGCAGTCTGCAGGTTTGGTCAGACAAAGAGGCCCATCAAAGAATATCGGCAGTGCTTTATCTCCTTCAGTTAAATTACTCAACCGCCCGTCCTTTTATGTGTCTCTCTTTGTAGATAAAAATATAATGAGGCAATTGTTGAACATCAGCAACACGCTTTAGGTAAATGCCAGGCTACGTAGAAACACGAGATGGAATGATGAAAACAAGTGTATCGGTTTTCAAAAGATGTTAAAGAATATATTGTGTCATGCTAGCAGCCCGTGGTGGTGCAACTGATGTTAGGAGACATGTTGCCTGTTTGTTATCCGGATGTGTGTCTCAAAAGTCTTTTTATAGAAGTTGGAAAAGTGCACCTTGGCGTGTTCATGTTTGTGTGTCCGTGTGCGTGCGTGTGCGTGATTTCCTTCTTTGACTTTCATCTGCGTACCGGGGCGACTAAATCAATCAGACCCGGCGGAGGTTACACTTCACTTTGACTATTGCGTTTTTAAATACAAATTGTGTTCCAGGTACTGCAGCCCCCCCCAGGGAGAGCCAGGTTAGACGGAATGAAATCAGCAGCCGCAGTGACATGCACGCAGTATACAGACACACAGGCATTTTACTCTGTCTCGCTTCTTTCCTTCCACTCTGACTAATACGTCCAGGCAAATACTCACAGAGCATGAGTAGGAGATCCATATTTCCATATGCAGATCCCCGAGGCAAAAAGAAACCTGCTTCTCGCTGGCTTGTTTGCATTTTTCAGATGCAGTTGAACTGAGTCATTTGTCAGGAAATCAGATCATGGCATTTTACATCCACCCCCCCCCACCCCCCCCCGCGCTGCGCTAGGATCCAGCAATCCAATTCATGACTGGCGTGTTGTGATTTAACAGTGTTTACCGTCAGCTGAATTGAATTGATGGTGAACTTAATGAAGGGCGGGAAACAAATGAATTCAGACTGAATAAGGAAATGTTTTAAATAGAGAGGGAGAGAGAAGAAAATTTCCAGAAAGCGTTCATTTATTGTAAAAGATGAGGCAATAGTTTCCATGTTAGGTGATGTAAACATCCTGTGTCCCTACAGAAACCTGCCCCTCCGTTGGTGGTGTTTAAACATATGCAGACGCGGTTCCCTTAAGGTAGTCATTTCAAAAATGAGTAAACATGACTAAATGTGAGCGGTGAAAGTGACATCAAAACAATGAAGTCATCTTCTAGTGCCATTTCCTTTAGGAACTTTTTCAATTTCTAAAAAGAAAAATAAAGAAAACATCACGCACTGGAGACATGGCTTTTCAAAAGAAAATAAAAAAAAGTTGAACAAAGGTGGTTTAGACAATGGCCCACAACTCTGTTATTAAGTCCATTTCTATTCATAAGTTCTTTAGAAGCAGCACACACAAACTGCTGTGTACATTCTCGGTAAAAGGAGCAGAGAAGACACAAAGATGAATGGGGTGAGATGTTATGGACGCTGGATAAAAGCTTTCGGGTTCCCTTCTGGGAGCAAAATGTTTAGTGCAGTTCTCACAGTATTGGAAATGAAGCGGTAACTAAAAGGTTGCAAGTTCCAAGCGAGCTAAAGTATTCGCCTGAAAACACCCAGTCAGTCAGCTTTAAGTTAAACTGCATGTCTCAGGCAACCGGCCTGGCTGATGGAACACAGGTCCTTCCATTTTAAAGCAAACAAAAGCAGAAAAATGTGCTGATGAGATTGAGGTAACACGAAAAGTAGCAAAGATGGCACTCCTAAGAAAATGCCCACACTCACACTATGGAGGTATTCTGAAGCGCTTGTGTCAGAGTAAGCAGCCAATGAAACAAGTGCTAAAGGCTTCCCCATACTGCTAATGTGTGTGTGTGTGTGTTATTTTGTCAGCACTGTCGAGGAAGGGGCTTTGACTTATTCAATAGCAACTGAACACAGAGCCATTGAATGAACCCACTGGACAATGCGGACAGCTGTGAATTCCGGGTCTCGGACAGGGTGAGGGGTTGGGTGGTTAACTAGGAAGTTGGGGAGTAGCAGGGAGAGAATGTGCACATTCACAAACGCAGATATGGACACACAAAAGGAAGTTTGCAAGCTGGAGGATGTGGGACCGCATTTTTGTTAAAGCAAGTAAGAAAACTATTTCCTATTTTGACACTCACGAGTGGAAAAATTCCTAAGGCGGCAAACATATGTGTGTATCACGTAAAGCAAAATCCTCTGTGGCAACGCAGGAAGCGCAGCAGAAGGTCGATTTTCAACCCTCTTACAATCACGCACACATTGATGACTCGATCAGACGCACGTACATTCACTCAGACTCATCAGAGACTCATCATGCCTCGCAGGCATAAGCGCACATAGCCGCTGAAACACACGCATGTTGACACACACAGACAAACCTGTACATGACGGCACACCTGGTTTTGCAGACAGCTTCCCTTGGGGCTACCTGTTCATCAGATCCTCTGTGCTGGGTAATTACCAGAGTCAGAGGGAGAAGGGGATAGGAAGGGGGAGGGAGAGAGAGAGAGAGAGAGAGAGAGAGAGAGGGAGAAAATAGGTGGTAAAGACAAAGAGGGGCCCAGTCCATCAACGGTACAGGAACTAGACTAGACTTTGAGAGCCCTTGAAAATGCAACACACTCCTTGGTGGCAGCGAACACGCCCACGGTTACACATACGCTCACACGCATATGTCATTTCAAGAAGCAGCTGCGCTTGCTCGCGATGTCTTCCTTACGGGGGATTTAAAGCTGTTTTCCATTTCAACTGCTCTTCCCCCCCCCCCCCCCATAAAGCCTCTCACAGAAAAGGGCATTGTTGTGTTTGCTTTTGTTTACATATCGCATAAGTCCCAGAGTCGTACGGTTAAAAGCCGCTTGTCAGAAATGGCCTCCGCAGACCTGATGGACCAAGCAGAAAACCCAAATAGTATAAGGCCCCAAGGTATCTTTTGACAGGGGGGGTGGAGGGGGGGGATAATTGAGGGGCAGGGGCCCAGACACAAATGCAGAGGGCAAAGAGGTGAGTTCATTAGGCCCTCCCATGAGGACAGATGATACACAAGTTACACTGAGGGAGATGGGAACACGTCTTGAGTCAAAAATAAGAAACAAGGAGAGAGAGAAAGAGAGATCATGTCCGAGTCATGAACAGTGTAACGCTGTTGGCAGACATGACAAACCTATTGTGTGACAAGCATTGTTGTATGACTGACAGTGAGTGGTAGCGGGCTAGAGTATTTGTGAGTGTGTGTGTGTGTGTGCTGATTGAAAAGAGGGGCGGGGGGTCGTCACGAGAGGCGAGTCCGTTCAGGAATTCCACAGAGGAATCACCTCCTTGGCCTGTCTATGTCGCAGCAACCAATTACCGTGACTGTGTGTGTGTGTGTGTGTGTGTGTGGGTTGCTGAAGGGGAGGTCTCGCCATAAAATGGAAGGGACTTCTCCTAATCATTGCACTCTGGCCCCGCACAAAAGCAAAAAGGCTGTTTGGACCATTTGAATTTGAATAGCAACCTTCCTCCTGCTCTCTTCCCCCCCCCCCCCCTGTGTCTCTCTTCCCTTTTTCTCGACTGCACGCTGGCTCACAAAAGCGGGGCCAACAAAGATAGCACAAAAAGCAATCAGGCTAATAGCGCTAATAAGTTGAGCGTGGGGTCCTCGCTCTCAGTGTTGACACATTTCACTGTTTCTCTGGCTAAACAGAGGCTCGAGTGTTTGGCAACCAGACAACATAGTATTTTAATGGAGTGGCTGCCCCACGCCAGGTTGCCATGTGCTTGGTCTGTTTGACTGTCGCAGAGTACAACAAAAGCAGCAACTCGGAGGAGGAGGTGGGGAGCAGATAATTAACTAGTGGAGTAGCCCAAGGGGAGGATTTTGGGGAAGGAGTCATCGGGAAGGTTATTTTTATTTTATTTTCTCAGTACTTTTTTTCTGGCTGTATACAAAGTCCCGCTGGTATTATGTTTCATTAATGCAGCAGTTAAAGCTGGAGTAAGAAAGAAAGCCATTTTGTTATTAACAGGATGCAATTAAGTCATCTGTTTGGACATATCCGCTAGGCTGTCGAGGTCATATAGCTTTGTTTTGCCTCAGTTACCTTTCAGTTGTCATCTGACGGGGTCACGCTGACAAAAACGAGCGCGCTCAGAAGCTCAAAGTAGTCGCCGCAAGATGCAAGCTAAATCCTCACCTGTCTACTCCTCACTACTCGGGCCCCGTGGAACAACTGCACATTCCTCTCGCATCAATAATAGCCTTTCTTCCCCTTTTTCCTCTTTGGGCCTTTCCCCCCCCCCTTCTTTAAGAAGTCTGCTTGTTTGAACAAAGGTATATTTTTAAAGGCTTGTTACTGTGGGCGCTGTGTAGGTGTGCGTGTGTGTGTGTGTGTGTGTGTGTGTGTGTGTGTGTTGGATGCGGCCATAGGGACAAATGCTTCAGTGCCCTCCCCTGTTATTAGGCCTGCCCTGTCATTATGGGATTAGAGTGTAGGGTTTGGCTTTGCGTGTGCAGATGCATGTGTGCGTGGACGCATGTATTTGCCTGCATGTGACTTCTCCGAGCCGGTGTGTATTCCTGCAATTTTTCTCACACAATCAGAGCCATACATAATGCGGAAAAATCGTACCCCCACGCCCCCGGGTTTGTTATGCTAATCCCTTTGGTAATTGACCTCAATCATAAATACCACTTCGCTAAAGCCACCCCCAGGTTTCTCAAACAGTGACTGTCTAATTGAATAGTCTTTGTAACCGGTAGGTGGTTAAAAAACATTCCCCCCCTGCCCCACATGTCACATCCATCACAGCACAGCATGAAAACACAAGCACAGATATAGAGTTTGGCAAGAAAAAGAGGACGGGACAGGAAGAGGAAAATAAATGAAAACAGGTTGAACGTTTTCGAGTGGAGTGGGGGGGGGGTTAAGTAGTCAGAAAAGGTGGAGTTTCAAAGTGTGTGTGTGTGTGTGGATGGGGGGGGGGGTAGATGAAGAGAAACGGATGGGGAATTAGATCTAGCCTTCCACAGAGATGATGAGAGATTGAAACTGAATAAGAGGAAAGTCAGTGCGTGCAAGGACGAAGGATTACTCATCTGTACGCTTCACTCTTACTCAGTTATTATTTGGATGTTTGTTTGCCTGATTCACTTTGTTTGCTCTTTCCCGTGCAATCATCCCCTCTCTCTCTCATTTTACTTTTCCCTGATTTGAAAGGGTGATCTGAAACATATTGGGCTAAAAGACAAACGAGAGCACCTTCTGTACAAGGGAGGATCTTTTAGTCACACAATGGCTGTTTCTCCCCCAACTCGTCCTTCTGGTTTTCGTTCTATTCTATTTTCTATTTCTCTTTTTTCTCTTTCTCGGGCCGAGCCTATTAGGCAAACAGCCAGCATGGACGCTTTCAGAGGTAAAACGAAATACCTTTCACTCTTTAATCTTTCTTCGGCTCCCTCTCATCCTTTATAATCCATACAGCACGGGCTTTGTCATTTTGGCAAACAGAAACGTTTGCTCTGAGCATAGACATATCGCTCTTTATTATCTGGCTTGTTTTCTTTTCTCTATAGTGTGCGTGTGTGTGTGTGTGTGTTTTTTCTGTGAATCCGCATGTTTCTGAATTGACTCGACAGTCACGAATATTCTGGTGCACGTCTGCCACCTGATGTACTCCACACACACACACACACACACACACACATAAAAACAGTGCTCGGAGACAAATGAGAACAGCAGCCACCAACATTCACACAAATGCGCGCACAAACACACACACACACAATGACAAAGAGGCCTGGTGAGGTCGGGGTCATTCAGTGTTTTTGCTTTGGCCCATTGACTGCGGATTGGTGCTCCACTTTGGGCACAATACAGAGCTGTGATGCACAAACACACACAATCGCACCACCACATAGACACACGTACGCACATTCATACTGACGCACAAGCGCAGACCCGGTCAGGCTAAACAATGCGGACGCATCGAGAAGAGAAGTGTAACTGCTGCACATGCACTCCCAAACGATCCACCGTCTGCACCACTGCGCCTCGGTGTCTTTCTCTTCTCTCGTTATTTCCCTCTTGTCTCCGTCTCCCCTTCACCTCCCCTCTTTGACTCCGCCTGTGTTGCGCCGTGTTGTCTTTTAAAGCAAGGCCAGCTCTCTAATGACAAGCCAATACAGCACACAGACGAGCCAGTCATAATAATAAACACCAGGCGTCGGGAGGCGTATCGTTTCCACCACAGCAGCTTACCTACCTGCGCGGCTGTCGGTAAAAGGTCTCAAATCACACACTGTCATGGTGTGACTCAGCGGAAGTCCCGCAGCTGGCATGCACTGACACCGTTTTTTTGAGATGAAAAGCCTTTATTTATGCACGTGTCAAATGTGACTCATTGCCTCCATTTTCAAAGAGAGTTGTACACAAAAGCAGAGTGAATTAATTCATTCGAAAGCATATCTCTTATCAGCACAGAGAGATATTTGAAGGCTGACAGGCGAGAAAGGGGAAACGATTATTGGGCGGTGAGCTGGATGCAGTCCTGCGCTGCTACGTGCTCCGCGAGCCACTCCCAGAGAGACACCGCTTGCTGCGGGGATGTGGGAGATTCCAGCTTTTGACCATATTTCTACTTCAGAAACTCTCAAAAGAAGCCCCGTTTTCTCACCGGCACCCACTAAAAGCACGAGGGGGTGAAATTCAATGAGAGTTTACAGCTTTAACAGCAACTCGTCTCAACAGAGACTCACTGAGCTTGGGTTTACTCTTTTATTTCACTCCCTGTCAGCAACAAAGCGAAACGAGTTGACAGACTTCTTCAGCCTTCTTCGGGGTACAACGGAGGAAGGCTAGAACATCGGAACATCCCGCGGTTCAAGATCACTACCTGGCAGCACCCTTTCATCATCTTTTACTATCTTGTAGAACAGCACAGCGGTGGAGATAATAAGCGGTGGCTGCATGCTGCGCCTTGAGCCCCAGGTAGTAAAACACTCTACCTTTGTTGTGTTCCCGGTGCTCTCACAAAGTATTTCCCAATAGGAAACAAGAGGGTGAAAAGGCGACAGGGGACAAGAGATTTGCTGGCGTCAATCCTATCCGCCATTTTGTATTGTGCTGTTCTTTGTGTGTATGGCGAGTATGTAGTGTGCATGTGTGTGTGTGTGTGTGTGTGTGTGTGTGTGTGAGATAGGCGCCAAAATAAGGTAAACATTGAGTGCATTAAGTGTTCCTGGATAGTTTCAACCTTTTGTTCCGCTCAAAAGCTCCTCTTTTGTGACACCAAACTTTATAGCCCAGTTCTTCACTGAGGCCGTCTGTTGGGGTTGTATACCTTGGAGAGTTTTACAACATGTTACTTTCTGCATGTGTAGGTGTTATCAAGTGTTTGTGTGTGTGTGTGTGTGTTGTGCTGTGCTGCCCCGTGGGAGGCGGGACATTTTCTCAGCGAGACCCGCTGTTGTTTCCGTTCCCCGGTACGAAAGCAAACGTCTAAATGAAACTAATTAACCAGGAGGATCCAAGGAGCTGCAGTAAAACGCCCGCACAATACCTCACAGATCACCCACCTAGATCCCAGGCCGACCTTCTCACTGTCTCGTCGTCTTCCTGTCCCACGCGGACACAGTGCTTCTTTGTTTAATTGAAGAATATTGCTCTGAGCCCGCGCTTTCTGTCGTTCATTAATCCGCTGAGCTATCTGAAGAAAAACTCTTATCTCTTCCGCCCGCTCATTCGACCACTTTTATGACTGTTGATGGTTGCAATAGTATTGCAAGTTCTATTGATCTTCCCTCTCAGCCTGTTCCTCTTTGCCTGACCTGGATGTTTTTCTCCTGCTTCTGTTCACAGAGACGCTGATGGACACAAAGTGGGCCACGACAGAATTAGCCTGGACTGCACACCCTGAGACCGGGGTGAGTTTAATGTGCAGTGTGTGTTTGCATGCCTGTGTGTGTGTGTGTGTCTGTGTGTAGAGTAAGACTGATTTATTGATGGAAAAAAAACAATGTTGGAAGATAAGAGAGATTTGGCCCAACATCGCAACTGCTGTTTCAGATTCAAATTTTGAATCATTTATTATCGAGTAGTCAGTAACTTCAACTCTATACTTATTCAGGGGGTACATTCAGTGTTTACGGGGTACAACATACAGTGGGTCTGCATGCCTTTCTCATGTGAAATGGTTTTGCACACCTTCATTAGAAAAGAATTTAACCAAATACGTTTTTTTCGATGTACTTTTTAGCAGCAGAAAGAGATACACTGCAAATCGATTCCACTGCCCCGCCCAGCCACATATGTTCTCTTCCCCTTGCTCATGTGCACTGGTAATGTGAAAGAAATTCTAAGTTTCCTCATGAACTAACCCTTTTAAACACTAAAATATTTCTTGCCGTTGACCCGCTCCACGCCCCGGCATTCGAATCTACCGCACACAATGTGCCAGTGACAGCCCCATCTTTCTTTCCCATGTGGTTCTCCACAATGGCCTAAAGAGGAGGCTTGACCTCTCCTTAGCTATACTTCAAAGACCCCAAGCGCTCCTCCTCTTGTCTTTGTGTGGCCCTCTGACTCGGGCCCTTCGCGTTTTAAAAGGTGGGCCCCCATTTTTATACATTTTTTTTTGCCCCTGCAATTGCAGCAACATTCCATCGCCAGCTGTTGGACGTCGACCACCCTTTTCTTATTCTACCCTTCACTTCTAAGTTACTAAGCGCTAATGAATCTAGACGCACCAACACCCCCCCCAGCTGCAACAATCGTTTGGACAAACACACTAACAGCCTTTCGTTCTTTCGGTCTTCCCCTTGGTCCCCATCCCTTCCAATCGGTCCATCTTCCTTTGCCGCTCCTCCTCGTTAAACTATAATGCCGTCATGATGCTCCCACCGGTTCCATGCAGAACGCCTCCTGTTTCTTTTCCAAACAAACCCGCAACAGATGCTCCTTTTCAATGGAAGTGATTACAGTGGGGAGCCTTTTGCACTCCAGATTAAATTATCAACGTAAAGACTGGAGAAGGGTTTCTCCGCTGCCCCTTTCTTGTCACAGAATGTCCTGTTGATGGGGAATTTTTTCACTCCCCCCCCCCCCCCCCCCTTTTTACATTTCTCCTACAATGAATAATGGATCCTCAATGCTTTTTTGTATCTTTACGGATGAGTGTTAGGTGTGTACTTTAGTGTTTAGGAGGAACCAATACAGTGGCTGAGAGGACCAACGACACAAGAGCTGGAAGGGAGGGGCATGGACAGTTAGTCTGAGATGAAGTAAAATTCATGAATGTTGATTCGGAGGGTTCAAAGAAATCTATTTCTAAAAGAAAAAGACACAGACTGCGCTCCCTCTCCCAGGATGCTGTCCTGTCAAGTGTCGATAACAGCATCTCCGGGGCTTTTCAAAGTGTTGCACATCAAACATATAATACAACATATGGCCCATAAAGATACACAGAGGAAAGATAAACTGCATCTATTGTGAGAATAGATTTTTGAATCGTGTCTGTAAGAGCACATTTAATTATTTTTACGTGCAAGACACATCACATACTGCACTAATGTTGTTTCGTGCATTTCCAATTTCCAATATGTCTGCTTGTATTGTTTGTGCGTGGGGGTGTTTGTTCATATACTGTTTGATTTATCTTGAAAAAACAGATGGCGCATGATGGGGGTATTCCCCTTCATAGCAAAGCTTGCCTTCAGACTTGCAATGACACCCGGAGGGTTTTCCATAACCAAAGTGATAACAATCTACCAAGTTAGTCAGCTTGAGGAGATAATAACTATTGTTGAGTTTCGTTGCCTGTTTCACAGATCCCCAGCATGCTTAGACATGTGTTCAAAATAGGCCTGTTCATACTAACAATAAAAATAGTCAAGCAACGCTTCAAGGGGAACAATTTGAGTTCATCCCTCAATGTAATGATACTTGTTTTTCTTAGTTCCTGTCCAGGTAACTTAAAGTCAATGTTCACCATTAATTCATTTAAGGTTGATGGTTAATGACAAAGGTTGTCCATTAAGATGTCTTGCAGCACAACATGCGTCTACTTTCTCCCTCGATATCCATTGTTTGTTCCCTAGTAATGGCAAAATGCAATCCCACATACATCATCAAGGAGACGGCAACAGATTAAAAGCTTTGATTGGAAAGGACAAAGAGAAAATTAAGTGGAATTGTAAATCTTGCACAACGATTAATCTTGTTGTGAATCAATGCCAAGAAACTTGACCCTATTTCAAATGACCTACTTAATTCATTCCGTCTTTCTAAGCGGAGTGTTGGCCACTGGTGCGTGTCTCCGGGGATGACCTCTCTGTAAACACACACACACACACACAAACCAAAGCACAACTCTACGTGCCTACCCTCAAACAAACACACAGAGCAAGTAAACACTCACATAAGCACATTCAAACAAACACGCACAAAGTCATACACACACCTGCAAACACTTGACTATATCGCTGTTTTAGCAGTGGGTGATTTAATGCACTGAACTAAATACCCATTGACACTTCATGCTTTTAGCCGTGCCATTGACCTGGTCGAAGATTATTGATTCCCTCTAGTAGCTTCGTCTTCGCTCTCGCCGAGCCATTCTTTTAACGCAACGGCCGAGCTACACCCATTCTCCATCTCCCACTGATGGCCTCCAGGGTCCTGGATGAATAGACTTGTTTCCACCACATCCATATCACAGCCTCAATTAAGATGCTCGGACAGAAACAGATGACTCTGGAGAATAAATGGGTGTCTTCAATCAAATGTTCAGAGGCCAACATTGGTCCTTAGAGTGTAAACCATTGACGCTTCATTTGTTATAGATGGGACTTGGCAAATACTTAGTAAAGTATGTTAGTCTTCCAGGGGGACAGGAGGGCTAAGTGATGTGACCAGCCTGGAGTCAGAAGTTTCCAAGTTCAAGCCCATAGATTTAGGCAGCGATTCCAATGAAAGCCATGTACAATAGTAGAAACTTTTACCTGAGACAGTATTTAAGCTTTTGTTTTTTCTTTTCATTTGTCTAGTTCTATGTAGTCAAATGTAATCCCCCGCTTCTGTGTCATGTCTAATGCAAAACACTTTGAAACCTGCTACATATGCAAATAACCTTTTCAAGGCCTTGGCTGAGTTCACTATGTTTGTCTGATAGGAAAGGAGAACAGATCCCGCAGCACACAAGCACAAAGATATACTATACACACAGGAATTTCTATTTGAAGTGAAATGATTAAATCTTGGTGTCCTCATTTGAGATTGAAAAATGCATTAGATGTGTTTCACAGTAAAGCTTTTAAGTCTAGTTTGCCCGCGCTTATTTAATGAAGCTGGTAATCAAAGTTTAGAAAATGTAATCCCATTTTATCCTGAGTAATTCACCCCCTGGGTACTGTAGCAGCATTAAAAGATATAAAGGAGTGTAAAAGATGAAAATCATGAAGGTTAAGCGGCATCTTCATTAGAGGACGTTGCGATCATTGCTCTGTAATTGAAGCTTAATTGGTTGTGAAGCAATGTGACTGCTACTTCCAAACAGATATGAGGTAAACATGCTGCGGTGGCTCTGTGGTGAGGAGGTGACAGGTTGCTGTAATTGAGATGAATTTGCAGCCCTTGTCCCTGGCTCCACCAGCCAGAGTTTTAAAGTGTAGCACGGCAAAAGCAAGGATAGCAAGGAAAACTGCCCCTAAAAGCTGAACGAAATGTCGCAACACCGGTCAAAGATATCAATACACATTTGCAGCCTCTAATCTATTCATGTTTTTCATTTACTCTCTTTTCAGTGGGAAGAGGTCAGCGGCTACGATGATGCCATGAACCCCATCCGCACGTACCAAGTATGCAACGTACGTGAGCTCAACCAGAATAATTGGCTACGCAGTGACTTCATCCAGCGCAAGGATGTGCTGCGCGTATATGTGGAGATGAAATTCACAGTGCGCGATTGCAACAGCATTCCCAACATACCAGGTTCCTGCAAAGAGACCTTCAACCTCTTCTACTATGAGTCAGACTCAGACTCAGCCACAGCCACCAGCCCTTTCTGGATGGAGAACCCTTATGTGAAGGTGGATACCATTGCCCCAGATGAGAGCTTTTCCATGCTTGAGAC
Source organism: Pungitius pungitius (assembly GCF_949316345.1). Lineage (NCBI taxonomy): Eukaryota > Metazoa > Chordata > Actinopteri > Perciformes > Gasterosteidae > Pungitius > Pungitius pungitius. Next base: position 13,763,692 of record NC_084906.1, on the reverse strand, counting down.
TGGGCGGGTCAACACAAAGGTTCGAAGTTTCGGGCCGTTGTCCAGAGCCGGGTTCTACTTGGCCTTCCAGGATCTTGGTGCCTGCATGTCACTAATCTCAGTGAGGGTCTTTTACAAAAAATGCTCCACCACCATTGCCAACTTTGCCGTTTTTCCGGAGACGGCAACCGGGGCCGAGGCAACCTCCTTGGTCATTGCGCCGGGAACGTGTGTCCCCAATGCTCTGGAGGTGTCCGTGCCGTTAAAGCTCTACTGCAATGGAGATGGCGAGTGGATGGTCCCTGTAGGAGCCTGCACTTGCGCATCTGGCTTTGAATCAGCCATGAAAGAAACCCAATGTCAAGGTGAGTGTATTCAAAACAGGTATTTTATTTAATGCTCTGTGTTTGTCACGGTGGATTAAGGTTGAGGATTAAGGTTAGAGAGACTTTTACCTGCTGCCCCAAACAATGAACGAATTGTTATATATCTTACAGAACAGTGTGCACATTTTTCACATCTATAAGACGGAGGTGGGGTTGAGGGTCGGGCGTCCCCATGGTGATCAATAATGTATCACAATATTGCTGCTGAAAAAAGTCCCATTAGCATTTTAGGCACATAGGCTCTGATGGTTGCGTGCATGGTGAATCACAATGAGTGAGCAGCTAGGGGTCAAAGTCTTGCCGAAGGACCACAAATGGTTGTTGTGGACGGATTGTGGTTGTAGAGATTGAAGCGGTGTTGTTTTGGGTACAGGTCGCAAGCAGGTCTGTCACTTGATTTTACGTCTGCCCGGAACATTTGACTCATTAATCCAATGATGACAAGGTAGAAGTATACACACCAGAGGCACCCACTAGATGACATTGTCGGCAGGCAACTGTTGTCTCCTCCGATATTCCAGTTTAGCTCGGCAGCTGGTTGCTAAATAAATGGAAATCCAGGGGAGACTGTCTGTTTCTTAGAGGCCCTGTGACGATTTCAGGTCTGATTGAAAACATGACGGGTTCACAGAGGTTTAGAGCAAGGTGAATTTAAACAGGAGGGAGGGGAGAGGGGGGGGGCTCAACTGAACTGCATTGCAGTTGACAGCATGGAGGAGAGCAAGGGATAAATGGACAATGTGTGTGTGTGTGTGTGTGCATGTGTGTGTGCTTTGAGGGTACGGGGGCGTAAAATTAGGTTTGGGCTGCGCAGGTCAAATGGAGAGAGCAGAATGTGACGGCGAGAGTGAGAGAGAGATGGATAGAGGTTGGGTTATTTATCAGCCGTGTTGAATGAATGGTCTCTGCCCTTGTACAGTGTGAACGTGGTCAGCACAGCGCTCATTATTCTCCTCGCAGCAGTTAGAGATGAGGCTGAGAAGACTTTAAAGTTAAGCACCAATGCTAGTGATCATCCGGAGAGTGGGTGGATACTTTACACTGTCAGCTTCTGGCAGACCCTAAATATGTGTACTCACCTTTAGAGGGAGAGTGTGTATGAGTGCGAGAGAGAGCGTAGTAAATCCAAAGCTTGGTGTGTGTGGTTAAAAACTAATTTGTTTGTTCGTGGCAGCTCAAGGTCGAGGCCCGGGCAACTGGGCCCGAATAAAACATACTCTAATCAAGCCTCAGTGGAGACCACGGTGGATAAATCTACCTCGTTCTTCTCTTCTCCTTCCACCTCTCCTCAGGTCCACTCTCCTCTCCAAACCCGTTTGTCATCATCCTTTCGCCATTACTCTTTTTTTTCTTTTTCTCTGCTTTTCTGACCTCGTGTCACCTTTTTTTTCTCCTAGTTTTTCCTTTCCTTCTCTTTTTCTTCTCTATTTGAAGGACACCGCTCTCATTAATAAGCAAGTTACAGTAAGGGTGTCTGCATATTTTTTAATGGATGAGCCGTTTTTTGCCCTTCCACTTGTTTGCTGCACATTCTGCACAGAATATTCTTTACTTTTCTCGTCATGCACCATACTTTCCAATTTCAGCATATATTCTAATCAGTTCCTTAAGCTCTATGTTCTGCATGAACATAGAGCTTATGATAAGACACAAGGGAGTGGGAAGGCTGCTGAATTAGCATTTTCTATGCCTCCACCTCTTTCACTTCCTCCATCTCCCCTTTCCCTTTCGCTTTAGCCCCTTGTATCTCTTTCTTCCTCATTCTTTCTTCCTTTTTATAAGAGGAAATTGATGAAAGGTAGAGGATGACCCCTTTAATCACTGAAAGTTATTGATCAGCACTTTCTAGCTCTTTTTAATGGGCCCGCTTTATCAACTTCTTTCATTAGGCCTACTTGTTAGAGAATTCTCCAAACTCTCTTCCCTTGAGAAATTGCTGGTAGTTGACTTTGGTCAAACATAAATTAACTTGCAGAAGGCCTGATAAGAAATGGAAGAAGTTTTTCCCGCACCTGGTAAAACTCAAGGTTGTTTCTTATCTGTTTATCAAGCAGTATTTCCCAGTATTGGCCAGTGGTGTTGATGACTGATTAATGGTGGAATAACAAATACACTCAGCGCTAATGTACACAGTGCAGTCGACTGGTGGTTGTTGTGCTAATATTGAACTTAGAAAAAAAAATAAAAATAAAGAAAACTGGGAAAAAGCCGTAGCAGGAAGTGGTCTGCTAGAGATTTGACCTCCAACCTTGGTTGTTTTCAACAGGGACCCTTAAACCAACGCCAGAGCTGTGGTGATGATTATTATTCAGAGGGACAAACATTGCAGTGTGTCCTTGACATTGACGAGCTAACGCACCGGTGGGTCACCTAATCAACTGGCCCCTGTAAACGTTGCCTGTCTTACCTGCTCTCGTCTTTATTAAGCGCTGCGGCAAAGTCATTCATCTTTTAACGAGACCGTTTATCAAAGATATGGCGGGCGCCAAAGTCGGCGCTGTCTGCGTTCCCCTCCCTACCTGCGACTTATCACCTGAGTTATAAACCTTCAAACAGCGGCTACACATGGGCGGAGGGCATTCACAAAGGCCACCGGTGTTTTCATCAGATTAACTAGGCCTTACCAATCGAGAACCAGTTAAGGTGAACGCATGATGAAGGGTAACTTTGTGTAGGAGTGTGAAGGGAGTTTTTCGAACGCAGAAAGATGGCAACAAAAGTTTGTTAACACGGTGTAAATAGAAGTGAACGGAGGGAATTGAGGCATGGACGGCGTGAAGTTGAAGCTACATCCATGGTTGTGTGCACCTCAACGTGTGTGCCTCTGATACTCTGTATGCCTGTGCATATGTATTTCATGACTGACGGAATTCAAATGGAAGCCACCATGCCAGCGTTTTAGCTCTGGGGGTCGTATATGTCATTTGGGATGACAGCCTCATAGTGTGAGCATGGGTTTAAGCAAACAGCTACATGCCACTACAGCTTGCCATAGATGCGCTCTCTTTCGGGGAGAAGGGAAAAGACATGTCCATGTGTGCATATGTATATAAACAAACACGTGCTAAAAAATGAACATGTTACTCTGAAGCTAAGGATGTGTAAAAGGAGAATGCATTACTTTGAAAAGTGTTATTATAAGAGCTTTATTGCCTCACAGTTTGGCTTTATTTTGTTTTACATCAGCTTGCAGCCCTGGCACCTTCAAGTCCAAACAAGGAGACGGCTTCTGCTCGCCCTGTCCAGCCAACAGCCGGGCCAGCTCAGGGGCTTCCAGTGTTTGCTCCTGTCGAAACGGTTACTACCGCTCCGACGCCGATTCTGCTGACTCCCCGTGCACCAGTAAGTAAAGACCGCCCGATAATAACCACCTGTTTCAAAGTCACACCGATAGTGTGAAATGCTCGAATTGTAATCTTTGTCAAACAAGACAGAAAGGGATTCAAATTTTATATTCGGACGTTATTCAAATGTATTGTTAGCCGTGAAATAAAATGGTTGACCGTGTCATAAATATTCTCCCAAACTTCCCTCTCGTAATTGTGCTCTCGTTGGCTGATAAATGCCCTCAAGCGTTGGTTCCCACACGCACACACATTGCAAACAAGTCTTGCTTGCTTTCCCAACGTTATCCTGAACGTTATCATCCGGGCCCTCCCCCTGTCTGCCTCTCAGTGTCTATCCGTGATGCTGCCCTCCTTTTACAGACACTGAAGGATTTTTTTTATTGTTGCAGTGCCTTTGTTAATAGCAACACACACACACACACACACAGACACACACACACACACACGTAGGAGCTAATTCATGCACTGGTGAAGAGAGAAGAAGATCCTCTTTTCTGTTGCTGGGGTGGGGGGTTGATTCTCCCACAGTGTAGTAAGAGATAAGGCTCCAGTAATTGGATAAGAATTGCTATGGCTCTGCCAATAGTTGGTCTCGCTCGTCTCGCCCCCCCCCCCTCCCCCCTAGCACTTCACTCACAGACACAGACTGGAAATGAGCATGCAATTTAAATTTGAACTCCTGCCTTCTTTTTCGGAAGAACATTTTTTCATTTGCAGTTAATGCATAAGAAATGTACGGATACCACTCCACAAGGAAGATTCTTGGGTCATGAATCATGCTGCTATGGAATCATAAATACAATTTATGTCTGTAACTATATGCAAACTGTACTTTGCAGTAGGAATCTCTGTCTATCATCATAATCTCTCTCTGTACTCTTACCAAGGCAAATCTTGTAACAGCCATTGTGCCCGGAGATTAAATTCACACTGATTCCGAACCTATTCTCCTCATCTCATCCACGCTTCTCTTTTGCAGCTGTTCCCTCCGCACCGCGCAGCGTCATCTCCAGCGTGAACGAAACCTCACTCGTGCTGGAATGGAGTGACCCGCGGGACCTGGGAGGCCGCGAAGACATTTACTACAACGTCATCTGTAAGAAGTGCCTGCCTGAGCGAGGAATGTGCTCACGGTGTGATGACAACGTGGATATCTCGCCGCGGCACCTGGGCCTGACCCAGCGCCGCGTCACCGTCCGTAACCTCCAGGCCCACACGCAATACAGCTTCGAGATCCAGGCGATGAACGGCGTCTCCAACAAAAGCCCCTACACGCCCCAGTTCTCTGCAGTGAACATCACCACAAATCAGGCTGGTAGGTGCAGCTGCAGTCCCTTGGCTTACGTGTCACACTTCAATTATTGAACTTGTGGGCACTGCCGAAGGCTTGAAGAAGCCGCAAGACAATGTCAGGGAATGCGTTCTGCGCTTGAGAAGTAGAGATCAATTTGCTCTATGCATGTGGGAGTATGTTACATATTTCCCCTTTGAACAGGGATTGAGAAGGAAGACGTTCTTCTGAATGAGCTTAGAAAGGAGACCTTTTTCACACGCCCACAGCGCCGCTGTACAAACGCCGCTGCAAATAGCAATAGCGAGGCAGCCTGCATTCAAAGTGTTGAACCTTCGGTATTTTAGCTGCCCACTGGTTCCAAGGCGCCGCTCATCCAGCCCTCAGCACCGATAGGAGCCAGGCCAATGTTGCAATCAGGGCTTATGTGTAGAAAAATAGAAGTGTACAGAGGAGTGAACTACTGCTGACAATCTGATTTAAGTGAATAATTACATTTGATATCAGTGTTAATGACGTCATTAAAAACATATTTTTACTAAAGAAATTCAGCAATTTCTTTGAGGCTTGAACCACCTCAGCGCTGTTGAGCTTACTTTTAACTGGTGTGTTTGGGTTGGTCTTTCCGTCGAGGTTCTCCCAGGGCTCCTCAGTTGAGCCTTGGATGTGTTTAATCTTTATGTTAAATTTACTATTACTGCAGGGTCAGAAACCCAGTATTGTGCCATGCTCCTTCCCCGATCATCTCTCTCCCCTCTCCATGGCCTTCTCCTTCCTTTTTAGGGAGGCCTTCTGTTTTGGGGTCTAAGACCCAAAGGCCCTAGAGGGCCCCACGTGAGGGCCTCATTGTTAAACACGGCGTTCAGCACTGTTCAGATGGGGTCCACTCTCCATCCGGGGTTGTTTGGGGTCAGTTGCCTGCAAATAAAAAGCGGTGAAAGGATAGGAGGGGGCAAGAGAGCATCATCTGTGATCAGATAATTCCCTGGTGTAGTCCCAAGACCATCCCTTCGTGGGCATTCACCTTTTAAGAAGCAAAATAAATAGTAGGGCGGCGATAAGCCCCAGGGGCCACCTCCATGGTAACTCCAACGTCTCCTCCCGGAGGAGGGCCCCTAATCCCCTGGCTAGAGAAACCAGGGGATATGCTTAGGAAGCATTGTCTTCTGGGGGGAGAAGAGAGACGTGGTGGGCCTTGGTGGGTCTTGGTGGGTAGCATAGGGGGAGGGAATGAGGAAGGTGAGGGAAGGTCTGGGGTGCAAATAGAGAGAGAGAGAGAGAGAGAAGAGGGATGTCCGGCCACAAACACAGGCAGTGGAGAGGGAGAAAGGAAATGCGAGGGGGAGGATGAAAGAGCTAAAAATTGAGGATTAAAAAGCTCAAAGGAAGGGACAGGGTCTAAGACTGGGAGTGGTGTAAAGTGGTGAAAAGAAAGATAAAAAGTGAAGAGCTAAAGAGGAGAGGGGAAATTAAAAAAAGTCTTGTGTCGGAAATAGTGAGATCATTGTTTTTTAATAGAAGTTACAGGTGAAGATTGACAGCTGGTTATGAACAGATTACGAGGATGCTGAGAGGGAGGGGTGCAACGGATGTATAGTCTGAATTTACAAAAGAGGAAAGAGAGACAGAGACAACACGCCATTATTAGGCACATTAGAATAATAATATATATTTTGCGTGTATTAGCAGTACATTAATGAAAAGTGAATAATAACGGATAAACGCAGGAAAGCAGAACCTTTGTCCTCAGTTTGGAGCAAAAGTGCAGCTATAGTTTAGCAGTCAAATGAAAAGTAAAAAGTATGTGTGCTTGCCCTCAAGCCTGCCTATAGTTGGTGTATGGTAAAGGAAAATGCATGTACCAGAGACTTATCTCTCATTTTCCAGTGTGATTCTCTTGTCACAGAAGAATTAGATATCCCCTCTCCCTCCCCAAGCACTCAGAGGCAGAATTTGAGCAATAGTGGAGAATGGTTATGCATACTAACTATCGGTCGAAGCTTTTCACCAAGCCCACAGCCTAAGACTTTGTGTCTGTTGTAGACATACAAAGGGAAAAGTGTTTGAAAAGATTACACAACATGGAAAATGATAACTAAAGCGGAATTCCCCTTTTTTTGTCTTGCCTTCTATAGCTCCCTCTGCAGTGCCCATAGTTCACCTGATGGCGGCCACGGTGAGCACTATGAGTCTGTCCTGGCTGCCTCCAGAGAAACCCAATGGAATCATTCTGGATTATGAGATTAAGTACCATGAGAAGGTAAGCAGCAATGTAAGTCAACGCCTGAAATTCAATCTGATTTCACTGACTTGCATGGTCTCTGCGTCATCTGTGTTTCTGTTAAATGTGAAAAACAATGCCTCTGCTGATAAACACAGCAATGAGGCAAGTCACCATTTCCAATTTTCTCTCGTGTGATCTCTTGCTATCATTCTTTCTCTTCTTCCAATTCTCTATTTCTCTCCTCCCAATCCATTATCATATTTATATTCTGCTGTGCCCTTTTCTGAAGCCCTAATTCCATTTCTCTCTTGCCCTCCCTCTTATCCTCTTTCGAATCCACACATTACAAAAGTTCTGGATTTTCCAAAGGCCCAGAGAGCTGTGTCGGGATCTGCCTTGGAGAAAGAACAAAGTCCCTCAGTGTATGTCAGCTCTGTTGGTTGACATGTCCTCCTCCCATTGAATTAACACAAAGGCTACAATCTGTCTCCTTCCATTTATCCTTCTCTCTCTTCCTCTTGTCTCCATATTTCTTTCATGGCCTGTGTGGTTAGATTGGTGTGTGAGGGATGGAAGAGCATCAGAGAAGGGAGAACATAGGGGCACAGTGTTTTGCATCGTTTTGATAGCATCATTTGATGCATTATTACTCATCTTTGCCTCTGCAGGATCAGGGCGAGGCCATTGCCCACACCATGACTGCACAACGGAGCAACGCCCGCATTGAAGGCCTCAAGGCCAGAACCCCCTATGTGGTTCAGGTCCGTGCCCGGACAGTGGCCGGTTACGGCCGTTACAGCAGCCCAGCCGACTTCAGCACCAACTTTAAAAGTATGTTACTCCCGTGTCTACTTTCTCACCCCCAGGGGTATATTTGATGCTGTGCAGATGTTTAAGAACATAATGGAGTGTCAAAAGCATGCAAAAGACTGAAGTCCTTGTTGAGAAATTGACTTCATTCAAGGTATTGGCTTCGCTTCTAAATCATAGTTATCCTTAAGCAGACAAAGAACAAACTAAATCTTTCTTGCAGTCCTTTTGAAGACATTTATTATTCTCAGTTTGCTCCCTATTGTACTTGATTAAGCCTAAAGAAAGCAGGGACATGGTTGTATTGAGATATAGGAAAATAAACTACAACTTTACAAATAGATTCCGGCTAGTGTGCTGTAAATGTATGTGGGGAGCACCTACTAACCCCTTTTTATCTTTGATCACCAAAGATGACGACCAAAAGTCATGGCATGATCAGCTGCCCCTCATCGTGGGATCAGCCACTGCTGCCTTCGTCTTCATCATTGCAGTCGTGGTCATCGCAATTGTCTGCCTCAGGTACGTGAGGACTTTCAGGAACATTTGTGGAAAATGTTTTTCCTTTGACTTCACAAAAAAAAGATAGCTTCAAATGTCAACTTTATTTGCATGTCCTCCAAACCACCCGAGAAGAGTCTCAGCGGATTGTTGTGCCACCTGTGAGGCCCCTGAATGCCAGATTAGCCTTCTGAATTTGTGAATAGTAAACAGCTTTGGCCAAAATGCTACTTTGCTCACTGGACACAGCATGGTGGAGCAGCTGTTAGGCCTGATAGGTCCGTCCTCGTGGCACAGCACTCAGAATCCACTGTGCGTTTGCCCGGGCCACAAAGAACCCAGATGTGGCCGTGTCCGCTGAGCCCAATTGACCGGGATGATGCAAGCGGCTGCTCACACCTTTCAAAAAGCCTGACTCGTTAATTCTTTCACCATTCATTTGTCAAGCAGGAAATGCAGTGCATGTGTGTGTGTGTGTCTGTGTGTATATGTGTGAAAGGTTGGCACCCGACACTGAATTGCGCCCACCGGGTTCCCTCCACAAGCCAGTTCAGGCAGCGGCTGACAAGCGTGGGCATCGGTCACGCTAGGCTGAATAATAATCTCCCTTGCTACCCCAACCTCTCGCGCTCTCGCTTGTTCGCTTCTCTTTCTATTTTCACACCGCTGCATTGTGTCTCTCTCTCAGGGTCCGGGCTTAGCCGCTACCCTGACTTCCACTGAAGAAAACGAAGAAAATAGTAGTAATACAAAACGCAGAGCTTTGGCATATTCCCGAACCAAATTTGAATTTGAAATAAGATGCAAATCACCATGGGGTATTATTGCCCTGGTTACTGGTTAGACAACAAAGGAAGCACATTAACATGTTATTTAAAAAAGAAAAAAAACCTGCCCCCCCCTCTCTCTGTCATAATCTGTGCCACTCCCCCCACCTAAAAGAAGATGAGGATGCAGAAATGAAACAAAAAGAGAGAAGGGAAATGGTGAAAGAGGAAACAGAGAATGAGAGCAAGACAGCTAAGGTGTATGAGGGGAAAAAATAAGCACTCATTGTGATGTCTGTAGGGCTAGAAAGGCAAGACAGCTGAGTTTGCTGTTTGAGTCTTCTTTTGTCCTGCTTGCTCATTTTTAAGGGTGCCGAGAGTAAACGACTTTCACTTGCTGCTCCGGGCAATAGTATGATATCTTTTTTTTTGTTTAGACTAGTGTTCCAGTTCCCAAGTATGAATATTTGTGTCACCATTCATTGATCCAATCTTTTGACATACTGTGCATCCGTTTCTTCAGATGCTGCATCGTAGTGTGGCTACATCTCTGCAGACGTTATTAGGGATCTATTTTCTCCTCTCCACTTCTGTTCTGTTCCGGGCACACGCAGCCTGCTGTTGGGAGACCACGTGACTCACTTTGTGTTTTCATCTTGCTCGACAGAAAGCAGAGAAACGGTTCTGAGTCGGAGTACACAGAGAAACTGCAGCAGTACAGTAAGTCTCTTTGCTGAAATGCCCCTCCTTTTTTGCATCATTCACATTCCCAAAGCATTGCTTCTGTACTCCTACTCTTTCATTACTACATAGCAATGGACTCGGCCTCCTTAACCACTAGAGAACGGCTCACGTTAATTGGTGTCTAGTGCAATAGTATTTGCATTGATCTATCCCTTTGTTGATGGAGAATGTGTTTTCAGACCCTTACATAGGGTTAAAATTGTGTTTGACGCCATAGATTCACTTTCCTGTTCTTGCTACTGAATCCCCAATAGTAACACCTGGAATGAAAGTCTACATTGACCCCTTCACCTATGAGGATCCCAACGAGGCGGTGCGAGAGTTTGCCAAGGAAATCGACGTCTCCTGCGTGAAGATCGAGGAGGTCATCGGCGCAGGTAACCCACCAAAGCTCCTGAGCTACAGGGGGAAGACTGCTAGTCACCTCCAGGCCATACCGTTAGAGGACTTCACAGCAAGCGGTACTTTCACTCAATTTCATCGCTAGTCCTCTCCTTGCTCCCTCTCCCTCACACACTTGTTCCTCTTAGGAATCCTCTTTCCAGTTGTACAGATGTCTAAAGCATCACTAGCTGCAGTTTGCTGTTTTTAAGTTAGCGTCCCCTAGGGTGTCTACCATGATTTGTGCATTTGGAGTAGCTGTATGGTCGATTATAATTTCACCCATTTCCTTTAAACAGAGTCCAATCCTGGATTAACCAAAATGCTAAGTGAGAAAAATTCATTTAGTTTTAATGATAATAGTCATTTTCCAAATGATTTAAAACTTGATTCTAATGGAATCAGATTTGGCCCAATAAAAAAAAACTTCAGCCCCATACAGACAGGATTTGTTTTGCTAGGGGAGATGGCAATCCAAGAGCATGAGTTTGGTTTAGTCCCTTATCTCTTTCAGTCTTTATTACAGCATTGTTTTTTTGGGACACTTGCTGTTCATGCATTCTCTCATTTTATTACTTATAAAGATAGATACTTTTTGTGGTATTTGTGCACAAAGCAATTCCTGCTACCACGGAGAACGGCTTATATTCATCTCCTGCATCCCCCTGAAATATAGATTTCTGTCTGCACGGGGCGTAAGATATATAAACAAATCTTTTCCAGGACTGTTAGTCTCTGACCCTGCCCCCATTTTGAGAACCTCTTTACTGAAGAGTGCTTCTACTGGATAACTACTTTTAACCCTTGTTTCTGGCATTATGCGATTGTGTCTCCTCCTTTAAGGACCCTCCCAAAAATGTTGTTGTAGATAGTATTTCACTATTCCATGTATACAATATATTTGATAGTAATATTTCTGATTAAAAGCTGCAGGACTCTGCCAATTGAGATTGAGTTTTCTTATCATTGTACTGAGCCAAAATGGAGGACGTTGTGATGGCAGAGATGGGAGTCCCTACTACTGCTTCTGCTACTACCATTACTACTGCTACTACTACAGCTCTTCTACTTCTGAGGCCACTACTTGAAACCCGTCGCTTCCCAGCATTCGCCTTAAAAGTGACGAACCCTCAACCCGTGTCTTTCCTGTTCCCCTCCTCTCCTCTCCCCCATCCTCAAATCCCTCCCTCCATCCCCCCCCCACCTTCCCCTGACCTCCCCCCCACCGCGGCTCACATGGCTTGATTCCCCCCCCCTTGCATTCCTGCACACGCTCGGCGTAGACTCCAAATGTAGAGCGTCCACGACCCCAAGAGCCCCCAAGCTTCTGTCCCCACCCATCTCCTCCTCCTGTGTCCGCTTCACCAGGCACCCTGAAGCATAGCACCCCCCTCTCCCCACCTGATTCACGTCCCCCCTCCTCCCCTTTCTTCCTCTGTCACCCCTCCATCTCACATTCTATCACCATGCTGTTCAGAATTTTTTTTTTCACCTTTCAAATACGTTTTTTTTTCAAATCATCCTCTCACATTTCATTTTTATTCCTCAAACTCACCACGCTGTTTCTTTTAATCCGTAGCTTAACAGCACAGCGCCATTGTATGCTCGCCCGTCACCACCCATCCCTCGACACTGGCCTAGAGTCCTAGCTTATCTTGCCGCTCCCTCTGACCCACCCCTCCTGCTACCCGTCCCTGGCTCCTTGGTTCTAACCAGTTAACTGTCCCGTCTCTTCCCCCACTCTCCTCCACTCTTCCATCGTGCCTCTCTCCCCTCCCTCTCTCTCTCTCTCTCTCTCTCTCTCTTTCTTTCTTTCCCTGCTCACGTCGGCTCTCACAGGAGAGTTCGGAGAGGTGTGTCGCGGTCGCCTCAAGCTGCCTGGGCGCCGGGAGATCATCGTAGCCATCAAGACTCTAAAAGTGGGCTACACTGACCGCCAGAGGCGAGACTTTCTGTCCGAGGCGTCCATCATGGGTCAGTTTGACCACCCCAACATCATCCGCCTGGAGGGTGTGGTCACCAAGAGTCGGCCAGTGATGATCGTGACCGAGTTCATGGAGAATGGAGCACTGGACTCCTTTCTACGGGTGAGGGAAAACAAAAGGCCCACACCAACAGTATACATAAAAGCAGCAGATCTAATAACAGTTACGCCCTATAAAACCTGATTTTTATCATTAATGCAACTCCATCCAGCAAACCTGTTTTTTCATAATCCCACTTTCTTTGGAGCCATGAAAGGTCTTCTTAACCACTGCTGCAGAGCCACAATGGTTATCTGACGTGCACTGCTTTCAGGCAATTGGTGACATTTACAAAGAGCTCAGTCCCCAATTTATCACTGCCTCAAAGTCACATCATACACTGTCTGCCAGAGAAAGGGTAGGGGAGGAACAGAGGATGGATAGGTTGCAAAGAGACATTTGCAAAAAGACATTACAGTGTAAAGTGAAAGAAGATGAAAGAGGCAGGAAAGAGGGCACATGCAAAGAAAGTACTGTATCAATGACAGAACAGCATATAGGTAGGACAAATAAAGGTAAAAGGGAGGCTAACATGTATTCCTTTCAACATGAAACCTTGATCTCCCATCCAATCCATCCTTGTTTTCTCTCTTCCTGTGCCAGCTCAACGATGGGCAGTTCACAGTGATCCAGCTGGTCGGGATGCTGCGTGGCATCGCAGCAGGCATGAAGTACCTGTCGGACATGAACTACGTTCACAGGGACCTGGCTGCCCGTAACATCTTGGTCAACAGTAATCTAGTGTGTAAGGTGTCCGACTTCGGCCTGTCTCGCTTCCTCGAGGACGATCCCTCAGACCCCACGTACACCAGCTCACTGGTGAGTCAGAGAGAGGCTTTGTGTATGCGCTTTGAGGTTTTCTGTTCATGTTTGGAATCAATGTTTAAAGGTGCTACAAGTACTGTTTTAACATCAATACATCACCAATTATTTAAGACGTTAATTGGTATTGCCAATATGAGTGTATTCAAAAATTAGCGTGTTCCCATGTGACATAACTTTTTTTTCTTTCACATTTGATGGTAGGTAAAAGTGGGACATTTTGGAAGTAGTACCTCTACTTCAATGACAGTTTTATTTATTCTTTTATTTGGATTCGCTTCTGCGTTTTTTTACTGATGAAGCTTTTGCAGAGACATTTTGCAATAGTCTTTGCTGGCAAATTACTGGCAAGTATGTAATAAAAGACTGAATAATGCTCTTATTATCCATACATTTGCAGAACAGAGTACAATACATGGGATAGAGACCATTGAGATGTGATTGTTAGAAAGTTACATGAACTCTGGTAGCCAGTAAAAGCCACCACTTTGTCCCGGGAAGACATGGCGTTTTATTTATCTAAAGTTTATAGTAATTTGATTAAATTGGGTTTAGACTAATTCTAATATACCTCACAACCAAATTAGTTTACTTTGTGGGACAATGTCAACGTGAAATACAAGTTTACCTCACCTAGAGTTCAATTTGTCAGATAGTTATATGAAAGGATTCTACGCTGGTGATGTATTGATGTTGAAAAGTACAGTTTGTTGCATATTAAATATTCTTCTAGCTTCACATGTTTGTGCATTTCATTTTCTGTAACTCCGTAAACCTTGTTCGTTCCTGGTGTTTGGGTCGTACAGCATGCATCCATGTGTTGTGCATCAACATTTCCCTTAGACTGTGTTTTTCTCACCCTCTCTCTCCCTCTTGTATGTGTGTGATTCTGTGTTTGTGCTCCATCCCGCCAGTATTTCATGCTCACCTACTCATTCGCATATCCACAGGGGGGCAAGATACCCATCCGCTGGACGGCTCCCGAGGCGATTGCCTACAGGAAGTTCACCTCGGCCAGTGATGTGTGGAGCTACGGCATCGTCATGTGGGAAGTGATGTCGTATGGCGAGCGGCCGTACTGGGACATGAGCAATCAAGATGTAAGCTGATACAAGGATATTGTTCCGTAGTTTGATATGTTTGACATTACATTGTCTACTAATATTTTTCAGAGAAATTGTAATCTGTTGCAATATATCTCATTTGTTCTCTTCTGTCCGCCGTCACTTGCTATTTCCATCCTCTCCCATTCTCCATCAATGTGTTTCAGTGGCCTCTGCACTGTACTCTGTGATTTAAAGGCATTGAGATTTCTCTACCGTCCTTCCTCAGGTGATAAATGCCGTGGAGCAGGACTATCGACTGCCCCCACCCATGGACTGCCCCACAGCCCTGCATCAGCTCATGCTGGACTGCTGGGTCAAAGAGAGGAACCTACGACCCAAATTCACCCAGATTGTGGCCACGCTGGACAAGCTTATCCGCAACGCCGCCAGCCTCAAGGTGGTCACCAACAGCACGCAGTCCACTGGGTAAGCTGCAATATAGTTATTATGATACAAAAAAAGGATAGGTTTATACTGATGATCAGTGGAGCTGGTGAATAAAGAAAAGAAAGAAATCAACTTGATGGGTTTTAGTCAGTGGGTCAGTGATCTTCATGAAGGGAAATAATGTCACATTAGGGTTAGTCAGTGCTGATTGCTTTCTAAAAATCTTTTACGGTTTTCTTGGGCCAAATGTTGGGGAGACCTGCTGACTCCTGTGATAGATTACAGTAATAGGTCAGTTAGTTTATTGAATGAAGTCACTTGACTTTCCATCGGTGAGAGTACTTTCATTTGCACCTGAGCCAGAGTAACCTCGATAATGATTTCCATTGGGCAAATATTTCTTATCCAAGGTAATATGGAGAACGTGAGTCACTCTGACTCAGCTGTAACAATCATTTAAATCCTATAAAGTGTAGATCTTCTCCAATACAACTCTTTAATTCTCGCAAATGCAGCCTGGGCCATTATGCAAATCCAAATTACCATCACTCAATAGAGCCCTTAAAGCAACTACTGAGAGCTTAATCAATGGTGTCACGTCTACATTTAGCTGTGCTACCTTCCCTTGCAACCTGTTTCCTAGAGAGAACTTGGAGGATAGAGGGTGTAGATGTGGAGAGAGAGCGAGGGGGATGACCTACCTATCTGTCCCCGTATCGGGGTCTTTCTGTCTCGAGGGAGGGCCGTAGACAATCCTGGTTCGGGCTCACGGGGGACACGAGGTCTCGGTTGGCCGCCAGATTGACGTTCTTAGAAGATTACGCTTGCTGTTAATTAGCTGGGTTAAGGGGATGCAAAAAAAAAGAAGATGGGAGCGCCTTTTAATTAGCCACTAACGAGATTTGAAACGGGCCAGCGGAGAGGTGGCCTCCTGCCGACAAACCTAACAGGGGAGGAGTGAGAGACGCTGCCGCCGTGCAAGGGTGGCTGGAGGTTAGCTAACGCTGTCTGGGTCAAACGTCCTTTGATTGTGTGGGTCATGTGCACTTGACGAGGCCAGACGTATTGCATTGGAGGTGTAAAGGGGAATGAGCACCAGAAGTTTGGTGATTTTCGGCTTTCTGCACCATTTGCGCTGAAGATCGATCGTTGAGCCTATTTCGTAAATGCAGACATTCACACTTTCTAAACTTAAAAAATGCACAACAGTTTAACAGAACCTTTGGAGACGCTAACAGTCCAAGCCATTGTATGTGGATTTAATTATGGCCAGGAATTGTCTAACTAGCCAGCAAACTATATTAACCAATGTTTCTGCTTTCTTTCTGTTTTTATTTGCCTGTGGCTCACATGTGGCCTTTACACTAACAGTCTGGACCCTTTTGAAGCCAACCTTAGAGGACTAACAATACTCCATTAAGAGAAAGCCAGGGTCTGCCGTTACCAACGGCCTGAGGCCTTGGGCTCCTAAGCACAAGCCTTATTAAAAATCCCTCCATCTACACCACTCAATGGACCCTCTGTATCACTATTATTAACTCCCCCTCCATGCTGTTTCTCTTTTATCCCTCTTTCTTTCTCTCTCCATTCCTCTTTTAATTGTTAATGAATCTAATTCCATCAAAAAGGATGACAGGGATCAACAGAGCAGAGAGGAGGGGAGACAGTGGTGCTCATTCTCTCTGCATGTTCCCTCGCCTGTTTCTCCTCCCTCTGCTCACCACACCTCCATGTCTCCCCCTCCACCTTGGTCTCCTCTCGTGTTTATCCGCTTCTTGCTGAGTTGTAGCACAGTTGTATTAAAACTTCCAAGGTGGCCTCTCTATCTACAGCATTGATCAACATGGGGGGGGGGGTTAATTTCTGTTGTGCAACAACATGCGAAACACAACACTCCAACACAGGGACAGGAATACACACATCAAGGTTTGTCAGGCCTTTTCAGTATTGCTCATGTATCATGCCATCGGTGTTTACATTCCACAGATCTTATGAAGCATTTCTGCAGAATGTCTTCCTCACCTCATCTGCGATTGTGCTACCCTTTTGTCTAGACAACCTCGGATGACGTTGCTGTAAGAAAGTATGCATTGACCTTTAAAAATCCATGGAATACCAGAACAGGTTTAGACCACACCTGCACGGTTGTGTCAGTCCCCATGAAGCAAAGTGGCATCTCGCTGAAACGAGAGCTATTTCAAAGGAAACATGGCGCGTTCTTACATCATCAATGCTGCAAATTAAATGCATTCATGATTAAGAAACCTTTCAATGACAGCTGTCGGATCTGGTTCCTTGTGATATTTCAATATGTGCATTCACCATTCAGAATCCAATTCTGATATGTCAACACACACCACCCTGCCGCTTCAGCTTCAACCCAAGCACCCACCACCCACCCACCACCCACCATCCAAGCCTCCAGCCAGTCTCTCCACAGTCATAAAAGTGACACCCCCCTGCACACGACTCCTTACATGTCGGGGAGAGGAGAAGAGAGGAGGAGAGGTGGAGAAATGGAGAGGTGGCGCTCAGTGGGGGGCGTTTGGGGGTGAGGTTGGCCCGCAGAGGCAGTAGAGTGACGACCTTAACCCTCTCTCTATCTCTCTGTTTCTCTTTCTCCCTCCTCCCTCCCCCCGCTCCCCAATGTAGGGTATCCCAGCCCTTGCTTGACCGCTGTGTGCCAGACTATACTACTTTTACCACTGTGGGGGACTGGCTGGACGCCATCAAGATGAGCCGCTACCGTGACAACTTTGTCAATGCCGGATTTGCTTCCTTTGACCTGGTGGCCCAGATGACAGCAGAGTGAGTGAAGAGTGGATGCAGCTAATCAGCCGTACAATTATTGACTGGGCCGAGTTGGAGAGCCTAATAAGTGTTACACAGATTTTCCTTGAACAAAAACATGGTTTATGGTTTCTCATGGTTTAGTTTAACATGAAACAATGTGGAAAGACATGAATAACGAGTTACCAGCAACGCAAGATATGATGCGGTGAAAACATAAAAAAAAATAATGCTTTTCCTTTAATTTGGTAGGTCATCAATCAGGATGGGTTTGCTGTAGAATGGGGAGCATAATTCAATCTCCAGAGGACCAACAAAATTACATTCTTCAGAAGCTTTTACACAATTTACTATTTTTTCAGCCATCGACTATGATGTGCGGGTCACCTTGACGATCATCAACCTTCTGCTGTGTTTACAAACAGGAAATGATGTAATGGAAGTCATGGGAATTGGAGGCCAGTGATGATGAAATAAATTAATTAGGGTTATAATGATAAATAAATTATCCTCATTAGCTGCATAATAGGCAATGGAGGTGGGGTAATTTGTTTCAATTTGGCCAGGCTGACAGGTGTGGTGTACTGTGGTTCTCTGTTGGCCTTAATGGTCAGTAATTCTTCTAATGGTTCCCATTTATTATCATTTCATCCTCCATCGGTTCACCAACGGGGGTGAAAAAATATGAAAAATAAAAATAACAGCATTTATTAATTTGAAATTGCAGTGATGCGCCTTTATTTTGCTTTGGAGAGGATGGATGTGCATTTTGGGTCTGTGTGCGTGGCCACATGCACGTACCGAGTGTTTTGCACGTGTCTGCCTGCACTTTTTTACTAAAACGGATTGGGCCACAAAGTCGTTGAGACAAGGAGAGTACATGGTGACTGTGTTTAATATTAGATTAACCAGTATTTGTGTGTGTGTGTGTGTGTGTGACTGCACGGAGAGGTCGCAGACTGTGGCAGAGGCCCAACAGCCAGCTAATCGCCGCTCCAGACACCGTCCGCTCTCTCCCCAGCTATCGACTGGGGAAATCAAACAAGCGAGCGGAAAAGAAGGTTCTGGTGATATAATTGTACGGCGTTAAACCAACATGGCCATGACGATTAGATTATGCTGTCGGACTAATGACGGCCGAAGCAGGTGCACTCTCCCAGGCCTTTTATACCAGGGTGTAGCAATGTCAACGTTACAGTATGTCAACATTTCATATTTTCTCACTGCACCTTCAACTTACTCTAAAGATTACATCGTAGCTGCTGTGAGCCCTCGTCTATAAGACTAATTTACACTTTCCAGTCTTATTTGCTGTAGTTTTTCCTGGATATTTTTGAGCTCTGAGAAATGGGGTTCGTAGCAGAGGCTGAGCTAAAGCTGATTTACTGCTACACATACCCATTCTAAGTATGAATGGCAGGTCCCTAACTGAGTAATCTGTTTAGTATCTTAAAGAAAGAGAGAAAATCGTTGCTTTCGGGTTTCTAAAGCAGTGGCGGGCTGGTGCAGCCTCTGTGAAACCCGCCAGCTGCCGAACAGTAGCTAAGTTTGCTCTCTAATCATTAACTATAACATAATGGCTCGTTGACTCTCCTCCTGCCCACCTGCCGGGCAACAGAAGCATGTCGCGTTAAGAACCACATTCACTGTAGCTGGATGAGTGTCTCCATTGTGTGGACGCCGGTTTATGGGTCATTTCCAACGTGCCGCGACTGTTCGCACCTGGTTGAATGCGTGTTTGCTTTTGTGCGAGAAGTGAAATTTGCCCTTCCGCTTTACACATGTGATGTTAGTCTAGTTATTTTTATCCATATATTTAAGACTCGGCCACCTGTTCTTATTTTCTTCTCTTTTCTTCTAAACCCACAGGGACCTGCTGCGGATAGGGGTGACGTTGGCCGGCCATCAGAAGAAGATTCTCGGTAGCATTCAGGACATGAGACTGCAGATGAACCAAACACTTCCCGTCCAGGTGTGAGCGACAGGACAGACAGATCGATGCAGTCGAAGGACAGCAAGATAGGAAAAGGGGGGAGGAACTGTGCCAGAGAGAGACATTGGAAAACCCTAGCTGCCTGCCCCATCTCTGCCCATTAGACGCTATGAAACTGGCTTGCAGTGCCTCTGACTATTTTTTTTTGTCGTTATTTCACTACCACTTTCACTTCCTGTTCCTGCTTTTTTGTTATTCCTCATTTTTTCTTTTTCCATCCAATTGGAATTTGTGTGTTTTTTTAAAGAGGAGAAAGAGTTACCCCCCCCCCCCCCGCCGCCCCTCCTCCCTTATATTCCATGCGTGCCTCACCTGCTGTGGTGTGGGTTGACAATTGCATGCATGTGTGTTTTAGTGAGGTTGGCCTCAGCCCTGTAACTGAAATGTCACACTCTGATCCTCACTCGAGAGCCCGTCCCTGTGACCCCCCCCACCCCAGCTTTGATGGACATCATATATAGTAAGTAATGAACGCCCTGGTCTGAAAAAACGTGAAGAAAAGGTTCACAAAAAAACAAAAAGCAGAGGTTTTTTTTGCACCCACAAGAAATAGAGGACAGTCCTTTCCCTGATAGAAGTTGTGTAACTGTGCACGTGTGTGTCGTTCTCCATCTTCATATTGAAGGTGTGTGATGTAAAAGGGCATTTGCTGGAGAAGGGTGAGGCACAAGGAAGAGGAGAAATGATGGGCTGAGATCAAAGGTCAAGTAGATGATAGGGGTCAAATAGGTCAAAGAAGGACAGCCGCAGTTTTGGACACTTGTTTTGGCTGTTGAATCCTCACACGGTCAGCAGATGACCTCTGACCTGAAGTGACTCAGAATAGCTCCACAGCATCATCCAGTGTGTTTTTACAGATAAATGTTCTATTTTTGTTTGTCCACACACCTTTTTTTCTTATTTTTTTTTGGCTTTCTTACACATTTTTGGGAGATTTGTGGTTTTAAAATGGCCGGTCAACCCCAAGTACGCCCACTGGACACTTTTTGTGATTAAGGGGTGACAAGGACTGTGGCAACAATATAGAAAGACCACTCGGCCTTTTGTGTGCGTTTTTGTATGTGTGCGTGCGCATGTGTGCGTATATGTGTGATTAAGTGTGCTTGGATGTGTGAGTATGTCGAGTTGCACACAAGTATACTGTACAATACAGCTTCCGCTATTTGCCACCGTGGAGAATTAACGCATGAACTGACCCGTGACAAGGAGCAAATATATCTGAAACAATTACGCTATATTCTGTGGACAACTGTTAAACATTCTTTTTTATTGAATCCCAAAAAAAAAGTTGACTTAGGGGACAAACTGAGAGAAACTATGATGGACACCTTACCTTCAACGTACTATTATCTGGATTTAGAAATAATCAAAACTTTTGTTTTAATTTCTGGAAATCCTGCCCTATGTATTTATTTGTACCCCCCCCCCCCCCCGAACCCCCCACACCCCATCAACACCCAAATGGACTGAATTTGGGACGGACTTGAAACAATCACAAGGAAGAGAAACTCCGAGAGGATTCACCTTATGAATTGCTGAGTATTAAACAAAAGGAAATGCATATAAATTGGATATTGTATTTTTGTTGTTGTTCTAAACAGCTTGTACATGTTTTCTAACAAAAATACGATAAATAACAAAGAAAAATGGTGTTTTGACAAAATGGAATTGTTGTTGTGAGATGTTTGATTCAGAGTGAAATCAACAGCAAGTAAAGTACTAAGAGAGAGGATGGGGGAAGTCAAGTGGCAGAGGAAGAGGTTAATAGCATGTCACCCTTTTACTCTTCCGTCCGTTGTTGTAAGTATCTGTGCCCGATTCTGTTCACGTTTATTTGTGCCAGCCGAACTGGATTATTAAGCTTCGCCAATCCGTTGTCATTCATCTGTGAAGCACTTTGCTTTTCTTCAAATCAATCACCCCTCAAACAACTCAAATGTGGCCCACACACACCGATGCTCATGATCACCTCCAACAATGAGATCCTCCCGATCCATCTTATGCTGAACTGTTAAGGAGCATCCAGGAGGATTGTCCACAGGTGATGAAGCCTAACTGCGCACTCAGTTTGATTGCAGTTGAGGCTGAGCAGTTGATCCGTTGTTTTCCCGCAACAGGACCCTCAGCAGAGAGTCCCGAGCCGTCAGGAGAAAACCTATTGGTCTTTGTCTGTCAGGTCGATTAATGCAGCAGCCGATCTGGCATCGCGAGGCCACGGGCATGCAGTGAGCGCAGACATACGGCTGGCTGACCTATCATTATCTCTCTTCATTTCCTGTCTGGCCTGCAATCATCCTGTCTCAGCCCAGGCTGCTGCTTGATTGGTACAGTGCAGGATCAACAGCCCTGGCACGAAGAAAGCCAAAATCTGCAGAGCCCCTCTTCCCTAAGTGATAGCAGCTGCATCAAGACGCCATACTGTTTGCACCTCTCACAGGGGGGGGGGTTGAAGGTTTTAGGATTAAAGGATAGAGTTGCACCAATGGTGTGTTCTTCCAGATATTCATCCTATTTTTTGGGTTTGAGCTGATCAATGCAATACATTAATATAATTAGTTAGGTGTATAATGATGACTTAATGTTAGCGGCCATGCTGTGTCTTCCCATATTATTTTGTCAGACTTTCTTGAGTACCTTTAAAAGCCATGGAGGATATTATGCAAAACAACAATGTGTTTCCAGTTTTTATATTGTTTTATCTTTTTCCTCACATGGATGTTTTCAATTCTGCACATTAGGAGGGTTACTAACCCACAGTAATGTAACTGTTGTGAAAACAAATTATACGGGAAGTATCATATTGCTATTTGTTGTCAACCCAGATTTCTATTACAATGACTGTAGAACAAAAGCAGAGGTATCGTCAGATGTATTAACATAATGAAAATGTGGTGAAAGAGTCTATTAGATGAGCAAATACTTTAGTTTCTCCCAAAGCAAAACACAATTGTGTAAGGGAAAGAAAAGAGCAGAATTGATGTTATCGGAGGGTGACTTTCACAAATAGTCTCACGGGAATATACGATACTATACTTCCCGATGCCCTCGGCTCAATCATTCAATCATTTAAGCCCCTCTATTACAAAGTCACACGCGGCACCAAAATGAGACAACGTTGACGAGCGTAAACATTAAGCTGGGGTTGAATTTGGAGGCTAAACACAATCAGATGGCAGACGTTCCCACTCTTAAAAATGTCAGCGCTTCGGAGCTTCATGAACTATTGATGAGGTGCACATGGTTTACTGGGGTCTGGAGTTATGTTCACTAAAGTCAACCAGGCGTGAGTGATGAGCTCAACTGCAAACCATTATTCTTTAACTGGATTTTCACACATCCATGGGAGTGTTTCATTTTTTTTTAAATGACAGAAAGGAAAGAGGCTTCTGACTGCACCCGTGGCTGAAATTCAGATGCTTTGTTGTGTTTGTGTGTGTGAGAGAGTGTGAGAGATAAAATCATTTCCATTTTTTAGTACAGAACAGTAGAGTTTTGCGTCAGATATCTCTTTGCGTGCTGATAGGATTCAAACTATCCCAACTCCTTTGCTCCTTTTTCTTCCTATTCCACACAGTCCAAGGACTGTCAAACACACCCAGTCAGTTGTCTGTTTAAATAAAAAATATTGTCTTTTATGTCTTCTAACAAGCTCACTCCACATCTGTCTTTTAGTCCTTTTTGGCCCCATCTTCATACAAGTAAAGGAGATGTTTCAGAGGATACTTTTTGTGTATAGAGTGATCTGCGAGTAAAGCGCTGAGAAATGCAATTGTTAAATCTTCTTTAAAAGCATTAAGATGTATTTAATGCTGCAGACATACACAACAAATTACTAAAAAAGTGATGATGAATTCTTGTAGAAATATTTTTAAAATACCTTTTTGCAATTAAATTATTTAAGAAATGTTACCCGATCTCCTGAGTGTTTATGTTGTGTTATTGAATTGATCGATCATTCATGTGAATTTAACGAACATCTTTCTTCCACGAGGTACTATGGCAACACATAACATGTTCTCCAGCCGTAAAGTTGCACAAAACAAACACATTTTCATCACTTTTTAAATGTGTGGCCGTCCCTCACTCATATAAACAGGACCAGAATGTTACAATAACATTACTGGTAGATAAAGTCTCACAAAAGGCCTCAGTTAGATGCATACTTGCTTCGCACAAACATCCCAAACTTCTTTATTTAACTCAATAAATGTGCTGAGTGTACCTGTAAGAAGGAATTTTTCACCTTTCATCTAAAAGCCCTGTGATGTCATGTTTGTCTTTTCAGAAATGTTTAGCCTGCTTCATTCTCCTTCCCGTGGAATAGCCTGAGGCTACTTAGAGTAACGTTTTCTGTAAAAATATCTTTTGTAATGTTGTCTTTCATCATTTATGGCTACAGGCATCTGATGAATGGATATTGATCCTTGCGAGAAGTTACCAAGAGTTCATCTATTTCTAATGCTATTTTTGTTGCTATTGTAAAGACCACCAATATTAAGTATTTTGCCAAATTTAGTTGCGAATAGTCTAGCAGAATAGCAGAGTTCAAATTCAAAATTTCACCAAATTGTGGTAGAAATGTAGATCCAATTTCACAAAAAATACCATAAAAATGGGTCAATTTTAAAAGGCATATTGTCATAATCACATGAACAAGATTGCGATCCACAAAGCCCATGCCAATGCCAGGCAACACTAAAGCGCTCTGTATTGTCTTTCAAGCACACTAATTCATATGAGCTCCTCTCATCTCCGCAGGCACCGAGCCAAGAGTCTTGTTTTTCCAGCAAAAAAAAAGGCAAGATGCTCAGATCATAGATTCTACCTCATCCGCCCCTCACCTTGTCCCCTGGCTCCCTTCCTCTCCCTCTCTCTGTCCAATTAAATACAGAGCCTCGGAACGGTTGGTCTCGGTGT
Organism: Pungitius pungitius; assembly: GCF_949316345.1. NCBI lineage: Eukaryota > Metazoa > Chordata > Actinopteri > Perciformes > Gasterosteidae > Pungitius > Pungitius pungitius. The sequence continues at coordinate 13,739,223 of NC_084906.1, read as the reverse complement.
TTGGGTAGGGCAGATATTTTTGAAGCTCTCCCCCCAGATGCGCTCGAAAAAACTTTCAAAAGAAGATTATGTGGTTTCTTTTTGTGTTGCGGTAGGCAGAATACATTTCATCTCTGATCTCCCCCAACTTTTTTCTTCTCGGTTGTTGTCAGATGGCATGCCCACCGCATTGAAAGGTCCAGCAGCATCTCATGGAGAATATTGATTTTATGGGTGCCTATTTCATCAAAATTGGCCAAATATTGTGAGAGGGTGATATGGAAATGTCAAATAAGATCAATTTATTATCCCTTATTGGTCAGTGAGGCGGCACTAGCATACATTTTGCAATGCATTAGCATGTCGGTCCGGGAGAGGATCAATGCGAAACATGATCACACAGCTGCTGAAAAAAAAAAAAAAAAAAATCCGCCCCCTCAAACTCTACTTACCCACTCCGTCCCCTCATTTCCAAATCCAAACTCTGGCTCCCTTTATTCGCTGTTATCCCCAGCAGACCATCCCTCACGCTCACAGGGCTCACCGCTAACACCCGTTCCCCGTCTACCATTTCATCCTCTCCCATCTCTTCTGCTATAATCCCCCTCTTTCACTTTAGCTTGGCACAGCTAATTGGTCACGTTTGTACTGTGACATGGGGACCCGACATAATTGCTGGACAAATAGCGAGGCATTTAGCTTCGGACCTGTCTCAGCTAAGCTGCACACAGACACCAGCCGACCGGAAAGCCTAATTACCACTCCGACCCCGCCACTTGCTAATTGGCAAACACTTCCAACAAAGAGATATGTGTGTGCATCTGTGTATCTGTTTTTTTGCCTTTAGTTAAGGGTCTTTTAAAACAAACAACAACATAAAATACCAAAATGCAAACGCCATGGTTCATCAGAAGGATTGTCTAACAGGATTTGCAAAATGTGCCGCCCTTTCTTCAGTATATTGCGTTTTTAAGGTGATGGACGTTCATTGCTGTTACTGTATTGTCCTGGTCATCATGACAATGCAAATTTACTGTCCTGTTTGATCAAATTAGTTCATTCCAGATTTTCTCCAAAACCCTTTTGTTTTATTACTTTTTTTTTAATACCGTTCTACTACCCTGTACACACCCACACCATCTTTCTAACACATGCAGTCTCCTGTAGACCTGATTTAACTGATTAGCATTTGCCCCTAACATGGCCATGTTTTTCACGTTTTCCTTTCAGCCAGTTATGACTTTATTTGCCGAACTATTAGTCCAGTGTATTAGGACATTTATTACACACTGTTAAATGTTAATACTACAAGGTATATTTAAAAAAGTGTGTCATGCTGAACAAATGCTCAATTCCTGATTCGTATACATATATAGTAGGTAAATATTATGGTAACTTCTTACCTGATGATTCAAAGGAACATCACAATGGATTATCTCATCATAAAACCCCGCTCACATCGCCCCCTTCAACAAAAAGGGGACCTGACCTGTTCCACACAAGATTGTTGTGTGTTTGGGTGCAGCTGCATGGTCTTTCTATCTGTCTCCCAGGGAAACAATATTCAACAGGACTGCGCCTGGGGACTACGGGGTGACCTGGAGGTCACGGTCAAAGTTGGTGGGAATATTTCACATGTTAGAGGTATCGCAGCCTCCAGGCTGAAGCAAGGCCTTTGAAACGAACACATCAAAATACAGCTGTGGGAAGACAAGATGTTCTCATGGCTACAATCATCAAGATAGAGCCTTAAGTTACTGTAAACAGAGCACGATACACGTGCTATGATGCATACATCGCATGGCCTGGAATGAAATGACGTGGTGCCTGCTACTCAGGGGAGCAGAGTTCAAACGTTCAGCAATGCTTACATGATGCTTGCTGAGATAATGATCCTGCTTGTCTCAAGCCCCTGCTGAGCTTGCCTACATGATTTCACTGGTGAGGTTTAGACTATAGAATTCAAAGATGGGATGATGGGCTCAGATGAATCTTTTGATCTGCTAATCAATTTATCTGGAGTGTGCTTTTTTGTGGAGTGCACTTCTTTGTTGAGAGCAATAAAAACATAATCATTCTTAGTTTAGCTGACGTTATTATGAAGAATAATATCCCAACGAGCATCTGCTGGTAACTATTTCGTTGATGTGAATAATCCATCTGCCCCATCGATAATCTGGCTCAACAACTAACGATAATTTATAGCTTGTGTTTAGCATACGGGAAAGGCGGTCGTGACATTGCCAAGTCAAGGTCATTTTTCCTCTACAGCGCTGCCATCAGGAGGCATGAAGGGAATGGCCTTGTTCCTGCCTGACATCTCATTAACTGCTCGATATTTATCAGTCTTAATCAGAGCTGTGGCAGGTCTGGTGTGATTACTTCCTGGGTTTGAAAGCAATCCCACCTCGTCCTCACCACTGTCCTTGATTTATGGAAACAGAATGGCATGTTTGAGAAAGTTTGACAGGAGCAAGGAAAAAATAGAAGATGGAATTGAAAAGACAGCATTCCCAGCTTCTGCCTTATCTCACTGTGTTGAATACATCCTGCAAAATCCATCAGTATTCAGGCTTGGCAATAATGACAGACTATTTGTTTTCCCTCTTAAAAATGCAGTAGAGGGATCTATCATTGTGCGTCCACAACAAACGGGGCTGTTTAGAAAACTGTCAAAATTGTATATCTCAGATATACACATTACCTTGTCACTGGAATGTTTTCTTGTGCATTCGTAATGGAAAGACGGTTTTCCCCCTTCAAAAATCTGTTGTTCATTTTGTTTGTTAAATCATATTGTCCACCTTGAAAGTGATAACCAAAATCATTTAGCACATTATTCTAATGAGGTTCAAATATTGTTATACATACCGAAACAAGAACAAAATTTCAAAGAGACAATAGTCACAATAGTGACTTGAATATTATCATAACAATATTTTTTCCTGTGCACTCAAGCGCTTTGATTCCAAGGAAACCTCCCAATATGCAGCAAAAATCATTCAATAATAATGTAATTACTCAATTAAAAGGAGACATGAATGAAAAACAATACAACATTGCAATTACAGATAGACAAAAAGGAAAACAATGGGTACATTATATATGAAAAAAACTATAATCAGTTTCCAGCTGCAGAAAAAAAAATGCAAAAAATCATACCGATGCAGCACATTCATCTTTTGTTAACGCACAAAAAATATTCATTAACATCTACCATCAAGCGTTGGGTCTTACCCCCTTAACCTCAGTGAGGACCTCTAACAAGGCCAAAGTGAAGCAGCCTAATGTAAGGTGGCAGGCACACAAAGGTGGAACAATGGGGGGTGTTGGCTAATGTGCTAACATTCTTGTGGGCTGTGCAGCTGTGGGGGTTCGTGGGTGTTTTTATTTGGAACCAAGTGTCAACTCGTTATGAACTCGCCTTCACCTCTCTGCTCCGCCATTGACCTGTAAACACTACGAGTCGCCCTGAGTCGCCACCACACAAAGACCGAGCCCGAAGCCCGGTGCAGAGCTTGAGAGTGAGGCAAACGCAGCGGGGATGCCAAACGCTTTCTCCGTCCGATAAAATAAGACGAAATCCGTAAAAGTGGGACATCGTCCGCTTTTCACACGACCGGCCGAGTTATGTCGGGGAAGGGAGGCAGAGGGGGGGGGGGGGGGGGGGGGGTTTGCCGTTGGTATTGTTGCATTCGCTCAGCGACGCTACGCCAATCGCATCATCGCGCTCGGCACCAATCACGACCACTGACGCACAACGGAGGATTCCGATTGGACAAAAATGACCGATGTGCGACCCCCCCCCCCCCCCGCCCGCGGCCAGACACTCGCATCATGGCGGCTGGGGTCATACAAAGGCCGGATGGAGACGCATCCTGGGTAAAGTGCGTCCTCTTTTTTTCCATGGAGGGCAGTTGTGAAAGAAATATAGGACAGGAGGTAAACAGAGAAAGTATCTTTCTATTAAACACAGGCGCAGATTTAAATGGACTAATAGACATTCATGATTAAAGGGTAGTTGTTGCCCTCATGCCCCACCAGTGAGGGTTGTGTTAACTAGCTGTGTTGAGAGGATCCTAAACACACAGTGCTCGCATATCGCTCATTAACAAAGATTTGCAACAAGCCTAATTTAACTGAGTGCGCCATCAGGGTGTAAATGGTGTCCAATGAAAAACAATAAAGGCTTCCGATGGAGGCATAGTTAGCACATCCGGCAATTGCCTCTCATTACATTCTACATCGTCAGAGCCGCATCGTATTAAACACACTGAAAATGTGAGGTAAAAGCGAGGCTGCGCACATCGAAGGCTGCCCATAACCTAATTTATGAGGCAGCATTATCTTGTTGTTTGCTGCAAGTAGTTGTAGAAGAGGAGTAGTAGAAGGAAATGGGTTGTAAGAGAATTTTGACAGCAGTGATGTCTTTGTTCTGCTTTTTTCCAGTCTACCCTTAATCCTTCTCCCCTTAATCCTGCATCTGATGTTTACTGTATATTGGTGTTCGGTCACAGAGAAAGCTTTGATTACACAGCATAGGATTTTCTTGTTATTGAAACAATCAGTTTAATTTGATTGTCAAAATGAGTTTGATGGGTTAATTCACATTTGAGTTCTTTCAGTTATTTCAAATTTTGACATGATCTCCGTGTTTGTTGATGCTTGGGATCGTCTTGCGTCTTTCCGATGGTTGCACCCGCATCAAACATGTAACTTCGGTGCGTGTAGGTGACTGTGTGCAGTCATGCCTTTGGCCGTGCGTGTTTACCTTCATGTCTTCATACTCGGCTGCAAACGTATGTTGTTTTCAGGGGAGCCAATTTTGCCGTGTTGACATATGAACACCATCGCTCCATGACAGGAGCAGAAAAAAGGATTACCAGCAAGTTAAAAAAAATATATATATATATATATATATATATTTAGACATGCTTGAAAACAAGAATACAGGCACACCTCCTGCCGCTCTACTGGTTCCGTGTGATGTGATAAAATCCTCACACGAGAGGCTGAGAGTCACGGCAGACAGTTGGAAGACATGCAGCGACAAAGCTCAATACAATAGCTATCACTTCTCCTGACGCACTGTGTACCACTGAGTTTAAAAAGAAGCAGCCCTTTTGGTTCAAAGTTGATTCTATAACACAAATAAACATTTAATACAGCATGTTATGCTGCGTTTAATGCAGCGACAATCATGTTGATCTTTCATTTAAATGGATTCTACTTCATTGTTGTACCCCATCCTTAACTTCAGGTAGTGATTCAGTCCAAGTCATTTTTCAATTAGGTATGGATTGCACATGTTCCCACAGAAGTCTGTCTACTTTTCATGCATTTTAAAATTAATTGGGTTTCAGCTGTCTCAAACACTGATAAATTGCATTTTTGTTGCATACACACATATTTCGTAAGAGCTGACCAATGGGCATTATTTCTGTGCCACTGGCAACAAAATGAAACACGGCTAAATTGCTGTGCTTAAAGCACTTAGTGGGTCACGTCTCCTTTCTCAAGGACAGAAAAATAGAAATGACAGGGTGGGTTTGAGAGGCAAACAGACATTTTGTTCCACTTCCTGTTTAGACAGTCCAAATCGTTTTGAACCACCGTCCCTCTGGTCAAAGGTGAAGTTCTCTCACTGTTAACTCGCCGCAGTGTGCAGTTGAGATAAGGTGACCGTGGTTGCTGGCTGAGCCGATATTTACCTCAGGTCAAACACCTTCTCAGTGGACAAGTGAATATTGCCAGACTTTGTGCCCTCTGTCAGGTAGCATGTCATGCTCACACAAACAGGGCTCACAGAACTCCGACTTTAATACACACAATATATGCATGGACAAAAAAAAAGCTTTCCTGCACACGGTTCACCTTGAAAACACATAGATAAGACTGATGTTTCTCCCAAAGGACTTTTAGAACAGTGGAGTGGAGCTTAAATCGATTTGGTGTAAGGGGAGAATTATGGTCGTACATCTTTGTTATGGTGTATGGAAAAGAGAAGAATAAAACCCGCCAAGCTCTAAAAAGGAACTCTAATTTCTCACCACTCTCCTGTAGTGTTGCCTTGTGTTTAATCCGTGATGCCTGTACCCCTCCACCTGCCTCTCGCCTTCGTTTAAATCCTCAACACCATCTGCCCTCTGCTCTGAGGGTCAAAGACGGGTCATGTTTACAAAGCTGGAGCTCACGTCTGGTGAAAAATGATGATATACTCTGGGCCTCAAAACGAGGCCCATTGTAGAAGTGAGGAGGCTGCCACTGGTAATAAATTCTTTTATTGCTTTCAATCAAGCCAAAAAATGGGTTTACACACTTCTTGGAATGGGTTTGTTGTATAATTGGTCTTGAGAAGAAAGGATATTGGGATTTCTTTGAAAGACATTGTTATTATCTGAAGGGGCTCATCAGTGATTAGCTTAAAAAACATTTAAACTTAAGATGGAATGTCTATTTCAATACATGTTTAAGATAATTATATTCCTAAAACAAATGGTGACATTATAACTAATATAAGTTTTGAGAGTTTAAATTATTTGAGGATATGGCAACAAGAACATATTTTAAAATTTATCAAGCCGGGAATTTCCTCATCATATTAAACCATTGTATGAAGTTGTATTATCCTTTCCAAATATTTTTAACGTGGTGATTGTAGTTAAAAGAAGAAAAAGTCAGCAGAATATCACAAGAAAATTGTCAAAACTTGCATGTCAATATGGTGTACGTATTGTCGCACAAGCCTCAGCAACACAAAGTCAAAAATCTCTGTCTAGGGATAACATTAAGCGTCACATAAACTGCATATGCAAGAACGCTTTGTGTTTCCTTGATCGTGGTTGTTATTGTGATGTGCATTACATTCATTAACTAAAACCCCTAAAAGGGAAGCTGCATTGCCGTTCGTCCTCCCCTGTATGTCAGTGATTGAGCACAATTTAACCTGTCCCAAGCCAGTAAACTTGATAAGGACAGGTCGGCCAGCTTGCTTGATGTGTGGGAAAGCAATCCGACTCCATCTCCAGTGAGCTCTCACAGCTTGCCTTGCAATGCCGCATAGTTTGAGTGTGCAGGCATGCTTGGCCCTGTCCTGAGGCGTTCAACCTGCACTTGCCTCCCGGAACAGGGAGATAGAGCCACACCCTCTCTCGACGTCCAGTTGATAATCAAAAAACAGCAAACCTCACTGCAGCAAACCTAAAGCTATTATATTTTACTAGCAGCATGTAATATTTCTGGTGGAATCAAAGATGGATGCACGGAAGGTATTGACATTTCGTTTTGGATGTTAATGTTGCACCTAAGTCACCTAGTGGAAGGGTTAGAATATGTAACTCTAACCACATGTCACACGGGCTGTGCCCTTTAAAGGGCTCTAAAGAGTTATTTGTTTGGAATTCCCTGTGGAAAAGAGATATGTCATCCCATCTGAATGACTTCTCATTCAGCCTGTTAAAGGCTTAAAAATATGAAAAGTCTGCTGATTTCAGTGCTAGATGGGAGCGATGGCACCAGACCAATTCATGATGGCATTTGAAGTTTACCTGCAGCTGGAAATAAGTCAGCCAAACAAGCTACTAAGGGGGATAAACTTCCTTTTTATGCTAACTCAGATTTCCCAACATTCGGTAGACTCACAAAAAGGTTGAGTCCAGCCACTGAGAGCACCTGCTTGGTGAGAGGTTGAGGGACAGCTGCTGCAAAGAAAGCTGATGACTTTTTCCAAGTCAGTGGGGAGGGCGGCAAACCAGAAAGGAAGCAGCACGGAGAGAGGCGGCACTGTGATAACATGTGCCCTAGACGGTTGCAACTGCGGAGATACACACTAGCACCTCAATATACTGTCACATTCACATTTTGAATGTCAACGCTAACGCCCTACCGCCGCCTCCTTTTGAAAATTACAATATAAATACTTTTCTATCAGGACGATAAGATAATAATAAGACATGGCTTTTTATATATTATATTATTATATTACAGTGATGATAACCTAATATTCAATATAATTATGAATAGGAAAGGCCAAGGGTAGAGAAAGATGACAAGGAGAATGTGCTGTGGTAAGCGACAGAGGAAACCTTTTTGTCCACGGCGAGTAGCTTTTGTGGGACTGAAGATCCCGCATTATCTAAAGTCATTATCCAGTGTGTCTATCAGTGTTGAAACTTGAGCAGGGAAAGGTTGAACAAGTCACACACAAGCTGACATTGTTGGGCCGTCTGAACCACTGGGGGAACATCACAAGGTCTTAGCCAAACTGGGAGCATGGCGCCAAAGGTCGGCATGCCGTTCAGCTCCCATGGGGGTACAAGACATGTTTTGCTGTTGCACCCCGGGGTGTTCTGTTCATAGAAAAGGATGTCAGGCACCTTTGAACTCATGCCCCTTTATGGTTTGGACACATACGATAACAGTCACTTCTGTGGCCTATGGGTTAAATCCAACAAGAAAAAATATATATATATTTAGCAATGTCAGAGTTTTCTGTATTTTACTCTACCTCTCGTCCTAATTTCTGCAATATCGTTAACATAAACGTTGGTGGGGTTTTTAACAATTGCTGTCAGCCCTGCAGGAAAAGCTTTAGATTCATAGGACCAACTTTGGCAAACAGTGATGAGGTTTCGGGTTGAGTCTGGCCTACCTGGTCGGATATTACACTTTGTAACAGTGTCTATGTATAATTGATGCGTAAAGCTTTATCTTTCATCCTGTTGTATGTATAAATACAAATACCTTCTTTTGCTCTCCAGTTTCACTTTTAGAATAAGTGATGAGGTTAGTGGCAGAGGCTGTTTGTGTTCTTTGTCTTTCTATGTCTTTGTGGTTTGAATTAAATTTGATAAATTAATACAATGAGCAATTGATCTTCATGGCAGCATAATAGTACATATTCTAAATCTATTCCGCCTTTGAAACTCAGCATTCTATGCAACTCCATATTGTCGCATTCGCTTCCCTCAAAGACTGGTACATTATCCAAGCCATTACCTACCTCTTTCCAATTCAAGCTTACTTTGCCCCAAAGTGGAATAAAACAGGATTAATGATTTCAATTACTCTGACCCTGCTTGCCGTTTACAGTGCCTGAAGTCTGGGCGAGGGAGCTGTGCTGCATAAAAGCTGATGGTGAAGGACATTTACTAGGGGAATGATTCAGTGAGGAGACTGGCAGTTTGTGCTGGCTCATCAGTGGGGGAACAGAGCTTCTCTGTGCTGGAGCCTTCCTATTGCTCAGCTTGGATACCACGGTGTAAATTCATGCTTCTGGCCATTCATTCCTCTTTACAGGTCTCAGTATGGGATACCTGTGGAATTGATCTCATAAAATTTCAGAATGTCTGAAAACGGGGAAGAATCTGCCGTAGGCTAAAAATAATTGACATAAAAATCTAGCCAAAGAGGTGGGTGTGGAATTAGTGAGAATGGAGGATACTTGTGCATATTTATCTTCAATTCAACTCAATGGATTTAAGCCTATGAGGAGTAGGTTCCATTGCAAAAAAAACACATGTAACACAACCTGTAAGACAAAGTCAATTAATTGAATAGATGGGAAACAACGATTAAACAATTTCTCCATTTGCACATAGTCTTCCATACTTTGCATACCTGAGAAAATAACTTTTTTCAAAGTTTTTCATCAACTGGATAAAAAGATTTTTTTTAAAGAAATTGAAAGGAAATTGTTGTGCAGTCTGCATTGTGTGTCGAATGGAATTTCATTATCCCAACAAATTTGGATATTATGTTCTGCCACAGTGTTTTCTGTGATCAACAACATGAAGCAAAACTTTATTTGTAATTGCATACAGGTTTGTTATTCATTTAAAAAAAACATTATTATTATATAATATTAAAAAAGAGTATTATTTCAAGCCAGTTTGAAATTTTGCAAGATTCTAATAATCAGTCCAGATTAACCCTGCATTTATTGGTATATTTTGAATTATATAAATACATTTAATTACCCAATCACTCAATCTAAAAATGTTTTATCAACTGAGGGTCAGAGAGAAAATTGAACCGATTGAACATTAAAATGTTGCTTTGCATTTGATGCAAAGCACTAAACGTTTTTTAGTGCTTTCACACAACGAATTACTACAAAATGTTGATCAAAATGCAGTGAATTAACGTAACCCCGACACTAACCATTTCCAAAGTTGATTTAGCAGACAAAAGGCTTTTGAGATATATTATGTAAAGGTTTCTCTGATTTAGGGATGCATGGTTATATTCCAACCCAGGTTCCATTTGAACACGTTGGTTCTCTACTCGAATGCATGCACTCAGTGGTGCTTATCCTTTGGATAAAAGCATACACCAAAGAAAATGAGACGAGTAATGGAGTATGAGAATACTTTGAGAGCTTTCAATTAGGGCGGAGGGGGCATGTGGCTTTGCTTGAGGTCAGAAAATAATGCTATTATATTTTCATCTTCACAGACGGGGCTAAGGAGTCAAAGGTATGGTAACAGATTAACCGAGGCCGACCCCCTCTACTGGGTTCTCCCCGTAGTCAAGACATTCTCTGTCATCCTCACATAGAAAACCCTTTGACCGCCAATTTTGCCTCAGGACATCTTGAATATTTAAGAGGAAAATAAAAGAATCACATGCACAGTCAGCAGCCTGGTGGACTGATGGTGGGTTTTGTTAATTACATGAAGTGCTTTTAAAAGGGAATTGATTGCTCTTTATAGCAGATGATGCCTGCCGACACTGTATAAGCACAGTCAACAACTATGTGCAGGTACAAATATATGATTAGTGTGTAGTAGTATTTGAAACATTATGAGCCTTTGAAAATTGCTTGAGTAAGGTATTATGTAGTTTCCTATTGCCTCGTCATTGGATATGAGGATTTTTTCTGACCCAGGCTGCCTCTCATGTTCACAGAATCCCAGCCTGTCATTCGATGTGGGTGTTAAATATGAGTGTGTTGAACAAATATTGCTACAAGGAAAAAACAGCTGTCTCTCTTCAAGTTACACATCAAAAGCACCGCCATGGCCCTTGAAGTCGTAGCGTGCCAATACCTGGGTGCAACAGATTGACAGCAATCCAATTTGAGTATTATTCTTCCTTTTCACAAGTCCACCGTTGAACAAATAGGAGGAGAGGAAAAGATAGAAACACAAAACACGACGCGTTGAGTGCGTTCTTTCGTCGCCGTAATCTCTCGGCGCTGCTGAAACGCCTTTGGAGCTCCGCGGTGAGGTCGGACAGTAACAAAGTCCTTTTCAGCAGGCGATGAAAGAGTTTCAAGTCATTCCCCATTCTGTTTGGGGCTTTGTGCCTCTTATCCACTTATTCAAATCAGTATAGATGACAAAGTGTCATATTAGCAGGCTAAGCAAAAGAAGTAAAATGCTTTGATATGTATGGGAGAAATAAGTGAAAAGACTAGCAGAAAGGGCAAAGGGAACACACAGGCACAATCCACTGATCCTCTCTGCTTTGTGACATTCACGCTTTGGTGAATGTTACAGACAGCTGTTGTGTCTGTGTGTTTGGACATGTGTGTGTAGAGTTCCAGTTATGCATATGTGCACTTAGGAGCAATGTGATTAGAGCTTAGCCTTTTTATACGTGACATACAATGCTGTCCTCACACACAGATACTTCCCTCTAATTAGAGGGAAAGGAATTTGGGGAATATCAGTGAACCAGACTTGGGCCTCAGATTGACACAGTGGAGTTAGATTGACAGGGTACACAAGCAAAAGGGAGAGGGAGGGCTCTGGGAGCAGCATCAGTGGGGGCGGAGATGTCAACACCATGTCCATCAACTACGCATATTAGTATATGCAAGAACTATGAAGCATAATTGTTAATTAGCTGGGGCATGAACTTGTCTTGAAAGAAACCCTGAGCATTCCAAGGTCTTCCCACCCTCCCTCATGCTTTCAGTATTTGGCCTCCGTCCCCACTGGCCCTATCTCTCCTTTCACAAAAGTGAGGATAACCGTGGCCCCCAGCCATCCCGTTTTATCATTTTAAAAAACAAAAGAAGAGGAGAGAGGGAAAGGAGAGGGTTGGGGGAAAAGGCCATTCAGATTTCTGAGAATGTTGCTCAACAGGATTAGAATTGGTCCGAATGGGGGTAAACAGTAGCATGCTGCATGGCGGCACCAATGGGATGGGAGTTTGCTCAAAGGGGCTGGTGGCGGAAGACAATGGTTAGATTAGCCATCTGTGGGGCTTCTGGAGCCCGGCGTCATTAACCGGCTTAGGGCCCCACAGTAACACCACACACCCTCCTCCCCCCATGCATTAAGTAGCAAGCCGTGTGTGTGTGTGTGCTTGGATGGTTGGTGGACAGGGGGAGATAGTCGTATCAAGGTATGGTCTAACAAATCTTATAATTGCATAGACAAACACACGTACGCACACGCACACACACTTAACTAACGGCCGTGTTTGCTCACATCTGCTAGCACATTTCAGCCCCTGCTAGAGAGCAGACACAGACACACAAACACATTTAGCATAACCTCCCCATGACACCAACATGCCCCCACCCCTGCAATCCCAGTCTCGGTCTCAGTTCAGGGAACACAGTTTGACATTTGCTTTGTCTCTCTTTTTTGTCTCCAGAGTAGATGGGTGCAATTTTGCATATCACTACACATTGGCTGGAGATGACACATGACTAACAGTGGGACCTTATTCAAGTGATTACCACCGAGCAGAGAGGGGGAGCGGAGCAGAAAATCTAGCCTGTTTACAACAGGCATTTGTGCGGTTTTAATTCCTAAATGGGGACATTATATCCGGGTCCATTGCCTGCATGTCCCTTTTGTTTACACCGTGCATTTGTCTTCTGCATTGTGATCATTTTATATCTGTTGACACAGATCTTTTACTTTCAAATTTGTATTTTTTATGTATATTTCATTTTCTATTTTTAATAGATTTTCATCTGTAATGATTTTCTGTACATACAAGCAATGGACACTGACAACCAATGATGAACTGATAGGAAGTGCTTCATCTCTTGAGTGATATTTCAACTTAACTGGCCACTGTCTTCACATGACTATAAATCATTCAGGTCTTCATAGTTTACAGCTCTCCATGATGTCTCATTAGGTTAACCTCCTGTCAAGTGTTTACATTATTGCCCTTACGTAAATGCACGGTGCACTGTGTGAAATGCATGCGGTGAACAATGACTGTTGTAATTACTGTGATAAACTGGCATCTCTAAAATTGATCTTTTACTGGCACTGTCTTCTTGACATCCTCTTTTCTTTAGAGGTTTTCCTTTTTTCACAACCATTTTCAAATGATTCCATTCCATTATTTCACAAACAAATGAACATATAAACCTGAAAGTATGTTTTTAATAATAGAAATGTCACCTACTGAACTGTTTTTGAAAATCTTCAATGGTTAATTGGGAAATTTAACCATATATTTATGTGGCAAAGTTGCCACATGCGTTACCATGGTAGAAGTAAATTTGAGTGAACCTACTGGACTGAGAAAACATCATCCAAATATTATAAATGTGTGTCTACAAGGATGTAACTTTATTTTAGATTGAATAAAAGCTATAGACAAGGGCATTTAAATCAGAAGAGACAAGTCAGATACAGAAAAGATACAGTAATTGTTTTCTGTTAACAGCTGATATGTGATAAGAGTCTTGGATAGAACGGACCACCTGATCCAAACAGTGCGCTCTTAGCTCCCCATGTAATCAACACTGACTTCTCAACTCACAATGATCGCTAAAAGGTGGACTAAAGCACACACAAAAGAGACATTATTTTGTCTAAATGTCAGTGCAGAGTAAATTGTGGACAGGGGGTGGGGACAGTAGAGGTAATATGTTCTGAGGTTTAAAAACCGAATGACCATTTAAACTCTGGTCACTTTGGGAAGATATAGTTTGCTTTGGTAACAGGAACACCCGAATAACCTAAAATGGGACTTACATGGGAGTGCAGAATTCTCTGTCTTGTGGTCTAAATGTCATCCCTGAGAAAGATCAGACACATAAAACTGCTTTTTGCACCTTTATTTAATATTATTGAGAGTCAATGGGGTCATAAAACAATAAAGCCCTGCCTATACATGATTCTCTATTGTGTGTAAGTTATGAGCATTTGTTCTCTATACCAGATACGTTGCATCCCCTGTGCATGCTAAGCATTGCACATGAGGCCCTATTGATGACATTTATCAACATTGGTGCATTTAACTTGGCGCCCCAATTAGCTCTTACCTTTGTGACTGGCAGCTACTGCATTTAAACAGGAGGAAAACTGTTTGCTTTGGAATGATTAGTACCATTGTCTCCATTAACCTTTCGGATAAAACCCTGCAAACACAAGTGGCACTTTGTGATGACGGCCATGTGCTAACGAGATCCCGATTAATGGATCATAGAACTGTTCATTAGCACTCCCCCTGCCAGAACGGTGCTTGAAAAATGGAAATAGGTTGTTGTTTTTTTTCCCCTCTCCCAATCACCTTTCAAGTATTATCATCATGAGTACGGAACACTAATAATGGATGGAACATAATACACGATGAATAAAATACACCATCTTCTTTCACTTTCGTACAGCCAGTGTAAAGGTTTAAGACATTCTTTACATTGAAAAATGCATGTGATGGTGTTTGATTGGTTAAACAGCAAACAGTTATTACCTCTTTTTTTAAATAAGTAAAAGGATATTATGACCTAACTGCTAAATGTGTAGACCTTGAGCAACTAATTCAAAAGTCAAACCTCGTGTAATCGAAAGAATACAAACAAGTTCTTTAATAATCTTTATCGCATGCCTTTGTGGCTCTACAGAGATACTGTAATGTTGTTTCTTCAGGCACAGTTTCCTTCAATCTAGGACTGATGGAGAAGGCTCCACAGGGCATTGTGGAGATACGGCGTCTTCCTAGATTAGGGCTAACAGGGTGGCGCAGCTCATCCCCTCAGTCCCTGATGTATTTAGACAGCACTTTGCTTGCCCACAGGAGGCTAATAAGCTGGGCCTTCTTCATACCTGATATGGCTTGTGGCACACATATGTGTAAAGAAAAAATATACCGATATGAAGGAATTTATAAATGTGCAGAGAGGGCACTGTATAACTAATCATCTTTATATTACACACATATGTGTTCAAAAAGCCATAGTGCAGAGTAAAATGTATCTCCTATATATTTTTCTGAGTGTCATTTGAGAAGCCAGTGCTATTTTACTGCCTCTATTCAACCTTGACTAAAGACTTCATGTGTTTCTGAATGTTTCCACGTGGTATTCAAGGCAACTGACTTATGTAACAGTCTTCATTTATTGCATGTCACATTTTGAATACACCAACATTTCTAAATTGAGTCACTTATAAACAGTATGTTTGATCACAACACGGCGGCAAAAATGATCACAATCTTCTTTGAGGCATTAATTGACAATTTCAGATCTTCCAAAATAGGAAATTATAAACCTGAACAGAATCAGAATCAACCTCTGTGATAGTAATCCAAGTTTATATTGTTATTACACTCCGTTCTGTAGCCATGATTTGATCAGTAACATAATTAAAACAATGCTGCTTGCTTAACGATTATATTTCGAGACTGATTGCAACAGATTAAATGGTCACATATCGTGTGTTTTTGCTTTGACTTTGAGTTGAGAGGAGTCTGGGGTCTGTCTGTTTAGCTTGAACAACCTCAGCTGGCAGTAAGTGAAAATGTAATTAAAGTTAATTAAGGGACTGGGGTTCTTACTTAACACGTAGAGAGAGTGCTTGTTAATCCCACAGATGTTTCTTTTTGTCATGCTTTCAGGTTTTTGCTGAGAATATATAAAAAAACAACAGCCATATGGTTTGTGCACAGAACCATCTTTGAAGAATGTTTTTCTAAAGAACTGGGTTTCAAAAATACTTTGCAGGTGATTTGATTAACTTTTGTCAAACAAATTCTTGCCAAAGCCAGTTGGGAGAAGAGAACAAATATATTTTATTTTTTTAATGAAGACATTTTTTGCCATTCATTTTTTTGGAGGAAGCAGAAGGAGAAGAACCAAGCAAATCATAAAAAAGAAAAATGCTTATGGATTATATAAAGTCCTTGATTTATTTTGAAGATTAGTCTTTGTCATTGGATTACATTAAATACCACACTGATATATGCAGCATTAGCACTTATATACATCCCATTATGTATGCATGTAGCAATTTCCATAATTCCCTCTAACTGTCTACTGTTATGTTTGTTAATTAATTTACAGTGAATGAGTTTATTATCTGGGCCTCTGTGACTAAGGGCCATTCATTTCCTGATTAAAGCACAACATTGTGGTCCCAAGTCTCAACAAAAAATGCTGTCTTTCAGCAAACTTGAAACGAGGTCGCTCGTGGTTACGCCTGCCTTGGGCCAAAAATTGAACTCAGCTTCAGACTATGTGTTTAATGTAAAATAGAACAAAAAGGCTTACTTGTGGCTCCATTAAACCTGACCTAAGTGGGCAAACTGTAGTGTGTGTAGCCTTTAATTATTAATGGGAGCCAAAATTAAAGTCTTTGCCTCTCATTTGATATAAAACAGAACTCTTGAAGAATGTATGCCTCCAGAGAGAGAGATACCTCTTTCTTTACAATACACAAACACAAAGGGTGAGGTAACCAACATTTGAAGAAATAAACTTAAGCTTTGTAATTCTTAAAGATATACAATGATCCCCTAGGCATAGGTATAATGGTAGTCACCTTGAATTATTTCATACAAACCATTTGTGCACCATAATTAATGAGCTATGTGAGGTATCAAAAGCTCCACTTGTACACTAATAACACTGAGGCTTGATTACAACACAACAGTGGCTAACCAATGAAAGTGTGATAGAATTCCATATTGAAACTGTACAGCGTACCTGATGAGTCATCAACCTGGTTGATAGCATTTAGAAACAAACAGCTATATAATTGCTGCACATCACAACACCTCTTGGTATGGCTGTATATATGATCCATGTAGAAATGATCGACATGTTGGACAGCATAACGCAAATGGTAAGAAATCCAACCCACATACGTTAGCCCTTAAACCCCTTCTGCTAAGTGCATACACAAACAGCATTAGTGTTGATTAGTGCAGTTACAAAGTGCACCCTCCAGGTCTGAGGACAAAACAAACTGAAAAGAAGCACACTGAAAAAATATTTAGGAAAGAAAGTATCATTCTCGTTTTTCTTGCTTTCGGACCGAAAGTGGTGAAACATACTTTGAAGACCTAAACAAGATTTGTTTTTGTGTTGGGCGGATGAAGACTTCACAATGCTTACCTAGATCCAACCAACCAAACACAACACATCCTAAATAGAGACATTTTTGAAGCTTGTTCAAAATTCAAATGAGACACATCAGGACGGGTTTCACAGTTGCCTTTAGTTTTGTTTGTACGCACACTTCTCATTACAACACACAAGCCCTTGCTCCCCGTGTGGTTGCTGTACGCTCAGCTTGCATAGTCAGCCACCACGTCGCGCTACAACATATCAACAGATGGGAGCATTATAGCCTTGTCGAGTATAAGTCTCTGCTTGTTACAGATATATCAAACCAAGCCCTCTTTTTTTAATTATCTCTGACACAAGGTCAGCTTGAAACGTTTAATGCGGCGCTAGTGACACCTTGCAAACAGATGTGTTTGGGATGTAAATGAGCAAAATGGAGAAGAAATCTCCTTTGCTTCTGCATTGCCAATGGTACATTTGGCTAGGAACGATGTTTTAGCTAACGATCGGCCTAGATAATCATAGGAAGAGTGATGATGGTAATACCCATTACTGGGCTGCGTGATAGGCCCCATGGTGATACTTGTTTACAGTTATTAGTCAGAGCACTACCCAGTGCTGCATGACGCACATTAATAATGTGTTTGTTAGAGAAGGAGAGAGATGAAGTGTTCTGGGTTAAATGTCTGCACCTGAATGCCACCTTTGGATTAGAGTGTCTGACTGTTTATGGGCCTGTTAAATTGTTTTCACGTGTGCATGTACCCACCAATTTGTGAGTCTTTTCATAACGGTATCGCTAAAGTGTGTGTGTATGCATTCTTTTAGGGGTGTCTGCATGTGTGTGCGCGTGCTAATGTGTGTTTTCGAAGCTCTGTTTCTGCTCAGTATCCATCTGCAGCAAAGCCATCCATCAATCTGTCGACTCCCCAGCCCACCGTATCACCTTTCCTCTTTGCTTTTGCATTCCTCCCATCTTTCCCTTTTATCTCACACCTACACCCCTACCCTTCACCACAGCCCCCTTCCCTTATCCTACTCTATCCCTGTCACCCACTCAGTCCCATTTTAAGCATTATCATACTTAGTTGCGGCTGTTGGACAAAATACAGGCATGTGTGTGTGTGTGTGTGCAAACATTTTTTTCACAGGACTGAATTCACACGTTTTGTATATTTTGGATTTGTTCAGGTTTAAGCCTCATGAATCTTCTTCTGCACAGGTAAAAGTAATGAAAGATTCAAGCAATTCAAGCAGCAAAAAGAAGAATTCAAACACTGCAGTCACAAAAATCTCCCTTCTCAAACATACTCACACACAGACACATCAAGGCCATTTCCTACACTAGGGGCACCTATTGGAAGGAACTAGCTGAGGTCAGTGTAATCGTAGCACTCCTGATCAATGCTCATTCGCTCGCTTTCCTCACTTTGTACCAAACTCCAACCAGCCTTGCATCATTCATGAGGAGTGTAAAGAGAAGCTCAGCAGCTCTGGGGCCAGCAAACCTCCAAGCCAAGGCTGCCCCCCCCCCCCCAATTGCCCTTTGTGAGGTTCTCTTCTGCCTGTCTGTAAACTTGACAAGGTATTACGTTGTGGGGAAGAACTGTCACCCGGGTGGGTAAAGATTTGACTGACATAAAACAAGAATGGAGTGACTCAAGTCTCAGGATCGTCATGTCAGGGTCCGGCTCACAGTTGTGCAAACATTTGGATGCAAATGTAATGCAACATCACACAGCACACTCTACACAGCATTTTTTTAAAGTCTACCCTTGTAACCTCGACGCAAAGACAGCATGATTTTTATTTAGAGCAAAGTTTTGGCAGCTTTGTCATCTTCAGGGAGATGCTTTACATTTTGATGTTGGAGTAAAACCGCATTAGAAGTAGGTGGGAACTATCTCTTTATTTCACCCTAGTTTAGACTGCTGAGAGGATACCGTGTGTACAAATGTACAAATTCCCCCAAAATGGTTTATTCATGAAGTAGGCATATACAATAGCAAATACTACCTAACTCAAAGTTACAATAACAGCATTTGTATGTGCAAGTACCTTTTAATGTCATTATTATCAACAATAATGTGTGGGTGATACTCGCAGACGCTTCGACTTATCCCAGCACCTGATCCACACACGTATTTCCACGACCTGAAGCTTTGCGGTTGCATTTTTTTTTTTACCTTTTGCATAAAGAAAACAAATCATCTCCCTTTGATCTGTGCAACACAAGGCGATGGACGACAAGGTATTTAACAAATATCTCATTAGCCATCGGCCCACTACACAGGAAACCCTAATCAAGCTCATGTTACTTTTTTCCTCCTTTCGCACCTCACCCGTGAGACTAACACATAAAAGTACAAGCAGGCAAGCGGATATGTAGTTAGAGAGGCATTATGCAAATAACTTCCTGTTCTGCTGCGCGGCAGCCACATGTATTTACACTTTCAAGCTGTTCCCTTATTTTGGTCTCCACTGGTGCCTGTTCATTAACTAAGCCAGCCCTTGCAAACGAGATCAGAGACGTAAGGTGTTAGGACATCTGCAGCGTGAGTTGAGGTTTTTTGATTGGGGCTATTCTATCGTCAGGATAACAAGGCGAAGCTGTGATGCACACTGTCGCCACATCTTTTATGGCGGTGCTGCTTCCCCTGCCTGGCAGATAAGCTGGGTATGAAAGGTGGTTACAGTTTGTTTATGCGCAGGTGAGTGTGTTCACGCATCTGCCCGGGAGAAAAGAGGGAAGAGATCACGCAAGAAAAAACATTCCCATAAAACAATAAAGTTACGACGCGCGCACAGGCCTTTTGGCTCAGACTTTGCCTCCTCAATCGATTCATCTCTTCACTGTCTTTTCACAAGCTTTTATTCCCATTCCTGGGTATCACTTAAAGCTTACTATGCATCACAGGCTTGCACATCCCTTTCACCTTTTTTTGTTTCCCCTTTGCTTGTGATCTGCTGTTCTCTACCACGCCTCTTGTGAGTGTACCTTTGCTTCCACGGGTTACTTCCTTCGGTTTCCTCATACTATTTCAACATGTTTTATTTACCCACTTAAGCCTCTTAAATGCTCCTTGAAGGCTTATCTTAAATTGATGACGTTTTTGAGTTATTGAGGTAAGTAATTACTGGACAAACAAGGCAACAAGAAAGCATGGATAGCACTTGTTCAGCATGACTTTCCACTAGCAGGCGGTTAATTGAAGTCTTGAAAGCGATATAAATTTACCTGGATATAGAGATAGACAATGATGAATAACAAGAGTATCAGAGGCTCCCGCATCTGCCATCAGTCCTCTTGCCTCCCCACTCCCCCACTTAATTTCAAGAAGTAACCATGGTTACAAGAACAAAGACGGCAGCGGGAGAAGTAAGTATAAAAGACAGGAGTGAAAGAAGCACACGGGGAAAGGAAGAGGCAGGGTATTGTAGACAGAGAGGAAGACAGGACAGAGAAAGGGGACAAACACACGGGAACAAAGTCGAAGAGGGAGAACAAGCAGAGGCAGGTAACATTCAGTAAGAGAGAGCTCCTCTGAGATCTGACACAGTGCCAACTCCAGGTCCTTCCTACTGTGTGAGGACGTGAGCCCAGCGAGGACAGTGACATATACACGGCTCACGTCTCAAGGGAAGCAATTTCACAGACACCGTGCGCTGCTGCAAAAACTTCCATTTAGCAAATTTGCCCCTAAGAGATCATGAAGCCTCAGGGCCATTTACTACATGTTCTGCCTTTGTTTATCCTTCAATTTCTGTCCGTGTTCATCAACACGACTTGGCCTTGTTAAGATAGGTCAGTTCTTTCTTTCTGCATTTGCTGCAAAATATTGCATCACTTCCTTATATAAATGATTATAATCTGTGCAGATCCATGAGAGCAAGACAGTTGTAACGCTGCCAAGTGTTTGTCTCTATGGCGGTATCAGTGGGTATGGCTTTTCCTACTGTTTTCCCTATAGGGACAACCTTGGGGGTACAATCTGTTAAAAAGCCTAAAACATACACAAACACTGTCAAGCTGGTGGCGGCCCACAGTCAAACACTTCAGAATACACAACTAGACAATACAGCTACATGAAAGTAATGTAATCCAAGCCATGTGGTAGTTTTCTAGAGCTGTAGTCCGCAGTAGAAAAACCAGCAACTACTAGTACCAATCTGAGTGGTCAAAAAAGGTTTTGGCTGTTGGTATTACTTTTTACTGTGTTGCTTGAATAACATTACGTTTATAAAATATTGTCATTGAAGGTAATGGAGGTAATTGCTCCCTAGGCAAAAATGTAAAAAAAAAAAACATGGGTCAAAAATGCAATGCAAGTCTCTTCGGATAAAAGCGTCAGCTAAATGAGATGTAATGTAATTTAATGTAATGGCAACTGTAATGCCCCGTCCTGTTTTTGTAATGACATGTGAGTAGGAGAGGGATGTTGAGGTTTTCTCGTTTTCAATTTGTTCCTCTGCCTCTTCCTCCTTTCCATTGGCTCCTACAACAGTTTTATTGATCAAAAATAAATGTTTTAAAACATGACTCACTTTAGAAAACGTGTATTTCAGACACTGTTGATGTTGATTAATTGTTAATTAAAATTAAAACACAAAACTACACACATTTGATCATCTTGGAGGCAGAATTCCACCTGGTGGAACATGTTGAACATGTTGAACTAGCGACTTTTCCTGCTGTCGTTGTGCACTTTGCTCTCAACTCTCCATCATTTAACAGCTGTGTTTGAAGTGCCAACAATCTCCCCACACTTAGCCAGGACCTTTTCAAACCCCGGTCTTTTAGGGACACAGTGGTGGTCCTCTGCAGACTGTGTGCCGCGCAGGGTAACGTTAGATGTTGAGATGAAAGAGGCCTAGCAGCTAGCTTAGCCTAGCAGCTAGCTTAGCATGGCAGTGCTTTAAGTGTTCCATTTGACATAGCTCTCCATCTTGCCGCAACTGACTGTTTCATTTCCGGAGTCAACTTCCGGTTTACTTTTGATGCGTTAATTTGGCCAGATGAATTGCACAGATTATTGCGTTTATGTTGACAGCCCTAAAAGATACACTAGGTTTGGGTTTGCCTGTTAGTGATAATGAGTTTATAACTGGGAAGGAGGGAGGGGGTGTGGAGGCGGGTCACCTGTGCACTCCACAGGTAAAGCGCAATGCGGATCACTCCACTCTCGTCTGCAAGGCTCAATGTTTGTAAGACATTTTGAGTGACAGTGGCTTATTTTACTGCCACCTTCCTAAACCTTTGTGACCCAGGAAGCACAAATGCATGTAGCTCTGGAAGCAGATTATGACAAGGGGAGTCTGTGATGAGGCATCCGCAGCCACACACAATCAGACATGTTGGGTCAGAACATGCCCAAGCAGACATAATAATACGAATATACAGGGCCTGGCAGTCTCTTGCATAGTTCACTACTGCTTTTCACACTTTGCAATCCCTTAAGCTACTGTGAGTGTCTTACTCTCTACTTCAAATACATTTAGCATATTCTTACCACAGTTACTCGAGCGATTCTGCTTCTGAGCGTCGGTGTCGCTGCATTGTCTTGTGACGGTGTTTGGATCAGTGTTAAAATAGAACAACGTCCGTTTATGTTTGTGTTCCAGTGCATTTTTACCTGAACAAGGAAGAAAGCCCTTTTTTCACTGTTTTCCTCTGTGGGGCATAATGTGTCAATGTGCTGGAATTTTTTTTAATCAAATATTAAACCACATAAGAATGGGTGTTTCTCCTCAGTTTTAAATGCTTTTACTTGCATGTTGAGGCACCTAAAGCAACAATGTTAAATCCAGTATAAAACAGGCCTCTGCTGGGTGCAGCATAATAAAAATGCACTTCTCTGTATTATAAATCTTAACATTCACATTTAACAACAGTGCAAGATTAGGATTAGGGTTAAGTTTTATAATGCTGGAAGCGGTTAGGATTAGGTTAAAGCGCAAGTCTCTGGTTTGTAAAAAAATCATTAAAATGTGTCTATGCGTAGGATGTCACCAAAGTAAAATTAAGGTTTTTAACTTGTCTCCTGCTATAGAGGAAGTTTGAAAATTCCAATACTACGTACTAAAGCAAATATGTACACCAGATAATCCATGTACCATGACAGGCTTTGAGAGATTACCAAGCGTTTTGATGGACAAGAATGCTCCGTCTATCTGACACACATCGGTACTTGCGTCCCCATAGAGAAAATTGCTCCGAAAGATACAGTCACACACACACACACACACACATTGATACTTCCTGGTATACACTCTTTAGTCGTCTCTCAGATGCTCAGTCAGTCAGTCATTGTCAATCTGCAAGTGTCGCTCACATTGTGCCCAGAAAACCAAGTCGGCTGCTTGCATTCCTGAGATGCTGCTGCTCCCACAGGCCATAGCGACACACTTAAGAGCAGCGCCTTGCTGTGAGGCCTAATTGTGTTCTGCGTAAATGTAAGTGACAACTTGGTTTGAATATAACGAAAGGCAAGTCTGTCATGACGAATGTAGTTTAGATTTAGCTATCATGCCTTTTAGTAGTAATGTGATTGTAACTCTCAGTGCTGAGATCTGACTACAAAGCAGCAAGTCTGCATTAGCAGAAAGAAAAATCTCCAAAATATTCCAAATTAGTCATACAGTACAATTTTCCCCCAAAGCTTACAAATGAAGTGTTTTAGGGATCACTAAACTATTTGGCTACTGTACAAACTGTCTGAACCTCTTTTAAAAAAACTTAAGTGAAATTTTTGAAAAGGTGTGGGGGATTAGATACAAAATGAGATATGTTGTAAATACTAAACTTAAAAACACACTATTATTCTGTTAAATTAATCTTTGAAAGAGTAAGGAAGGTTCCTTTTCTTGTTTGGCTGATAGCAGTTTACCATAGAAGACTCTAGCTCTAAAAGTTTTTTGGTCTTTATGCATTTGATCCATGGTATTTTTGCACTTATGTAATGATGACCATTGTAGTAATGTAAAATAAAAGTATACAATATTCTCATTTCCATACCTCTAATGTCTGTTTGCCAGTGATTACCTTTCTAACTCATCTCTCTCTCCTTCTGTCTTTGCCCATCTTTATGTCTTGCTGTCAGTGGTAACCTCTCCAGGGAGATGTATTGCTTTAGGCGGAACAGGAGACTATGTATTGTGCTCTCTTTCATTCCCTTACTCTCCTTCCCCCTTTTCTTCTGTGGCTGTCCCTCTTTCAATTGATGGGAACAGTTAATAGCCGACAGGCATATGAACCTTGAAGGAGAAAATGACAAGCAAAAAGCTGCATTATGATTCTAAACCATTTATTTGTAGTACTTGAGGATGACTGAGCCTACAATGTTGGTAATCATTCTTAACTGCACAGAGCAAAATACAGCAACTGTTCTAGGTCAAAGTTGAACCAAGATGTCACTCTCTAAATTATGTTGGTGTGGGGGATCATTTTTCTGTTTGTCATTGTTTCAACCGATGGTTAAGTTAAACAACACATTTGGGGCAGGCCTTTGTCTCAGTTATTATATGTGGGAATACAATGTTATTACTGATAGGAACAAAAAGGTGCAGATGGGTATTCAGGCAGTCAGGCAGTCAATAGCAGAGTCCCCACAACTGCCAGATATCCTTGATCATGTAGCCTGACTCAAGGTCACACGCAGACACACATGTTACCATTAAAATGTTCCTCCCGGTAGACAAAACCATTAAAACTAGACAG
This sequence comes from Pungitius pungitius, assembly GCF_949316345.1. NCBI lineage: Eukaryota > Metazoa > Chordata > Actinopteri > Perciformes > Gasterosteidae > Pungitius > Pungitius pungitius. The sequence goes on along the minus strand of NC_084906.1, from coordinate 13,714,261 downwards.
AACTTTCAATAACTGATCTTTCAAACAACAAATACATTTACAAAACTACGTTTGGTACAAAGCCGGTTAGAATATAAAGATTATTTTACCAACAACAATTTAGCCCAAAACTGGCAGTGGCTCACACCTTCCTGTATGCAAATATGGCTTCAGAGACATATCAAAGTATGTGTAATAATAATCATCCCCATGACACGCTGATCACGTGCAATGCAACCCTTCAATTAGTGGTCACTGAGCTAAACTCAAGCCTTTGACCGAAACAGCAAATAAAGATGATTTGAATCCTTACACAAAACATCAAATGTTGCTTGCAGATAAAGACAATTAGCTTACTGACACTCGATGTAGTGCTCTCAGCTGCACTAGAAACCAGATGACATTGATCTGTTATCGTGAATTTAAGACATTAATCTGAGGGTCTTATCTAATCATGCAGTGAGAGCAGCAGCAGACTGAATCACCAGTTTAGCTGGCATTGCTGAAAAATGATATGTTGAAGAGGATAACTTCAAGCAAAAGGCTGTCGTAAATAACTAAAGAAGTAGTTCAATGATGACTATGTGGATGTTTTTATATGAGGAAGAAGAAAATCACCACCAACAACTTTCACTCCACATAGGAAATCTCTATGGGTATGTTGTTTATAGACAAAAAAAGAACTTCCAAAAATTGTTAATTTCTTTTTTGGTTGTCATTCTTTTGCTTTGTTTATCCAATCATCTTTCTTTTTCCATCACACTTTCTCATTGTTTCCGCAAACACTGCAATAAATACGCAGGGGACTGTTGGAGATTGCTGCAGTTTTGGCTAATTAGTGCTAAGCTCTTCTTCTACAGCAAATGAAGGCATTCGGGATGCTCAATCCGAACGCAGCGTTCAACATAGTGGCCTTCATAAGATGTGGACCCAAGTAATATCGAAATTTGTATCCATAAATACAAGAAATGAAAATTAGGGGGGTATATAGTGTTCAACTTGTATTAAAAATGTAAAAAAGATGTTTTCTTTGTTGGTCATCACAATCACATTCAGTGGTCCTTTGTTAGAACATTTGTAGACAGGGCGTGTCGGCGAGTACAGGTGGGTGAGGTTGATTTTGTTGACATTTTTTTGTTTTGTTTGCGTCATCCTCATGGATGATGGATGGACAGAAATGCCAAAATGAGACTGCCTGAAAAAAAGAAGCATTAAGAAGTCAGGTCTTTTAAGACCACAAGTTTAAACAGCTATTCAAACTGGTTTCCTGTAAACATGAAGGTTGTTGTTCTGGATACGTGTGGACAGCCGTCATCACTCCTCTCGCCCAATCCATCCCGCCCAGTTCTCTTCTCTTGTTTTATCTCGCAGCTACTGTACTGCACAGCAAAGAGAGATCTTCCGAGCGATGCAGGTCACGAAAAAGAAATCTAGTCTAGGAAAGATAATGGGGAGGGCCAGACATGATAAAACTGGTTGATGCCAATCTGGTACTGGGATACATGAATGTGCACAATGTTACATATCTTCTCTGATTAGAAAAACAATTAAAAAATGTACCAAAAGACTATGGCTAGATCGGCAGGATATGTGACTCAAAACACTGCGGAAGTTGTGACACAGTATGAATGTCTTCAGTTCCCAACAAGTTGAACTCAATTTTGTTGGCAAGAATAAATGGATTTGCTTACGGCTCTCGGGAAGAACAAATTCTGTGAATGTATGAGTAAGATAAAAAAAAGTAGGCTTTTTTAAATGTTCGCACTACAGCGTAATTTTGGCTCTTCGGAGGCCTATGACCATATTTTTCTCTGTCTATAATCTTACTACGGGTAATTTACTTTCCTGGTATGAATGAGGTTTAATCGAACCAGGCAAATATTTTAGAATGATAATAACCTATTAACTTAATGATTTATAATTAACATATTATCATTGCAGCCCCAATTTGTTTCTGTCTCGCTGTAGTTGCGCCGACGTCAGTCATTGGAACATCATACGTCATTGTTTGTATCAACAATTGGCATCAATTGCATTGCCAGACTCTGTGTTGCCGAGCTGACAATGGCCCGTTGTAGTTTCTTTATCTTGGCAACGAGTTGAGTTTGTTTTCGTGTTTACCTCCTCTTCGCCTGATGTTGTCTTTGGTGTCCAAGCCCACAGGCAAGGACACTAAGTGTAGTGTACTTGTTTTATCTGATACTGCTGAAGACCAACTTCCTACAAGCTTTATTCTACTGTCCTCTTGCAAAATGTGTCCATTAAAGTTCAAGCCGAGGATAAGCGGGGTCGTACCGGGAGTGGTTTGCATTCACAGAGTTAACACAGAAGAGCTGAACGTAATTACGTTAGTGGAGGATGTGATAACTTGTGTCGTGCTTGATTCAAAAACTACTAGTGAAGCATTGTGTACACTTGTTTCACAAATCGTTCATTCAAAAGTGAGATCTGGCTCAGAACAACACAATCTTTGTACACAAAAGATGTGAGTGAGTGAATCTTTAAGCGCCCTAAAAATAAGCTCACCTATTCACACAGCATCGTCTCTCCTTATCCTACGAGGGTGTTTCAGACTGTCAAGAGATATAGCATGGCATAGTGCTAGATAGAATCAAGCCTGTTTAGACATGCAGTCTGCCCACTTAAGGATTCCCCTACCTTTGAAAAACCATCTCAGCAGTGCCTCAGTGTTAATGCTCTGGCGCCTTCATTGTTGTTATCAAAAATGTCTTATGATCATTGCCCTATTCAATTCTACCATATTTTCAGACATTTGGATTTATTTGGTATTATGATATGCATTTTTACATTGTAAGAAACTGTATGTTTGGTTAAAATATTAATTTAATTATTGAAGTTTGTCTGCATAATTACACTGGATTCACGGTGTGAATACAAATGAGACTAACCTGAGATATGTGGATCCTTTTTACTTCTTCTTTACTTTTCTTTATTTATGGGCCTTCAAACTAGAGCAGGGGAGATAACTTTCAAAGCCAGATTAAATCTTTTTTTAGTTAATTCACGTTTCTATTTAAAGCCCTTTGTGTATAATGGCCTAAGGAAGTTCGGGGCATATTCAAGAGCTCCTGTACCTGTCCGTGTAATTATCTGCAACTTATATAACTCATGAATTGGCTTACTATTTCAATTGGCCCTGTGGCAGCATTCCAAAATGACTATCACGAAAAAAAAACTATTCCTGAGAGTTATGT